>NC_071628.1:21459080-22059080 GCF_014839835.1 Dryobates pubescens | reverse complement strand
TGCACCCTCAGCAAGTTTGCTGATGACACCAAGCTGTGTGGTGCAGCAGACAGCTGGAGGGAAGGAATGCCATCCAGAGGGACCTTGAGAGGCTGGAGAGGTGGGCACAAGCCAACCTCATGAGGTTCAACAAGACCCAAGTGCAGGGTCCTGCATCTGTGTTGAGGCAACCCCAGGCACAAATGCAGGCTGAGCAGTGACTGCTGGAAAGCAGCCCTGAGGAGAGAGACTTGGGGGTGCTGGGGGAGAAGCTCAACATGAGCTCTCAATGTGCACTTGCAGCCTAGAAAGCCAATCAGATCCTGGGCTGCATCAAGAGAAATGTGGCCAGCAGGTCAAGGGAGGTGATTCTCCCCCTCTACTCAGCTCTGGTGAGACCCCACCTGGAGTACTGCCTCCAGTTCTGGAGCCCCTCTGACAAGAGGGATCTGGAGGTACTGGAAGGTGTCCAGAGAGGGGCCACGAGGATGATCAGAGGGCTGGAGCACCTCTCCTATGAGGACAGACTGAAGGAGTTGGGGCTGTTCAGTCTGGAGAAGAGAAGGCTCTGAGCTGACCTAATTGTGGCCTTCCAGTATCTGAAGGGGGCCTACAAGAAGGCTGGGGAGGGACTTCCCAGGATATCAGATAGTGATAGGACTAGGGGGAATGGAATGAAGCTGGAGGTGGGGAGATTCAGGCTGGAGGTGAGGAGGAAGTTCTTCACCATGAATGTGGTGAAGCCCTGGAATGGGTTGTCCAGGGAGGTGGTTGGGGCACTGTCCCTGGAGGTGTTTAAGCCCAGGCTGGATGAGGCTGTGGCCAGCCTGATGTAGTGTGGGGTGTCCCTGCCCTTGGCAGGGGGGTTGGAACTAGATGATCCTTGTGGTCCCTTCCAACCCTGACTGATACTATGATACTATTCTTGCTTATCCTTACAGGTATGTCTCTGCATTGAAGCTCACCTGATCTTATTCTTTATAAATTTTGTGTCTAAATACCTGTGTGTATAAAGAGTTCTGCCTATCCGAGTCCTTGTCTGTTAGAGTGATACCATAATGAAGCAAGTGAATACCTGGCTGGCTGGGAATCAGGAAGAGATCTAGTTCTCATTCTGGAGTAATTGTGCCTTGGGATTTCTCTTTTTATCTCATATTGGCAGGTTTAGTTTTATTAAACTTGTTCTAGTGTTAGTCAAGAGAGAATTCCCTCATCTCATTTATTTGAAATAACAGTTCTTAAACCCAGGGCACCTGCAGAGAAATCCCAAGGTGAAATTTTAGTCCTATAAGTGTACTGTTTCAACCCCTCACCCTTCAAAAAGGCTGTTGACAGCTGTATTAGTACTCTGATTCTTCTCAGAGGAAGTTTCTTTTCCTCTCTGACACTTCAAATTCCTGCCCAAGGTGGGGGTTTTTTGTTGTTTTGTTTTTAGTAAGTAAACTGTTTGGGCTGGTGGAAGAGATGCAGGAAGTTTGTCAGAAGTTCAGGCCAGCAGGATGGCTGAGTCCAGGAGGGTGAAGAGCTCTGGAAATGTAACCTAATGCCTTTCCCAGAAAGGGCTGTGGCTTTTTTAGCATGAATGTTGTGTAAGTTGTAAAACAGCAGCATACTTACCATTTTCCTTGTGTGCAGGTGTGGATTTTGGAGGGTGTTGACATTGTCCTCAAAAGCTTTCAGTTCTCTTACAAGCACTTCCAAAAAAGCAGAGCATCTGCTCCTTTAGGAGAAATGGAGCAGTACATAGACATGTGGCTTTCAAGCATGTGCTGTGAACTTGATGTGCAGGAGGGAAGGGCTTCATTTAATTCAGGTTATTAACATAAGTAATGTGTGGCCCTGATATGAGTGAACACAGAATCCAATTCTGTTTACAACCCTTTTTTTTCCTGGAAAAGATAAAATTACTTTTTGCCCTCACAGCATTAAAAATCTCTTGAGGAACTTTGCAGGATAAGGACATCAGGAATAGGAGGATACAGGAGCAGGATTTTCTTTTATTCCTGAGGTACTGCCAGTGCAGAAATGGTTGCATTTTTATGCTCAGTATGTTTAGAGTCAGACCCTCAAATTCCATACGTTCTTGAAGTGGTTTTTGAGCAGAAAGAGTAGCAAATGTGAAAATTGAATTCCAGCTGTACCATCGATCCAGGAATTCACAGTTAGGTGGTGAATGTGCCTTTCCAAATGTCTGCAGTACCTTTCCACGCTAGGAAAAGAGCCAATTTTCTGCTGGGGGAGGAAGCAGTGCCCTCTAATGATAGATGTTGGTATCTCGAAATGAGAGGGGAAAGGTCTCCTGGTGGGAGTCTGAGCCAGAAGGCATCTGCCTGTGGAAACTAAAGTAAATTCCCTGGTTTTGTTCTAGGTGGTAATTTCTTGGGGGTTGTGGATTTTTGTTGTTGTTGTTCTGGGTGCTTTATTACTCCTTTCTCTCGTGCAGATACTTTTCCTACTGTTTTGAGGGCTGGTCGGGGTGGAGGTGGTCCAGCCAAGCATTCTTGTGTTACAAGGAAATGCTGGTATGACAAACAAAACCTGAACTCTATTTGCATGTCTTTGAAGTTGTTCTGACAGCAAGGAATGGCTGTGATAAAGGTTTCTAGTTGGCTAAAGCTGGTTCTGTGTGTTGGCTGATACATAAAATCAGCACAGCTGACTTCTCTAGCTTCCTAACTAGCAGGAGCTGTGAATACATAAATCCATGTAATGGAGGATTTGCAACTGTTGGTATTTACATAGCACCGTGTCTTTGCAGAGCTGGTTTTAATTTGGGAGCTTGCAACAGCTTCACACTTGAACAGCACTGCTAGCTCTCAGGAGATGTACAGCCTGGTGGTAGCTGCTTCACTATGATCTTGCTCCAGCCAAGTGCATCCCTGCCCAACTGTGAGCTTTACTAACTCATCAAAATAGTTGAAAGCTACCTGGCTTTTTCCTTGCTGAAAGTTTCTGTTTGTGAATTGGCTGAGCTCATGTAGGTGTCTGGCAAGCACTAGCATTTGTGCAAAGCAAGCAGAGGATCACAGAGGAGAGAAGAGAGAAGCAGGAGCTCCTCTCTGGAGATATCTTTTGCTTGCATTTTATAGAATCATAGAATTGTTTTGCTTGGAAAAGACCTCTGAGATCGTTGAGTCTGGACTTTGGCTCACTATTTCATGAAACTGTACTGAAATGATGTGGGGAGTACAAACTATAGAAAACCATTTCTTTTTCAGCATCTGAAACCGCTGAGCAGCATATCACAATCTAAATTATGAGTCCATCCTGTATGTTTTCCTGTCATACCTGCCTTTCTCTCTGTTGCCCTCTTCCTTTGTGCCCAGCTGTTTCAGTTTGAAACAAGCTAACGTCAGCTAAGTGCTGCTGCCAACAAAGCTTTTTCCTATAGAGGAAGTTTCTTCTCAACAATTGTCACTGGAGGAGTAGTGAATTGGGAAGAAGCCCACAGCTACTGCAGTCAAAGTGTTTAGAAATGGCAGAAGTATGCAAATAAGTGTTTTAAATTACCCTGTCTTCTGTGAAATGGGGGTAACAAATCAACCCAGCAACAGTGCCATTCTCTCTGGTACCAGTTTCCAAGGCTGGCACTGACAAAACAAAAGGAAGAATTAAAATCAAGACTGCTTAATCTGGGGGGAGAGGGGCAAGGGGCAAGATCATCTTGCTGATAAAAGAACATACACAAAATAACAAATTCCTGGCTGCTTCCCTTGGGGTATGCATTCAACTGGAGAAAGAATGTTTATGGAAGATTATGTTGTGCTGTTTAAGCATGCTTCAAAGAACATATCCTTTCATACCTTGTAGAAATTCCTCCTAATGGAATTCACTTCCAAGCATCTTGGGTGTGTTTTTTGTTTTCCCCTTCTTTTTCTTTCTTTCTTTTTTTTTTTTCAGGCCATAAGTCAGTAGAAGTGATGTATAATACCCATGGGCCAGTTTGTACAGGGGTTGCTTAATCTGGGCACGTCCTTACCTGGAATTGAAAGTCTGTTGTATTTAATGGAGTGTTAACTCAGTTTATTCTTTGGGATTTGTGCAGTAATTTTATTGCCTGCAAAAGCAGCAATTTGAAGCCGGATGAAGTGTAGGAATGCTCTGTTAACATACCTGCTGAGCTTGGCAATGGTGCCTGGACATGCTTTGTCTGGTGTTTTTATTTGCATATCCTCTCTCTTGCATCTCTCTGATTTTTTATTTTATATTTTCTTTTAGGATTATCTCCCTTCTTTCAGGAAAGAGCTGCAGGTACTACATCTGATCTGTTTTCAAATCTAGTAGTCCATCCTGGACTAATGAAACTTTTTGATTTCTGAAGGGTTTCATGGGCAGAATTTGGTCTCTACATCTTCCCAACTCTGTCTTAATCATTGTTCCCTCTCACCTTCTGTTCTGGCCTCACCTGTGGCTCTTTGCTGCTGGTATTTGCTCTTTGGCTTGCGTGGAGCCATTCATTTGGAGCTTTCTCCAGCTCTCTCAGTAATTTTGATGTTGTAGAAAGGTCCTTTTTGCCATATAAATGACCACAGAAGGAATTCAAGAAAGCAACTGTTACACAGTTTTGCTTTGGTACCAATCAGCAATACTGAGTGTCATGTGCTATTCCATGGACACTTGCTGTCTAGGGCACTTAATTTATAGCTAAACTATGCTGTAGATTACCATCTACCAAGCTTACCACACTCTTGATTTTGTTTTTCTTCTCTTGTTTTGTCCTGATTCAGTCCCTTAAAACAAAGTGTATTGAATGTTCTTGGTGGTGCAGACTGCAGACAAGCATCAGCATATTGACTGATTCTGAAGACAGTGTTTACTAACAAAGCTATTTGGTAGTTGAGTTCAATGATGTTGTAGCAGAACCTGCAGCCAATTGCAAACCAAGACCAAGATCACGTTGAAGAAATGGGTTCTTCTCATGCTGAGGCACCAGCAGAACAAACACAGAGGGAATGATGTAGATCAGCATCTATGCCTTAGGAGACACAGCTGAACTGTTCAGTCCCCTTACATAGGTAGCCTTACAACTTCCTTATGACAGGAGCACAGACAGCAGTTTTAAGAACCCTAAAACCCAGCTGGATGTTGCTGAATTACTAGGCAGTATGCATTTAATGTGAATGAGACACGCAATGGCACATCTGTCAAACTAGCCTGGATACATTATGTGGTGTTCATGCTGGCTGCAGGGGACCAACAGCACTAACTTCATCAGAAACTCTTCTGGAGCACACTTATGCCCTGAACTAATATGAGATACCAGGTTTGCCTCTGTTTGTTGTCATGTGAGTTTGATATTTCTTATCTAGTAGTAGATACCTCACAACTGGATCAACTGTTTTGCGAAGACAAAGCTTCAGAGTAAAGTTTTGGTTCCTTGAAAATTTGGAAAACTTACTGAATTTGCTGGATACAGGATTTCATCTGCAGTCTTCAGCAGTTCTCTATGTGGTTATGGATTGGCAATCCATAGCTGGCTCTGCAGCTTCTCCTAGACCGTTCTGGTGTCTCCAATCATGCAGTACAGTTTCACAGGGGGATCTGCATGGGGTTTCTCCTAAGACAAATCAAAGAGGAGCTCCCGCAATGCGTGACAAGGCTCAAGGAGCACACATTTCTTCAGCTAAGATAGCAGAGCTCCTTTGCTGATAATGGGGTCACTGTTTCTCTGCTGAGTTTCTCATATTATTGATACTTGCCAGCTGGGTTCCAGTTTGATGATAAAATATCAGCACTTTGAAATCCCAGCAATGAAAGAATTTGTTGCCTCCTGTCACTGATGCTACTTTCTCTTAATGATAGGAAATTTCAACTTGATTTTGAAGTTCTCTAGTAGTAAATTCCCTGAATGAAGTATTTCACTATCCAGGGCCAAAGCTTTTTTTGCATCACTGAAGATGTGTTGAGAGGAAAATGTCCTCAGGGTGAGGTGGGAGGCCTGAGCATGGATCCAAGTAAGATCAAGTTCAGTTTACAAGCTCTGAGATTTTCTGTGTGACAGAAACTGTTTGTTTCATGTCTGGTCAACACACTAGTGAAAGATCCTTGGGTACTTCAGTGATGAGGATTGAGTAAAGAGCTGATGTAGATGGGGTTCTTGGGCAGGTTTTTCTCTGCTTCAGTTCTTCATGGTGCAAGTGGAAAGAGTAAACATCATACATAGAGACTGAGAGCTGCCTGAAAAAAAGCTCTGTCTTGGCCTGTGTGTCAGCAGCATCCAGGAAATATCAGTGTGATCTCAACAGGAATCTATAGGCACTGTCCTGTGAAATCATCTGCCTCCATTGATAGTTTTGGATACATTTAAGAGGGTTAGGCATTTCAAATAGTGATTTCTTGTTGGCTTTTTTTTATTGTTGTTTAAGGTAAACTTGTGATATGTCTTTTTCTCTTTGAGATGTGCTGCCTAAAGTCATACAAATACTGCAGCTGAATCTTATTTTCTTCATTCTCTTTCAAGCTCTGGCCTTTAAAAATGCAAGCAGAAATGATGTCTACACAAGAGGTGGCAAAGGTCTTCTGTAGTCTTCTGAGAACAGCCCTTTTTTTGTCTGCATGGTGTAGCAGTCAGACAATGCATCAAGAAGGTGTAGTGGGTAAAAGAATGAGAGACGTGGCTGAATGCAGGAGCCAGAAATAACCTGTTGACAGGACTTGGCCAGAAATTACCACTGTAATGAAAATTTAACTCTTGAAACATGAAGTATAGTCTCCCTGGACATATATTTATACCAAGATGCTTCTGTTTGTTGTGGATGCATTAACAGAGTGAAATGATCCAATATTAAAATCAGTGCCCACGTAGTCTTATATAATTTAACTGTATCAGTTTAGAAACAGATTTTTAGCATGGTAATGAGCCCTGTCTGGGTTCATTGTCTGCAGAGACTACATAGTAAATAACACTTGCAAACAATTTGTTTCTCAGGACCCTAAATTCACCACTCTTCACAATGTGTATCTTCTCTTTTCTGGACTACTTAGTCTCTTCTGAATGTAAGTCTTACTCCTCACTTTCCATTACTTTTTGAAGATTTAGAAGACATGGCATCCTGCTACAAGGAATTTGACTGGGGAGAGATGAGCACTGAGTGAGGTTTCAGATAAGGGAAGAGTGGCACTGCCAGGAAACTTGCACTGTGGTTAGACACTGGTCACCATGCTGGGAGGATGGAACTGTGTACAGGGGAAAAAAAAATGGTCAAAATAATCTTTTCTTCTATGCAAGGGGGAAGTCATAGGTGAGACATCTTGCTTTATCAGCTCAGTATGAAGTTGGGAGGAGAGAACAGTATAAAACAGATCAGATTTAAGCTTCATTCAGCTGGCTCAGCTGCTGCCCATGAGGGAAAGGTGCTTGTCAGCTCCACGTCTCCCAAGAGACATTGTCTGCTGTGCTTCTGTGATGAGAAGATTCAGAACTAGTGTCAGTCTGGATGGTTCATTAGTTTAAATGTCTGTTTTTGGGAGGTGTGTTCTCAAGCAAAGGCTTCTAAATATAAAATAGTCTTGTGAAGTTTCCATCTTATGAATATTCACTTGTTGAATTTGCATTTTGTTTTTCATCTCTGAGCTTCTAGAAGCGAGCCTTACACAGAGGACAGCCCTCCCATCTGTTGGAGTAAACTCTCTGATGGAAAGCTTTTGCAAAAACAGTACCTTTTGTTTAATCTGTCCACACTCTTTCCTCAGTTTCTTTTACAAACACCTTGAAGACCCAGCCATTGTCACATGCCAGCTGGAAGCGAGTCTTGTGTGCACCTTTGATTCCGTTGACTTGAAGTGGTCAACTGATAATACAATGTTCATTGAGAGACTAAGATTATTTTGGCAGCTGTACTCAATGCAGCAAGCCTGTGATGAACTTGGAAGAGAGCAAACATCTGTGACATGCTTGTTGGGCATTTGGAGTGGATGCTTTGGAACTACAGGGAGGAGTATTTGTTAGGATGGAGGGTTATCACTGGAGCTTGTGGTGATGCCTGCCGTCTCTGGTTAGACATTCTTACTGTGGTTCATGACCTGTTCTGAGAGCATTAGCTATTGCTTTCATATACACTGCAATCACTTGAAAAAGAATGAAATGCATAAATAAGGGGATGCATTCTTTACAGCCCTCCTCACAATACTCTTGGATGCTTGATTGCTTCTAGGCAGAGGGTTTTGTTATACTGTTCTCATTTACTTTCCTTTTTCAGCTATGTATCAAGTTATTTCCTAATCCGGCTTCATATGGTGGCTAATGGAACAGAATTGATGCAATTGCTCAAAAAAAAAAGGCTTTTAGCCAGTAGATTCTAATTAAAGCAACCTTTATGTCTGCTTGTTTTGTTGTTGGTATTTCCCCTCCCCCCCCCCCCCAGAGAAGAAGAAAATTAATCCAGGAGCCCTCTTTCTTTGTATCAGATGAATATATATGCAGTAGTTTGCCAGCCTGATGGAGACAGAAGTTGAAATATGCTTGAAGCAGTTATATTCAACCATATGCAAGTGCTGGCACTACCTGGAGCTTATTTCTCCCATAAGGTGATATTTCTACCATGTAATCTTGCTGCTTCCTGCTGTAGGCAGTATTAGAGAGAATGCATCAGAAAATTTGTCAAAATGGCTTTCTGTCAGAAGATTCCACTTTAGTTATGCCCATGGGGAAAAAAATGCATTGATTTAGTTGAGAATTCAGAGTCCTCAGGTTTGACCGGCTTGGGTTTTATAGGGAAAAGTCCGTATTCCCAATTGCAGAAGCACATGCATTTACAAATCCTACCCTCCGGTTCTCCAGAGAAATGGTTTCTTTGATCTTCCCTGCTTCTTCCATGTGCTTAGCTGCTCAAGCAGAGATGGAGGAGAGGAGCTTTTCCTAATAAAGCTCTGCTTCCAGGAAAAAAAAAAAAAGCAAGCCGCCTGTAATCATTATTGAAACCAACCAATTACTCTGGTTAATTGAATGTGTGGGAGGTTCTCAGTGGCTGAAGCTAGGTGCAGCCACGAAGACAGTGACAAGAGGTCAAAGCTGTTGTTGAGGAGCTGTACTGCCATTATGTGACATGGACTGCTCTTTCTACCCACTGGCTCTAATCTGGTGGTGGAATTATCTCAAAACTTCCTCGCCTTTCCAAATCCTCCCGCAATGTCCGATTGAGAAATCAATGCTCAGAAGAACAGAGTCATCACAGATGCAGCTTCCACTCAGGAGTTGCCAGCAGCATTTTTCTTTCTAAACTTCTTGCTGCTCTGGTGAATCTGCTTAACAAGCCTTACCAGGTATCTCATTGCCTGCCCCATCCCCAGGAGGATAGGGTGATGGAATGAATGAGTTGCAGCTAGTACTTGCTAGCCTCAAGACCTGATGAAAAGACATAGCAGATAAGCATGCAGGAGGCTCAGGATGGGAGTATCTCTGCTTTTTTTTCTTTTTTTCCTCTGTAACTGTCCCTGTACTTCAGAACAGCTCTTCATAATTCCTGTACCTTACTGTCCTAAAGACCAAACAGCCCCTTACTCCTCACTTGGGACATTTATTCTCTCTAATGGGGAGCCATTCCCTATCACTCTCTAGGGAACCCACGAAGTTACATCCCTGAAAATCTTTCTCATACAACCTTCTATGGTTTAAAAAAAAACACTATTAAAAATCTTTCATCTGCCTCTCCCTTTTCTCCTCGTCCCTTGCACCTGAGCTGGCTGTAGCTGTGAAGCACCAAAGCCTGTAAGTGATGCTGTTTGCCTCTGAGTCAGAGAGGCTTTTAAATCTGAGTGTAAAATGAGCCTCCTACAGCAGTAAACAGAGTGATCATATACCTCCTTTGAAGTTACCATTTAAATAACCTCCAGGGCTTTACTAATGCTGGAAGCCAGCAAGAGGAAATAATTCCCTCCTCCTTTCCCCTCCTGCTCCCTTCTCTAAAGCAGGGAAAATGAAAATGAATTGGCTGGCAGAGGAGGGACACTAGTTCTGAGGGTATTGCAGAAGAGATGAACGGCTCTCACTTGCTGCTTAGTTAATGAGTCAGCACATATTCATTCATGGACACAATTTATTAACCCATAAACACTGTAGAAGATGGTGTTATCTCTATGATAAAGTAATTTTAATTTGCTGTATAATTTAGAAGGTAAGGATGCTGCTGCATCAGAGGGAAGCCTGTGTCTGCTCATGTGTCCAGGTCCCAGCTTGATGTTAGGGAGGGAAGAGACACTCAAGGAAACAGGAAGGAATTATCTTAGCAGGACTATTGGAGCTGACCTGACTACAGACCACTTTTTTGCTGGTTTCTCACTGCTGTAGGTTGTTCCTGGTGCTGCTAATTCATGAAAAGGTGATGTGTCTTTTTGGGCCTCCAGCTCTATGTCTGAATTGATGCTTGGGTTTTCTGCTGAAGGCACAAGTGAGTGTGTGGCATCTGACAGCACTGGAAGGGTGTTCAGTGATGTGCTGGGAAGGAGGTCATGCTGTGCTGAACAGGATACTGTCATTATATGCTCTTGAGATTATAGTAGGGTCTTCTCCATGGGTTGATGATAATACAGCTACCAAATATGAATGTGGTGTAGCCTTTTGAGACCTTCGTAGTTAGTGTGTGCTGCAATGATGTAATGGGACAGCTTTCTAGTGAGACAGCAGCTTTACCCAGTATTGGAGGGATTTGGAACTGGGAAACCTACTTGCCTTGATATTCATTGTCTGCCAGTTAGGTTAACTAGTCAAAACCTAAATGAGTTCACTCCTTTGTTAAGTGATTTATTAAATAGTAAGATTTATTCAAATAACTAAATAGATTTATTAGTGTAGAACATCAGCTGGAGAATGCCCTAAAGATATCTTGGCCTAAGTCTGAATCTTACCAAGCTGCCAGAGGTCAGTTTCTCCTGGAATCAAAGATGCATCTCACATGGATTCCTGCATTTTTGAGGTCTCTTCCAACCTTGGTGATTCTGTGATTTTCAGTCTGCTTTGAATTGAGTGTTTGGGACTTATCTTCCATAAGAGGAAATATATACTTACCTGGATGTGCTGCTAGTCAGTCCTTGGCCTGACTGAAAATGTGGGGAGTTTCCAAGACAATTAGACCTGCACTAATCATAATTTGTTCCTTAATCTAGGAATATCTGCCTCTGTGTCTGCGTTGATGTGAAGCTGCTGAACAATTTGATTAGGTGCTTTGAATAAGCTGTGTAATTGTGCCGTGATATTCCTGATGCATGTCTTACTTCCAGTGTTATCACTGCCTGCAGTTGTAGCGCAGGAACACTTAGAGGCTTCTGTTAGAGCTGGAGCTCCCTTGTGTTAGAATTTGTACAGACATATGCTGAGGCTGTTAGGCAGAATTTTTGGACATTAGAGTTTCAAGTGTGCTTGGAACTGGCCACTTCTGCTTTCTCAGTGGGTCCTCCTGAGGGTGGAAGATTAGAGCCAGACCATCCTCTTTTCATATCCACAGCATGGGTTTCTGTTTTGTCAAACGCATTTTGTTGCGAGCTGAATTCTTTCCCAGCTTTTTTGCTTGCACTTTGCCAGATTCCCTTGACCTTGTGCCAGTCAATGATGAATTGTACAAGTCCCCATCGAAAACACTGCAGAAGCCAAAGGAGTGGCAGCCTGACTGGGTAGTACATTAAGTCAAAATATTGTAAGCTTAAGACTGATGGGTATGATTCTTCTATTTCAATCTGCTCCTTCAGATTAAAAAGCTGCTAAAAGCTTCAACTTGTCTTGATGCATCTGCTGCTTCACGACCAATGAATGGCATGTCCAGGACTGGAGGCTGTGGGTAGGAGGATGATATTTTGTGATAAATGTATCTGAAGGTGTTTTATGTTCAGAAAGTTGGTGTTTTTTTTAAAGCCTTCTACAGCAAACGACCAATTTGTTAGGAAGATTGCTGAAATAGCATCTAGCTCTCCTTTGACTTTGAGGAACTAGTCAAGTCTAAACAGACCATAGACCTCTAACATATGTGAAGTCACTTTTCTGCTTATGCCTCTTTCTTCCCTTCCCCTCTGGTCTGCTGTCACTGTGTTCGATTTGCTTTAACTGCAGAGTATCATTCTCTAATGTGTTGTGTTCAGATCTCTTATTAATTCCCCAGCACTTTTTACAGTTCTGTGCCTGTGTGATTAAATTTGCAAAACATTTATATGAAAAACTGTAAAATAACAGATTATTGTTATTTTTCACTTGCTCCGCATTAAGTTTGCGGTGTCGAAGGTTCAATGAGCCAGATTCTGCGGTGATGGGAATCAGTGGTGGTAGAGCTGATTGATTGGAATTTAATAGTGTGAGACTATGAGGATTTCCTGCATAGACTGGAAGGCTGGAAACATGCTCAGAGACACAGCTGGTAGAGCCAGTCTGTAAAACCTTTGAAATGATGAAAAGGCATAAATATCAGGCTTCTTCCTGTCAGACGACTGTGATCTGTCGCAGCACCAGCGCTGCAAGGAGGAGAGGTGCAGAGGCTACAGAAGGCAACTCATATTTCTGGAAAAGGCTGGTGGGATTTAGAACTTGTTTGAGCTCACACAAAATTTTGGGACTGAGGCCAAGCATTATTTCCGGCATTTGAGGTTGACCCATGGCTAGGATCAAGGGCTTGAATTTGATTTGGTTTAAGTCTGAGACTGAACTCAGTTGACATCTCCTGGTTGGGATTCAAGGAAATCAAAGGAAGCTTCATTGACTGACGTGAAATTTAGTTTTCAAATACTGGGAAGAAATCAAATACTCGTGAACCGTGTTTCAGCAGTCAAAAGAGCACCCAAACTGGTGGCGCTTAGTCTGACCTCAACACCCTCATTTTGCCTGCATTGTGGAGCCTGAGTGGGAGGGTCAGGGAAGAGAAAAACATGTCTGCAAATAGAAATTCAATTGCTTTAATATACAAACTATTTTGCTGCAGTCTAACTGGAGCCTCTTATTAAGAATCTGATGGCACTTCTAAACAGTGTGAGCATCTCCCTTGGTGGGTGCAATCTCCAGTCATACACCAACATTGCTTCTGACATATTTATGACTCCAATAAAATCTCCCATCTGGTATATTTTAAAATAAAATTGAAAATTTATCACTTTCCTTTAGTTGGTTTGTCGTTCTTCCCGAGAGGAGATAGCCGGGCTGAGATTATTGCATCGGCAGACTGTCAGCTGAGGTTAGGCTGAGGTGTGATTTAAATTTCAATACTTTCCACATTACAGCTGTCTGGGGTGGGGAAATTACAGGGAGAAAAGCAGAGAGTCTGTTATTTTTATTCATTAGTCTCTCCTGATTTGTTGTGTTTTCCTTTTGCTTAGCCCCACTCACCACGTACAGCACATGGACAAGAAAAAGATACTCCTCATTTTTCTGGATTTCCAGAATGCTTGCTCTCAGGAGGAGATGAGACAGAACCTTGATTGTTGTCTCCTCCCCCTTGCTCTACCATTAGAGTGGATTGTGATAGCAGGAAGAGATCCTTCTCCACATGCAGTGCAATGCAGATTTGTAGAGCCTGTCTTAAGGAGATTGTAACTTTTGGCAGCATGGAGCTGAGGGAGCTGTGTTGATTGAATTTCTTCGGTGAGGAACCAAGGAAGAGATGTGGATGGTGTTTGATGTCACTTGGAGAGCTCTATCTAAGGATGTCTAGATTCCATCACAGCAGAGAAATGTACATTTCTGGAAGGAACAAACACGGTGTGGGCGTACCTGGCTGTTTCCATTTTTAAACAGCTTGCTGTAGAGGGCTGAAGTGGGTCTGGAAGGTTAAGTAGCTGAGGCTGAGTCTAGTGCACAGGTCAGAGTGGAGAGAAACTGGACCAGGGCTGGATTGTGAATGAAGTGCTTCCTCACAAAATGGTATGCAAATCTTTCTGAAGTGGAAGACTCTCTGGGCCTCCTGGGGCCCAGGCATGCAGCGGTGCATTCTGCCTCAGCTTTGATTAATGCTGGAGTCACGCCTGGCTAGCTGCTCTGGCATTGCCCACTGATGCGTTTGATTAGGTGCATTTGTTTCAGTTTAGATACACAATCTACTGGCTGTAACGTTATCAGAGGTCTTGTCTGGGCAATATAGGGGAAGAAAATGCCTTTATCCTCCACCTCCTGCAATTGCTTTGTTGCTCAGATTGTGATTCAAGCTACAGTTAAAGTTATGACTGATGTTCTGTGCTGTAGTTGTATAGGTAGTAAGGTGGAAGAGCACAGAGATGATCAAGTGGTTTACTCCCCAGATGCTTGAATCCTGGATCCACTAGACACAGGAAAGAATGAGAGAATTGCAAATGAATCTCCACATGGTCTCTTGGCTGGTGCAGCAGCTTGGCAGTCCTGACACAGTAGCTTTTATACAGCTATAGATTAGCTCTGGGGAATTGCATCCAGCAATGCAGGTGCTCATTCTGGGAAAAGAGTGAATTCTACACATTAAGAGCTATGGGTATTGAACCTGTGTGGGGGCAGTTGTGATCTCAGACCCACTATTCTGTGTACTGTAATGTGCTCTGAACTATAGGGTAAGCTGGAACCTCTGTACGTTAGGCTTAGTAAATGCAGCTTTCATTTAAGCAATGAATTAAGGAGCACATGTGAAACTCATGCACAAGGTGTGTGTTTGTGTCCTGTGTGCCTTGTTTTGAGGTGTGCATTTTGGGCTTCTGATGTGCAGTGGACTTTTGTTCTTCTGATACATATTTGTGCAGGTGAACATAAGGTTAAGGATCTGCATGTGTGCATTTGAGACTGTGCTCAAATGCATCTTTGGGGAGTACTGTGTTTGTTTGTGGTGCTGTGCTCTCAGTAGTGCACATTTTGTACACACAGAGTGCATACGTTTGTGTTCTTTCATCTGATTGTTCTGGTTTCCTGTTTTCTGGGCTGAGCAGCTAAGGGTGCTTTTTGAGTGCATCAGAATGTCTTATTTCCTTTCACAGCAATTGTACATTTGCTAATGTCAGCCATTCTAAATGGATGTACAGTTGCAGTTCATGTTTTGGTAGACCTGGCCTTTGTTACATAGAATGAATGGATATTTGGCTTGTGTGCTCGATGTATGTGTTCTCCCTTGGTACACATGCTCTTATTGTCGCTGGAAACTGCACATAACCTTACTGTCTCTGCACTGCAAATAACCTGTGCCTTGCTCATGTACTGAAGCCACATGTTTGTGAAGGTTGGAGTTCAGCATGTGTGAACAGTGTGTAGCAGAAGCATGCTTTGTGTCTGAAGATCGGTGGGCTCAGTTATATATTGTTGCAGTGTAAGCACATCTTTTCCTGCCTTTGCTGGCAGAGTTACACAAGTGTTGAATATTGTTGAAATAACAGAAGAGTTGTCCACATAATTTCTAATTTAAAAAAAGAAGTCCTCCAGTTTCCATGGTTTAAATTTCTAAGTGCCTGTCCAAGTGATATATGCCAAAACATCAGGAAGGATAGTTAAGCTGTTATGTCAGTGAAATGGAACCAAGTCATGAGTTAATGCTTTTCTGATGCTATATAAAAGGGGAAATAGTGAAGAAAAGCTACAAGTAAAGTACAAAATGAGCAAGATCAACCAAGGTGAAGTCAGGAGGTTTGTTCTTAAATTGGAGACATCTCCAGCAAAAGAATTCACATGACTGTATTTCTATTTTATGCCTTCTGTGATCATACCATCCTGTCCCAGATCTCACACCCTCTAGGGTCAGTCCCCAGGAACCAGGAAGAATGAAGTAGCCCTTCTAACCTTGTTGCTTCCTCTTGGCTGTCCTGCCAGGTGCTTTGAAAGCAAGTCAAGGCCTTCATTATCCCACCATTTCTTCTCAACGGCATTTTAAAGACCTGACACAGAGTCAGAATGATGGAAGCCTGCTGCTTTTCTCTGTAATTATCTGCTTTCCTTGTTGGGACTGAAATTATTGCCCTGCAAGAGTGCAGCGTCCCTATTACTGCGTAAGAGCTAACCAAACACAAACCTGCCCGACTGCACCTAGCACCACTCCACATATTCAGACATAAAAATTAGTTTCCTGGGCTGATCAGCTGTACCATGGAGTACGTGACCCAGATGAGAGTGGTGGAGGCTGGAGGGAAGGTGGCGTGTGGCTGGAGAGGCAGCAGCGTGCTGTGACAGACCTGGGAAAAGGAGAGAGAAGGAGCACAGTGAAAGGAGATGGGCAGGGAGTGGTGATGGCAAGGGTCAAACAGTGCCAAATAATAGGACAAATGCCCTGAAGGCAGGGATAGGAGGGGCACAGCATGGCTTTGGGAACAAGGAACTGTGAAGGACTTGGGAGGGCTGGAGTAGTCTCCAACCTGCAGAATCTGAGCAAAAGTGAAGCTCCATGCACAACTCAGTGGAGGTGGTGGCATATTAGTAGATTGCTAGGAGATGGTCACAGGTGGCTTATCTCCCTTTTTTCTGTGTGTGTCTCTTCTAATGGTAAAAATTGTACACTGAAACAAAAGAGTATGGTCCCTGGGCTGTCATTAGCCCTCAAATAGCCTTAGCTGTGGATTGCCCAGCTGCAGGCTTTGCCCGTAGCCTTCTGTAGAAATGGGAGAGCACAGCCAGGAGGAAAAAGGAACAAAGAAGGAAAACAAAGAATGGGTTGAAGTCAGAGGAACAAAATGATGGTTGAAGAAAAGTCTCAATTATGGAGTGCTTTCTGCAGTGTTTGCTTTTTTGAACGTGTTCAAGGAGGGTGTGCAGCCATTGCCAAGGGAAACTAGTTCTAGAGATATGAGGAAACACAAAAACTGGGAACAGCTGAAGCCTTTTAGCAGGTGGCAGGAGTGTGCTAGAGATGGTGTGAGACACCAGAGGGAGCTGACAGGGATTCCTGTAGGTATTGGTTGGCCAGCTGCTGTTTTGTCTTCAAATCCTGAAGAGTCACAAAATAAGTAGCCCTGATGCTCAAGGGCTTTCCCTCTGCAGCCTGTCAGGCTCTCTCCACCTGGGCTGTAAATATATCTCTAGGATGGATGCTGGAATGCTAGTGGATGTGCAATGTGAGAGAAAGAGGGAAGGAGTGGGAGGATTAAGCTGAAGGATCAATGCAGAAATTGACTTTCATGCTCAGGGAGCTTCCAACCCTCTGCAGTAAGGAAGGAGGCAAAAGGGGATTGTGTGTAACCTCTGAGGTATGTGGGTAAAGCTTGGCTCAGCCTATGAGGGTTTCATGGAGCTCAGCTCACGCTGTAGCTGCCTGGCCCTTGCTTCTCACTTCCCTGGGCAACACATACTACTTCTCTGCCCCTCTCCCTCCTTTTCCTTGTGATAGGCTTACAAATCCTGGGACCTCTGATGCTGGAATGGCATTTTGGCCTAGCTGGAATTGTTTATAAGCACAGAGCTTTGATGCTGTCTCAAAGCCTCTGGAGAGCTGAGAAGGGCTATTTTTCATGTGATGCTTTTGGAGAATGCTATGGGAAAAGGTCAAGGGACAGAGTGGGAACGAGTAGGTCACATACTCATTGGTTTAGGGCACCACGACAACATAGTTTCTTTAGGATCCCAGAGCCTGCTTTGTAAAAATAAGCCCCTCTCAGTGAGCTGCCTGGGAAAGAGCAGGAGCATGCCTCCCGCCAGTGTGTGCTCGCTGCCTTCCTCTGGGTCTGCTCTCTTGCCTTGGCAATCGCTGCTCTCAGTGTCCCTGTGAACTGGACAGATCCCTCAGACAGTGAGCAGCATTTTAAAAAGCCTCTTTACTTATTGCTTTGACCTTTGTAATACAAGGAGAAATTCTGTAGGAGCAGAGGCAGCCTTCTGCACCTGACACAGCTGGCTGTCTTTTAGTGGGGTCTGGGAGCAGCACTGCAGAATTCCTTTGTCCGTCCCTATGTCTCCATGCTGGGTCTATGGGCAAAACAGAGCTCAGTCCTGAGCAGCTCTTTGACCTTTGGTTTTGCTTGTTGTCTTTTGTCATTGAAATTGGGGTGGGGGGAGGTGGTCCACCAGGGATTGTCCTTTTTTTTCTTTCTTCCTCCCCAGTTCACGAATACTGCAGATACCAGCCGGGGTGTGAGGAGTGTGTGAAGGAAGAGGAAGCTGAGGGGTGAGGTGGCAAGTAATTTACATTGGAAATATGGGCTGAATGTGCATTTCCCTACTCTGCTGCCATCCATCACTCAGATTTCCTGTAACACTACAGAATGGAGGAGCAGAGTTGACTTGCTTCCCACTTCCCCCAGTAATGGAAACACTCATTTGTTTCACTGCCTAGAAATGCTGATCACTCAAAACATTTATTGTTTCAGAGACACATTGAAGTGGAACTTCTCTGCTTCCTTCTGTCTGGTCTTCAGAAATTTCCTCAGAGCATGGGACTGGGAAAGTGATAGAAAAAGAAGAAAACCAGAAATAGATGGAAAGAAGGAATAGGACAAACAGGGAAGTGAATGAAAAATCTACCTCTCCCTATAGCAAGTAGGAGACCTAAGTATGGAAGAATAGCCTTGTCTACTGAAGAGACACAGTAGAAAACACCCAACTGTGTATTCATTCACCTTGTGATAATGCTGAGGCCTGGCTTCCGTGATGATTAGATGGTGCCTGGTCTCTGATTAAGGAACATCTTTCTCCTTTAACAGTCTCTCATTAGCCTAATCCTTATGCAGAGGGGATGCTGACTTAATTCCTATGTGGGGGCACTCAGGCCATAGACAGTTTGGGACCCCTGGATAACTAAAGGTATGGGGCACTATAAAACTCCTGTGTGACTTCAGCAACCCTTGTTTGGTAATAGCATGGTGTCCCTGAAAATTCTGTGATATGGCTGGGACTAGGATGTTAGCATTCAGCTCAGTTGCTGTAATAAAGAGGCTGATGAGGCATTGTGTCCTTGGAACATGGTTGTGGCCAGGAAACTTCTCTCAGAGCCCTGTTCCCTGGAGGGGTGAGCTCAGCAGCTTTTATGAGCTAAGCCACTGTGGGTCTGGGCAGTAACTCCCAGGGGAGACCTGTCGGGAAAACCCAAGGGCTGGAAGGAAACGCTGTTGATGACTCAATAGGCAGAGCTCTTCACTCTGTTGATGTTGGAGCTGAGCCATACAGACACATCCCTGCATAACTACCTACTAGTTGCTAATTGTTCATGTTTTATAACCACTGGCATTCTCATTTGTTGTCCACACATACAGACAACAGGGCTGGAATTCACAGCATGAAGTCCAGTATCACATCGGTGCTTGGGGCCTCTGAGAAGCAAGGACATGATTGCCTCTAGAATGAGGCATGTTTGGCTCAGGTGTACACATTTCTCAGGTCTGTACAGATGTCATGACCATGCAGACAGATCATGGACAGCATTCATGGCTGTGGATCCATCATGGACAGCGTTCATGGCTGTGAGTCTGTGCGCTGCTTGCTCAGGAAACGTAGTGTGTGGGATTATTAAATCCCACATTAAAACCCAGAGAGATGCATCATGAACCACTTGGCTCGAGGAAATGATGTGAAGTGTCAGTGGTTTAGTGTTCTTGGAAACTGTGGGATGGTTAGGTAGCATCAGTGTGGGAAGGGATGAATTTGGATGACAAAACATCCTGACGGAGAAAAATCTCTGCTGTGGCCCATGTTAAGCAAGAGAGACGCTTAGTGGTCACCTGAAGAATACACAGTGGTGCTGAGTGCTTGAGTGCTGTGAGTGATTTATTTCCTTTTCCACTTGCTCATTTCAGACATGAAGTCATGTAATAACTTTAACTCTAGAAATAAACACTTTGGCTTCAACTGTGTAAAGTGCAGTGAGGAGTTTCACTCCTTTTCTAGATTCTTAATGATCCACTTTGAAATGGGGAGGTGGTTTGTAAACCTGACACATCTTCAATCTGTATTGATTGCCATATGGCATTGGTGTGCTTCATTGCAATTGCTGCCTTATTCTGAAAAGTCACTGCCTCAAATCTTGAAAATCGATTTCACCTGTTTTTGTGCTTCCATCCAGCCATACTGGCTACCTCTTCTTCCTTGCTCCCTACCAACCCTGTAGTGTCTAGGTGTCACTGAAGTTGGTGAATACCTTTATCTGATGTGGATCTGCAACACCCTCATCCCCCTTGCTAGCGAATGCATGGATAACCTCCTTCCTCCTGTAGCAATTATTTCTGTGTAGTTAATCTCCTTGCTGTGACTAACAGTGGGATCAGCCCACCTGTGTAGTGGGTATGTTCTGGCTCAGCAGCAGCATCACCTTCCTGTACCAGCAGGGATGCTGACAGACATGGGCTGCCCTGTGCTTTTGCCTCTGACAGCTGTGCGTGAGAAGAACTACTCCTGAATTTACTTGGGGTGAGAACAATCTCTCCTAAGTTTACTTGGGCAACCACTAGCAGCAGGAAAATCATCCCAGGTCCCATGCTTTTTGCAAGGCTTGCTCATTGTCATCTCAATGGTCAGGGACTCTGCTGCCTTCCAGGGGATTTGGCGTAGCTTGATGAATGATAGGCTGTGCATTGGAGAAGATGAGCTGGTGGCTCAGTGATGCTAAGTCGCTTTGGGTAAATCACATGGAGACGTGCAGAAGAAGGATAATGGTCTGACTCACCTTTGCAAAGAGCTTAGAGAGCTCAGCTGCTCTGTTACAGTCACACTGCCTTTCCCTGCCAGCCCCAAGTCCAACAAAGGCAGACTCTCAAGACTCACCTCAGGGTGAGCAGCAGGATTCCTAATGGCCTAGTAGGGAGCACAGCAACACATTGCAGGGCTCTTACTCGTGCCTGCTTCAGGGATGTTCAGCAGTGGTACACGAGTTAGCACAAAATCATCGCTGCCGTCATTAGTTGCTGTGTGTAATCACCACTCAGTGTGTTCACTGAGTCAGCTCTTTCCTGCCTTCCATGAATAGAGCTGACTGATCAAAAATAAGATGATCCTGGGGAAAAAAAGAAAAACTAGAAAGCTGAGCTTTCTTTTCAGCCCAAGTTCTTTTCCATGTTGGTTTTATTAGATCAGTGCTCTAGTAAGCTTTCTGAGGTCATGAGCTGTTATTGCATCAAGAAAAGCTGCAAATGATGTTACATAAAAACAGCTGATGGACAGATGGGTTTAGAAGAACTGTGGAGTCCCAAACAACTTCTCTGTAGCTGGATAAATGATTCCAGTAGAGACAATGTGCATTAAGGAAGCAGTGGTGGCTGTTTCTTTAAGGACCCCCGCCACTGCTCCTCTCCTGATATTCCTGCTGACACAGATTTTCTTCTCTTGCTTGGTTCCGGTGCACCTGCTTTTATAAACTAGGCTGCGTAGGGTTTGCTCAGGCTGAGCTTATGTATCACAGAAGCAGCACCCAGAATCATGTGCACAGGCTGGGAGGAATCATTGGTATGAAAAGGGAGGCCTGGCTTCAGCTCCACAGATGACCCACAGAGTCTAAGTTGCTAAGTGAAGATGTGCCTTTAGTTATAGGTCAAATCAACTGACACAGGAAACTGCAGGGCTGTTCTTGAGAGGTAGTAGTTGATCAGGAGGCTTTATGATCAGATCTGGATACTCAAGTCTGGCTGTTTATTGTTATTGCTGCCTTGTACACTCAGTATGAGCCTTCCTATCTACCTACCTATGCTACAGGCACTGCACTTAGATTTAAGATTCAGTATCACAGAACACAAGCTGACTTGAAATGTTCTCCTCCTGCCTTCAGGACAAGCTGCCTTAACTCCTGCTTTAACCTGAGTGAACTAACTTGGACTAGTCACCCTTCATGAAGAACACATGATGGGGGCTGTGGGGTGTGAAGAGTTGGTGTTTTGGTTGGTTTGGGGTTTGTTTGGTGTTTGCTTGGGTGTTCTGGGGTTTCTGGTGGGGTGGGGGTGGGGGTGTGGTGTTTGGTATGCTTTTGTGTTGTGTTGGTTGGGGGGGGGGGTTGTTTGTTATTTTTGGTTTGATTTTGTTTTTAATTTAAATCCATTTCTATGTAGCCATATGAAAGTTGTGGTCAAATTTCAGGAGTAGAGTGTGCCAGGTGGAAAGTGGTTAAAAGGAGCTGATTAGGAAGTTGGCAAATAGATGAGGAAGCCTGAGAATATTAGGGCAGCAATGTCCATTGAGTCTGTGAATGCTTCCAGTGTTGTAGTTGTGATGTCATGTAAAAATGTTTCTGTGACAGCTTGTTATGCCACGCTGCAAGCCTGGAGAAGTGAGTTGCTTGGTCAGAAGGATAGGTACAGATGGATTTATATCTAGTTCTTGAATCGTGGATGTGATCCCTGGCAGGGTCATCGTTCCCCTAGCTTTCTCTGTGGCAGGCCTCCCAAAATGCACTGTCTGGCATGATGCTAATACCATTCTGTGTTTTTGGCTGTTCCCCATGGCTTGGGGGCTGTAGCACAGTCCTTAAGCTTCCCCAGTGCGCTCATGCAAGCAGGGCTCAAAATGCTTGGGCAAGGCCAGTGCAATCGAAGAAGAAGCTGAAGTGCTCCCCAGGCCTTGTGATCTGACAGAGTGACTGTGGTGAGGTTCAAAGTTATATTGCAGGGAAAGCAGGGTTCCTTGGAGTCTGGGTGGGGGCTAATCAGTGTGCATTCATCATTAATTTATGCACGTAAGGAGGTTTTGGAGTAAAGTTGTCACGCTGGTTTTGATAATGCTAGCTCTCTCCACCCTGCCAGCTGCTGCAATGTTGTGGTAGTTTGTGTTGCTGCATGCAGAATTATGGTGCTTTTGTGGGAATATTATGTTCCCTGAATAGAGCCCCACAGAGCAATTTGCTTCATCCTTACAAACCCATCCAAATAACTGGCAGTGCCTTACAAATACAAAACAATTGAGAAAATAAATGTATTATACTGTACATCTGTGACAAAACAATGCTTTCATGTGCAAAGAGAGAAGTGCGTTTGTTTAACTTGCGGTCTCCCATTTGGAAATAAATGCCTTCGTTTAAATCAAAATGGGACGTTCCTCACTGTTACAGTGTTTTGCATGCCAGATGTAAGAGACACTGCTTGAGGAGCAGACTAAAAACCTCGAGTGGCTGGTATTACCAAAGGCACACATGTGCTGCCTTATTCCAGACGCTGCCTCTCTTCCTGCGGGGTGTCCTCTACACTGGAGTGGGAATCTCTTGACTCCGCGTGTGAAGGATCTACGCGCCAAAGGTTTTGGGGAGTGTGCCTCTCCCTCCTGTGGCAGCCTGGTGGGCGCACAGGAGAGCCTGTTTTCACTTGGGTTGTGATTAAAATGGAATTCAACCAGCTGGCACACATCAGAACTTTGCACTGCTATGATGCAGATTCCCTGAATGAGTTGTAGCGGTCCAAATGATTTATTTTTCATCATTTCCAGTTTTTGCATTGAAGAAATAGTGTCATTTACATGCAGCCATAGAAGTGTTAGATGGGAGAAACCCAATCAGTAAAATACTGGCTGAGTGCTCCAGTATTTGTTTTAAGAAATATGCCCCATCTTGTAATTTTCATCCTTCTAAATGGCTGAGCCCTTGTAATGGAAGTGTGCTGCGTTTCAGTTTACACATAAGCTTAACATCATCGAGCCAAGTTTGCTCTAGGAGTTAACATTTGCATTTTTTGAAAGCAGCTGCCTAATCCAGAGCAAAACCAGATGAGGATGTGCTTTAATATGGCACATCCCCAGCTGTCTGCTAGTAGGTGCAAGCGTTCTGAGGAAGGTCCTGAAATTAGCTTCGGGTAGTTGTCCAAGACTCTGCAAACTTCGTTGAGCAAACCTGAACCTGTTCCTGCTCCCAGTAGTAGGATTTCTAGACTGGAATATTAGAAGAAAAAAGAGCAAGAAAAAAATTAATAAATACATCTGGGCTTGTCTAACCTGGTTTTATTAATGTTCAGGCTTATCTTCTAGGCTCGTTATTCTTCCTTAATTGAACTAACTGCTCATATTATAGACGAGAAGGCAAGAGCCGGGAGCTTCAGCTCTCTGCTGAGGTTGGCTGACACATGTAATGCTGTTTATCATGTGTAGTATCAGGACTGTGCAGCACATGATTGCATTTGAGCTTTAGTAGCTTGAAGGCCACAAGTGCTGAGAATTGCAATTCAGCAAGTCTAGCATTAATAAATACCCTTTAGTTCAGTTGAAAACATCATGGTGTGCATCTTCTCCATCTGAAGTGTTGTATCCATTTTATGATTATATCCAGGCAGCCAGAGGACTTCTTGTGTTGCACTCATCAGGAACATGTCACATTTCTGAGAGCCAGCACCTGTGTATTGACTGATAGCCCAAAAGGGCTATACAGCAAGGGTAGTTTGGCCTAGCTCTGCTTTTCCTCTAGATTGATTAATCAAATACTTCAAATAATTGCTGTAGTTGTGATTAATGTCAACTGCATAGCTAATTACCCAGGAGATTAAAATGACTCTTTCTGGTTTAAAAAACAACCCTGTAAATGAGTTAATTATTTACTCTGCTCACCTCTCTAACCTTGTTATGCTTGTAAATGAATAGAAATATTGATCTTGGCACTGATTTTGGTGTTACCCATCTTACATCAGTTAACTGGGGGCTTCACTGTAACCCTGTGTGGTCCTTTTGACCAAGCACAGTCTTTCTGTTCTGCATAAACTGTGAGAGAAGGGCTGAGAGGAACCATTGGGGTACAACTGACCTCCAGGAGTTGTAGGACTTCCCTGAATGAGCAGTTGCTACTCTGCCTAAACCGCTGCTGGCTCTTTGAGGCAATGCCTTCTTGACCACATCTCTTGGTGGCAGACTCTACCACCCAGTGGCTGTTACTGTTAAAACAATCTTCTGTTTCCTCAATGAGCTGCTGCCTTCCATTAGCTTCAAGTCACATTTTATTTTCCATGTCCTCATTCTATGAGTACATTTTTCCCCACACATGTACAAGCCCCAGTTTAATTACATCCTGACTTGCTGTAATAGGTTTCTGTGCCATGACAGTACCATGTCAGAAGGCCACAGCTTTGCTCATAGAGATGCCTGCCATTTTCACCACCGTGGGACACAGACCTGAATGCTTCCCTAAGCAGTTGGTTCAGCTAGGGCTTGTATGCCCCATCTCTTTTTCCCTCCCAAACAAGGCCTCATGAGTTCTCAGGTACACGTGGGGTTCCTTGTCAAACTGTGAGAAGGATGCCAGTTTTAGAATCATAGAATGGTTTGGGTTGGAAGGACCTTTTAGGAGCATTGTCAAGAATGTACCACTTAGTGAAGTAAGTGACCCAGAAAGCTCCTTCTCTTACATTTTTGTACATGTAAGTGAAAGAAGCTTTAAGGCTAGCTGCTGTTTGAGGTCATGTCTACTCTCTGTGTTTTCCTTTCTTGCAGTTTGGTTTCCAGACTTTCCAGAAAAAGGTTGGGTGTCTCAGTTTCTGGAAGGCTGTTTCAGACATGGCCAAGCTCAGGTCCTTGTCTTGCTCTAATAGAATCCCTCCTCCTGTGCTTGGCCTTCACGATGCTTTGGTGGAGCTGTGTCTGTCTTCCTGGGAGATGCTAACATCTCTTTCGGAGCTCTGCAAGAAACTGCTTCTGTTTTGTGTTTATTTCACTACAGCCTGATGTTCTCTCTGTGTCAGGGAGACTTTATGCAGTACTTTGGTTTGTGTCTTCTTTCCCTTTCATGGAATCATACACTCCTCAGGTTGGGAAAGGCCTTTCAGATCATCAGATCCAACTGTTAGCCCAGCACTGGCAAGTCCACCACTAAATCATGTCCCTCAGCACCACATCTACATCTTTTAAATATCTCCCAGATGGGTGATTTCACCACTTCCCTGGGCAGCCTGTTCCAGGGCTTCACAACCCTTTTGGAGAAGAAACTGTTCCTCATCTCCAGCCTAGACTTCTCACGGTGCAGCTTGAGGCTGTTGTCCCATCACTTGTTTACTGAGCCTCATGTCACTGCAACCTCCTTTCAGGTAATTGGAGAGAGTGAGAAGGTCTACCCAAAGCTTCCATTTCTCCAGGCTAAGCAACCCCAGTTCCTTCAGCCACTTCTCACCAGCCCTATTCTCCAGACCCTTCACCAGTTTTGTTGCCCTTCTGGACCTGCTCCAGCACCTCAATGTCCTTCTTGGAGCGAGGGGCCCAAAACTGAGGCCAGTACTCAAGGTGTGGCTTCATCATGTGCTGAGTACAGGGGGATGATCACTTCCCTGCTTCTGCTGGCCATACTATCTCTGCTGTACCGAGCAGGAAATTGTTACCATTGCCCCTTGTCCCTTACATCACTTTGTTCAACCAGACCAGAGAGACAATAGGGAATCCTGTGTTTGTTTTCACTCCAGCAAGGATGTGCCTTAGATGTGCTCCTCTCCTATGGAGTCATACTGTTCATATAAAGCTGTAGAGACTCAGATTTGCCCTGGGAGCTGGCAACCACAGCTCATGGAAGGCTAAAATTGTGGCTACTACATTTTCTTCTTTTGCTTTCCCCTGTGTTTCCTGATACTGAGGTTTTGAGAGGAAAGCATGGCAACGTGGGCAACAAACAATATCTGTGCATCGTGATGCTTGTCATGCATGCTGATGGCCTTTGGACAGGTTGGACATGGGCTGTGAGAAATAGCCTTTCAGAAATGCAGTACCAGTTCTCCAATCCTACACCATCTGTCATGGTCAAGTTAATGTAACCTTCTCTCTGCCATCAGTGAGAGCAGCAAGTGTGTAACAGCATCCAGTGCTTGGTCCGGTAGGATTTGGCCTCTTCATATGGCTTTCTCACATCCTTGGGTCTGTTCCATTGGCTGCATTGTGGCAAGCTCCATTCTCAGTCCCTGCCCAGAAAGAAGTGGTCTGAGTTGCTGAAGAGAAATCCAAAATGCATTTATTTTATTTTTTTCAGCAGGAGGATCATTTATATATGCAGCCTCAGGGCTACAAAGACTTGGTGTGATCGTAGAGAAAGATCCAATCTGAGAAGCATTTTTGCTGCTGGACTCAGTGGCTTGTAGTGCTCAGTGCCATGACTTTAAGTCATGTACTGAGTGGCAGACTGGAGCTAGCAAGGTTCAATGCCTGTGAACATGACTGGTGCCAGATCTGTTGCTGGAAGGGCAAGTAGTTGTGTTCTGACGAGCCAGTCCTGATGTGGTCAGTGCTGGGTGCCATCACAGGAACTTGGCTGCAGCTCAGTTGCTTGAAAGTTGGTCTATTTTCTTGTAGCTTTTGGATGTGGTTGTGTTTTCTGGTGGCTGGAGAAACTGGCTTTGAAAAATAAGTCAAATTTCTGTCAACATTCACTCCAGGCTTCTAGAAGCTAATCAGCTTAAGTTCCTGCTTGGTAAATGAAGTTCCTGGTTTGTTGGCCTCACTCTGTAGCCCAGTACTTATAACTGCTACTCTCTCTCTTACCTTTTAATGTGTTTGGTCAAACAGATGTTTGGGTGCTGAGGTCTAGGGTCTGGTGTGCTTTTAAAGGTACCCATACTTGGGCCTCCTTTTTTATGGGATATCTCTTGCAGGAGCAGAGGAGAAAAGGCAAAGGTTGGTGGAGCTTTAGCACCTTCCTTGAGGACAGTTCAGCTGAAGAAAACCACCAGTCACTGCTCTCAGCAAGGCACCTTATTCCATCTATCATGCTTGGACCAAGAGAAGTGGGTAGTGAGGATCCATGGGGGAGCTATTACAGGCTATTCCAGGTGAACAGAAAAGGAAAGAAGCAAAGCTGCTTGTGAATAGAGAGAATCAGGAGAGCAAGAGGTGGATGGACTGATGAAATAATGCAGCCTTCAACTGTGAATAAGTAACAGCATCACAGGAGTCATTCAGGACAGCAATTTTGGGTGGTTAAAATGAAGGCTAAAGATTACATTTAGGATTAGGGTTAGGAAAATTAGGACCCCCAAGGAAAACTTGGGTGAATGCTAAAGTTAAAGGCATAGGCAAACCCAGATATGTTTGGAATACTGTCTGGTAGTTAGATATATGATATGTATGTGTGTCTACTCGTTAGATACATGATATATATATGTCTCTAGTAGTTAGATATACGATACGTATCTCTTGTGTTAGCAACAGGGATGTGTGATGGCTGTTACATGTACACATCTCCTGTTATGTTATACTTAGTATGAGCAGATTAGATGCTGCAATGTATGCAGACTAATTCCTTGGATTTATGGAAGTGTTAGAAGTTGCTGTGCCAAAAAAAAGGGTTTCCTCTGGCAGCTCTTTAAATCAGTTGCTGTATGACAGCAGCTTACACATGAGGCTTTTCTGTTCCTCTGAGTGACTAACTGTGAGTGAGGCCTTTGCTGAGGCTGTAGGTTTGACTGGAGCTCCTCCTGCCTTCCCTTGAACGTTCAGGGATAGTGCAGGCTGTGTTAGCACGCAATAGAGATGCTGGTGAATGAATAAAGTGGAAAAGGAGGAAAGATCAAGCCTGTCTTTCTCATCTTTTTCAGACAGCAGAGGAAGGCATTAGCAGCCTCCAGAGGGAGTTTCTCTTCTCAGCTAGTCTCTAGGCATGGGGAACTGATGCCTCAGGGATTCTCTTGATGCATGAGTCTGTTTTACTTGGTTCTGTCATGATCCTTCAGAGGGCCTTTGTTTCCCATTCAGTTTTTAAAGGCTGGGTTTATTGTATGCTAATTTCATATGAGGACGTCAAACCTTGCAGAGGAACCAATGCCCCAGAACACGCTTGCTCCCAGCCCTGCCTAGGAGTCTGTTTAGCACTTTGCATACCAGCCCTGGGCTCCACAGTGTGGGGCTCAAGTAATGAACCTCTCCTTCAGGTTTAAGGCTGACCAGCTGCAACTACAGAGCTGTGTGGGGACCAAATAACAGTCATTCCTTCCACTTCTAGAGCCTTATCAGGTCTGCTGTGTAAGGGTTGACTGCGTTGTTTTGTAAATCACAGCAACAAAAATGTGTCCACAATCACCCAAATAATGGAAAGAAAAGATGAGAGCATGAAATGATTATGCTGGTGAAAGAAAGGAAGACTAGTCTGAAAGAGATGTGGGCAGGTGAGCAATGGGCCTTGTGAAGCAGAACGAAGTACATTATTATTTGTAATGGAAATTCAAAAAGGGCTTTGTAGATGTGCTGGGCAGAGGATGAGTAGAGAAACTGCTAGTTCCATTTCATAGAGATGGTGGGAGTGAAACTGCCTGTGTTCCACTGCTCAGGCAAATGGATGTGGCAGCTGGAAAGGACTATCTGGCACAAAGGATGGGAGGAACCTCTTGTCGGGACTGCACTTTGCACCTGCCAGTTTTTCCTCCTATTTGTGCCACTGGAGTCTGTTGTGCTGCTGTGAAGCTCTGGGTTCCCTGCAGAAGGGAGATGTATTAAAAATTCTTGAGATGAGATGCTAATCCCAAGCTTCTTGATGGTCCTGTGGCTTGAGTCTCCAACCTGGCCATACCACTTGTTTTCTCTGGTTTACTTAGTCACTAAGCAACCTTTCTAGCCTAGGCTATCCTCCATCTAGCAACATGCCAGTATGCTTGAGGCTTTCTGCTCTCAGGAAGCTTCCTGCATGTGGGATTTGCAGTGAAAATAATAGGATCTCTGGAAACTGTGAGGTGAACCATTAACAACATTTGCTCTTAGAGCTTAAGGGAGCAAATGCTGCGTAGCAAATTTGCCATCAGACCTTAATTTGTATGGAGAGGTTCTCCTAATAAAGTAGGTAATCTGTTTCTTCCAAACTACAGGTAGGTAAAGCTATGCCTACCTTCGTGCTTGTGAATTCCAGGGAAGGATCTGTTTGTTGGGGCTGATGCCACCACCAGGGAGCAGAAGTCCTGAGACTTTCTTAGACTGGGGTCTGATTTTTTTCCTTCTTTTTTCTGATCTGGATACAAAGCTCAGTTTGAAAATTGGCAGTGATCTGGCTAGGAAATATGATGTTGGTGTTGTACAGAACATTCCCATGGTGTACAGTGCTCCTTACAGAAGTGATCCTTATCTCCTGTTCTGGAGTCTGCTAGGAAATGTGGCACAGGTTTAAAAGATAATAATCATTTTTAAAATTAGCAAAATGAGTCTATGTCTATGGGGAGAGCATTCCCAAGAAAAGCATTTGCTGAGAAGGAGCATTGACTGTGCTTCAGGCAGAATCAGAAGTAATTAAACATGCTAGTGAAACACTGGACGTGGGCACGCTTTAGGGAAGAAGCTGATCTCTTTGGTAAGAAGAGTCCCGAACCTGCGAATAAAGGGCTTCGAGAGAGGTGGTTGGTGAGCTTTCTCTGTAGGGGTGAAGGCACTGGAGGTAGTTTTACTCTCTTACAGACTTAAGGCAGGGGAGAAGTGGAACTGGTGCTGCTGGTGGAGTGGATTCTTCCTGCCTAACCAAAGCACCTTCAAGCTTTTTCTGTAGAGAGAGATGAAAAGTAATCAAGCTGTGTCTCGGTCCGGAGAGGGAAAGAGACTCAGTTCTTTTGAATAGTCCTGTGTTGTGAAATTAGAGGCACAAACGAGTCCAAAATATCAACAGCTAGGCTATTTATTACATAAATAAAATGGAAATAAGAAGGGGAGAGGGAGAAGATAGGGAGAGAGAGAAGAGAGAGAGAAAAGGAAAGGAATTATATTACCACACCCCTCACACACCCCCAAGACAGTTTGAGTCTGTGGAGGAAAGGTGCTGCAGGAGATGCTGGGTTTGTAGAGAAATGGTGCTGAGGCTTTGGCTGGAGAAGAGATGTGGTCCCTCTGGGCAGCCGGGGTCTGTAGAGAAAGGGTGCTGAGGCTTTGGCTGGAGAAGAGATGATGTCCACTGGGCAGCCTTGGTCAGCTCCATGAGGTGTAGTAGACGGGACTTAGAATACGGAGAGAGGGTTCAGTCTGCTTCCTTCCTTCTCAGCAGCATGGTCCTCCTTCTGCATTTTTCTTCCCCTCCTAAGCCAGTAGTGGTCAAGTCTTTTATACAGTTTTTAGTCCTTAGGTATGTGTCCAAGCATTGTCCCTCAGGAATAGAGGAGCCAGGAAATCCTCCTTAGGTAAATATCCAGGTATCGTTCCCCAGGAAATCTTTCTGTGCATTCCTGTGTGTTTAGGCGCAGGGGTCTAGATGGAGGGGGGGAGGGCCTCCACCTTCCCCTTTTCCATCTAACCTGCCCACACACCCATTACACCCATTGTCTCGCCATCCTCCCTTCCTGGAAATGATCTTGTCCTGAAGGCATGATGGCTGGGTCCTTGGGCCATTGTTGTAGGCCAGCTGCAGTCAGTGTTATCACGATGCGATCGCAAGGTGATTTGCATCCAGGATTGGTCTTTGCACCTTCTTTCCAGTGGCTCTGCCCAACAGCATATTGTCTGGGCAAGCAGCAAGTGATTTTATCTTTGTTGAGTCACACAAGGAGTTTAGACTCTCACAAGCTGTTAGCAGCCTTACTGGCAGCCCAGCTGCATACAGGTGGCATGGCTCTATGCCTTTGGCCAGATGTGTTGTGGAAGGTTGAAGCAGCAGGTATGAAGTCCTTTGAGCTGCTGAGCTCCTTCTCCAGTCACGATGGCTGGGATACCTGGGACACTGAGAGCCCTGTGAGGAAGTGGAGAGTGTGCTGTGATGTGTTGCAGCAGTGCCTTGTGCATGGTGTAGTTGTGCTGGGTGTGATGGCAGCTGTACTACAACACCCTCTTGGATTTGCAGGGAAGAAAGCTTCAACGTGAGATGCAGTGAGTTATTCAGATGACCATCACAGAGTGAATTAAGGAGACCAAGAAATGACAGGCATCATCTGGAAAGAAGGTGATCCTGACAGGAAAGAGATATTCCAGCCTTTGGACATGTCTCCAGTTTAAACAACAATCTGGTTGGTTAAAGGAAGGTCAGTGTCATGGGATGGGAGAAGGAGTGCAGGGTTAAACAGTTGAGAGGAAGGGAAAACAGATATAAGGTCTGTGGCCAATACTGGAACAGAAGTCCAGAGAGTGGCTATGGCTGTGGGGTTTTAACTTGGGAACACCAAGAGCTTCGGCAGAAGGAGCAGGGGGTTGAAAGTTGAGGCTTAAATGGAACAGAGCTGTGCTGAGCCTGCAGTTCTGCCCAGTGGTCTGGGGTCAAATGCAGCTTTTTGGTATCAATCAGATCACTTTCAGGAGTGAATATGTGATTATGCTGAGGGAAGTGTAAATACAGCCTTGACAGACAAATCTAATGCCAAGGTAGCTGTTATGCTGCAGTTTTTCTCTGTATCAGTTACTCACAGGGAAGCATGCATGCCTTTCTCCTGGCTTTGTGAAGGCCTTGGTGCTTGTGGCAGGGAACTGGGGAGCTAGATTTTGGACTGTGTACTCCATACAGTAGCAAAGCACAGATTGTCCGAGGTCAGGCACTGCATCTGCCCAAGGCTGGCTAAGTGTATAAAATAAAGGGATTTAGGTGGTGAAAATGGCCTGTGATGGCATTTAATAGAGAATGGTTGTGGCGGTGTTATTTCTGGGGGCTTTAACCATCCTGGATGCACAACCTTGTGCAGCAAAAGTTTTCCTAGCATGAAGCATAGCCACATGTTGTGGAGTTGCTCAGGCCTTCTGAACCACTGCATAACTTCCCTGTGTGCAGCTGCCTGCCAGCCAGATGGTAGAGGTGCAGGATAGGACCTCCTCACCTAGTGAGAAATAGGTAGCAAGTAGTGGATCTCAGAGTGTACTTGTGGCAAGTCTCAGTAAAAGAACCGAGAGATACCTGTGCCAGAGTGCTGGGCACTCTGCTGGGCTACATATTCTCATTCTGGCTCAAACAAAATGTACCCCTTTCCCTACCTGCATAGTCTAAATACTGGGCATTCAGCCTGACCTTTATCTGACATTTCAAGGGACAATCTGAGCAGTGCCAGTATCTTCAGGAGAGAAGCACTGTGCCTGGGTACAAAAATAGGAGCATTTCCTTTTCATAGGCAACTCAAGCTGGATCTTGAGATGACAGGACCAGGCTTACCTCCCCTGCAGCCCACCAACATGAAGTGTGGACTTTGTAATAGCCAGTGCCCAAGGCCTGATTTCTGTGCAGGGTCTGTAGAGAGGAGGGAGCAAGAACAAAAAGAGAAAGAGATTTTAGGATTTGCTTTCTCAATGGCAGTTCATTCTGATCCTTTGTGCGTGTACTTGCAGAGTGCAGGAATGTAGGGGATGCCACTGCTTCATTCAGTGCTCCAGAAGACTAATGGACCTTGACAACTGCAGCACAACATGGAAACTATTAAAAAGGGAGGACTGATTAAAGCCCCAACCATCCCAGCATTCCCCTGGGCTCTTAACCCCGTGTTGGAGCTGAGCAGCCTAGCAATGCCTCCTCCCAGTCCGCACAATTAACATCTCTTGTCACTAATTGATTCCTGTGGAGCTCACAGGACAATTAGAATTTAAATTGCCTTTTACAAAGGTCATGAAAACATGATAAAAGACGAATCTATTAGGAAGGATCACTCAGGAGTCTCTCTCCTCTGCAGCACTGGCTGTTGGTTATCATACAGACATGGGTGAGGGGAGCGAGGAGAGTGCTCCATGCCTTGGGTTCATTTCTTCTTGATTGTAGTTCATGGCAGAGGCTCAGTTCTTTGTGGCTTGTGAGTATTCTTGCACTGAAGATGACATTTAATTTTTTTAGTGCCTCTTTTAGAAGGTTATTGTATCTGTGTGTGCTATCCCTTGCTATGTTTTCTGGTAAGTGTTGAAATGGCTGGTTTTGCATTTGAATCTTGAAGTCAGTGTAGAGCTGGGAACCTATTAGCTATGGGGAGTGAAAGATTTGCCTTCATAGGGCAAAGCTGTCCTAGTACCAACCTGTCTTTACTCCCAAAGTCTGGAGTAATGGAGTAAACCTGACATGTCTCTCTGGAAAGCAAAGGGAGAGAATAGGCAGTTGGAGCTCTCTCAGCACAAGGATGCATCTGAGGATCTGAGCACATGGTTCAGCAGTGCTGTCACTCCAGCTTTCTGTAAAACAGCCCTCAATAGAGAGGGTTTAGAAGTGAATGCACAAATACAAGTGTGTGAAAGCATTGCTTCTAAACCCATGCTTGCAGCTCTCACCATCTGTACTTCTATACTGTATATTTCTATGTGCTATACTTCTACATGTCTGATACTCCCTGTGGAGCTCATGCCCTCACATCTGAGCTGGAGGCAAACCCTGGATACAGGTGCCTGTGGCACCCTGGCTTGGCAAGTTGCCTGAGTTTGGCCTCCAAAGTAGAATATAGCAGTTAGGGGTGAACTTAGATGGGGAGCTGGTATTTTGCTGGCAAACAGTAATGTTCAGAGTTCTGACAGTTATGGCAACACTCCCCTCTGTCACCCTCGAACCTCAACAGCAGGAAGAGATTTAAAGCCCTGCATGTCCTGTTTAAGGCCATGTCTTGCAACTGCAGCAAATCAGCCTGTATCTCTAATCTGTAATCCAGGGAATCTCTCTCAGAGGTACCTTTGCTGCAGTGAGGACTGGGACTGGGGAGTGGGAGTAGAGAGGGGGGCAGATTGCCCCTTGTAGGATTTGAGAGATCCTCTTCTTTCATACCTGGTCCTGCCTCACAGGCAGCATTCTGGACTAGCTGTATCTGAGGTCTGGATGCAGTGAAAAGCAGCCTTAAGTCCAGTCATTTATCTTCTGTCACATATGCCCCAAGTGTGGGGTTTGACAGGGAAAACAAAGTTTGAGAGCCACTACTGTGGTCCAGAAACAGCCTCGTGTAGTTACAGCAATATTTCATGTTGAGAGAGAAAATCTAGCCAGAACATCCAATTGCACATCCCATCCTATCCCAGTGGCATCCCCATTATGAAGAAAGCCGGCTGGCTATTTGAGAAACTCGTGTCCTTTCCAAGTCCTGCCTTTGACTTCTTGCTATTCTGGTTATTGAAATTGATTTTGCACTCCAGGCATGGGATTTTCCATTGCCAAGTTTAATGTCGGAGATAATAGAAATTATGTTTCCACTCGCACATAAATCTCAGGGCTGTTTGTGCTCAGATGACTGGGCAGTAAGTACAGGTGAAATTGCTCCTGTGATTGTTTCAGGAGAAGTGTATTATTGTTGGGAGAATTTATAAAGTGTGTTTAACTGCTTTGCACATTTCTAGTAGTCACTGGGTAGGTTATATTTTGTTTTAAATTAGGGAAAAATATAAACTTCTAAGTGGGGAATCTAATTTCTCTTCTTGACAGCGTGGTAAATCATCTGGCTTTGGAAACAGGCCAGGGTGATGTGCAGGACCCCCCCCTCCACTGTGCAGGACCCCCCCCCTCCACTGTGCAGGACCCCCCCCACTGTGCTTGCCCTGCTGGTTTGCGCCTGGAGAAGCTGACCTGTGCAGAAGATCACAAGAATCTCTCTGCTTTAGCACATTTCCTCCTGTGGGGCAGGCATTAGGCTTTGTCCTGACAGCAGCACAGCCTGGTCTACAATAAATCTTGCCATCATTAGTCAGTGCACATAGGACCTGGCTTTGAAAAGCTTGGGAAAGAATAAGCAAAGGTAAATCTCTTGAGCTTTTAAGGGCAAAACAGTCTGCTAAGGTTTCTTCAGCTCCCAAGAGCTAATGGAGATAATGGGCTTAGTGTCAGGCCCACAGGGATCAGTTACTGGATTGTGACCCAAAGACACTTCAACCTTTGGGGTGCCTCTGTCTGAATCTGGCAGCTTTTTGTGCTCCCAGGAGGAAGAAGGACTTGTTGTTCCTCTTCAGAGTGTATGAGAGAATCTCACACTCTGCAAGGAGTGCGAGGAAGGACTCTGGGGTGATGGAGAGGCTATAGCCTACACTCACTTCAGCTAGGGGCTCCTCTGGTTGTGTGTGGATCTGCTCTGCTCTGCAGTCCTCACCTGGGCGACATTCCCATGATCTGGAGGCCTTGATCAGCTTCCCAAACAGCTCTGTGTAACCCAGCCAGCTGGCTACCCACCAGCCCTGCTGCCATCTGCTACCCTGTGCCTCTGTTGTGTCTGGGCCTTGGATGCCAAAGATGCTGCTGTAGTTCCTGAGGGAAGCCCAGACACTGATAATTCTGGTGTTCTTTAGGCAATATTCTTCCTGCAATAAAGTGCCAGCCTCAAACAGTCAGTGTGCTGCATGATGATTAGAGCATCACAATGAGTAGAACCTATGCAAGATATTTCTTATGTGGCTCCCTACCTACCCTGACCCCTTATTCTTTTATGCTTTGTATGTCTTGTGTCCTTGGCTCGAGGAGTATCGGTGTGTGTCAGGTAGTGCCCAGCATGGCAAGGCCTCAGCTTGAGATGGTGTTCGAGGTATTACTGAGCAGTTAAAAATGATCCACTTAGCTCATTTTTGTGCTGGCATGCATTTGGCAGTGTTGCTTTGCTATATTACATTTCTTCCCTCCCAGAGATCTTACCTTTGGCTGGGAGCAAAGGGGCTCAATTTATCTCTTCCTTACCTTCCAGGGGTTTGGTGAAGCTCAGCTAGCAGAAACTTCTAAATTGCTTGGAGATCATTAGAGGAAAAGTGCTGTAGAAGAGCTAAGTATTATTTATTAATGTGCCTCTGTCTTACAGTGGCATAAATATCAAGGTTTTAATTGTGCAGACTTGTAATCTGAGTAATTTCCTGCATCTTTTCTTTTTATTTCCTTCTTCTTTGATTGCTTTGGTAAATAATTTCATGGAGCAGTCACTGCACAAAGTGATGCAGGAGTGGTGTTTACAAGCCAGATCTGTCAGGGGTAGAAGGCAACGGGATGTCATTTATGACTTTCATATTTCCTTTGGCTGCTCTAATCTCTACTGCCTCAGTCTTATCCTCTGCATCTAAACTTGCTTTTCCTCTGTCTTTGTTTAAAATCTCCCCTCTGCTTGTGAGAAGAGTGTTACAACAATGAGCAGAGATCTTACTTTCCAAGGGGCTCCAGATCACTTCATCAGCAGTATGCGACCATTGATGAACTCTAGCCATGCCTGAACATTTATTTGTATCATACACACTTTTGGGGTTGACATAAACAATGTGGCTGAGGGGCAGAGAAAGGAAAAAATCCTTCCACTTATTTCACTAGCTTCAGCTGGCATGGGGAGGTGTGAGCTGTGGGGCTGTCCAGCCTGCCTTGCTCTCCAGGCCAGAGCAGTAACTGCCTCTGCTGCAGCCGTTTTGAAGCAGTGAGGCTGAGTGTGACCTGAGTGTAGTTCCTCCAGGAACTGCATCAGTCAAAGTGCAATTAAATATCTCTTGTGAAAGTGCTGAAGTCATGTTTTTTCTCTGCATCTGGGAGCTGTCTCTGGGCTGGTGCCATCTTGCCCATCCCACTGAGACTGGGCTAGGATCTTTCAGGTACCCATCTGTGAGGAACTCCTTTTGTTGAAGGTGCTGGAACAGGCTGCCCACAGAGGTGGTGGAGTCTCCATATCTGGAGACATTCAAAGCCCTCCTGGACACCATCCTGTGCATTCTGCTCTAGGTGAAGCTGCTCTGGTGGGGAGGTTGGTCTAGATCTCCAGAGGTCTCTTCCAACCCCTACCATTCTGTGAAAGCAGCAAGCCTGGTATGGCAACAGACTGATGGGCAGAGGCTGATGTCAGGCACTATGTGTCTGGTGGCATCATATCAAGTGATCCACAAAGAGTGGCTTCAAACACTGTGAGGTGTGGGCTTAAACCCAAACATTTTGTGCAGTATTTCTAATGTGTGATGAGGAAACTCCTTCCCTCTTTCTGTCTGCCTGTTTTGCTTTCAATTGCCTCCAAAACATGGCAAGGCTCAGCCTGCTCTTGTTTTCCCAAGCGGATGGGCAGCCAGCTGCTCATTCGTGCCTTTCTAAGCTCTGGGATAGGCTGTGCTAATGCATTGTTCATAGGCCTCTGAGATTACCCCATTTCATACAAAATTCAGCAGAAGCAGCCCAATTGTGTGTGTGTTTTTACTCTTTCCCAGCTCTGGTAGATCAACACCATCTTTAAAATGTTTGCGTTGGCTGTCAGTGAAATATAGAACCGATCTGAAGACTTTCCTTTCTTCTAAGGTTTGAGACATGAGCAGCACAGTGCTCCCCCCTCCATGTCTCCCACACTGCTCTTAGTCTCTGCACCTTCCCAAGGTTATTACAGATATCTGATGACTGCAACATAACCATCTCATAGCCAACTCAGGGGTAAAATCCCATATACATCAGCATTGCAAGGCAGCTTTCAGGGAGGGTGACAAGCATGTATCCAGACTGTACTAGGGTGTTATACCTCAGGTTGTGATCAGACAGTTTCTCTGTGGTCACTGCAAAGGCACAGAAGAGGAGGGAATATCTACTGTTGTGACCTTCACAGTGACACCATTACTGAAATCCTAGTCTCCAAGGGATGGGCTTTCAGCTGGCAGTAGAACTTAAAGCTGCATCCGACTTAGCCCTCAGTCTTAACCATCTGCCTTTTTTGCTGCCTCAGACAGTCTCACTTCCCATTCAATTAGCAGTGTTCCCCAGGGGACTCAATTATGCCACCTGAGAGAGAAGGGAAGCAAATGGTCCATGCTTCAAGGGAGAAAGAGGAGTGTCAGGCCCTAATTCAAGCACGGTGGCAGACTGGTCCTTCCTCATGAGATAGCACTAACACTTCTTGAGAAAGGAATTCACAAATATCTGCTGCTGCTGAGACAAGCATGACTTCCAGAGGCTCCATGAGTAAATGTGAATGCTTCTGTAAATGCTGAGGGCCATGAAATGTGCACCAGGGGAAGATCTCCACTAATGATTGCCCATTATGTGGGCAATATCAATCAGGACCAGTCCTAGTCTCTTTAGCTGTGCCAACAGTGTTCAGTGCCAGTGATTCATACCCTTTCTATTTTGTTTCAGATATGTGGCTGATATTGAAAAGATGCATTTTAAGCATAAAAGATCTTTAAAGAGATGTGTTTATGCTCACAGAGAGGAGATCCATGTTTCAAAGGTGCAGATGAAACAACATCAAAGTGAAAAAGGAAGAAAACAACACATTTCTTGACTCTATGAAGATTTGAGAAGTACTTTGAAACCCAGAGAAACTGCAACAGGAAATGTGTTTTCCTCATGGACTTTGGCTGAAGTTTCCAAAGTTTTGTTGCAACATGACTGCAGGCTAGAGCTTGGGGAGATGGTGGTGGTTGACTCTGTGTGTAGGAGCAACAGCAATTAGTGCTGCTTTGGTGTTGCAGGAGGGAGATGTAGTATAGGGGTTACAGAGGGAATTGGTATTCACAAAGATACCCTCTGAGGCATCTCTAAAGGTAGGGACAGTGGCTGGTCCTGGTCTGGGTTTTGTTGAGGACACGTCTAGAATGCAAAGCTGACTGAGTCCATTGAACAAATCCTGATTAACACTTGAATTCCATCTCAGCTCAAGATCCGCAGCCAAAGGAGTGATTGATCTGTCTTACACATGGGTGTGATGGCTCCTGGCCTTGCCTTTGAGCCTGGTGCTTGAGAGCTGGAGATGGAGGCTGGTTGTGCTACATGCTGGGACCTTGCTTATGCACGGCTTGCTGAATTCACAGAGGGAGAGCTGGTGTAGATTGGTGATAGTGCCCTGTCCTGCTTAACTCTGAGCAGGTCACAAAAGCATCTGTGTGATCAAGCTGTGTGTAGCTTAAGACTCCCGCTTGCTTGGCTTCTACTCCCTTCTCTTCAGCTGATGGTTGGGAACTGATGCCTTTAGTGAGGGGACTTTGAAATTATTATGAGGATTTTGCAGGTAATTGGATGAACTGCACGGTGAAGCCTACCAGGAGCGCTCACATGGCTATCTGTGATCGCAACTGGTGCATAGAAACCAAACGGCAGTCATTTTATCTGGGTTCACAGTAAAAATACTTACCCCTGTCAGCACATTGTTGCACTTGTTCATTGCTGCTGCTGGGGAAGAGCTGTGGGCAGACTGGGGATCCTGGAGGTGAAAGCATGCTGTCTGGACTGAGGAGTATACCAGCAGCCAAACTGTGGTTGAACTTAATTCCAGCCTCTCTGAGTATGGCTCAGCCTGGGACTCCCAGCCAGGCCAGTACTGCAGGCGTCCTCATGTTTGTGACTGGAATGAATTGGGTTTATGCCAAAATGCAGCTGGAATAAAGCACGTACAAGAAAGAGGAGGGGCTGTGGTACAGATCTGGTTCTCTCAGCTTGAGCAGCTCTGCAAGCCCTTGTGGTTGCTGCTGTGTCCAGATGAGTGCAGCTGTGAAATGGTTAAGATGTATTGGCCTGGCTGCTTTAGAAATCCAGTATGGGAATGACAGAGGCTCTTAGGACCGGGACTAAATTATAATGACAGGCTTATGTGGACAAAGTCAGTGGGGAGACTTTAATTTCACCAGTGCTCAGGAATGGAAAAGAAATGAAAGCTGGCACATGATTCTGTTTCCACTTATGAAGCACCCATCTGCCTTTTTAAAATTCAATTTCTGGGAACGGGGAGTAAGGCCAGGCCAGTTCTCAGCCATTAACATCTCGGCCGCTTCGCTGTATCAGTGGTGAGGAACTGAGTGAGGAACAGCTCTCATGCAGGACTGGCAGAAATTGATATTAATAAATGGATCTAATATTCTTAAATTTGTATTCCTTCCCAAGGCTCGCAGCGACCCCAAAGGGCAGAAGAAATAATAAGTAAAGGCCTAATTCATTATTTATAACCAGGCAAACCAGGGAAGTAACTCTGGGAGATTACCCGGATAATCCAGCATTAGCATCTTGTTTCAGAGATCTTTATTAGGACTCAGGAAAGGCTTCTGGGAGAGCAAAGACAGCACAGTAAATTCATTCACTGGCCTTTGACCCTGCCTAGTACCCTGGCCTCATAATTGACTTTGGGATGTGTGTGAATTTAAGAGAAAGGTAAACAGTGTTGTGTTAAGAGAGAGGAAAGGAGACTGAAGAGGGGGGTGTGTTGTTTTAAACTGCTTGGAGTGGATTTCAGAGTTGTCAGCAAAGCCACCTTTGCAGTCATGCACCATGGGCAATGTCCAGCAGCTGTCTCCTTTCTTGGCTGGTTTATGGGGCCGGGTGAATTTTGGGAGTCACTCCTCAATCTTTTAGACTCTCATTTAGGGAATGGAAAGGGAAACATCACATCCTAGAGATCAAGCTCAGGAGGTTAGTGCTGATGTGACACTTTGAGGTTACAATACATTAGCTCATGTAGTCCAAGGTCTGTTACCCTTCCTCAGTGTAGCCACAGCCTGTAGGCCTTTGGAAAAGTTATTACTTTGCCATCCTGCCCCTTGTTGCTTTAGTATATGGTGTGTGGATGATTTTGCCAAAGGAGGCAACCAGTTTCTGAGCTGCAGATTGAGAAATAGAGTCCTCATTAGGTTTTTGATGTTGATTTGGTTTGAACTTTTGTTTAGTTTGTTTTCCTGAAGAAGTTTCGAATGGTTTCAGGCTGCAGGAACAAAATTGTCTCTAAGGTCACAACATTTTTTTGTGGGACGATGTGGAAGAGAGTGCCAGGTGTCAGAGAGGGAAACACTCCTGAGATTCCCAGCTCAGTTTTGCAGATGTGAAATGTTTGCATATGTTACTCTGGTTTTAGTCCTGATAATGCCTTCAGCTCTTTATGCTCTGCCAAGCAGTCCTGTATAGCACAAAGAGATTTGCTTTTGTATGCTAATGGCAAAGAGATGGGAGATACATTTCTTGGGAAATTCATGGGGACTCCCTTCTGCATGCCTTTTTGATTGAGACCGTTCCTCATCTTAATTCCTTGTGTTCATTGTTGGTTCAGATGTGTGGGCAGAGAGTACCAACAGGAGCAGAGCAGGCTGTCAACAGTTAATGGAGCAGCAGAGCAACTACTTTGCATTTATATTGTACCTTCCCTCAGAGGATCTCAAAGTGTTTCCAAATATTAACTAATCCCCTCTAGACACCTGCCAGGTAGGTACAGTCAATAATAAGCCCATTTTAGAAGAGGAGGCTGAGGTGGAGCAGTTTAATGGTTCTGTAACAGATCAGTGGCAGTGTTGGGAATAAAGCCCAGCATTCTCAGATGCTGGTCCCTGGCTTTGCTATGCTCCTCTTTGCTGCTTTTTCATCTGAATGGATTTACCCATCCCTAATACAAAGCAGATCAGATCACCTACTATGTCTGCACACACAAATTTCCCCTAAACACTAGCTGTCAGTGGGCCTTTTTGTGAAATTACATGCAGAGGAAAGAGAGAATATTACCATCTGGGATATCATATCAGCACTTCTAGAGTTATTTGGTACAGGATGTATCCAATTATAAATGAGCTAGAAGCCTACAGTCTAACAAAAGCAGGTGGAACCTTATCAGCAGCAATGAACAGTTTAGGAAAGGAGAGTTAGCAGGATTATTAACCCTTCTGAAATAGATTCTGTCTTCGAAGAGAGGAAAATAACGATGTCCATAACTGAAATAATTAATAGAAAAACAATTTGCAACACTTGCTTAATTAAATGAATAAGAATATGCTAATGCAGAGTGAAGGCTGCACCAAGGCTTCGACTGCATGCTAAGTATGCAATTTTCATATACTCATCACTTTGTTAAATCAAAGCCAAACATCTTCCAATTTAGCAAAGCACAGGCTCCTCATTGAGGCTCCATGTGCCAGGTTTCAAGCAGCAGCCATGCTTTCTGGCTAGAAGGCTTTTGGGTTTTGCTTTTTGTGTTGGTTGTTTTTTTTCTCTCTGTTCCCTATAGTGTGCTTTTCATCATTCTGTAACTCGCAAGCAGCTGAAGTGATTTTTCTGAGATGATTCAAAACACTCTTCAGCTCTGGGAAAACATTAGATTGTGAAGTAGTTTTTCAAAAGCCATGTTGAAATGGGCCTGGAATGAGGAGTATCTCACAGCCATACCTGCTGAGGGTACTGGCAGCTCCACCTGCAGCAAGCTGATCATTATGTGAATTGCATTAGTACTACAAATTGTGCCTGGAAGCAATGGGCACTACAGTACTGCCAGAGCCATACTGTGATTCCAGACATACCTGCTACCAAATGGTTCCTAAATTACTAGCTCTTGATATTGTTATGGTACCACTTCTGTGTCACTGTATCTGCCCCAGCTGTCCCATTTGCTGGTGTGGCCTTGTCATTTTGGCTAGGAGCTATCAGGAGAAAAGCTCAGTCCTTTCCCTGAAGGGGCTTATGCATGTGCTAAGAGAGGGGGACAAAGCCTAAGACTGTTTTGGGGGCCTGAAGGTGCTGCGTGGTCAATGTGCTAGCTCTCGGCTTGGCATGTATCAAGCAACGCAAGCTGCAAGCAAACTGATACTGCTCTGTTCCACTGGTGTGTGGCTGAAGCAAGATCTGTTGCAGGACAGTGGAAAACTAGGTGGCTTTAGGGATATTCTGCAACATACCTTGTGCAGTTCCTGAAACAGTGACAATCTGGGGGGGGGGGACTGAACCTGAAAGGTGCTACTGATCTCATTTGTGAGAGGAGCAGGAAGAGGTGCTGCTTGTCTCTCAGGATGAAGTCCTCTCTGCTTCAAAAGATGACAAAAAGAAAAGAGATTATAAGTAGAACATTTGAAAGCTGCTTTTATTATCTTCTTTTCTGGGTTTCTTCCCTGCCAACACAAGTACCTTTATGAAGGTGCTGGTGGTGGATACCCTGTGTGTAATTTTCTGATCTCAACCTACAAACATTACCTATATAACACGTCCCAGTAATCCTCATCGGGCAGTGTGGATTTTCTGGGAGACCTCTTTGCCTTGGGATAAGGTTTAGATTTGCTTTTTGCAGTGGTGAGGAGATGCCATTCACTACAGAAGCATTTTCAGAGAAATAGGGCCCCTGTTGCAGAAGTGAGCCCCATTCTGGGTTAAGGATGTTTTAAGCTGAACATATATTTGCAGTGAATGCAGGATGCTGGAAGCTGACAAGCATACATGAGACCAACAATGTTTTCTCGGAAAATGCTATTAGATATAGCCCAGGAAACCATGTTCTTGACACGTCAATATCTGTTCTGGGAGATGGTTCAGGCCTTTTAAACTGATTCCTGATATTGCAGGTTTCTCTGCTGAGAGTCTCAGTGGCATTGCTTACATCTACTGCTCTTTTATGCCTGCAGCTAGCTGTTGAACAACTAGTTCTAGAGCTGGGGTGTGGGAATAGGGGAATTTGGTTAGGAAGGGTGGATTGGACTAAAGAGCACAAGTGGAGGGCTGGGGAGTTTCCAGGAGGAACATGATCCTCCTCTGCTGTTCACAACACCCAGGCTGCCTTCGGCAGATGGGGACTGTGGGAGAAAAATGACAGGAGTGTGGGAAGAGGAGAGTGTGTGGTTCTTGTGCTTTCTTTGCTGAGCTCTGTGCTTACTTTTTCCTCCTTATATGAAGGTTGGGAGAGAAATTCCTGCTAAAGTCCCGGGTACAGGGATTTAAAGGGATAAGTGCAGCAATACGAAGGAGGAGAACACGTGAGACTGTTTTAGAAGCTCATTTGTGTCAACGTGACCCAAACCAGAAGGCTCTGGCTCTGACACAGAATGGCGTATTCCCATGCTGCCAAAATACACACTTTGCGTATGCTGTCTGCTGCTTCATGGCTCTTTTAAGGCTGAAATGATAGAGAATTCTCTCCCATGGAATGTGATTGCTGGAGTTGCAGGCTATTTGGTAGGTCTGACACACTATAAACACAGGTGCTTAGGTAAATATTGCCTCTTCCTTGTCTGCAATCAATACCCGTGCTGATCACTTTGTGAATTGACGTGCTCTGATGAGAGAAGAGGGTGCAGTTTGCTGTTTCACAGTCATTCTGGAATATCTTTTTTTCTTCAGATTGTTTTGCTTTTATGGGACTCTGGCCTGCATTCTGCAAATAACACTGAAATTTTAAATAGTTAAATAGAGTTGGCCAAATTCTTCCCTTGGAGATACCCATGTAGTCACCATGGCATTGCTGAGAACCCAGGATATGTTTCTGAGGACAAGCTTAAGCCCAGCAGAGCCGTTTCAGTCCAGGCATAACATTGTTCAAAGTCAGTGGAAGCATGATTTTAGCTCAATGTGTTTTTATTTTTACAAGTGTTTTTCTCTATTCCTTTATTTCTAGGCTTGGATCCAGCAATGAGAATGCCAGGCAGAAAATTACTGTTTTCTTCTTAACCCTTATTTTCTGTGAGCTTTAGTGAGTTTAGTGAATGTACCACACATCATACTGACAGTGGGATGTTACAGCGGCAAGGTAAGAGAGCAAAAGGATTGGATTTTTGGAAATCTGAAGGTTGCCTCGATTTGATCCCACTAATGTTGACTTCCACAGTGGCAGAGTGTAGCTGGAGTGGAATGCCTTGGAAAATCCTTAGTGCTTCCCTAGGAGGATCAATTTCTGGGTGTGCGGGGCACACTGGCCTGCCCAGGTTAGCTGTCTGAGGTCAGCTCTAAGTGCCAGTAGCCCCATTCACTTGGCCCAAGCACCAGCTGCCTTGCTCTCACAAGGTTTAACACGTGGTTGGCAAGACTGGCTTGACACAGCTTAAAAATTCTGTGAGGGGAGACACAGGCTAGTGGCTGAGTCTCTGTCACAATTGGCCTGGGAGGTACCTAGACTAGGCCAAGCTGTCTGTGGTAATAGCCTTCACCCTGCAAATTCAGCCTTCCCTGTTGTGTCTCTTGCTGTGTGCACTCGGGGCTTTTTGCAGTGTTCTGTGTGCTGAGATGCTGTGGGAGTTTTGTGGCTGGCTGTGGGACAACCTGTCTTTTATGGAAAGCTATGAGAAGGTGTTGAAAGGCTACCAAGATGGGAGTGATTTGGACTGCTGAGAGGCAGCAGTACACAGCATATAGTCTTTACTCACACCCACAACAAAAATGTCCAGACTTGGGCTGACAGCTGTTTCAGCTGTGTAGACAGTGGGGCATTTGATGCCAAATCCTGGGTCAGAGGGAGTCTAGCGTGCATCGTGTATGCTTCATTTGCAACACTCTCTTCACTCCACATAGGCATAAGCCTGTCTTGGGGAATGATGAGGCACCCATATGCTTCTGCTGTGAGAACATTTGAAGATGAACAAGTCCAAGGTAGTCAGTGCAGTTGGGCATGTACAATGTATCTGGGCATGTGCAGCAAATCCTGTTCTTGGACACTGCCAAAAACCACTCTTGGCCACCTCAGCTGTCTCCCCAGCAGCTGGCAAGGTGACAGGAGGACTGGACAGGCAGGTTTCCAACTGCCTTGGTCGCACCCCTGGTTTAAGATGAATATTCCCTGCCAGATGTATTTAGAAGCTAGAATTATCTACTTTCTGGTCTCTCCTCATCTGCTTCTCATTGTTTTGCTGCCTGCTTTGGTTTATGGCAACTGCTGGCAAGGCTGCGCATAACCTGTAGGTACACAAGACACATGAGCACCTTGCTCAGTGCTCTGCACTCACACCAGTTCCCATGGGAAAAGCTTATGCCTTGGGACATCCCTGCTGCCCTGTCCCATGTTACTTTCAGGGCAGACTTGCTCTATGTGGCTGAAGACTTGTCTGCCTCACAGTGCATAGTTTTGGGGGGGAAACCTTGCTCTCTCCAGGACTCTGGGACTGGCATTGCTAGTATCCATCAGGACAATGAGCACCTGGGGACAGCTGCCCTTGGGAGAGATGCTCTGGGTCCCTGTGCCCTGGGATGCCTGTGTCTTGCTAGCACTGTTTGACAAGTGGGCATTTAAAGCCTGTGATAACCAATTGTAGAAAGAGAGAAATTAAGCCTGTACTGTTGGAGAGAAATAACTGTTAAGCACTCTTGGGTCCTTTAAATCCTCTTCCCATTCAAGCTGTGCTCTGGAAGAGCCCTTAAGGTAGAGAGGATTTGGTGCAGTTTGTGCCACCAAGCCAGGCTACCCTTCTGCCTTCAAGCTGCTGCTGCCAAGTGCCAAACAGGGGGAAGCAGCCCTATGGAGAGCTCCTTCTGCCAGTTACTGCAGGAGGGGAGTGATGGTGCAGCTCTGTGCCCTGGCTCTCTACAGCCCTTTGCAGCTCCACTGCTTGGTGCTAGTGTAGAGAGAGCTTTTGAGATCATAGAAATACCCCTGGGTGCTGGCCTATGCCCTGTGCAGCCTGCATGGTCTGCTGGGGACAATGCACTTATCCTGCCATGTCTAGTCTCCACTGTCCTTGATCCATTTTGGATCTTGGTTTTTCCTTCATATTGCTACTGTGCTCTAACAAGGAGCTGCCCCCTTTGCCTTTGGGCAGCTGTAGAAATGTGAGACAACTGCGAACTTAGGTCTTGATATTGCAGCTTCTTCCCTGGAGAGCTCAGGGGGGGCTGTTGGTTTGTGCCAGACCTTTTACATGGACATCTGCTTGGGAGGTCATTAGAGACTGGGCATACTTAGATATTAACAAGGAAAAAACATCAAGCTGAAGTTTTGTAGCTCAACTTTTAAGATGCAGCTTTGCAATAGGTAAATTTTGCTCTTTGTGCTCCCCTAGGTGTGTAGGTCTTGCTGTGTATCCAGGGGGCACAGGATAGAGGGCTAAAGGCCTGAGCATATGCAGCAGGAGGATGCACTGAGGCTATCCTTCTCCAAAGTCTTCAAGCTTTTGCGTTGTACACTGTGGAGGTTTCCTAAGTGAGATTCAGACTGCTGCCAAATGAGATTCCAGTTTCTGACAGTGGGTCTGATAATCCGATTACAAAATTGGTCCCTGGGCTCCCAAGGAGAGGAGGAGCAAGGGGTGAACCCTACTTCTGTAAGTGATTATGGAGGGAGGCAATGTCCTTCTGAAGCCATAAAGCTGCTGTGCTTGCCCCATGCAATTTCCTTATTGTTCAGCCTAAAAGCCTTCAGGAAAATGCCAGACACACTCCACTGACCTCCTTGCACTACATCCCAGAGCTCTACAATCTGATATTAATTACAGTGAGGCTCTATATTAAAGCAGAGATTTGCCAAGTTACCATAGGGCTTTCAATACTTGATTCACATTAATTTAAACTGGAACTAGATATTCCCCTGAGCAGCTTTGGAAATCTCATAAAAACAGAAAGATAGGAATTTTGCTGAGTATGCCCTGTTTAGCCAGGGAGCTATCCTGGTCACCTGTTTGAACTGCAAAGGGCTGCCCATATTGCATTTTCTTTGCTCTGTCCTATGTTTTCTCCCTTGTGCTCTCCACATTTGGGCCCAGTTTTATCGCCTTTAGCTCTGTTGCTTTCTGAAGACCCTACAAAGCAATGACACCTCTGTACGCAGAGCCTGATTCTCTCTCACTTGGCTTAGTCCAGCAGTTCATGCTGCTGTCTTACACTGTTCTCTTGCTCTTGGATCTCTAATGTAACTTCTTGGGTTTTGTAGCTTGGGAGGACCTGGAGTCAGCCTCCTGGCGCTGGATAACCATATGACTACACAGTGATGTGGCTTTGTAGAGCTTCCACTGGGATAAAAACTGATCCTGGGGTGCTTCTGCAAAGTAAATGCTTTTTCCAGAGAGAACCCAAAATGCACTCTAAGCAGATACATCAACAGGTTTGTTGGGGTGTGTGGAGGTTGGCTTTTTTCCCAGATGCTCCAGGAAAAAAAGGAGGGGGGGGGGAGGTTGGGCATTTTTTACTAGTTTAGTGAAGTAAACTGTCTGAAACAAGAAAATGTTCTTGCATTTACAGAAGAGTTGGGCCTTGTTGTTTTGTGACACTCATTTGAGAGCTTGCCACTTGATAGACACAGGTAAAAAGCCCTGTAAAGCTTAGCTTTGGTCATGGACCCAGTGCCCATGTTTGCTATGTTGATGCTGTGGTTTTGGCTTGGTGACTGTGGGCTGTGTGGTCTGCACGTGGGCAGGCAAGAGTGTTCTGGAAAGCTGTGGCCATTGCCTGTACTGCCAGCTTCCACAGTGCTGGTGGCAATCCCAAGCAGTGCTAAATTCCATTTAACTTGGATCTACAAAAGCTGACGCAGTCAAATAAAGCTGTTCTGACAGCAGCATTTAATAGCCTTGCTGTCTGCAAAGCCCCAGGTTCCTGCACTCACTGACAAGGAATGGGTGTTTTTAGAAAGCTGAATTTACCATCCTAGAGCTGGATTTACAACCCAGCCCTCTCCTAAGTACCTGTACACATAGACTGCTATAAAAGACATTGAAGAGGAGAAGAGAGGAGGCAGGTGCTGCATGTTCAAGCAGAGCAACAGGAAAAAAAGACAGCAACTTTTGTGCACCTTGGCAGACTGAAGTCAGCATGTATTTGACTCCTCCATGCTGGGATTAAGAAGGAAGGCAATGAATGGGTTCCAAACTAAGCCTGTAACAACCAAACAGCTCTCCTCCTACAGTGCTTTTGTTTTCTGTGGTGTGGGAGGGAGATGTGATAAAGGATGTGCTCCAAGTTGCAGTGTGTGGACCTATGCCTCACACAAAGTCCAAAAGGCTTTTCATCTTCCTAGTGCTTTGCTTTCATTCATGTTGGAAAAGACCCCTGGGATCATCAAGTCCAACCATTGACCTACTCTGCATAGTTCACCCCTAAACCATATCCCCAAGCGCTGCACTCAAACCTCCCTGGGCAGCCTGTTCTGGTGTCTGACCGCTCTTGCTGTGAAAAAGATTTTCCTGATGTCCAGTCTAAACCTACCCAGCTGCAGTTTGAGGCCTGTGAAATGGACATAAGGACCCTTAGATCCCTGGAGACTTACATGACTTTATCACATCTTCAATCCCTACTACATATATGCCAGGGATGAAGGAGCCAAATGGTCAGTAGTGGGGATGTTTTAAAGGTGGGACCTGAGCCTCTGTGTTGTCATTAGCCCTTGGAGTCCTTAATGATGGTGACCACGCATCAGGGCCAGCTTCAGGGTCAGTGACAGGAGATCTTGTGGTTCTCCCCTCTGATTTTAGGCAAGCTGTGGTAGGGAGGAATTTTAGAGCTCTCTGTCTTGTTTCACTTCTGTCTTCTGTTTTGGCTGGTACAGCCATGCTCATTGCTGCCTTAATAGATTAGGTGCTGTCACCATGCACAGTTGCATCCCACCCTAGGGGTGGCTGCGTTCTGGTGATTCATACTAGCCCAGAGGAGTGCCTTCTTCTTATTCCATCAATTTGATGGAAAGAGGCAGCTGACCTTGTTCTAGAATGTTTGCATGGCAGGAAGCTGTACTTGTAATTAATATTCATACCAATGGCCTAACAGCCATCTTTCATTACTGCATGGGGATTCTCTTTTGCTCAGCTTTGGTGACTGGGCCTTTCCTTGGTGTTGTGGCTAACAGCTGCTCAGGGCAGTCAGCTGTGCCCCGATAGCTTTTAGTCTTGAGCAGAAGTTGTTTCTGTGCTGTATGGCAAAGAAAGCATTGCAGTGTTTCTCCTGTTGCTTAATATCTAACTGAACTTCCAACTAACACCTTAGGTAGGATGTTAGAGACATGTTGTGTCTAGCCTAGCTAAGGCAAAGGATTTGTTCTGGTGCTTTTCCTAGGAGTATCTATTATCCTCTTAGTGGGCAAAGTTGTTGTGGCAAAGCCACACATGCTTCTCCAGGCCAAAATGCTCTCTCAGGATTAGGGTTTCTTGGCCTATTTTAGGAGCAAAGTTAGTGTCAGGTAACCCATCCTTATTATAATTTCAAGGAAAAGAGAGTGATTTGCAGATCATTTTCCCACAGACTTCATCAGCCTCATGCTTTCTTCCTGCTGTACCACTTGTCCTATGTTGAGGTGCACCACTCATTTCCTCTGATTCCTCCTGCAGGTTCACACTGTCTCCTTCCTCTCCTCTCCCTTATGCTCTGCTTTCTTCTTTTGCTCATGGCTGTTTGTATTAAGTGTATTTTTGCTGTGCCAGGGTACTGAGTTAGCCCTCCACAAGTTTCTTGCAGCTCTTCTAAGTGCTCATGTCTTGCAGATGTGTGGATGAGAGCTGGGGCAACTGAGCAACTGCTGGCTCCCATAACATCACAGGCCCTCAGAGCCAGCAAAGGGAAGACGAGCCCCTTTTCCAGAGACCTCACAGTCTAGCAAAGAGACAAAGCTCCTGAGTCCTGGAGAGAAGTCCATAGACTTGGCAGGGAAAAGGGAAGGTGGCAGTAGGTTGGGAAGGAAGAGACAGTGTTGGGAAGGGTGCTGAAGGTAGGGCTGGGGAATTGACTCTGTGTCAGATGGGCAATGAAGTAAAGGGTGTGAGATGAGAAAATACCTCCAGGATGGGAGTCTTGTCACATGGAGTTCTCAACCATTTTCTGGCCCAGTCTTCTCCTATGTAGAACTGACTGCTGACCACAGCTTGGGAGAGGGAATACGTGCTGTTTTCTCAAGGAATCCTCTCCCTGGGGTCAGAAGCAGAGAGACTCTCCTCAGTCTTCAGGCCTAATGCGACATCCCTTTCCACTCCAGCGCTTGTCTCTGTTTTCTCACCAGCCTCTTTGTTTAAAAAGGTATCTCTTTTCCCAACCCCTCCTGCAGAAACCATGTTCGCTCCTTACGGCAGGACTCAGCTCAGGCTGAAGGGAGCCCTAAAAAGTGATTGGGTTATGAGTTATTTACTGCTGTGCTGGGATTTCAGGGGTGCTCAGTGAAGGGGAGGCAGATGTGGGAGTGAAGCAACTAGATAAAAGGCAGGAAATGCTGTAGTTGGGGAGTGGTGGAGGGGATGGAGGTCTGGTATAGAGTTCTGGGGTAAACCTTCCACAGGAATAGGTTGGATAGACCTCTAGGGCTGGGTAGCAGCTTTGCCAAAAGTCTTCAAGAAGCTCGATGTGGGAGGTCTCAGATATGCTGCTGTTCCCACCCAGTTCCTTCATGTTTGTTTTCCCCTCTCTCCCTCCTCTCTGCTTAGAGTGAGCTCTTTGGGAGAGCAGCCTCATCTTCCTGGGTGTTTCAAAACCACTTAATATAGCCTTGGTGCTGAGGAAATTACTGCTGCTTTTATTATTACTGCATTGACCAGCTCAGGCCCCTTGGCTTGCACAAGACCAGATCATTACAGCAGTTTATTTGTAGTGCCATGACTCTCTCAAGCAAAGCTTTGGGCCTGGTGTCCTGGAGACTGTGGGCAGGCAGGAGGGGCATGAACTGAAGCTGGCTGAGAAAGGGCTGTGTGTCCTTCTGCTCCCTCAGCTGCTGCATGTGTGCCCCGCTCTACTTCAGCATGCAATGAAACAGTCTGCCCCAACCACTGCAGACCTGGGCAATGCTCTTTGAAGAGTTCAGGCTTGATGGGGCAGGTTTTTCACATTCATTGCACGTGGCAGTGGTTAGCTAGACTAACATGAATCCAGCAGTAACCTGCCATCCTTTGGTACTTTTTCCTTTTGGCAGTGTTCCTTGATTTCCCCCTCTTCCTCCACAGCTGGCTTAGCAGACAAGATGTGCTAAGTGAACACACTGTTTAGCCTAAAGGATCAGTGTGACTTGCCCAAGACAAATGATTAGTCAGGAGTAAACCCAGGGACTTTTGCTGCCCAGCTGTGTGTTTACACCACTCCGTCTCACTCCCCAGGACATTTGGATCCTGTTGGAAGCACAGCAGATGGAGGCAGGCGGCAGGTCCAGCTCCAGCTGGCTGGCAGGGAAAGGGCGAAGCAGCAGCACCAGTGACCTTGCTGATTTATTCATTAGACAGTGCTTAGAAGAAGGGGAGGATTGATTTGTCTGTCAAATGCAACACCAAACCATGCGGCCTGCAAGGGGAGGACTAATTGTGCCGCTGACACACAGTTCAGTACTGACTCACACAGTCAAGCACCTTTTTATTATGTTTTCCTGCTAGTCAGCTCTTCTCTTCATCTATCCTATTATCTTGGGCAATTTATTGATGCAAAGCCAAATTTAAGTGTTTATTTTGCCTGTGAAAAACGAGGAAAAAATGTCTAAAGTGAGTACAATGAGTTGTTGGATTGGTCTCTGCATTATGGTTACTTGGAACCTTTTGAAGCTATCCAGCTGTACAAGCCCCAGTGGCACCTCTCTGGCAGCAAAATACCTTTGAGAGCCTGAGTTCCTTCTTCAAAAGCACTTTGTAGGCTCTTAAGAAGAGTGTCTCAAAGCATTCAGGATGTAGGTTCTTGATTCTTGAATCCAAGGCATTCTTAAAAGCACCAAACTGCCTGCCTGACATTGAAATCAATGCTGGAGCCACTGCTTTGTGTTTCTGTTGTGGTTTGTTTTTAAAGAAATCATTCTGGAAGTGCAGTGTGATCATTCTGAGGCTGCCATTCTTGAAGACAGGCAAGGGCCAAATTTAAATTGGCTACTTCACATGCAAGCAGTAGCAGTGCTGGGGTAGCTCTCTGCAGGCAGCACGAGTGGGCTCTGCCTGTTTTGTGAGCCACAGGTATCACCAAGTCTCAGCATGATGTGCTGAGTTAGCATGTGCCTGGCTGGGCTGCAGCATGGGAAAAGCATGAGCTTATGATATGTCGTAACTGCTCCATCACTGCCTCTCTAAACTGCCAAGCAAGTTGCTCTTCATCTTTATCTTTCCAAGAAATATGTGACTTTATCTTTCCTAAAGACAAATGACCAGTCATGCAATCAGTGAGGTTAGCCTTCTTTTTTCAGACTGTCTCATATCTTGTTTGGCAGCTTCACCTACATGCCAGAAGAAGGCTTTGACCTGTTCCCCCTGCAGAGCTGAAGAGATTCTTGTTTATGTAAGACATCATCCCAGACTTCAGATTTTGTTCAGTCCTGGATGGCTGCTGCTAATGGTTCCTCACCCAGGCCTTGCTGGCAGTCTTTAAGGGTCAGTAGAGTCATTTGGTAGATTTCCAATAACTGCAAGGGGTGCTGAGTTGAGCCTCCACTGAGGCTACAGGAAAGAATTCATTGTCTGCACTAATTTGGTTCTCAGATTCTCCCCCACTGCTCTGCTAAATGGACCTCAACCCTGATCTTGAAGCAAGCTCTCTGCCAGAATTTACACCCCTACAGCAAGTGAATAGCTCCACCTTTCACCGCCAGCCTCTCCTTTCCTTGCAATTTCTGTTCCTCCTCCACAATTTTTGTAGGCCATTTATCCTCTAGTTGCTAAAGTGTGCCTCTCCCTCCCCTGCTTGAGCTGCTTGCTCTCATCACCTGTTGAACAGCCTGATTCCACCCAGTGTTGCAAAAATAATCACTTTTTAATTATGTGAAGGAAAGGGGTTTGTAAAAGCCCTTCAAAGCCCAGTGTCTCCGAGTCCTGCTGCAAAGCAAAGGCAACGTGAGCCTGGCAGGTTGTGTGTGTTCACAGGGAGCTGCTCCTCTAAGCCATGTATTACACCCTGCACTAGTGTTTAGTCATGAATGAAAGTGGAAAGGGATTCATTTGAACAAGAACTGCATGCCTTCTTCCCAGCCCCTTTCATCCCCAGAGAGGTAAATTATGGCTACTCTCAGCATGAGGATGATACGTTTGGAAAGCCAACTGTTCTGCAAAGCCATTTGATTGGATTTGGCAGAGAGGACATCAGGGAAAGTATCCAACTACCTCCCAAAGGGTAAACCCACCTGGACCAGGGAAATGCTTCTTGAGGTGGGATTTGGTACTTTCTGTCTCACTGTGGTGCTTTTAGGACTTTACAGGGACTAATGCATCAGAGGACTCAGCTTCCTTATTCTTAAGACTTGCTTTCTGCTGTGATGCCCCTGTGAAGCAACAACAGCATGGGCCTGTGCAAGATCCATTAATGTCTGTTAGTCACAGTGCCCAGTTGAGACAGTCACTAAACAGGATGCTTGCTAATAGATGCCATTTGTGCCTTTTTTCCCCTTCAGCTGTGTCCTGCTGCTTCTCCTTTTATAGTTCCTATCCACAGAAGTTCCTACCCAAAGAAATTCCTACCCAAGCCATCTATAAGAGAGCAATATTCTGCATTTGTATACCACCCAGCAGTCACAGAGAGGCTTTGGGAGCAGCAGTGTGGTCTACCATGGAACTCTGATCCTCTCCTGTGTTGCAAGATGAATGTTCCACTGTGCTGAATTACTGAGTTATTGTACAGTTTTTCCTGCCTCTATCTGTGGGCCTCAGAAATGTCCTCTTGGCATATGCCGAACCATAAGCAACAGATGGGAGCTTTCTGTTTATCACAGATAAGAAAGCTTTGTCACCTGAGCCATTCAGATGGCAGATAGAAGCAGATCTGGGATCTCCAGTTGCTGGGTCACGTGCATGATACTAGATCTGTTGTGAGGTTGAGGAACTCCAGGCTTGGAAACTTGCCTGAATTTCTGTGAGTGACTTCTCAAAGAAGAGATCCTGTGTGACCATGTATTCTCCTAATTTTCTGCACCTGAGCTGTGATGAGGTTGAAAAATCTACAGGAATACAACTTTCCTCCTAGCATCTTGGTGAGACTGGGAAGAAAATGCCCAGGAATAAGCAAGCCTGAAGAATGGACAGGCCTGACAAAATCCAGCAAGCAGACTTGAGCTTCTGGCATGCAGGCCTGGGGAGAAAGCAAAAGGGAGGTGGGAGGGTGAGGGTCAGGCAGGAGTCAGGCAGTGCCCTCTACTCAGCACTGGTGATGCCATGCCTCAAATACCACAAGAAGGACATTGAGGTGCTGAAGTATGTCCAAAGAAGAGCAACTAAGCTGGTGAAGGGCCTTGAACACAAATCTCATGAGGAACGTGTAAGGAAACTGCAGTCAGGTGGGGATTGATCTCTTCTCACATGCGACAAGTGACAGGACAAGAGCAAATGGCCTCACATTGTGCCAGGGGAGGTTCAGGTTGGATGTTAGGAAAAAATTCCTTCACAGGAAGCATTCTCAGGCATTGGAACAGGCTGCCCAGGAAAGTGGTGGAGTCACCATCCCTGCAGGTATTTAAAAGCATGTGGATGTGGTGCTGAGGGACATGATTTAGTGGCAGTGGCTTAGCAGTAGTGATGAGATCGCGAGCTCTAGATGAGTGGTTGGACTTCACTATCTCAAAGGTCTGTTCTACCCTTAGCAGTTCTGTGGTTCTGTAGAACCTGAAGGTTTCTGTCACAGCTCTGTTTGAGAGAAACTCTGGTCAGTGCTTTTAATCTGCCTTGCCTTAGTTTCCCATTTGAATGAGCTGTTGTGTGGATGCAGCTGTGCCAGTGAGGGCTGGTATCTGCAAAGTTCTGTGGTCCTCATCGTGAAAGCAGGGCAAAGGCCTCCTCATTGATGCTGCACTGTACTGGTCAGCAAACAGCTGCATGCAGCTTTAGAAAGCTTCTTACCCCAAGAGGGACACATGGTTAAATCCTTGTCCATGTTCCTGAGGACAAGAGGACTCTGGAGGCTAGGCAGTATCTCTCCTGATGGAGCTGGATGCTGTCAGCCTGTGCTGGCAATTCACTGGCATGCTGCAAACTGCTGCAGGCCTTGCTGCAAGGCTGAGCATCAGCCCCAGCAGTGATGCTGTGCTGGGATTTGCATCCTTTACAAGCCAGTTCATCTCTTGATCTTGAAAAGACAAAAGTGATGAAGCTCTTGAAAGGAGGTTGTATTTGTCCTGTTGTATTACCACGTTGTTTGGACACCGACGTCAAGGCAAAAACTTGAATGAGTAAATCAGCTTAGAGAGCTTTGTAGCGATTTATTCCGCTCTCTGGTCCTTTGGGCTTGTGTGCAGCTCATAAACAAGCTGATTATTCTATCCTGATTCATAGCTTTGTGGTGGAAGCAGAGGGCACATGTGCCACCAGGGAAGACAAGAGGGGCTGGAGACAGAATATTTGAAGTGGAGATCAGGCAGAGGTCACACTGGAATGCAGAAGAGGGAGCAGAAGAGGCTGTCCCTCCAGCCAGCCAGTGAATGACAGAGCTGACGGATCACTGCTTGCAAAATGCAGCTGGTGTGGGAGATGATCCTCTATGATCAAGGCTTAATTTTGTCACTGCTCTTTGCCATTCATTTTAGATACTTCAGAGTTCTCCTAGTGACAGGAAAATGCTTTATGGATCTCCTGCTGAAAGGAAGCTGTGATGAGTTACACACAGGCTGTCTTGAGGGAGGCCTCATCCCTCCCATCCGTGTCCTGAGAATTCTCTGTTCTGCTTCCCTCTTCACAACAGCAGTTGCAGCCTTTCTTCACATCAGTGGCAGAGTTTCTTGCTGGGATGTGCTGCCCTAGCACTCGCCAAGGTACCTTAGAAGTCCCTTGTGCTCTCCTTAGCATATATGACACGGTGTCCTAGTTACAGTGCTGCACAGCTGGTTTATGCATGTTGGGGGCCCCTCTGTCACTGGAGATTAATGCTGCAAACAGAAATCAGCAGGCGGCTTGAGATGGGGCTTCAAGATGTCCCAGCCCATCATCTGTGCGTCTGATCTCATCTGTCAGTCAGTCTGCTTGGCAAGGGAGCGACAGCATGAGCCAGGCTGCTTAGACAGATGCTGTGGCAGGTTTGGTGTTTCAGAGCTGTCAAGAAAGAAAGGAGAAGCTTGGGCCTTTATTACCTCCCTTTGTTTTTCCAAGGTGAGGCTGAACTTTGAAGGGATGGTTCACAGCCCCATGCATAAGGATCAAAGAGGTGGGCTTTGTTCTCTGTACCCAGGTCAGAGCAGCCCAATACATGCCACCCGTATCTAGTCACTGTGCTCAGTGGTGCCCTTCATTGTCACAGAGACCTCTTAATCAAAAGCATCTTGGCAGGCTGACAGCTGCTGGTGCAGCTGTACATGTGTTTTCTCCGCCATGACCCTGGGAGACCTCCATTGCACATCCTTCTCTCCAGAATCACGATGGGACTCTGGTCTTGTTTGCTTTTCCTTTGGTGGAGTGCAGGGATTACTCTATTGAGGCTATTTGCCTCCAGTGGGATGAGCATGAGAGAAAGGCCCTTCTCCTGGAATTCCTCAAAACCATTTTTCATGCCAGACTGGGACTCCAGCAGTGCATTAGTTAGTCATGCTGGGCAGCGAGGTGCAGATTCTCGTCTCTATGTGTGTACCTTGCTAAAGTTTGGATTCATCCCATCCAAGTTGATAAATGGAAACCAGCTGCAAGTGCAGCCATGTGTGCTGGTGATGGTATCACAGCCAGGTAGCACATGGTCACTGCACTCAGGGAGAGAGAAATCAGCTCATCTAAGACCGGTTGCCTTCTGGCCATGACCTTTTCTCTGGCTGGTTATAAAATGAGCATGAAATGACTGTTCCCCTGTACTCCCTCGGGTGTTTCAGGTAATAGAGATAATTGTAGGTCTCTGACCCTAGATAGGAGCCCTTTCTGGATTGTACTGAGAGGCAAATCTTTCATTGTGATGCTGTGGCTCTTTGTTGCAGCCTCTGGTCTGGTGCAGTGTAGTGATGGGTGGACATGGTGGACAGACTTGCGAGGGCTTGTGAAGTCCTTTAGAGATAGAGGTGAGTTTGAAAATACTCTGTTTGCCTGAGCCTGCATAAGAACAACTGTACTATGTGGGATCAAATGTCTATCCCAGCAAGTTTTCTTTCTCCTGCAGTGGTAAATAGTGGATGCCTGAGGAAAAATGTAGGAGCTGGGTAAGCTTGTAGTGACACCTCCTTCATATATTCTCTCCACCTCCAGAGATTTATGACTTTTCTATCCAAATGTAATTTCATTACATCCAGATGTAGCTCTAGATGGGGTTTTCTCCCTTGAATTTGTGCAGCCACATTTTCAGCCTAAGAGAATTTACAACATCCACCCCCCCCCCAAAGCAAGGAGTTCCACAGAGTAAATCCTGTTGGTGTCCAAACCACAAGATTTCGTGTTGGCTTCACTAGTAAAGCAAACCTGGTAATTCAGAAGGCTGGAAGTCCCTGGGCAGATACCATTGATGCTTCTGAAAACTGAATGGGTCTTAGTGGAAGTGTGCATCAGCACAGTGTTGCCTGTAGCTTAGAAATATTTTCAAGACTCCTGGCACAAATATTTCTTCTGAAAAACAGGCTCTGGTTTGTGTCTGACTGTGCTCCAGGACCCTGGGAGCTCACTGAAGATGGATCTGCAATCAGCTGGGAAAGAGTAAGGCTGGGAAAGAGAAGTTTCTTTTTCTTCACACTGGGTTATGGTTACATGCAAAGTACAATAGTAGGTGCCTTCTGCCTATGCAGGGTCCAGCTGTGTTTGACAGCCTCCACTGCATGTGTAGTGCTAGAGCAACACTGATGTAGAAAAGGCAGAGACTGGACATATGCTTGACAGGCTTCCTTTGCCAGGTACTGAGGAGACCACAAATGGAAGTACTTTGCAGTGGGACAACAGTAAGGGAGAGCACAGAGCTGCAGAGGGATTTGGTGGTAGTGGTGAGAAATTTAAATAAAGGTTCTGCTGCTACCACAGAAGCACTCAGCAGTTTCATCAATCCCTTGGACCAAAAAGCTAACACTAAAGCTGAAGAGAATGCATTTACATTTCAAAGAGAGGTAGAAGGTATATAGGATGAGGCAGCTTATTCATTTGGTGATCCTGGGAGTAGGTTAAAGAGACAAGAACTGACTCCTTTTCTCCTGAGCTTCAGTCACATGTGCAACCCATGAGACTGTGCTTTCAGAAATACTTGGGAGCAAGAGGTCTCCATCAGGGAGACAACTCCAATTCAGGGTACATACAGACTGATGTCACTTTGTCAGAGCTGCACCTGCTTATGCCAGCTCTGAGGGTGGCTGAGGGCCAGAGGCCACTTGGGTAATCAGATGGGAAATAAGGAAATGACTTTGATTAAAGCAAAGCTGAGAGACAACATGTGGGGAAACAGTGGGAGGAACCACTGTGAGCCACTGGAAGGGAAATCTACTGGAAAAAAATGATGGGGGGAGGCTTTCTGTTGTTTGAGTGGTAGAAGTAATAAGAAAAGAAAGGCTCAGAGAAGGCTGTGGGTCTTTGGGAGATGTGATGGTTTGGGACAGCAGTAGGAAAACAGCCAAAATTGTCCTGTCATCACATTTCAGACCTGCTGTGGGCAAGAGGCAGAGTGCTTTTGGGAAGAGTGACAGAAGACCTGAAGACTTTTCCTACCAGTGTGCCACTCTACTCAGGGGGACGTGGTGGATACTAAATGAGGGGCCTGATCCTGGGATGTGCCAGCCACCTTCTGTTGTGTGCCAAAGGTCTTCCTCTGCCAAGAGTTCAGGGTTTGCCTCTATGTTGTTATGCTGAGCTATCACTGTGGTCGAGTCTCTGCTGCCTCTGGGGACTCAAAGATGGGGATGGTGATTCCACGTGGGTAGTAGAGGCACATTTCTGTGGTGTCTATGCAGTCGTTCAGGCTCTGGGGTCATGATACCTAACCTGTGAATTCTACACCTGTGTATTCTACACCATTCTAGGACATGGACAGGGGTGTGTGTTTTTGGTGGTATCTATCAGAAAATACTGCAGGAGAATGCTTGATGGGGCTGCTGCTGTCCAGCATGTGCCATTTGCAGTGATGTGAAATTGGAGGGATCAGCAGAGCATGGGGGGCTTTGCTGCACCTCATCACCATTTTTCTTTTAGCTTTGCTGCATAGCCTCCTGAAAGAAAAATGTGGAATAAGAACTGCTTAACTATAAATTGATCCTCCAGATGAGCACAGGTTGAAGGAAGAAACCCTAAATGAACACAGAGAACTAACCTAACCTTCCTCTTGTCCTGACTTGTTAAACCCATTAGATTTAGGCAGAAGGAAATATGGGGGGAGTGTTTGTGGAGGTGGGGGTGGAACACAAACTGAATTAGTGCTTTGAGGAAACCATTTGAGACCCTGTATGATTGAGTCACTCTGAAGGGAGGTAGAGTCTGTCACACATACCCACTGTAATGAGTATGAACAAGCACAGAACAGCTGGCTGTAGCATATGGAGCATCCAGAAGGGAACAAAGCTGAAATAATTCCCTTTCCTCTGCTCTTTGCTTATCCTGGCCCTGATTCAGGAGTGCACTGGGGACCAGGCTCATCTTTTGGCCTGCACTTTAGGTCCCAGTGATTTCCATGAGAACAAGTTTCTGTTCTAGTATTGACTTAATGAGTTTTCTGTGCAGATAAGCTCCTGCTTGAGTGCAGGTGGGGCTCTGCAGGGCTTTGGCTCCCCAGTGACCAGCACTGGTTCCTGTGTAGAGCCCATCTGGGAGTTCAGCATCCAGCTTTGCTCCTGGATTGGAGCTGGGGCTGTAGATGGGTCTCCATGAAGAAGACAAGGAAGAATTGGGATGGAGGCATCTTGTCACTCACAGCTAGCTAATGGTCCACTTTCTGGGCTGTCGTGTTTCTACGTTTCCTTAGATTTGATCAGGTTTTTGCTCTTGAAATAAAACAGCTTCTTCCATCTGCATGATATACATGCTATAGACAGGAGCATAGCTCCTCCAGGAAACACAGAGGTGGCAGGTCTGCTGGAACCTCCAGAAACAATTTGATTGAACTTTTCTACACTTCTCCACTTTCTTTCCATCTCCATCAGGAGATGCAGGGACAGAAGGGCACAAGCAGATAATCGTGCCCCATTGCCAGGATTTCTTTAGCAGAGCAGTGACAGAAGGGATGGATTGTGGCATAAGTGACATAAATGCATGTATGAAAAATATGAATGAAGCATAAGCTCTCACCCATCATTTCTGGCATAAATGCCCAAGAGATGGTACTTAACCCTCTTCCACAGGGATGTGATGGTGGAGTCAAGGAGAGACTGTCAGAAACTGGTAGGAGGAGAGGGATTCACAAGAAAGCAGAAATCCTTCTGTCTGTGTGCACATAAGTGTGTGTATGGGTTTTGTCACTTGCCCCAGTGTTTTTGGGTGAGCTTTGAAACAAATTTCCTAAGCAATCTGCACCTGCTGCTATGCAAAAGCTGGCCTGAACACTTGTTGGGTTAGCAAAATGCATCTTTGTAAGCAGCTGCCTCATTTTAGATAAAAATCTGTTTGTGATTTTTAGGGCTCTTCCAATTTATTGGTTCCTCTGATATCCTAAACCTATTAGTTCTCAACCCATCCACAAAATCTCAGAGAAATGGCATCAACAAGACCTGAATGTCTAATTGGGAAGGGAGGGGAAAAAAAAAAAAAAAAAAGAAGAAAGGTCTTTAAAAACCACCAAACCAAACCAAATCCAAGCAGGAATGAAAACAATGAAATAAAATAAGAAAACACCCCCCCAGCCCCAAGGTTTCAGGCTCTGCTTTGTATGCCACAAGAAGTGGGTATAAGGATACAGCTGTTTGCTTGGGGTTTTTCCTCTGCACCTCCCTTTCCCACAAAGCACACCTGAGCACTCAGGCTCCAGTGGGTGGACTGGGATTGTACCCTGCAAGTAATGCATTAGCTGCTGGAACAACTCTGGCTGGAGAGGCAGCCTGAAGTGAGTCAGAGCAGCTGTATCGCCTGGTCATTTAGAGCTAACAAGTGCTACTGCTTGGGACCCTGTGGCCTCTGGCTCTGTTTCTGCTGCTGTTGAGCAAAGGCCAAAAGATACAACACAAAACAGAGAGCTTGGATGAGGAAAGAATTTTTCAGCAAACCCCAGTGCTGACATTCCAACTTATTTCCCAGCTCATAGGCAGAAGCAAAGCCTGGCTATTAGCTGCTATTCTCCAAGGTGCATTTCATCCCTATTCAAACACTCATTCTACAGCAGGTTTTTAATACAGTCTCCAGAAGTCTTTTTAATGTTAACATTAAAAAGATAATGAAGACAGGCAAACAGACAAATCATGATGCCCAGTGCTCTGCTTCCTCATTGATAAAACATGAGAGCAGCTCCCCCACTGCAAGATTTTGACTTTCCAGACTGCTAGTCATTTATGTTTTTATTTATGAAAAGGGGAAAAAAATTACTTTCCATCACAGCACCTAAGCATAATAGAAAGGGAAAGCTTTCATGCCTTCTGCATGGGGCTGTGCCATCAGGCTGTGTGAGTGGGTAATAACACCATTTCCTTCGTTACAGCCCAAAACCTGCCTTCCAGTTTGATCAGAGAGCTCAAAAATGTGTTTGCATTTGATAATATCCCCGTTCTGCTCAGCCACAACTTTCTGCTCTGTATCTTCTTTCCCTTTGCAATGTTTTTTTTTTTGGGGGGGTGCATCCCTGTCCCTGTCAGTGCTGCCTGCTTTGTTACTAATTATCTGTATTACAGCAGTTATTAGAGGCCCCAACTGTTACAGGCTCAGTGCATGTAAGAGACAATCTCTGCCTGAGGAGCTTAAGGTCTAAATAGGCAAGGCAGATAGTGGAAGTGTTATCAGTCTTATTTTCACAGAGAGCTTAAATGACCTGCCGAAGGTCACACAGGGAGTCTGTGGTGGAATCATGACTGGAATACAGATTTCCCAGGTTTTATTTAAGCATCTAACCCAGGATCCTTGTTAAAGGAAGCAGTTGTGAGACTGCTCCTGTGTATGTGTGAGGCTGTGTGCAATTTGAGGTTGTGTAACGGATTTGCATATGCCCTCCTGGTTCCAGCAGGTCTGTGAGGAGCTTTGGGTGCTGTAATAAATGCAGAGCTAGTAAATAGCTACAAGATTCATGCTCACCTGGAGTGCACATCTTTAAGTAGTTCAAGGACAGAGCTTTCAACAAGGTAGCAGATGTTGTTAGCACTCTTTATTTAAGCCTTCACTATTTTTGACTATGTTACAAAAATACATGCAATACTTGTGAAATGTGGAGGCTGGGGTCTGGTCTAAGCTGGGGCTGATGAGGAGCACAGACTCGTGGCTGGCGTGCCTCGCTGTACTAGGCCTTGATGTTCAGAAGCAGGTAAATTCAGAACCTCAAACTTTGTAAGAAAGCAAATGTGTTAAAGCGTTGTTTCAACCTCTTGAAGTGTTGGTAACAAAATACATGCCTTTAAAAGAAGACCGTGAGCTTCATTTGTGATGGGAGCCATGTGAGTGCTGGAAGTAGCATCCACCTGGAAAGCTAACTGTGCTACAGAGCTTCCATCTGCCAGAATGGTCTGTGAAGGACTGGAGATGGTAATCCTTCCTCTAATTCCCTTTTGCCAGGTCAGGAAAGTTCCCTGGACTGTGTCTCGGAGCGTGTAGAAGTGGTTTCTCTTGAGCAGGTAGCCTGCATGATGGTCCTCTGTCCATGTGTTTGGCTGAAGGAACACCAGACAATAGTTTTGACTCGTTTCTTGGAAACTAGGCACAGGTGAGGCTCCCATAGCACAGCATTAGCACAACCACCTTTCTTAGCTAATTATTTTAAACGACTTTTTAAGAAGCAGTATTTTTGTTAACGATTCTAGTCTACTTTTCCATTGCCTGCCAAGTACAAAATTCAGTTTTCTTAACTGTCAGTTTTGATCTGAAATCTAATACTAATTAGCAATTTCAATGCCTTGCAATGTATCTGGCTTTTAAAATTATTTCACCAAGCTCTTTACATGTATAATTGAAATTGACTTTATTGTGAAACTCAGCCCTAGCAAAGTCAATATTTCTGCAACCTGTCTTAGCTTGTTTCTCCAGGAAAATGTTGTTTCTGCAGAAGGAAGGGAGGGATGTGTTGTGTGCTGCAGGAGTTAGGAGGCTGGAGACCCGGAGCCTGAGGAACTTTGGCTTGCTGTGGTTTCAGAAGCCTGTGCTCACATTGTCATCTCTCTCGGTAAGCGCTGTAGTCAGGTTACAGCTCTTACAAAGCTTTTTGAGACATTTCGGCCTTTGAGTAACATTCATTTGAGAAATTTTCGGCCTTTGAGTAATATTCATGGTTTCCTGAGAAGTCAACAGGGTTGTTTGTTTTTTTGGTGGCTGAATTGGATTAAGGCTGTTGAGTTAATTGAAATGTGAAGGCAGGCATTTGAGAGCTAATGCATATTGCTGAATGCCATTCCTTTCCTTTTGATTATTTCTTTTTCTCTTTTCCGGATACAGCATGTTCTGAGGTTAAAGTCGTGTCTATGGCCACATGATTTCTCTTCAACTCCCTTTTGTAGCTCACCTTTCAATTAATGTATTTTGCCATTGTTTTAATTTTAAAACTCCCTCATTAAAAAGCTTTTAGCACACTGTGAAAGGACAGTAAGTAGTGTAGCACTGACAGCGCCTTCCCATGTTCGTTAGCCTGGATGAGCTTAAAAATTGCTCCTGAACAATCCCATCCTCTTCCTCTGCATCAAAGTCACTTCCACTGGCTTAGAAGCATTGTTTATGTTTTTCCCCCTAAATGTAGCATACAGAAGCACTCTGTGGCACTTGGAACATGTTGGGAGATGAGTCAAAAAGCGACAAAGCTTTGCAACACAGCTTCCTCGATCAAAGGATGAGGCATCCGTAGTATACTTTGCTATATGATATATTCTTATATTTGATTAGCCTGGGGAAATACAACTCCATATACAAATGATCATGAACGTTACCAATTACAAGTGGAGACACTTTGCCAATGTTGAAATAATTTCATTATGGTGAATCTTTAACTTTTAAAATATTCCAAATGAAATTTCAGTGCTGCTTTCAAAGCAATCAAGAAGACAATGGGTTGCTTCCTTTTCAGCTCTGCGGTTATAAATGATTATTAGAAATACTTCTGTACTTCCAGAGATTGTAACATCAGAGATGGCAAACAAAATTGTCCTTCTCCAGGATGTCTTTATTTCCTGCACTGAGAAAGAAGTTAATATATTTTTGTCAATGAACAAAGATTTTTGCCTTATGAAGATGCAGCGTTTTGGCTACGGGTTAATCTTGTAGAAACAACGTTATTTAATTTGCTGCTGCATTGGAGAGATCTGTGCAAACAACTGAAGAGTGTTGTTGTGTGCCTTTGTGGTTTTGCAGAAGCCACTTCGTTGCTCTGTTTCCAAACAATAACCCTTTTCAGAACTGTTGCTCTTCAAAGCTGTTCTGTAGTAACCTCTACAGTGTTTTGTTGGTGGGCTCTTTTGCATCTGACAGCCTGTCCACCACGAGCTGCTGGCAGACTGCTTCTGCAAAGCTCATTGTGAATCATCTGACCTCAGTGATTCATGCAAAACCGTTTCTCCACTCATTGTGGAAAATATTAAATCTTCAGAAGATGTTTATTGAGTGCTCTAGTGCTGGTTTTGCCATTGATGTTGTCACCTGACCAAGGGGGAAAAAAAAGTAGGTCTTAGACTCATTTTTTGTGTGACTTGGGATGTAGTCAATGATAAATATGGGGGGGAGTACTCTTTAGAGATCAACAGGCTCATGGTGGGGAAATACTCTTTAGAGATCAACAGGCTCAGGAAACGGGAAGATCTAGGTGGAATTCTCTTTAAAATAGTTACAGTCTGCCCCACCTGCCTTTTGGATCCTAGTGACAGCTGACACCATTTCTGTGTGGCATTTGTAAAGCTGTTTAGGGCCCATTGGTCTTGAGGCTGTTATACAAACACAAACCACTGCTGTTTGAGATCACTCACCCAATACTCGATCTGAAATAACAAGGTAGTCTGGGGAAATGAAGCAGCCTTTGCAAGGCAGCCTGAGTCACTCTGGACTGTCTCTGGGGGAGTGAGCATTTGAAGTACCTTTCTCAGTCAGTTCCAGTCCTTTGACTCACTCATCGATTGTCCCCATTGTCAAGCACTGGCCTCACTGCAGGGTGGGAGGGAGAGCCTGTGCTTGCTTTTGATGAAATCTTTCTTGGTTTTGTCCTCCAAAATTCTTGTCCCTTTCTTGTCCTGAGCTGTAAGGGAACCCATACTTTCTTCTGTGCTGCTGGCAGCGCTCCTCCTGTGCCTGGGACCAGGCAGGCATTCTGGCGCAGGCAGTCCTCAAAGGCTGGGGTTTCCCTCCACACCTAGGCAGCTGAGACTGTGCAAATAATGTCCCAGTGCTTTGGGGCAGCCTCCAGTTTGAGGGCCCCACCAGAAAAATCTGCTCCCAGTGTTCAAACCCCTTTTGCACACAGTAGCATTAAATCTTCGCAGTAAAATGAAACAATACTCTCTGCAGCAGTTGTTTGCTTTTCATATTATCTCAGCAAACTCCGCAGAATTATTCTTCCTTGCCTTCATTTCCCTTTACTGTGTTACAAAAATAAGAAGAAAGCTCTGGGGCAACATCAAGCAAAGCCACCTTCAGGGGGCTCCCAGCTCTGGACTGCAGCCTGGTGCAGGCTTCATACAACAATTAAAAAGATTTTTCTTCTTCTTCTTAGTGGAAGTTTGTGGATAATTTGTATTAAAAGTTTATATTTGTTCTGGTTGAACTCTTGGCTGAAAAAAAAACAAAAAAAGGTTTAATCAGCAGTTACACTGTTGGGTGAGGTTGGTATTTTCATTGGTTTTTTTGTCCCTTTGATTCTATCCTCTCTTCTCTGCAGTGATAAATGAATGAAAAAAAGGACGTTTTCAAAAAGAAGGGATGCTGGGCTACTCTTTGTGTCGGGCTCAGCTGGAGGGAGTAAAAGTGTGCCCCATGGTGCCTGTGTGTTTCTACTGCATTGGAAAAAATGGATCAAAGTGTTTTGTAATCCAGGCAAAACATCTATATGTCCAAATGTGTCATCATTTTTAAAAAGCCCAGAAAACAAAGCAAAGGGAAATGCAGGCCGAGAGCTTAGACTATGGAAATCTCCCCAAGGAAACAGTTTAAAACCTGCTTTGGGGGTTCTAGAGTGAATAAGGCATCCAGGTAAAATTCAGAATTTGTTATCATTATGTCATTTATAGCTAAAACAATCTTCTGAGAAGGAATCAGTCACTCAAACGTGCCTGAGTGAGAAATATTGTCTGGGTATAGACCAATACTTCACCTCTCCATGGCGTAAGTGGGACTCCTGAGGGGTTTTCTTTTTCATTTGTTTTGTGGAGGTGCTGGAAACCTGCAGCTTCCACTGAACTTGGTGGGTCTTGAATGAGGTCCCTGGTGAGCCTACAGAAGAGGAGAGAACTGTGGAAACATTTTCCATCTCAGCCTTGCCTAAGGCACTGGCTCTGGTTTCTGTTGGTCAGATTTCTGACTCGCTGGCACTGTTTAAAATGGAGACCCAGGCCTGGAGCAGCTGCTGCTGCTGCAAGTCAGGAGTCAGGCAGAGGGGGATTCATCATCAAAGATGCTTTTTGCCTGGCTCTGGTACCTCACCCTCACAAGTATTCAAAGTTAACCAAACTTATTTCATAACAGAAGGATGATAAACAGCCAAGACCTCCCCTGAATTACAGGCTGGTTGCAATGGGAAGTAAATGTGCAAACCCATCTCAGAGCAAGGGGCTGCCAGTGGGCACCCACTGGAATGTTAAGAGGACGATTTTCTTGCTGATGAAATGCTGCTTTGCTCAAGGGACCATATTATTGCTGTTATTTATTATTTATGCACTGCTGGAGGTGTGCACAGTGCTTTATAGTGCAATAAAAAACAATGACTGGTGTCCAGTCCCTTGGGGCGCTGCACCACTGCTGAAGTATGGCGGAGGGGCCAGATGATGGGGTAGATTCTCCCTTTGCCCTGGTGGAGTTGTTACAGGGTGTCCTCTTCAGACCAGGCTGGGGCTGTTGGAGCAGCTTTGTCACCATCTTGCACAATTGTTTGTGATGGTGTTTGCAAGGGCATGTGCCCTGTTTGGTATGCATTTGGAGTCTGAAGGCAGTGGGAATGAGTGAACAATAGAAGTGCCGCTGTCACAGCCCCAGGTTTTTTGCTGTTGTTGTTGTTGGGTTTTTTTATTATTTTTACAGATTCCCAGCCATCTGCTGCCTCACCAGCTGCTCACAGTGCAACACAAAACTTATCTCCATTCAGGAAGTCAACCCCTCAAGGAGAGCAGGGGCAGTGGGCTTGAAGGTGCATGACTGACCTCCTGTGTGCTGTCTGCAGGACTCAGACCCAGACATGGTGCCAAACCCCTGGGAGGTAGGGAGTAAATGCAGGGAGAGGGTGGAAGATCTGAAGTTCAAACACATGGCCTCATAAACTCTTGTTCACCCCTCACAAAATACTGGCTACAGAGGTGTGCTGGCCCACAGCTGTGGGTGGAGGGCTATGGACCTGAGAAGACCACAGGAGATGGCCCAGCCCCAGGACTGACACTTCCTTTAGGTTGACAAAGAGTGAGGAAAAGGCATTCCCCAAAGGCAGGCAGGGGTTTGAGCTCTCTGGACTCTGTGCTTTGCCATGAGGTCACTTTTGCTGTGGAAAGGGAGCTGAGCCTGGTGGCAACATAACTGGGGACAGCAGTGAGAAAGCAGCAAGTTCTGCCTTAGGGAAGCTCAGCAGATACCAGCACTTACAGGGGAGGAGAGAGAGGCAGCCATCAGGAATTTGTGGAGCCAGAGGGCCCAGGAAATCCTATTGCCAAGCAAGTGCTATGTGTTGTTACTTGCTGTCTTTGAGGCACCTAGATGAGAATTTCCTAATTTCATTAAATCCTATTTTTATAATCTCCTTGGGATCAAGTCATCTGACCTGAAAGCTCTCTACCCCTACTCCTCAATCCCTCCTGTGCCTGCTCCCTAGAAATGGGGGTGATGCTGGAGCAGATGAGGGAAGAAAAGCCAGGAGGGAGTGACCACATTTCCTTCTCTGTTCCCAGAGAGCTCCTCTGCTTTGCTGTGTGCCACTTCAGACCACTCAGAGCCCCCTCCTCCCTCCTCATGCTTTTATGCATTTTCCAATTAAATTTCCTCCACAAGAAGGAGAGAGGCACTCTGAATCCATTAGCATTAGTAATTATGCAAATGCTTCAGGGAGTTGACTGCCCATCATTACATATAATTAATGTTTCTGGTTATGAATGGAGGGTTTGTTACTTTTCCCCCCCGTTTTGTGCTGGAATGGGGCGGGCGAGAGGTGCAGAGGGGGTGATGTTACTGTATTTAATTTGCATAATCAGGATGCCTGATTGGGTATGCATGAGGGTAGGGGCGGGGGGTCCTTCTCCAGTGTGCACTCTATTAAGCTGGCAGCAAGTCTCAGGAGGGAGATGCAGAATGAAGAGAGAGGGTGAGTGCAGCACAGTGACTGCAGACAGCAGGCTCAGATTTAGGAGCGGGAAAGGAGGTGCCCTTGGCCTGGCACAGTGGTGTACAGGTGTCTTATACTTGGACAAGCTTATCCTGTCCTTTTGATCTGCTTACCTGCTAGAAGTCATAGTATGCTTTGGGTTTGAAGGGACTTTTAAAGGTTATCTAGTCCAAGCCCACCCCTGCAGTAGGCAGGGACATCCTCAACTGGATTACATTGCTCAGACCGCTTTATGCCTGACCATGAATGTTTCCAGGGATGAGGTCTCCACCTCTCTGGGCAACCCATTCCAGCATTCCACCACCCTCATAGTAAAGAACTTCCTTACTATGTCAAGGAGCTGTATTACCTGACGATCAAAATGCAGCTGCTGTGGGTTGGGAGGCAAACCAGGGCAGGGGCAGCAGTTGCCATGTAGGTAAAAGTAGAGCACTAAGAACTCTAGGTGCAGCAGGAGCAGTCTTGAATATGTGGACACTGTATATAAGTTGCTCTAAGATCTCCCTGGAGCCTTCTCTTCTCTAGGCTGAACAACCCCAACTCTCTCAGCCTGTCTTCATGGGATAGGTACTCCAGTCTTCTGATCATCTTTTTGGCCCTCCTTTGGACCCTCTCCAGCAGCTCCATGTCTTTCTTGTGTTGAGGGTCTCAGAGCTGGACACAGTACATCGTGAAGTCTGAGCAGAGTAGAGTGGCAGAATCACCTCTCTCAATCTGCTGGCCATGCTGCTTTTGATGCAGCCCAAGATACAACTGGTCTTCTGGGCTGCAAATTGTTGGTTCATGTCCAGCTTTTCATCCACCAAATGACTTGGGGAGTCTGCAGAGTGATCCCATTCCTGGCTTTTGTCTTGGGCAGCAAGCTGAGTCTACAATTTGCAACCTCCAAGATAGGCATACACCATGCATTGTAGAGCTGGACCCCAGACAGCACTAGGGGAACAGGCTTGGAAAGGGGAGCAAGACTCAGCACAGCCTTCTCTTGTGCCCTGTTTTCAGAGCTGTGCACAGAGATCTGGACTTGAGTAGCTAAGGAGGCATGTTGATTGTCAGGGGGACTGTGTTATGCGTGGCAGGAACTTTGGATGCTCAGTACCTCTGGAGAGCAGGGTGTTTGAGGGGATGTGTATCTTGGTGGGCCTAGCTGGCCATGCAGAAGTGATCAGGACAGACAGTGAAGTGGGAAAGTTTTAGCTGAGAGCTGTATCTCTGAGGAGTCAGACTTTACCTCCTACATCGAACGCTGCAAAAGCTAGGGTGGAACATTTCCTGTGCATATTCTAGCTACAATGAATGCCCTGGGAAACCTCCCTGGAGATCTTCCTGCTTCCTGACATGAAAAAAAAACACTTCCTCTCCAATGGAAAACATCTTTCTCATGTTCTTCCCATTCCCTGGGCACTGTTTTCACCTTTTTTTTTCTTTTATCTCTTCTATTCCTCTTCAGTTTCCTTCCCCAATAACTCCATTTCTCCTTAGCCTCCAACTCAAGCCTGCCTTGTGCCCTTTCCTGCAATCCCTGGGTGCTGGCAGTCTGTCACTGACCTCCAGACTTTTAAGTAACAGCTTCTGCGTTCACTTCTCCATGGAAAGCAAATAACCTGTGGTTTTGGCTTTCAGGGACTTACAGAAAGATATCCAGTGAAAGGCCTCTGGAGGGAGGGCAGCAGAGTCTGGAGACAATGGGATAATGCCTTGGGAGGGCACTGAAAGGACCCAAGCAAAGGAGAACACAAATATTCTCAAAACAAAAGGAGGTGAACCTAAGATAACCATGGAGATGAGGAAAGCATCCATGCAGCAGAGATCAGATTGGCCAGAAAGCATCTCAGTCAAAAGAGAAAGAAGGACAGTGGTTGCTTGGATGGAGTCTGGAGGTCCCATGCTGTCTGGAATTTGTGTCCTCCCTCTCTGTGGCTATCATTATCTTCTGTCTTGATTAAAATCCAATGTTTGCAATGGTGATACTGGAAGCTGGATAGATCTCTTCTGAAGTCTCCATGTTTAGTCACCATGGACAAGGTGTGAGCTTTCCCTGGTGGTGCAGGAATTTGTGGTGAAGTTCCCAGAGTACGCAAGGAGAAAATTGTCTTTGTTTGCCACCCAGCTTCTCGAATGATGAGACAGATCCCCAACACATCTTCCAGTAATGCTTCGAAAAGGTGAGGAGCAGGGCACACATAAAAGAAAGAAAAAAGCCATTGGAAAATGCTGTGTTTCTGTAGGTGTTTGTGCATGTCCTTGCAGCAGAAGAAAAGTGTCTATATTTGTGTAGATCATCTTAAAAGGAGTATAAAAGTGGGGAAACTCTGAAACACGCAACTTTCATAAACCCCTCAGACTCTTGATAGTGGGGATTTACAAGAGGACACCAATTTTGCTCTAAAAACTGGCTTTAAGTACAAGAAACTTGCAGCAGTACTGGATTCTGATCTTGCCAAGGTTTTGCTTTCTCTGCCTCCAAGTTGCTTTGGAGAGTTGTAGTTCTGAGGCTCATGTTGTTCAGTACTTTGCAAAGCATTGGTACATGGCCTGCTGCTAGGGAAAACCACCGGGGAAGGCTGTCACAGCTGCACGGTCTGTGAGGTGCACAAAACCAAGGGATATGATTTGCTTACACCAAGAACTTCTCTTAAGAATGAGAAAGGTCCCAGTACTGATCAGGTAGGTGATCTCCAAAAGGTTGGGTGAAATTCCAGCAGGCACTTGCTGGAAGTAGAGCCGAGGTCTTGGGGTACTGTGTGATGAATAACCACTGTAAAATCATAGGAGCACAGGATGGTGCTTCCTTGTGTGGTAGGGAGGGAGCTTTCTGGCTGTGAAGTGAGAAAAGATTATGGAGCAGGTCATCCTGAGTGCAATCACACAACACTTAGAGGATGGCCAAGGGATCAGGCCCAGCCAGCATGGGTTTAGGAAGGGCAGGTCCTGCCTGACCAACCTGATCTCCTTCTATGATCAGGTGACTGCCTGGTGGATGTGGGGAGGCCTGTGGATGTAGTCTACCTGGACCTCAGCAAGGCCTTTGACACCGTTCCCCATAGCAAACTCCTGGCCAAGCTGTCAGCCCATGGCTTGGATGGGAGCACACTGCGATGGGTTAGGAACTGGCTGGAGGCTGAGCCCAGAGAGTGGTGGTGAATGGTGCAACAGCCAGCTGGCAGCCAGTCACCAGTGGTGTGCCCCAGGGATCAGTGCTGGGCCCCATGCTCTTTAACATCTTTATTGATGATCTGGATGAGGGCATCGAGTCCATCATCAGTAAATTTGCTGACGACACCAAGCTGGGGGCAAGAGTTGATCTGCTGGAGGGTAGAGAGGCTCTGCAGAGGGACCTCGACAGGCTGGGCAGATGGGCAGAGTCCAACGGCATGAGATTTAACACATCCAAGTGCCGGGTTCTGCACATTGGCCACAGCAACCCCATGCAGAGCTACAGGCTGGGGTCAGAGTGGCTGGAGAGCAGTCAGGCTGAGAGGGACCTGGGGGTGCTGGTCGATGGTAGACTGAACATGAGCCTGCAGTGTGCCCAGGCAGCTAAGAGGGCCAATGGCATCCTGGCCTGCATCAGGAACAGTGTGGCCAGCAGGAGCAGGGAGGTCATTCTGCCCCTGTACACTGCACTGGTTAGGCCGCACCTTGAGTACTGTGTCCAGTTCTGGGCCCCTCAGTTTAGGAAGGATGTTGACTTGCTGGAACGAGTCCAGAGAAGAGCAACAAAGTTGGTGAGGGGTTTGGAACATAAGCCCTACGAGGAGAGGCTGAGGGAGCTGGGGTTGCTTAGCCTGGAGAAGAGGAGACTCAGGGGTGACCTTATTACTCTCTACAACTACCTGAAGGGAGGTTGTAGACAGACGGATGTTGGTCTCTTCTCCCAGGCAAGCAGTACCAGAACAAGAGGACACAGTCTCAGGCTGCGCCAGGGGAGGTTCAGGCTGGATGTTAGAAAAAAGTTCTATACAGAAAGAGTGATTGCACATTGGAATGGGCTGCCTGGGGAGGTGGTGGAGTCGCCATCACTGGAGGTTTTTAGGAGAAGACTTGACAGGGTGCTTGGTGCCATGGGTTAGTTGCTTGGGCGGTGTTGGATTGGTTGATGGGTTGGACGCGATGATCTTGAAGGTCTCTTCCAACCTGGTTTATTCTATGTATTCTATGTATTCTAAAATGTCAATAGCTCTGCTCTGGTTTTGCATTCAGTGATGCTCACCCCACAACAGAACAAGAAGAACCAGGTCTGCTCTGCACTGTGCTCAGTAGCAGCTCCACAAGGGGCACATTGCTGCTTTGTGTGGTCGCGCTGTCTTCCCCTCCCCTCGACTTTGTGCTTGCATGTGTGGGTGGGTCAGGCTGTGCGTGCAGCAGGGACAAACATTGGAACACACACATGAACACTTGAGGCATGCAGTGCACGCGTGCCCAGACACTTGAGACTGCTAAAGGCAGAAGTTAAATCCCACATCAAAGCAGAGAGCTATCGGAGCAGTGCTGTTCAAAGGCATCAGCTTCCTTCCTGGGAAAGACAGATTGTCACTTTGATTAAGAGATTTTAACAAGAGACAAAAAAGAGGGAATGAAAGAATGGAGAAGAGAGAGGTTTCATTTATATCTTATTTTTTTCCCCCTTTGGCCATCCAAATGGGGTTTTAGTTTGATGAAAAAAAGACCCCAATTTAAAATAAGTTTAATGTAACAATGAATTATTTAAGGGAGAAGAAAATACAAGCTGCTGCTTAAAAAAAAATAGGAAAAGCTATTATTGAAATGTCAGAACAAATACCCAGCTTGATCTGCATTAATATGATAAATACTAATATATTCATTTCCCCTGGTGCTTCTAGGCTTGCAGAGGTACATCTGCAGTGCGTTGCTTATGGTAATCAGGTCACAGCTTCAAAAGGAGACATGCAAGGTATTCTGGGTGATGTTGTGTGAGCTGCTGTGAGAGACCTTGTGGATCATTGTTTAGAGTTGAAGAGAGCTGATCAATGGTCTTCTGGAAGACCTCTGATTGCTGAAAGAAATTGAAAAGCTTGAAATATTCTTTGATTGACCATTAATTGTGGGACAACACTGGTGTCTGGCTGTCAGCTTCACAGTTGCCGTTTGTCCATAGAGAGCTTAGTAAGTGAGGAAAAAAGACTCAGATGGAGAAAGCAAATGAGCTTCTAACCTTCTATCTCCACAGCCTAATTCCCAGCATCTCTGTGGTTGAAAATGGAATAGAATAAAATAGAAGAATAGAATAGAATAGAGTTGGGAAAGACCTTTGAGATCATCAAGTCCAATCTATCACCCAACACCATCTAATCAACTAAACCATGGCACCAAGCACCCCGTCCAGTCTCTTCCTAAACACCTCCAGTGGTGGTGACTCCACCACCTCCCTGTGCAGCCCATTCCAATGGCCAATCACTCTTTCTATGAAGAACTTCTTCCTAACATCCAGCCTGAACCTCCCCTGCTGCAGCTTGAGACTGTGTCCTCTTGTTCTGGTGCTGGCCACCTGGGAGAAGAGACCAACCCCCACCTGGCTATAACCTCCCTTCAGGTAGTTGTAGAGAGCAGTAAGGTCTCCCCTGAGCCTCCGCTTCTCCAGGCTAAGCAACCCCAGCTCCCTCAGCCTCTCCGTATAGGACTTGTGCTCCAAACCCCTCCCAAGATTTGTTGCCCTTCTCTGGACACATTCTAACAAGTCAACATCCTTCCTAAACTGAGGGCCCCAGAACTGGACACAGGACTCAAGGTGTGGCCTAACCAGTGCTGAGGAATCCATGGGCAGGCTGTGGAGCACAGCTGCAAGTCAACCACCACCTCCATTTTTGTTTCCAGAGTCTCACAGTGAAGTTCTAGGGAACAATTTAGTGGAGCTGATAGCTTGAAGCTTCAAGAAGCTTCACACAAACATTTATGTGTTTACAGAGTCAACAGTCTCGTAACTCCAAGTGGATGTTTTCCGCAGGGACAGCTACTACCTTCTCCTAGGCAACATCTCTGCCTGCCTCATCCTTCAAATCTATTGGACAAGAAGTTCTGTGGCAACGTGCAGCAGGTTTGCTGGTGTCAGCACCAGCTATGCCCTTGAAAGAGTAACCTGGAGATCCAGAACCCTTCTGGATTGCATTTCTTTTCTATAGCCAAGGACTAGATTTAGACAACTGTGGTACAACGAGCTTCAACAGAACCAAACAGCTCAGAATTGAGGGAGCTTATCTGGGCGTGAAGTGGCGCAGAAGGTGCTGAACTGTTGTTTCCTAACATTAGAGCTGACAGTTGACTGACAGGTTGGGAGTGTGGGTAAATTAGGATGCAAATGAATTGAGCTGGTGGTCTGATTGGTAGAATGAGGAGAAAATGTTGGAGAGAAACAAGGGAGGGCTAGTTTCAGATGAGAAGATTGGAGTAGAGAGAAGATCAGGGGCAGAGAGTGGAGGGGAGAGGTGGGAAGTGTGTTTGGAAGAAGGTGGAAGAATATAGTTACTTAATGTGAACCTATCAGCATGGCAAGGTGTTCTGAGATAAAATCAGAAGACATTCAGTCAGGCTTTAAGCTCTTTGGTCATGATTTCTTAGTACCATTCAAACTGAGGTAGCTCAAACATACTGAATTAATATATTGCTAACCTACCCTGAATTCTTTTCCTGGTGAAACTCCTGTTTGGTACCAAGCTATTATTTGAAGCTATTATTTCCTGAGACATTGAGCTCTTCCCAAGATTGCCCAGCCAAATCATAGGCTAAGGCACAGCTCTGTGTTGCTCATATGCCCACCTCAAGAAAAGAGTTCTTGCATCCAAGGGAATTTACAGGTTGTAGTGCCTGGAGTTCCCAGGCAGGTTAATGAAGTGTGCCTGAAGCCTCAAGGAGGCTAGTTAGAGATCTGCGGAAACCGCCTGGCAGTCTGGACTCACCTGAGAAGCTCCTCTTCTCTGTGTGCATGTTCTTCCATGGAATGCAAGGAGCACTGATGTGCTTTTTGGGTGTATTCTACTGACAAATGCATAGAATCTTGCTCTATCTCCTTCTGTCCCTTTCTCCCACCGTTGCCTAAATTTGAATGTTTAATGTTGGCTTTTGGGCACAAGCTCTAGAGAAGTTCCTCAGTTAAAAGATACACAAGCTAGAAGTCTGTAGAGGAGAAGGCTCCAAGAAGACCTTATTGTGGCCTTCCAGTGTCTTAAGGGTGCCTACAAGGAAGCTGCTCAGGGACTTGGTAGGGTGTCAGGTAGTGATAGAGCTAGGGGGAATGGATTCAAGCTAGAAATGGGTACATTCAGAATGGATGTTAGGAAGAAGTTCTTCACCATGAGGGTGGTGAGAGACTGGAATAGGTTGCCCAGGGAGGTGGTAGAAGCCTTATCCCTGGAGGTTTTTAAGGCCAGGCTGGGTGTGGCTCTGAGCAATCTGATCTAGTGTGAGGTGTCCCTGTCCATGGCAGGGGGGTTGGAACTAGAGGTCCTTTCCAGCCCTGACAATTCTACGTTCCTACATTATTGATACCATTACTTTTCTATTTTTTTTTCCTGTAAAGATGCTCCACAGGGTCTGTGGTTTGTTTGAAACCACGTGGACAGCCCCTGCCTTTCAACTTCAGAAGGTGAACTCTCCCAGTGGCCATTTTCAATCCATTCCCTGGGAAAATGTGATTACTTCTTATTTATGGCAGTTAAGTATTCCTGCTCATAGCCACTGTAGATGTTCACCATTTAACACCAGGAATGCAGAGACGTGAGGCTAAATGCACTACATAAAATCTTTATGGGGCTGTAAACAAGCACCCAGAATGTTTCAACTGCTTTAGTGTGAGTCAGGTTTGGGTCTCCCCTTCCCCAGCTCTCCTTGGGAATCAGCCAATATGCATCAACAGCACCGTGACCTTCGCAGGGTAAGGGGCCTGAGGAACAGAACATGAGCTGGCCTGCTTGCTGGCAGGTATTGCTCTTGCCAAGGCTGCACTTGACCATACTTGGTGGCTGTTGCTGCATCAGTGCAGATCTGGGGGGTAAATACAGATTGTGATTGCTTCAGAGCTGCTTTCTTCTGTATCAGTCTCAGATAAACACAGCTCAGAGAAAATCAGTTGAGAGTGAGCTTTGTCATCTTCAAAAGAGATTTTGGTCTTGTCAGTCAGAGGAGACTGATGGCTGAGATTACTGAGGAGAGCAAGGCCTGTGGGCATTAAAACAGATACTGGTACTGGAACTCAGTGTTTAAAGTTGAGATTTAATCTGTAATGTGGGTTTGTTCCAAATCCCTTCCCCCTTCCAGTTTCTCACTCTCAAGTCCTGGTTCCCATGGGCACGTTCAGCCTCCTGCGCTCTGTTTGCATCAGCTCTGATCAACACAAAAATCTCACATGCAGAGGTAAACAAGAGACCTGGGCTCTTTCTTGACCACTCTCTCTATCTGTGGTGGTGTGTCTCAGCTGTGTCCTCACACATGGCTGGAGGCAAGAAAATCCTCAGCAAAATGAGCACCTGCTATCCCCACAAGGAGTGGCTGGGTCCCAGGGAGCCCATGGCAGGAGGTACACAGCTCAGCAGCTCCTCTATGCAGAAACCCAGCCAATGCTCCGTGGTATTGCAGCATGATGAAACCCAGTTGTGCCACCTAAAGCAACTGCTCACTGGCACTTTTACTTGCAGCAAACCATGCCACCATTAGCTGTCTGTAGGTATGGTTCATGGTAAATGAGGAGACAAAGCTGAAACCCAGGCTCTGGGTATCTTTATTGCTTTAATAAAAGGCTGTAGAAGGCATTTAAATAGCCTCCTGAGAAGCATTGAAAGGGTATAATTCCCACAAAGTAAAGTCAAAGGCCACAATTCCATATTTCATGATATGGAATACATCTGGTTGTGTTTGCGCTGCAGAGAGGTGAGCACGGCCCTGAGTGACCTTCCAGAGTTCTTTTCTGCCATGTCGGAGGCTCAGTGACAGACCTGAGAGTTTCTCCCTGGGGCTGATCTTATTTTTGATTGTTCCAAAACCGTGTCCTGAAATTTGGAGTGGCATATCCATAGAAAGTTAACATTTTGCAAGCTTTGCTCTTGGTGGAAACTATAATGTGCCTTTGGGGAACGTCCCTGACTATCTGCAGAAAAGTGATTAGGACAGCTTTACATCTGTAAAGGACATGGACCTGATGGAGAAGGTCCAGAGGAGGGCCACAAAAATGATCAGAGGGCTAGATCACCTCTCCTACAAAGACAGGCTAAGAGAATTGGGTGTTCAGCCTGGAGAAGAGAAGGCTCTGGGGCGACTTTATAGCAGCCTTCCAGTACCTGATATGACCCACAGGGAAGCTGGGGAGGGACTGTTTACAGGAGCTTGTAGTTGTAGGACAAGTGGCAATGGTTTTAAACTAGAGAAGGGTAGATTTAGATCGGACATTAGGAAGTTCTTTACCCTGAGGGTAGTGGAACAGTGTTGCCCAGGGAAGTGGTGGTGGCCCTGTCCCTGGAAACATTCAAGGTCAGGCTTGATGAGGGCTGAGCAACCTGATTTAGCTGGGGATGTTTCTAGTTTTAATGCAGGGGGGGTTGGACTAGATGGCCTCTAGAGGTCTCTTCCAGCCCAGTGCTTTCTATGATTCTATGATCTTTGCCCTCCCTTGATTTCTTGGGATGCTTCTTTGCCAGGGAGGTTCATGTCTCAATACCCATGCCTCTTCCCCCATTGCCTCCTCTTCAATTCAGTGTCTCTTGCCTCTAACATATGATCAGAGCATGTTCTCAGTGATTCCAACACTTTAGCTTCTTCACTTCAGCAGCACAATAACTGCTGAACTGAATCTGCTGCTTAACTTGGCTGTTTGCAGTCGCTGAAGAGAAATAATTACAATGGCCTTAATTGGCTGACTGCAGAGCCACTGCCCAAGCAGTAATAAATAGTGCATGCTTAGGGGTTTCACCTTCTCTTCTTCCAGCAGGCCTGAATCCAGTTTACTCAGGAGGCTAACAAGGATGTAGGGCTGCTGCCTTGAGTGAGGATCCAACCTTGATACAAAAGCGAAGCTGGTCAGCTGAAATCCCAGAGGTTTCTCCTGTGACTGTTTCAAGGGATCCTGGCAGGGCAGGCTCTTGGCTGCTTCTGCCCTGGTTCCCTGCATTCCCCTTCTTCCCCTGCTGCCAGGCTCCAGCACGTGGGGTTTTTTTTTCATTAGCAGCAATGCAGGCAGAACGGGGCCAATTACTCACTGCTTTATGCTTGCTGGAAAACCCACCCAGGACTGGTAATAGCCATTAAGTGAGGGTGCAGCTTTAACTACGTGCCATTACATTAAGTTTCAAGTTGATGTATGGCCCGAGCAAATTGAATTCCTGCTGCTATCCTGTCTGACATTTGTTACATTACAATGCCTGCTCTTTTGTTTTTGAGTCAATAGCTGCTGCTTTCGAGAAATATGGATTATTAGAATTTATAGCCCGTCCTACGCGTCTTCTCAAACACTCATATCCTTTCATCATTTCGTTTTGTTGTTATTCTGCCCAGCACAGTTTGTATTTCTTCAAGTTTTAGCACCTGGGACTCTTGATACTCGTGCTAAATCAATACCCTTTGTCCTCATTGCTTTAATATACACAACCATTTGTGTGATGCATGAATTGCAGTGGGGTTTTCTGCTGGCGAGAGTCATTTACTCTTCCCGCTCAAGCGTTCCTTCCCCTGTCTGCGTGCGGGTCATGCTTTGCAGTAAATATCACACATCTACATTTAAATTCCTTTAGATGATGAGTCCAGGCACCTGGCTGCACAGGGGAAGGTGAATCTGCTGGCTCCTTGGCAGCAGGATATGGACAGTATTCTGTTGCCTCCTGGAAAGTGTTGGTGTGCTGAGTCTGAAAAATCCACCTTTTGCTCCTATGCTGGGCTCACATCTTCAAAATTAGTCCTTTAATGCAGCTTCACCTTCTCATAAGTAGACATGAAGAACCTCAAGAGCAGTAAAAGGGTTAAAAAGGCCTTCAGACTTGTGTTCAGATGTCCTTGGTTTAGTAGCAACGGGAGTTGTCACTCATCAGTTGGAGATCTGGAGACTTGAGGAACCACTCCGATACCTTTCCCACAGACAGTTCTGTGTCACTGGAATGGAGACACTCAGGCTGGTCACTTGGGTCCAACCCTCCAGCTTGGAGTGGATTTACAGTGAGAGCAGAGTACAGCCTGTGTAGTCACTGCATCTGCTTTGCCTTTCTGTGCTTGTGGAGATGTATCTAAGGCTGTTGATCTCATACCTTTTACATGTGCTGGACACTGGAGCAGGCCACCAAGGAACACGATAGAGATTTGGGTTTGTTTATGCCTGTCCTCATCTGCTGACTCTTCTGCACTGTTTCCCCTTTCCTCTGCTGGCTGTGCAGAGCTGTATGTTCCCTTTGAATTTTATAGTCTTTAGTCTATATTCATGGGGTGCAGGAAGGAGACAGATGAAGGCATACAAGGTGAGCTTAGAGAAAGGGAAGGCTTCACTTGACCAGTCTACATTTCCCACACCTTTGCCCTCAGGACATTGACCTTCCTCCAGGCATTCTTCTCCTCTGTTCCATACATTGGCAGTCATACACCCACCCATTCAACCCCAAGCTCCTTCCTGGTCCTTGTCAGTCCCACAGCAATCCCATGAGCTTCCTCACTTTTGATCCTTCAAGCTGCTTGGTTTCATGTCACTGTGCAACAAGCTGCTCTGCTGCTCCTCCACACTGACACCAGACTGCCCCAGCCACATTGCTGCCTACCTGCTCCCCTGCTGCCACCCAGGCTGTCCAGCTTCCATGTGGAGCACAGCCCCATACCTGCCTGTGTGCCTGAAAGGTGACAATTTAGCTAAGCCATTTCTGAGAGTGATGAGTGTGGGTTTGAATGTCACATTGAAACACGGGGCAAATCCTTCAGCCCTAAAGGGACACGTGTTCAACGCTGCTTCAGAACTGATCTGCAGGGCATGAATCTCCCTCGCTGTGGTGGGGAGAGGCACCACCACCTCCTCCTTTTTCTCCATGTTCATGGCAGTCTCCTGGTTTACCACTTCCACTGCTGCTCTTTGGGGCTCTCCCTTCCCATCCTATCTGGGAAAAACGAGATGACAGCTGCCTTCAGGGTGTGGGTGTTCCTGACAATGCATTTTCCGTGGAAAGAAATGGGAGTAATTTACCTATCAGTTACATGAACTGAAGTAGAGACATGGAAAGCAGAAAAAGGGTGACCAGATCCTCTTCTGCACTGACCCCCTGCTTCTGTGCTCTGCTCTGGGGGGCTGTGGTTTGGGCATAGGCACGGTCTTTTGTGCTGAGCTTCAGAGCTGGCTTCCTCCAGATTTGCAGTAGCATCAGTGCAAGTGGAATCTAACCCACCTGACTTCAGAGAGGTGAACCAGCCCAGCATCTGACCTTGAGTGAAGGGTTTCAAGTCCTCCCCTAAATCCCTTTATATTCCCAGTGCAGCCTTTTCCATCGAATGTGGTTTCAGACCTTCAGATGAAGCACCCACCTCGCCAGACCCAGGAGGCAGAGCCCGGCAGAGATGTCAAAAGGTCCTTCAAAAATGTGTTGGTGCAGGTGGCACGTGCCTGTGCCTTCCTTGAAATATAAATGCTCCTGCATATAAAGATTATTTACATTCCCAAACCAAGCTGCCAAACACTCTTAAAATGCGCTAACGGTGCCTCTCTCTTTCTGCTGCGCTTGCTGATAAAGGGCCATAAACAAGCTTGACACATTTATAATAACCTTTCTCCCCTCCCTCTTCCCTCTTCTCTCCTCTTCCTCTCTTGCCTCTCTCACAGGCTGCACTGGGTACATTTTTATTCTGCTGCCATTAGCTGGGATATATTGTTTGATGGGGGGAGGAAATAAAACATCGAATCTCCTTTTATTTTTATTTTTATTTTCTTGTTCTGGAGGCAGCTGCTTCAAATGCCAGCAGGGGATGTTTGGCTGGAAAAAATTTTGTTCCCCCCAGCTTTTCTTTTTATTATTATTTTATATTTTCCCCCTTCTCTCTGTTCATTTTCTTCCTTTTCCTCATGTCTCCCTTCTAAAAGGTCAGCTTAAATGATGCAAGGATACCTGCTTTTGCAGGTTGTTTTTATCACTTATCAGCCCATTCCAAAGGCCATTTAGTCTTCCAGGCAAAGGTTGTAGCTTTCAGCCTCCACTTCCCCTCTACAAAGGAAAAATGGACACTGCATTCCGAGGTATATAAATTAGGTATAGATACAGATGTAAACCAAAATGCTAAGCCATCTGAAATAAAAGACCCTTGTAATTTCTTTGTTTCCAGTCTGAAGAGGTCTCAGGTTCACCTTTTTTCATGTCACCTGTTCCTCTTAGAGATATTGATGGCAGTGCCACATCTAACGATTCCTTCTCATCTTGTATTGATGGTGCTGTAGAAAGGCCCACTTGCTGTAGATAAAAGGCAGTGGGGAGCAATCCAGGCACAGACAGCTCCTGCAGGACTGCTCTTGAGCCTTTTCTGTTCTGTAACTCGTGGTTGTGAGAGGGTTTATGTGCAGTGGGCATGGGGGCACAAGGGACTGTGCTCTGGGGCCTGCAGAGTCTCAGTGTGCATCGTGGAGCCATCCAGATGCTCCTGGCTTTGCAGTTTTGTACCCTAAATGATAGAGCACATATTTGTTTCACCTTCCCTTGCAGCACTGACCAGAGGAAGAGAAATGGATGTGGTAGAGCAGCCCTGGAAGCAAATGAAGCCCTGGTGATCTGGGCTCAGCTGCTGACACTGGGCTAACCTTGCTCGGGGGTGTTCCAGTCCAGATCTGACAAGGATGCAGCAACTGTGTAAGAAAACATGCCCTGGGATGTGGCTAAGATAAGGTGAAAATCTCCCTCCTTTCTTCTTACTTAGTCTTACTTACATAGTATGTATTTTGGGGCAGGGACTCTGGATGTGTGTGCACGGCTCCTGGTACTGCCAGGGCAAAGATCCTGGTGTGCAGACCTGATGTGAAGTTGTTTTCAGTGCTTGCGTATTTCAGATCAGAGTTGGGCAAAAGAGTTTTTATGACTGATATATTCAAACTGTTTGTTTTCCTCTTCAGTTGGTCTGTTCTCTTGTATGTGCTCCATAAATTTGCAGAGCTGTGGTTGTGGTTATGGAAATCACACCAGAATAATTAAATGGCCCAGTTGCAAAGTATATTATCTTCACTGTTGCACTCATCAGCTATTCCACTGCACCTCATAGAGGAGGGCACTAATTATGAAAAGCTGACACAAACTTGTACTCAGCAGGTGAATCCAGCCAAAGCCAAATTTGATGAACTGATCCCACAACCCATTAAGCCCTCATGGTGGTCTTTGATGTAGCCAGAGACTGAAGAAACTGGAGGAGGGGACAATAGTATAGAAATGATGGCTCATGAGGCATTTGCACCACAGTGAAAGCTGGGACCATTTAACTTTGGTACCACCTTGACCCTCTACATCTGTTCTCTGGGCCTGAGCTCTGTATTGTGTTCAAACATTTCATTCTCTGTGGTCCTGGCTGGAGTTCTGTCAAAATAGGCCTGTGCTACTAATCCTGGAGCTTGTGTCAGGACTGAGGGCTGATGCTGCCTAAAAAATGAGGGAGGAATGAAGTGTCCTCTCTAATATGACACAAACCCCTCATCACCCTAGCCATTTTTCTGTGTATTAATATTCATTTTGCCCTAATGTGGGATGAATACATCGCAGTGTTTGGCCAGAGCACATTTGTCATTTTTATGTCACACTCACAGAATGCATCAGGGTGATATATTGTGTATTTTACCATAATAGTAGACAATACAGCTCAGTATTTCATTTGGACAAGTAGCAAGTATGAGGCAAGGAGACAGCCACTGCTGGACAAGGAGCGAGCTCAGGGAAACAGAAATAAATTAAAACATATTAATCTGGGGTGAAAAGTCATTTCTCCAGTAAAGTAAAAGCAGCAGCCTTCACCTCGTGGTGAGCTGCCCTGTTAGGCTGCTTGAGAAAGGCTTGGCCAGCAGCTGAACTGGATGTAGCCTCAAGTGTCACAAGTTTGGCTGTCTCAGCCATGCAGATGGCAAAACCCTTAGCAAAGGGCAGCACCCAAGAATTCTGGTGCCTGGGGGAGCACAGGGGTGGAAGATCTGAGGTGGTTCCACGTGGGCTTGGTACCTGCTGCCAGATGTGTGATGAGAAGTACCATAGTGCCTGTTTTTAGAGCATAGCAACTGAAGTGCCTCTGGGTGCTGGGACGCTGGGACAAAGAGAGCAGCTTCTAGGAGGGTCTGTAAGATGCTCACAAAAGGGATGCTGAGAGGCAGAGAAGGAGCCACAAAAGCAGCCACTGAAGTCGTGGTTACTGACTGAACTTTTCCCTGTTGTTTGCTTTGTTCCCGTGATTCACCCTGGGTGCTGATGTTTAGTAATTTAGACCAAAGGGATCTAAAGAGTTGCTGTAAAGGGTAGTTCAAAAATCAATGGATGTTAGAAAGGGTCAAATGATGCCATAAAGAGATTAACTGCAGCATGGAGAGATAATATTCCCTTGACTGCAGAGCTGACCCTGAGAGCTTTATGACAGAGAAGGAAAAGAGCAGAGGCAGCCCAGCACCCCTCCCTGCTTGGCTTCTTCACATCCTGAAAGCACAGGGCTGTTTGGGGAGAAAAGGGGCAGGACTGCTGGGAGCAGCAAGCAGGGAATGTCTGTGGAGATGGGAATGAGAGGAGACAGGCAGGTTGGCCACGCCACTGCCTGATGAATTCTACTTCTAATCCAGACAAACTGCAGCTCCCTCGACAAGTCCCTGCTAAATCACCCAGGAGGAAATTACTTACTCAGCAATCAACCACAGGTCTGGAGCACGAAGGTCAGATTTTATGAGGGTCCTTTGGAAATGCGTGGGGGAATCATGGCATGGCTGTGTGTCCAAGAAGGATTGGACTTAATGCCAGGGCAGGCAGTGTGCAGATCCAAAACCCATCTGTATAGCCTCCTCACTGAGCTGGGGAATAAAACCAGGAGCACAGCCCAAGGGAGCTGAGGAAAAGATGACATTTGGCTGATCACCAAATGCTCTTGTCAAGAGCTCTCTGGGGATTCGCTTTTTGCTTCTTTTTCAACTGTTCTTCAGTCCTGTGGCATGTTCTCACTGCTGACAGCAGTCCCGTGAAGGGACATACTGCATTCAGTAGCTCTGTCTTCTCCTGTCTCATTGCCTTCCTTGGTGGGGACAGGCAGAGTGAAGCACTGGTTATTTTTTATCTTTGAAAGCACTTTTGATGGAAATATCTCTGCTCAGGATATATGGAGGGGCCACTACTTCAGATGTGCAGTTGGCTGGGCTCATGGAAGGGGCCTGAAGGAAGTGAAGAGACTGAAACCCACAGTATTGAGGAAGGGTTGCCTGGGAAATCTCAGCTTGACTTTCCCAGGAAGTTTTTCCCCTTGGAGAGGAGCCAGAGGCAGCTTCCTCACAACCCTGGTGATGCATGGGGATCCTGGACAGGAGCCAGTGAGCTGCACGCAGGAATCTTGCTTCAAAGCACGTGCAGTCCCTATAGGCACAGCTCCCTGACAGTCTGTGGCAGGATAAACCCGAGTCAGATAATAACAGTGTTGTTTTCCTGGCATCACATTGTAGATCTTAGTGTCACAGGAAATTAAAAATCACATCCAGAGGTACTTGATGTTTCCTGGCTGAAGGGTCCTTTCTCTTGGGTGCTTGCAGATGGCAGGCCTGGCTGCAGCCCAGAGGGGACTTTGGGGTTTGGTAGGGGACTCTCTGGGGTGGAAAGAAGATGGGAAGAAATTTGGTGCTGCACTGAAGTGAATCAATGTGTGAATCAGTATGTCTGGAAGAGGCGTGTAGAAGAGCCAGCAGGCGCGTGTGCCGTATTAGCAAGGCCGAAGGGAAAGAGATATCTAACCCTTGGGATAGGATGACCTTTATCCACTGCCCTCTGAAGCCACAAAGGCATCTGTCTGCTGGAAGAGACAGCTGCCATTTTATGTAGGAGCATTCAAGTCAACATGTGAGAGAACTGCACACGGTGAGCTCTTTCTCCTGATGTGCTTGGGTGGCTTTTGGCCAGCATCAGCTCAGACCCTGCTTTCCCCCAGGAGGAACATATTGTGACTCTCTTGCCCTTGCCCAGAGGGACATTTTTCTCTTCTGCTTCCTTGCTGAATGTAGCAGAGAGCCTGGTGACCATCAGGATGCCTGGTTCCTCCCGGAGAAGCATTGTCCCTGCTGGGAGCACAGCAGTTCAAACTAATTGCTCTAGCTGTTCCTGCACCCTGGGGCAGAGCAGCCAGGATCTCTGGATGGGGCTTGCAGGCCCTGGTGTGGACCAGCACTTTGACCTTTGGTCAGTCTCCAAGGAAAGCAGCGTTTTACTGTCAGACTGCAAACTTACATGTGTGCTGGCTTTACTTTTTGACGTATCACCTCTTCCCTCTCTCACTCTGTTGCTTGTTTTACTGTGCTGTTTTGTCTTGCTCTCTCCCTCTGCCTTTCTTTTTTCTATAGCTTTGCATCTGATTCTCCCTCCCTTCCCATTTTTTTCCCTCTTCCATGTCCTGATGGCTGCAGCCATGCTGGGGCTAGCCTCTGGCCTAGCTCTTTTTAAGACTGTGCTCCTGCCTCACACCCAGGTGACAGCAGATGAGGGAGTAGGGTGCTGCCTTGAGCTCTCTGTGCTTGCTTCCATCAGGGCTCCTTGCAGAGCCCAGGCGATTACTATCTCTGTAAATGACTGAAAGAAGTGTATTGATAAAAGGATTAAGCTAGACATATTTTACTTTATGTATTTGTATCTTGCCACTCCTCCTCCCATCCCCCTTAACAAGTTGTGAAGCATATTGTGCAGCAGCTGCTGCAGCTGTTCCAGGGAGGAGCAGTGACATGGAGACTGTGAGGATGGTGCAAAGTGGTCCAGGAGCAGACACAGTGCATAGATGAGACCTTGGGCAGGGGATGCAAGGGGCTAAAGCAAGAGAGTGCCAGACTGCCATGAAAGGGCTGTGGATGCAGTGAGGCCAGCTTGCTCTTCTTCCTAGGTAACAGTCTCCTGTGAGTCCCTCTTTTCAAGACAGGGACCCCCACAGAAATGTGGTCATGAAGCTGGGCCTGGGGCTGCTCAGAGACTGTGTTTCACAGAATTACAGGGGAGACCTCAAAGATCATTCAGTCCAAGCCTTGACCCAGCACTGAAGGGTCAGCACTAAACCATGTCCGTAAGCTCCAGGTCCACATGCTGCATGAACACCTCCAGGGATGGTGACTCCCAGAAGGGCAGCCAGAGTGTCTCTGAACAGGAATTGTTGCAAAGAAACCCCACAAATTGCCTGGGGGCCCTGAGAGCACACCACAGTAGCACAGCACCGTTCCCATGAGCAGCTCTCACCAAGCTGTTCCTGCAGCAGATCCCTGCAGATGCTTCTGGAAGTGGCCTATTCTCAGCTGAAGTTTGTTTCAGGTCTCTGTGTCTGTCTGCTAAATAGCCTACAACCCACAGACAGCCTAGTCCTGTCTGGGAGCTTTGCAGAGTCCTGCCTGCCTCTGTGGCCTTCCTCGGTTCCCATCAGTGCTCCCACGGTGGGGAGTCAGGGTGACTTCCAGCCCTGCTAGAGGCATCACAGATGGCTGGGGCTTAAACCAAGCCAGAGGTTTGGAGTTCTACAGAGCAATTTACCCTGAATATTCAGGTTTTGATAAGGCACCCCCCTCTAAGCTCCTTGGCATGGAAACTCTTCTTGGATTGAGCCCAAGGGGAACAAAGGTGGAGATGGTATTCCTGGTGAGGGACTCATCTCTAGAGGTCATTTGAGCTAAGGCTGTATCAGTTCTAGTAACTGTAACAAGGGAGAATCCAAACTCTGGTCCTGAGAATGTGCTATTTGCGCTGATACAGCTCAACTTTGGCCTCCCCATGCTATTCACTGCTGATAGTCCCTGGCTTATGCCATCCCCTGAATAGTGTCCAGGACTGTCTGGGAGAGTGCTGGGTAGTGCAGGCCAGGAAGCAGCTGGGATACCATGATGCAGTGTCTGCAGCCTGCACCCTGGCCCTGTTTTACTTACCAATAGAGATCTATCCCATGACACTGTTGGAGGGCAGAAGCACCTTTGGAGACTCACAGAGTGGAGCCAGACACATGGGCTTTCTCTGGAGTACTGCTCACTAGCATCACAGGGTCATCACAGCAGGGAGCAGAAGTAAGGGTGAGGTTGAAAGGGAGCAGGGGAAATTGCGTGGAGCGGGAAGAGTGATTTGTGGCAGGCTGGGAAGCCTCAGTAAGCAGGAGTGGAGGCAGGGGTACCTTGCTGGTCTGTTCCCTGCAGTCTCAGTGCTGGCATGATGGCACTGTCTCTGCCTCTGTCACCGGGAAGAACTTGGCACCCTCCATCTCACAGAGTGCTGTGTGGAGACAGATCAGCTGCTGTTATTTGTATGGCTAAAGAGACCCAGGAGCACAATCATTCAGGAAGTGAAACACAATGATGGCAGCTTTTGGGCTAATACCTTGTGCAGTCCTGGGCATATGGCAGCTCTTCAGGCAGGTGAAGGAGCTGCTAAACCCATGAAAAATGGCTGCATGTTCCCCATGACCTGGGAGCATGAACTATCCCTAAAGGGACAAGAGCTGCAGGGGGCTATTCCCTTAGGAAGTCCCATCCCTGAGGTGGCATTGCAGATAATTTGCCTGGGAGGCGTTTGGTGGCAGCAGCACCCCTTTATGAAATCCTGCCATTTGTTCTTCCTCATGCTGCAGCTGCAGAGCAGCTGATGGTTGCTGGGCTATTTGTACTTCTGGACCTCAGCCTCCACCACTAAATAGATGTCTCTTTGGGTTTATGGTCAGCAACAGAGGCTGTAGGTGCTACATGACCCACCAGCTATGACCTCTATGGGGCAGCCCAGGGGCTCAAGGCTGGTGTAAGTGTTCTGCCTTCACAGCCTAAGGCCAGACCCAGAGGTCTAAGCAGAAGCAACACTTCTATCTTTTCAAGCAAGGCATTTGGGAGATGGAGTTACATCAGAAGGATCCTTCATGGCCTCTTGTCCATCTCTGGAAGGTACAAGCCAGATGGCTTGGCCAGCCTTCGCTGGAAAGTCACCTGAGGGATAGACATCTTCTCACAGCTTAACAGAACTTCACCTAAAGTCAGAGTGATTCTCCTGAGCTGGCTCTTGCTCTGGTGACTTCTCCTCTCAAATCCTTGCTGGCATTTGCTTTTCCCTGCCTCCCCTGCTCCACCATTTCTACCTTCCCTTCCACCGATGCCCACAATGAGCAGAGTGAGCAATCCAGTGTGGCCCAGTTTAATATTCCAGAGATCTTCACAGGCTGATAAATGAGAATGAGAGAGGGAAGGAGGGGGTGGGAGCCTGGTGCATGGAGGGGATGTAAAGCCCTGAGCCTGTATTCAGAGCAGCAGAGATAACAATAAGCGAGAATAATAGTCTAACAAGTCGGAAATGTCACACGCGATCTGGTGCCATTAACACAACATGGATCTGAAATATCACATAATTAGTTTTGTGCCTGTTGTTCTGATTTGGAGAGAAAAAATATTAAAGGGAAGAGATTTTGGGGAAAAGGGAGGGGGAAGTTGCAGAGAGAGGAGTGCCAGCAAAGTGAACTCATAAAAGGGCAAAGCCTACAGCCTGTAATGTTTTTGGAATAGTATAATAAAGCTCTATCTCCTTACCCATGTTTGAGGCAGAGATTTTTATCTGGCAGTATGGGATAAAAAGAAATGAGAACTTGAAAAGGGTAGATAAAATTGCGATTGATCTCTCTAGGACTGCCTTGCCTCCTTTTAAGGAAGCTTGTGGGCCTCATGAATTGCTCCACCACCGAGACACATGATCCTCATCCTTTCCCATGCCACCTCGCTAAAAGATGAAAAACCTGATGTTTTCAAGGCTTCTTTCCCCATCTCTTTATAACCCAGTGCACAAACCCCATGTTTGAAGGCTGTGAAATGACTCAGAAGTCCCCTGAGAGCAGGCCTAATGCATGGGTGTTGTGGGGCCCCCCATTGCTGCTGAGGCGTGTAAGCTCCTGAGCCTTTCAAAGAGGCTGCTCTGAACGTTTGGCCTTGTGAGCTGGTGTGTGCCAGCAGCTGCTGAGTGCAAAGCTCCTGCCTCTGCCTGCAGGGTCTGCTTCTTGCTGGCGGTGTTTCGTGGCTCTCTGAGGGATACAGGCATGATCAGAAGAGACAGAAATGCCCAGACCTCGATGAGATGGGCACTATTTGGGGACAATTGTCTAAAGATTGGAACAGGACTCTTCTCAAAGGCATTAGGAAAAGACAGCAAATATCAAATGGGACAGACACCACCAGTCCCTTCCTGCCTTGCAGCCTGCTGGGGTGTGAATAATCTGATGTACATGCAAAACTCTTGTGAGACTTTGTAGTTGTGCCAACTGGGTGGGGTTTGGAGCAGCTTTAAATTAGGAGCAAAACCCTCTGGCTGGCTGGGACAGCCCCATAGCCTTGCTGAGTTCGGGTTCTTCTCATTTTCTGTCAGGAACTGCCCCTTTCTGTAGGGCCCATGAACAGAAGCACCTTAAACAAGCGTGTTGCACACTTAGTCCTTACTCTGGCCTGGAACAGCTCAGTGTTTTCTTGATCAATGAGGTTATGACAGAGATGGGAAGGATGTCCTATGCATGTTTCATTTCAAGTGTTCCCCTTTCTTCATGCTTATTCCAGAAAGCCCTTTAGCTCTGGTGCTCACTGGGGCTTGAAGAGAGAATCCCATGCCTCTTGCTCCCATGAGAAAACTGGAGCTGCTTACATGGCACGAAGTGTGGATTTTTCTAACTCCGCTGGCAGAGAAGTCGCCTCCTCCACCTCCTGGCCGTACAGCGCCATGTGTGAGGCTGATGGATGCCTCAGTCCTGCTGGTGTGGACAGGCACTAATCACCAGGCAGTGTTAGCAGAGACACCAGAGATAGAATAGAATAGAATAGAATAGAATAGAATAGAATAGAATAGAATAGAATAGAATAGAATAGAATAGAATAGAATAGACCAGGTTGGAAGAGACCTCCGAGATCATCATGTCCAACCTATCATCCATCCAACACTACCCAATCAACTAAACCATGCAACCAAGCATCCTGTCAAGCCTTGCCCTGAACACCCCCAGCGACGGCGACCCCACCACCTCCCCAGGCAGCCCATTCCAGTGGGCAATCACTCTCTCTGTGTAAAACTTCCTCCTAACCTCCAGCCTAAACCTCCCCTGACGTAGCCTGAGACTGTGCCCTCTTGTTCTGGTACTGGTTGCCTGGGAGAAGAGACCAACCTCTGCCTCACTACAACCCCCCTTCAGGTAGTTGTAGAGAGCAATAAGGTCATGAATTTGCCAGGTTGTACCAGGGGGTATTTTTCAGAGGGAAGGTGGGAAGTACATTTGTTCCTGCTGCTTGCTCTTGCCCTGTCACCATAGAGCAGCTTCACACCCTTCCCTGAGACAGCCTTTCCCTGGTCTCTCCCACTGTGGCTGAATGGAGAGCGGAGGAGATGTGCTAACCACAGATTTGGATTTCAATGCATAATGAGGCTTCCTGGATTTTTTTTTTTTTCCCATGCCAATTGCTAATCACTTTCAAACATATTCTGGGAAAGAGGTAGTTTAAAACAAAAGCAGCATTCACACTCCTGTGCCAAAGGCATGGACTGCTGAGTCCAACTCCCGTCTCTGGAGGATGCCTGTAGGATTGGGATTCAATTAATTCGGCCCCGGCGGATTCATCGCTTTGGTCACTAGCAGCCACGTCCTGACAGCAGGCGCGACAGGAGCGGTGATCTATTGCTCGCTGCTCTGGCCAGTCATGACAGCAGGCTGCTGTCACTGGAAGGCTGTCACCTCCAGAGCCAAAGCCTTTCACAGGAGGTGAAACCCGGGATTTGCAGAGGGCTGAAATGCAGCTGCCTCTGTGTTTGCATGAGAATTGAAAAGTATTCCTGCCCTTTGTTAACACCGAGGAGAAGTGGTAAATACCAGGGCCGGGCAAGGAGCGAGTTTTCCCTTCTGACGAGAAAATCTGCAGCATCAGTTCTTCCTCTGACTCTGAAACAAACATTAGAAACTCTGGTGAAGCATATGTTCTCCCAAAATTAAACATTTCATTCCTATTTCAGCCTTTGCAGCCTGCCAGCATGTTTTAAAATACAAAAAAAAAACAATGCCTTTTTTTTTTTTTTCTTTAACTTGGAGAAATAATTTGGAACAAGGTGGTTGAGACTTGTCAAAGTGCTTTCTTTTCATTTTTTTCCAGCAACTGAACAGCCTGTGTGACATTAGTGTGTTCTGGAATGTGTGGATTTAAATGAAAATGGATTTTTAATTTTTGCTTTGATGGAAAATTTGTGATCTGTTCTGGTGAGATAGGCAAGGTCTGTGTTATATATTGGGCTCCATCCAGAGAGTGAGACATCTACAGCTGCAGGCGGGCTTAGGGAAGCTTGCATGAACAATACTATCAAAAAGAGCCTTAAACACACAATTCCTGTGTCATACATCAATGCAAGGATGAAATTTCTTCTAGCAATTTGCAGGGAATTTTATCAGAATTAGGCAAGCTCACTTATTCCTGAAGCTTTCCCTTCTGTGTTTGCTGACTGGGACATCCAGTTGGATGTGTGTGCGCCGTTTAAAGGGTCATTGCAGGTGTGGTCACAGGCTGAAGCACATCAGATACAATTTCTGGAGCCATTTTCCCTTTTGGAGTTTTCTGGGTCTTCAGCCAGATGAACAGGCTGCAAGATGAGCTTGACAGTCCTGGTTCTCCTGTCCAATGTAGTTTACTTGAGTAGATCAGCTAAGCCCTGACTTGTGAGGAGGGTTCAAGCAGACCTGTAATGTAAAGTCAAGTGTCTGCTGTGAGTATGGGTCACAGGAAACCAACCATCCCCACCAGTTCTGTGAATTTGGATGGAAATCAAGTCCTGCCTTAGGCAAGAGGTTTGGCAATGGTGAGGCAGCTGATAGTAGAGGTGTGTCAGTACAGAAGTTTCAGGTAGTAGCAAAGACAGGATGGGGGTAGCCCACCAGTAATGTCCCTGCTCAGCCCTGGGGTAATTGCAAACAGATGGTACTGTCTGGGAGGAAAGGCAAAGAAACCTGCTGCAGGTGAGCACTGCAGCATGTGGAATTGGTAGTAGTAGGTGGTAAATCTCTTTGACCAGGAGAGATGGGGGTGGGTTAATTAGGGTCCTGGGGAGAGGTGTAAAGAGCAAGTAGAAAGCTGGAGGCAGTTTTGGTATGCTTCACCTTCAGGGGAGAGAAGCCTCTGCAAAAGTCTGAGAAGTACTGTGAATGGTTGATGAGTGAGTGATTTTGAACAGGAAAATGCAGGAACTCAAGATACACTTTGCTGGATGTGGTTTAGTAGTTGACTGTGGCTGGAGATTAAGATAGAGCAATGAAAGGGCAATGGTCTTAAACTAGAGTAGGGTAGATTTAGACTGGACACTAGGAAGGAGCTTTTTACTATGAGGGTGATGGAGCCCTGGAACAGGTTGCACAGGGAGGTGATGGTGGTGCCATCCCCTGGAGACATTCAAACTCAGGCTTGATGAGGCTCTGAGCAACCTGTTCTAGTTGGGGATGTCCATACTTACTGTAGGGGCTTGGACTAGATGACCTCTAGAGGTCCCTTCTGACTCAATGTGTTCTATGATTCTATGATACCCCTTCTAGTCCTCATCTCTTCCCTCTTCTCAAAGTGAAGTTGGATTTTGTTAACAGACTGAGTTCCTCTAGCTTTGTAAGTAGAGGCAGGCTGGTGGGTGTGGGATAAGGGGCTGCAGCAAGCTGTGCTGGCTGGTTCCAGCTGTACCCTGACCTCAGGGAGGGTTCTGTGCAGGGCAAAGAAAGTTAACTGCATGGGTGAGCAGGCTGTGGGCAGCTGCTTCCCAGGCTCAGAGGAGCAAAGCATACCGGTTTGTCTACATTTTTGGAAGCTGTATTACTGAATCTTTCTTGAGAAATGACCTCCCAAATGTGTGACTCAAAGAAAAAAGAGAGGGGGGGTGGGGAAAAAAGGAGAGCTTGTTCCACCTGGCTTGCAGCCCTTTGAGGAGCAGCTCTTTGCCCCACATAACCACGAGGATTAGAAGCATCCCATCTTCTTGAGTTGATTCAGAAGGAGAGGTTAAGTACAGTGCCTAAGATTCCAGGACCTGAGGGTAGGCAATTCTCTGAACTCATAAAATCATGACTTGGCAAAACCATATTAGCTGCAGGAGCTGCTCAAGCTCTTAACCTGTATTTCTCCTAAGCCAATTAGGCTGAGTTTAAGTGAAGGCAGTAATGGCTGGGCACACTCTTTTGAACCAGTAATGTAGGCGGCTGGAGCTGAGAGTGGCCTGCTAATGAGGGGATGGCTGCCTTCTAGCCATGCATAGCTAACGACCCCTGTCTCCAGCAGTCCACGGCCAGGCGAAACAAAGAAATCTATTTCCACCAAGTGCTTCATTTCCATCCAGCTACACTCAAATGCACAGCTCGGTTTGGTGGAGAGAAGGGAGAGCAATGTGATTGGGACTTGGCTGTTTGGGGCAGAGGTGTCTGGCTTGCACTGCATCACCTAGAATAAGCCTCTCTGCCTCCTTGGGTATTGCTGTTCTTTCTCTTCACTGCCTTTGCAGTAGAGCTGGGAGGGAAATGTGTTGTGATATGTGTTGCAGGTTATGGTGAAGAGGAGAGGTGCCCAAATCTAGAGGTGTTAGTGCCACAGTTTGGAGTTGCTTGCCTGGTTAGTGTCTGTCACCTCTCCCACCTCTTCTCAGGGCTAAGGCCCTTCTGGGTTTGCGGAGGGAGTTCAGGGAAGCAGGCAAGCCCCAAGATAAAAGGTTTGTAGTCTCTATGAAACACAGAGATTTCTCCAGGATTGGTCTTTACCTGTTGAAACCATCATCAAAGATGCAGGCAGATGTGGGCTCCTGTGCTTGGTCTGGGCTCTGCTGCAACCCTGCACAGGGAGGAGGGGAGCAGCCAGGAGGAGTGTGCATCTCCAGAGATGGGATGATCTGCTGAAGTCCATGGGGAAGAAACTGGTGGTACCGGTATAAACAACCGGGCTCTGAGTCTCTGTCTGACAAAGCTCAGGTGTGCAGGGTCCATGTCAGTCTCCCTGGAAGGGCTGAACTGGCTCTGTGCTTCTCAGTGCTCCCATTTTCACTTGCATTTAAGGAGGGACTTCCTTGGTGTGAGGTTTCTGTGGCCCTGCAGCAGGCTCCCCAGACAGGTTGTGGAGTTGCCTTCTCTAGAGAGATTCCAAACCCACCTGGGCACTACAATCCTGGACAATCTGCTCTAGGTAAAGCTGTGTTAGCTTAGAGGTTGGACTAGATGACCTCCAGAGGTCCCTTCTCACCCCTGCTATTCTGTGCGTGATGGGGGTAGGTGGGCAGGGTAGAAAAATCTACTGAAAGATTTCTTCCTTTCAACAGATTAAAATCTCCTTGCAGAATTCCTGAGCATCTCCCCTCCCACTTGAAATTATAAATACTTTTTTTTTTTTCCAGTGAGTTAGTGAAAAATTCAAGCTTTCTACTGTAAAGACCCCATCTTCTAACCAGCCCCTGTGAGATCTACATGTGTCAGCTGACTTAGCTTCATTGGACTGCTGTGGTTGGGAAATGGATTGAGGTGCCTCCAAGATGCTAAAGGAATATAAATGATTGCTGTTAGGCTAATTTATTACTGTTTATCAGAGAAGAAATAAACTTTTAAAGGGGCAATGGCGAATCAAAAATCCTATTAAGCAAGTTTGCTTACCTAGTACTTGGTAACAGCTTGGACATGGATCCCAGAGTTGCTTAAGCTGCATCCACAACCTCATTCAGGCATGTGGACCCAAAGAGATCTTCAGTCTTTGTGGGATCAAGGACATGGATATTAAATGTAAAATAATTAAAAATAGAAACACACCCCCCCACCTCCCCACCCCCAAATCAGTGTTTTTGTGCTTGCCACCACTAGTCTCCTCCTGACTCGCTGCCTTTGCTTGGAAATTGAGAATCGATGAGGTCAGTTTTACTTCTCTTTCTAGTCGGTGTCAAATGGGTGACCTCAGAGCAGTGCTGGTTCTGCAGGAGTGTGTATTGATCCTGCCTCTGATCTGCAGCACTTGAGATCAACACACAAACCCGTGCTGGTCTGAAAGGCAGTGCCCATCTGCTGCTGGGCTGAGTGGGCTGCACTTCCCCTCTGACTCTGGGAGAGTCTGGATTTAGGGAGCTGGCTTCTGTCCTCCGGTGACTGCTCTTCTCTGTGCAATTCCCACCTTCCCTTTGAACGAACTACAAACACCTCATTAAGGCTCCAAGAATTAGTAGAAATCAATTCTGCTTTTCTTCCAGTTCTGGTTTGTATTGTAAATCAAAGCAATAATCTTTCCTCACTCCTGGGTCAGAGACTGGCATTTATTTGTTTCGTCAGCTTCAGTTTTTTTCAGTCTTCTGGTGCAGGTAATGGGATGTCCTCTTACTAATATGGCTTTCTGAGTTGGTTGTGTGCAGGCTGCTTCTTGGCACGGGGTGTCATGGAGGTGGCCCTGGCTATGTGGGTGAGGTTTGTTGTGGTGGGGAGAAGCAGCAGAATTCAGCCATGGTACATCCACACAAGTCTGAGCAGACGTGAGCAGGGCAAAGCCAGAATGAAGCCTCAGCTTGCGAGCTGAAATACTGGGGTCAGTAACCTGCAAACAGAGAGCATATACTGAAGTGTTTTAAGAAGGGATGTATGCCTCTGGTGTTCTGTTGTGAAAATGGCTCGAGAAAGTCCTGCATGGCTCCCTTGGTTACGCTGACAGAGCTGTTTATGAGGCTTCAGTCTTGGCTGGAATGGTCTGGTTGTAAGAGGCAGCTCCTGATAGCCGTACCAGCACAGTGGATGCATGCAAGCCCGTTGTGAGCTGTGTGTGAGGGCAGGAAAGAGCTGCTGGAGGGCTTGGGATGAAAATGGTGGTTATGGGGGGGATTTTAGCAGGCTTTGAGTGGCCAAAACCTGACAAACTCTGGACCTGTGCCATGGGGTTTCTATTCCATGGCTGGCAAGGGCTGGTATCTGCTGAAATCCAGCTATTGGTGAGCTCTGGTGTAGAGCCATTCTCATTTCCATCTTGCAGAAAATGAAGTTGTGGAAGCAGTGTGAATAACTCTCATCTGAACCAGCCATTTAGTGCAGGACTGGGTTCTCATTGTGGTCACCAGCACTGTGCTTTTCTCCACACAAGCCTCATCCCTTGCAGGTCTTGGTGCTTCACTGGAGTCTTCCCTCACCTGGTCTCCTTGCATCTGGCAATCCAGGTGACAATTTGCATCAAGGTGTGCCCTGCCCACGTAGCATGGAGGGGCTGGCCCCCTAAGACCAGACCTTACTAGCTCTTCATTAGCAGCTGACTGGCTGAGGAAGGCTGCAGGGAGGCCAGAGGCAATTCTTGCTCCAGGCACCCATTTGCTTGTGCCTGTTCTGTCCATATTTCAGATTTGAGTTGTTAGTGAGTCCTGTGCATGTTCTTGTTGGAAATGACATGTGCTATAATTCCTGTAGCAAAAAATATACTTGTGAATGTGTTCCTCAGGAGAACTGGTGAGTTCAGACCACAGCTTTCAGAAATCCTTCCTCACTACTTGTACAATGGTTTCTGTTTATGGGGAAGTGCAGCTTCTCTGAGCACCCTCAGTTTCAGCTGAGTTTGGGGAAAGGTGGTGGGGTTTTTTTTCTGGGCTGAAGGATGAAATATTGATAGTCAAAACTTTCTTTCAGATGTACAAAGCAATTTTGCATTTTTTGACCCTGAAACTAATTCCTTCTCTTGGATATGATAGGTTTTAGACCAATGCTCACATGCTTTGATACAGAAAATGGTTTTCAGTTGAGGCCAGCCTAAAGCACTTTTGGGAAGGGAGGTGGAGTCCTTCAGCAGTCAAGGTTTAATACATCTCTGCCTGCATCTCTCTCTGGTGCCAGCCGGTCACTGCCTTCCAGTTCAACAGCAGTGGTCATTCAGGCAAGGAGAAGAAAACACATGAAGCAACCCACTTCAGAGCATGAATAACTACTGAAAAATGAGGATGTTTGCCCCAGTCTATGCAATATGGTTCTTCTCTAACTAAAGAGGTGCTGGGGGGGCCCTCATGGCCATGCTCTGGCTGGCTGTACCTGCAACTGCAATGCACTGTGATTGAATGTGATAAAAATAAATCCTGGAGATATTTTGATGGGAAAGGAGCACCTTCCTGTGAAAAGGAATCCCTCTTTCTACATTTAGGCTGCAGTAGTGTTATCACAAGCTTCTTTGCAACTTGCAGTACACTTTCATTGTGGTAGATCCACTGGGCAAACAGTCTTCAAAACAGACTTTTTACCTCCTCTGCCACAGGCAGGTGTTAGCCTCCATTTGCAAGAGAGCAGAGAGAACCCCTGTGGGGAAAGCAGGAGCCTGTCAGTGTATTGGTGTCCTCAACAGGCTGGAGGGGTGAGGTGCTTTCTGGGATGTGGAGAGAGGTGGGTGTGAGTCACGCCTTGCCCTTGTCATTCCCTTGTTGCCTGAGCCGTGCCCTCTCATCTTTCTGAGCACAGGATGTGGCTGCCTTTATTTGGAATGTTACAAGCATCCCTGTCTGAGTTAACTGACCAAGACAAATTTTGTTAAAGAACCTTGACGTTAGTAATGAGATATAAGAGCTGGGAGGTAAAACACATGCTCTCTAGACATGCATTAGCAGTACCCCCACCCTTCCAGACTTCTCCTGAGGTAGTATGGCAGAGAGCTTAGGTCAGTTAGTTTTAAAATTAACTTCTAGTCCTCAAGGCAGCCTTTAAATAGAGTATTCGAACTGTGACTACCACTAGTCTTTTTAGGCTGTTTGAGGGAGGAATGGAAGAGGACAGGCACAGAGAAATCCAGAACTGCTGGTGACTGGTCTCATGACTGATCCTGGAGAGCTCAAACCCTCAGGCACTGCAAATTGAGCTGGGGTGCGGCGGTGCATTAGGTAGCACCAGGAGTGGGGATACTCCTCTCCTGCAAGGAGCAATCTCCATGCGTTGTTAGGCTGCCCCTTGCAGCCTTCATCTCTCTAGGTCTCACCATGCTAATGAATCCAAATGGATGTTGTTCCTGCCCCTCTCACCTTGAGTGTCAGTATGCTTTTGTAGCTGTGCAGAAGGCTCAGCTTTGCATGTGTCTGGAGGGACCAGCTGATGCTGCTGATGTTACAGCAGTCCACCTGAAAGGTGCAGAGCTGTTCCTTTCTTTTGGGGCAGTGGGTTAAGTCAAGGAGATACAAAGGTTCTTTGCACAAAGGCAAGAGTTTTGTGGGGTTTTTTTGGGGGGGGGGAAGTCCCTCAGATGAAAAGAAAAAGGGAACCCCCCTAAACCCTCCAAGCCTGGTAAATAAGGTGAGGCTCCTCAAAAAACACCTGCCTCTTCCTGGGGTACTGATGTGACAGTCTAAGCTGCAGTGACATGGGATTTCCTGTGTCATAGCATGGCAACACTAATGTGCTGCTTCTCCTTTCTTTCACTGTCAATGGAGAGGAGTCTCCAACAGGACTACGGCTGCTGTGGTGCAAATCACATGTTTCTCCAAGGAAGCCAAGTTATCCCTGTTCTCTGCTTCCAGACACAGATATAAATTTGTGATGAAAAGATGCTCCTGAGGGCATCAGCATAGCAGCAAAAGGAATATCTTCATTTGCTTTTGGAAACAGGCAGAAGCTTGCTGCTTGGGATGGCTCCTGTCCAAAGTCATGATGCTGTCCTGGTGCCCCTCGGGACGCTGTGCTCCCTTGCCTTTCCTGGTGATGTGTGCCTTACAGGCAATCCATCAGCCTGTATCTTCTCTGAAGTGGCAGGGCTGCAGCCGTACATCTCTGATCGATACCACCCAACCTTGACATGGAATCAGTCACTTGTAGCCAGCTCATTACTGCTGGCTAACCGTTCGCCTGCAGCAGCCCTGTAAAAGTCTTTCCCGGCTGCTGCCGAGCCCCAGGAGGAGTGTTTAGCAGCCTTATTTACATGCAGCATTTCACCAGTCCCTCCTTCCCCTGCTCACAGCTTGCCATCTGCTCCCGAGCCTCGGAGGAGTCGGAGGTTGCGGAGCAGGGACAGAAGCATCCTGCCTGTGTGTTATCTCTATGGTGACTGTATGCCCTTCCTCATGGTGGCTTGAGGCAGGGGGCTGGTCCCAGGTCTGCCCATTTTAGGCCTTGCCTGCTGAAAGGTTTTCTTTTTTTTCCAGAAGATTTTGGCATTGTGCTTTGCTTTTGTTCTGGCTTTGAAGCTGATTTTAGCTACAGAGATTTTAAATCCTCCACGAGTTTCAGTCTTCTCATCTCTGTGTTTACCCTCTCTGAGGAGTGGGGAAGACTCAGAATGCTCTTCCTAGAGAGCAGCTTTAAAAAGGCAATTTATTATTTATAAATTGGGGATGGATGAGATCTGGGAATGGAGTTCCAGAGGGTCTATTTGCTGGGCAGGTTGTGCCCTGTGTCACTGCAAAGATGCTTTCCTTTATATCAGCAAGCATAGTCTTAGATTCGACTCCTGACCTTGGTCATGAGCCATTAGTGATCTCTGAAGGAAGAACTATACTGACACATGCACGTTGGGGGATGTTTGGTACATCTGCTGGCATGCCATCGATTTACATGAGCAAACAGAGTACAGGGTGTTTTAAAATGGTTTTTACTTAAACTGATGTCCAAGTTTCAACCTTGACCTCTCTCTCATGAGGACAAAGAATTTCACTCTGTGGAGCAAGGATGCCAGTGGTGGTGAGAAATGGTGTGTGTGTGCAGGCAGCAGGGTTAGGGAAGCAGCTGGTCCGAGTGGGGAGGGCAGCAGGGTTGGGGAAGCAGCTGGTCTGGGTGGGTAGGGCAGCCAGAACTGGATGGTGGAGAATGGGAAAAGGCAGTGGCAATGAAGAGAGGTGGCATTTGAGACAAGTGTCCTTGATTATGTGGCACTACCAGGGACCAATCTCCTCTTCCTTCTCATGCAGCCTCTTACAGGGCAGCATTGTGGCAGAAAGTCCAGGCAGGGCAGCACCTGCATGTTTGCTGCTTTGCTGGCTGTTGTGATCCTCCTCTGCAGTGTGGGACCTTCATGGGCTGGCACTGCAGCTGTACAGAACACACATGCAGCCCTTCCCTCAAACTCCTGGTGCCAGTATTGAGGGACAAACTGATGGATGTGCCATCCCCACCAAGAAAAATTGATGGTTTTGTGAACATTAACTAGTTCACTAAATTATTCCACCTGGCTATCCTGAGTAGGAAGGATATTTTTATTACTATTTAAATACCTAGAGGGTGAGACTTTATTCTTAGAAGTCTGGGGAGGAACCAGTAGTGCTGTAGAATGAATTGTGTTAAAGGCATCTTTACTCTGCTGTGAAAGAGGATAAGGCTTTCCCTGGGAAGCTTTTGGGCAAGGAACATTTATCAATCTTGTATCTAGAATCACTATCACAGGGTCTTGGTTTGCCTTCAGTGGTGAGAAATGGGTGCTTTAATTTCCTCCTCCCAGTCCAAGCAGTGTTTTGGGTATTAAGATACACTGCCCACTGCATTTAATGCCAGGGAGGGAAAGACCCTTTGCCTAGAGCTTGAGCTTACTTGAGATTTGAAACTGGAAAAGCCTGGCAACTAACATTACAGTTCTTTACTGTAAGCGTGGTGGAGCACTGTAACATCCCTGGAGACACTGAAGGTCAGGCTTGATGGGGCTCTGAGCAATATGATCTAGTTGAAGGTGTCCCTGATCACTGCAAGGGGGTTGGACCAGATGACCTTTAAAAGTCCCTTCTAAACCAATGCATTCCATGATTTTAAGTCTAAATATTCTCCTTGTTATCAAGGTCTGTGGTCAAGCAGCTGGCACACTCAGGGAGCCTAACCTCCATGAAGGATCAGGAACAGACATCCAAAGACCTTTTGTTCCTTGTAGTGTGGGAGAGTCCTTGCCATCAGCACATCTGCACACCACGGATGAGAGGTACCTGTATCAGTGAACCAAGGCCTTTCCTTGCAGAGGTGGATACAGTGTTCCTGGGAAAGCTAGGTCTTTTGGTGTGTTTGACAGGACACTGTCAGCCTCTCAAAATAGAGCTACTTGTCCTGGTACTCAGACCAGGCTTGTGCAGGTGCACTGTGTGCTTGTCCAGCTGACTGCTGCCTGCCCATGAAGTTATTAGCACTCCCACCAAGAAAGGGGCTGCAGACTCTGTTAGCTTATGGCATTACAGAAGAGGATTATGGAGGAGAGCGTTGGAATGCTGAAATCATGGGAGCTCTTCAGTCAGCATTTGTACCTCCTGCCATGGCAGTCATTGAAGTATGAGGTACAGCTGCAGATGAGGCTCAACACAGTGCTGTGTACTTGCCTTAGACCTCTTCTGGCACTTGTCTTCTGTGTCCTGAAGGGGCATGGCTCTCCCAGTTCATCTGGGACTCTGTTCTTGCAGCAGTTTCTAATGAAGGAGAGTTTTGTGTTTCAGGGCAATGCTTGTAGGCCTGTTTCTCCTCTTGATTCCAAGAGCTGAGCATATGGGTTCACAAGAGAGGACTTTGTGGTAGGTACTCTTGTGTACAAATGTAGCTGCAGAGACTTGGAGGACAAAGGCAGTCTGAGGTGGCTTTGCAAAGCAACTTTTATGCAGCAAAGACTGTCTGCAATGCAACCAAAGTTATTTACTGTGTTTCTTCCTAAAAAGTTTCCCTTCTCTAAGCTGATTATTTTTTTGTGTGTGGGAAAAGTTGGAGCTTCTCTGTGGAGTGAAGTAAAAATAGATCATCTTGACTTGTCCCATGTTGCATAATTTCCTGGATTTCATTTTCATTGGAAATGTTGTTAGGAAAATAAAACTCTCCTCCTTGGCTGGCTGGATGGCATGAAGATGAGACGGCTCAGCTGGGTGGAGAAAGAAAGCCAGGCTAACAAGTCATCTTGTTTTCCACAAGGCCAGCTGAATGTTGGTGTGTTCTGGGAACACCAAAGACCTGTCTGGCAGGTGGGAAATGGGTAAAGGAGGTGAGCATATGTGTATTTCATTCCAGAGTCAGAAACCGAACAACCAAATTGCTAGGCTTCAAATTGCTGTGGTGGTCCAAACAGCTGGGATAGCACATCCTGCTCAAAGGCTGTGTGCTCTAGAGTGAGTGGGGCTACACCAGAGCAGGTGACATGGCACTGGGATTTAGTGTTTATCCTCTGCCTGGGGCTGGGAAGCTTTGTGCAGCACTGGCAGCACAGGGTGATACATGACATCAAGGTCTGAGCAGCTGTCTGGTCCATCTCCTTAGCCAGACATCAGCCCCCCCCCACTGCAGTAATCCAGATGCAATCAATCTGGCACTTTCAAATATTTATGAATCATTGATGGATTTTTCTTTCTTTCTTTTTTCTTTTTTTCTTTTTTTCTTTTTTTTTTAAGTTTGAAGTTGTAGCTTTCTTGGAATTTGGTTTGATTAGCTGGAAAGTCAATATTTTCACTGTGCTGTGTCTGAGCTGCATTAATTCCAGCCTGGGCAGCAGCAATAACAGCACTGCAGTGCTAATGGCTCTGCCTGCAATGGTAGCCTGGGATCAGCTTGGAGCATGTGGAAGAACCTTAGAGAGATGATGGTAAAGGAGGACAGCTCATGGTGAAAGCTGGCAGAGGCAAGTAAAGAAAAGGCCTGCAGCAATGTTTGGGAATCTGCAAGATGAGGTGTTGAGTCTGCCTTGCTTGGTAAGCCATCTCTTCCAGCATACCCAACTAAAGTGGTTGCTTTTTACTACTGCTGCCATTAACATGCCTTAAAAGAATGAAGCACCTTCAGTGGAGTGAATCAGAACCTCATGGGACCAGACCTTTATTCATTTTAGCTGATGCAAATAGGAAATTAATAGGTGAGCAAAGTTACCTTTTCTTTACTGATGAGGGAGCTAAGCCATAGGGGATTGTACAAGCTCAGCAGAGGCACAAACACTATCTCTTTCTTTCTCTCACTTCATGCCACACCTGCTTGCACTGGAGAGCCCATGTCTCCCATTCATGTCTGTGATATCTGCCTTGTTCCAATTAAACTGTCCCAGTCCTGTTCCAAAGGAACCAAACAACTTCCATGCTAATTTGCATGCTAAACAAGCTGACTGAGAGTCTGCAAGCTCTCCAGCCTTAGTGTAGGGGTGTAGACAGAGCTCCCTGTGCTCTGAGGGTATATATCTGAGCATCTTTGAGTCATGCATCACAGGGAATGTGCCTGCATCTGTCAGGGCCTGGATATTTCAGTGTCATCCCAGGGGTTAAGTGCCTGCAGTGGCAAGTCATGTTCTAGGGTATTTCCTTTAAATCCACATGTCATCATTTGTTCCTGTCAGACCAGGCAGCCCAAACCTGGTTGTTTGCAGCAGGAAATGTCTGTGATAACCTGTGCTCCCTGAGCAGAGGCAGCTCAACAGGGGCTGAGAAGCTTGTCTGCTGTGTATGGATGAGATCAGCCCTTGTGAGGCGCCGTGATGCTCTGTGATAATCAAATGTACCATGTCCAGGGCTCCATCCTGGAAGGGAACCTTAACTCTGTGGATGAAGCTACAAGGACATGAGGACCAAGGCCTTGAGCTGGATTTGTCCTGGATTTTCTGCATGCAGAGCTGTGAGGCTGTGGACCAGCCTGGTGTGGTTGTGGTAACTGGACTGCAGAGCACTCAGGGATGCAGAGCATCTTTCAGTTAGAGCTTCTTGCATGCTACAGGGCTGTCATATTGCTGCAGTCTAGCTGAGAGGTGACAAAAGGCATGAAGGACTGTGGCTGTGGCATTGTTGTCAGGCTGGGATGAGCTGAGATCCTGGCATTAATTGTGTGAATCGCAGGTGCTCTGACATGGCAGCTTAAAGGCAGCAAGGGATGCAAGGAGGTGTAAGCTAAGAACTGAGCTGACTGTACCAGCAGCACCACTAAGCCCTGGTTTCCAGTACTCACTGCAATTTTTGAGGTGAAAATACACAGCCTGTAACTTCCATTCAGATCCTGGTGTGGTGCTTGAGCTGTAAGCTGATCTTGTCTAAGTTCTAGGACACAGTTGTGGCATTGGATGTCATTGGCATCTGAGTGAATGACAGGAGTGGTGACAAGCCTGTTTTAAACTTCACAGGCTTTTTAGTGGTGTTAAGTGTGCAGTAATGATGCCTAAGCTCTTCTGAAAGAGGGACTGCAAAGGCAGGCTGTGGAGCCTCTCCTGAAGGTTGCCAGAGGCTCTTGGTCTGGAGGAGTGTGCACAGTACACTCCTTTAGGAGAGAAGCTGCAGTAAACACCGGTGAGAAATGGCAGGTCCTTGCGGATTTATACTCATCACAGAGGTGCTAATGCTCTCTTTTATGGCTTGATCTTGCTCGTGTCTTTTGTGGTACCTTATAAATACAAGCCAGTTCATCTCCTGCTTTGGCTCTTCCTGAGACCTTTCTCTCATTTTGGTCAAGTTCCTGATGCACAGATTGTCTTGCCCCTCACCATGAGGAGACCTGCCCTGGTGTGACCCTGGTCCTCACTATAATTTCTGCTGTGATGCTTTATTTCAGGCTCTCTCCTGGAGGGATAAGACTGCATTCAATCATGCTCCACAGGGTGCTAAAAGCTCCTGGTCTGGGTGATGCTCTGTGTAATCTGCCTTGTCAATACCCATTGCTCACATCTGCAGCAGTGATGAGGGCTTTGCCTGCTGCTGTGGTGCTTCTGAACCTATAGTGTGATGCTGACTTTCCTTCCCTAGCCTAGCTCTTCTACTTTAATCTCAAGCATTTGCTTTCCATTCTTGAAGCACATGGCAAAACCATACTGTGTTCACCCCCAGGAGGGAATGTGCCACAAGGATTCCCTCCTTACGTGCCAGGGAAATGCCTTCTTACAAAGGCAGTGGGGGTGGGGGGACGGGACACTGCTATCTAGTCTACTGCCTTAGCTGTTGGATCATGTTCCTGTTAGTCACCTCCATATGAGCCAAATCAATCCATTGATACTTTGCAGTCTTCCCTGTAATTGGCTGACAAAAGCAAGTCGAAAAGAAATGTCACTTATTGGGGAATTCTGCTTTCTCCTTCTGGCAGTGAATGAACTCACCTGGAACATCAGAGTTCCCAGGGCTGCAAGGACCAGTTCCCTAGCAGCTTGCACTAAGATAATCTAAATGCATGGTCAGAGGGGAAAGTCCAATGGTTGTGTGGAGAATGGCTGCAAGAATCTCTTCTCTGCAGGCTAGAAATGTAGCTTGTTGCAGGGGGCTGGCTGTGGCTCTCCATAACAAGTGCCATGTTTGGACATGCTGGCTCATTATTTTTGCAGGGCATTTGTGCTTTGCTTGCTTTGAGCAGCAAACTCAGCTGGAGAAGGGAAGTCCTTCTTTTGCAGATACTACAGGTTAAAGTGGCATGGGGAAGAGGAGGGTCTCTTGACAGCAGAATCAGGTGCAGTTGCTCATAGGAAGGGCTTGAGAAGGCATTTGGGACAACTTTATGGTGCACCTATGGTGTGCGCAGCAGTCAGATGTAGGGTGTGAGTAGTTCTTGGAAGAGACAGTGAACGAGCTGGTTGTAAAGAAGTGACAGTGATGCAGTAGATGAAGAGCAGCCTGGGAGTGGGAATTTATGTTTTCTGGTCCTGTTCAAGGCCCTTTGAACCTGATTTTGATGCTGTTTGCAAGCTGCTTGGGAAGTACATGCCTGCACAAAGAAACACGCCCTAGCCACTACTGTCAGAAGGTCAAGGGCAAGAGGCCCCAGACCCCTTGCAGTATCAGTAGTCCTTGATATGCAAGTGTGGTGAAGCAACAGTCCATGAAAATTTGTTCTTTGTATTTGAACACTTGTTCTTGGACAGATGATGGTTCCTAGCTAAGGGAAAAACCTTGCCCTTGTGTCTGCCTGAAAAGCAAACCAGCCAACCACAGCAAAAAAACAAAAGGTGGTTTCTGGAGATATCAAGATCTTGTCATCCTGTCTCCTAAAAGTACCTGCAGTTCTTCCCTCCTTCATGCTACCTGCAAATTTAATGTCTTTCTCTTGCTCCATTATCCAGGTTAGTAGCAAAAGCTCTGAGAAGGGCTGATGTGTGACAGACTCCTACAAAATCTGTTTTCCGGCAGGTGATTCCTTGTAGCAGAGGAGACCACTGCCATCTACCCTCTGCATATGGCTATCTGAGCAGTGTTAGACCTAGCCTGTCCTAGTCTCCTAATACCATATTCCCCTTGCTTTTGGGAGTGGCAGGCAAGACAGTGTGAAAAGCCTTCCCAAAGCTGAGAGGTTTGACAGGTAGTGCTCTGCTGAAAGCTGGTTACACTCTTCTGGGAGCAGGATAGATTGGCTTGATGTGATTTGTTCTTGACAAATCCATATTGGCTGCAACTCATCTCCTTGTTATCGCATTGATTTTTGGAGGGCCTGGAATTAGGTCCTCGGGGAGCAGGGCAGCGTGTGTGAAAGTCCTAGTGCTTCCTATCTGCACTGCGTGGTGTTGGCTACTGCTGCTGAGGCTTGTCCCTCCTGGACCCCAAGTTGCTTGTTGCTCCTTAGGACCGTGGTGGTGTGGTTGTCTGTGTGCCCTTGGTGGTGTTTTGTCACACCCTAGTGGTTAGATGGCACGGTGGCCATGGATGTGGTGCAGCAGCCGGCATCAGGGGACTCACTTTTCACTCTTCCTTTGGATGTTTGTCCTGGGATCCTGTGGCCTGGAGCTCGGTCCCCCCTTGCTGATGACATACCTAGTTGTCTCCTGGCAGACAGCAGCAGCATGCAACCCCAGATCTTCCCAGCGTGCAGCAGCCTTTGGGGCGTTGACCAGCTGCACTGGGTGGAAGGAGTGCTTGTCTGTGCTTCTGTAGCACAAATTCTTTTCTCCCCTGTTAAGAAGGATAATGTTCCTTTCCCCCCTCTCTCACAAGGAGACTTGGTTAGGGAAAGGCAGATGAGATGCCATTTCCCTAGTCCCTCACCTCTGAGCTCCCATCAAAGATGTGCACTGGTGAGGCCACGCTTTGAGTACTGGGTCCAGTTCTGAGCCCTTCAGTTCAAGAAAGATGCTGATTTGCTGGAATGTGTCCAGAGAAGGGCAACAAGGCTGGTGAGAGGTCTGGAGCATAAGCCCTATGAGGAGCAGCTGAGGGAGCTGGGGCTGTTTAGTCTGGAGAAGAGGAGGCTCAAGGGAGACCTCATTGCTGTCTACAGCTACCTGAAGGGTGGTTTCAGCCAGGTGGGGGTTGGTCTCTTCACCCAGGCAACCAGCAGCAGTACAAGAGGACACAGTCTTAAGCTGTGCAAGGGGAAGTTTAGGCTTGATTTTAGAAAGAAGTTCTTCACAGACAGAGAGATTGCCCATTGGGATAGGCTGCCCAGGGAGGTGGTGGGGTCAGCGTCCCTGGAGGTTTTTAAGAGGAGCCTGGCTGAAGCACTTAATGCCGTGGTCCATTTGATGAGTTAGGGTTGGGTGAGCGGTTGGGCTTGATTTTGAGGTCTCTTCCAACCTGATTGATTCTGTGAGTCACTTTCTGGCACTGTAATCACAATGCCAGCAAAAATGGCAGCACCAATTCTAGCCTACTTGGAAGAAGGTTTAGCTAAGAGAGGTTATTCACTGACCTTTTGTGGCTGCTGTGGGACCATATGTGTGGTGCAGGGTGAGATTCCCATGGAGGGGATCTGCTGAAAGCTTGAGGCTCTGAACCTGATACTGATTCAAGAGTATTATGGGGAGAAGGTGGAGGGGAAAGGGATGCTTGCAGATTACACTTGTGACAGCAGATGAGTGGTACATGGTGGTGGCTGTGCCATCCTCATCATCTAGCTGGGCTTCAAGCACAGAGATATATGAAGCCAGCTCTCTTGTAAGGCTACTGAGAGACAGTAGAGCCTTTCTCTGGCAGCTGGAAGTGAATGGATCCAGGGGCATGAGGGCAACAGGACAGAGTAGGAGGTCCTTCTCTTTGTTCTTTAGAGCTTCAGAAATGCAGCTGAATGTGGGGCAAAACATCTCGACTGCTCATGTTTTGTTTATACTCTTTCCTACTTGTGTCTCTGATAAGAAGCAAACATGCTCTTGAGTCAAGTGGAAATTCAAGGTAACTGGTCTCTCCATAGTCTCCTCACAGGTTGCACTGGTGGTTCACATTTCCCCAGAGATGGCTGAGGTGTCCCAGTATGCTTGCTCTGTAGTGGTGCTTAAAAGATGTGTCAGCTTCAGAGTCACCGAAGCTTCCTGCTCACTGCTGTGGAGTAAAGCAGACCTTTGGATGGTTGGCTCCTGGGCTTCCTCCACTGACATGCTCTTGGTTTTCCCCTCCTCCTTAGCCACTGGAGGGCAGGAAGGAATCCTGCAGTTACCAGTCACAGGGGATGGAAAGCATGGGAGTCATGAAAAAGCAACTGGTGGTCACACTGCTAGGTCTGCGGTGGCATTGCCTTCTCCAGTTGCATTCTCTGCCTCTGACCCTCTCACCACCTGCTTCACTTTGTGGGGTTTTGTTTATCAGTTGCTTTTCATTTTCTCTTGAGCTGGCTCTGAGAGCTGAAGTAGAAGTTCTCATTCAGTGGCAGTTGAGCTCTGCTTTGCTGGAGAGGTTATGGAGCTGGCTGTGAAGTGTCAGCTGCCAGGTAGGGCAGGAGGAGCAATGTCTTTTGGCAGGCCGTGATCTGATGGAAGCCTCTGCTTTCCAGATATGAAAATGCTGCTGTGGGGCCAAATGCTCCTAGGCTTCCATCTGCACTGGTATAACCAGTACCACTTCCTTTATGGAATTGGTTGATCCAGCCTAGACAGGACAGCTGGGCTCTGCTGGTCTCCTTGGTGAAGTGGAGCTTCTGGGCTAGCCCTGCAGAGCTGTCAGCACTGGTGGGGATTCAGGCAGAATGGAGAAGAGCAAAGTCTGCTCCCACTGGTGCATTTTTGTCTGGTGTGGGGCCTAGGTGTAGCAGGGAGGAAAACTGGAGGTTGGAGAGGTATCCTGGCTTATGTAATTGTCTGGGTGAGGTGTTTCTCTAATTGCTTCCTCCAGGAAGCTCCCTGGCGGTGCCTGTCGTGTGTGGAATCCTAGAATGCACTGGACTGGAAGGGACATCTAGAGGTCAGCTAGTCCAACCTCCCTGCAGTAAGCAGAGGCATTTTCAACTGGATCAGGTTGCTCAGAACCTCATCAAACCTGATCTTGAATACCTCCAGGGACGGGGCCTCCACCACCTCCCTGGGAAACCCATTCCAATATTCCACCACACACTCATAGTAAAGAACTACTTCTTTACTACGTCAAGGAGTTGCATTGCCTGAGGATTAAAATGCAACTGCTGTGAGTTGGGAGGCAAACCAGGGCCAGCAGCTGCCATGGAGGGAGGAGGAGGGCAGTAAGATCTGTAGGTGTGGTAAGAGTGCTCTGACTGCACAAACACTGTGCCCAGTTAAAATAACCAACACTGAGTGGTTGTTTCTGTCAATGTTAAAAATATCCCAGGTTCTCTGTGCATCTGAGAGTTGCAACTGCAGTTGCCTAGCACTGGTGAGGATGACTGTCCTCCCTCAGAGCCATGGTGGGAGCCGTAATGCTCTGTACTGAGCTGATATTTTAAGGGCCTTTACAGAGTGCAGTGGTGCTCAGTTTGGCAGCTGGGCTGACCCAGCTGGGGTGTAAAGCAGTGGTGCAAGGGTTTCCTGCTGCTTCCAGGGACTGACCATGAGCTGACATCTTATTCATTGCCCTCATGTGGGGCAGAAGGTGCAACCTGTGAAGTGGTCTGGATGTGAGTGACTAAATATTTTGAGCAACCTGCCATATTTCACAGAGCCCTCCAGAGGGAAGAGCCTCCCCTATTCCAGAGTGGCAGGACCCTGCTTGCAGACTGGGAGAAGGCATGTCACATCCCCTGTCGCCAGGGCTTGTTGGGCTGCAGTGTCACTCCATCATGCCACAGCATGGGAGCTGTATAACCAAAGCACAGGATAGCACAGAGGTGCTGTACCTTCAGTCTGCCTCTTCACAGCTGCCAGCTGCCAGCTGCCGCTGCCATCCTCTCTCTCCCAGCCCTGGCTGATGGAAGACCAATTTCCATCCCACCAGGTCTTTCTTTACCTTCTGCTCTCACTTATTTGAGTTACTCCAAGAGAAATCATAGAATCATCAAGGTAGGAAAAGATCTCTACGGTCATCAAGCCCAACCATCAGCCCAACACCACCATGACCACTAAACTGTATCCTGAAGTGCCACGTCTGCACCTCTTTTTGACCACCTCCAGGGGTGGTGACTCCACCACCTCCTTGGGCAGCCTGTTCCAATGCCTCATCACTCTTTCAGCAGGGAATTTTTTCCTAATATCCAATCTAGACCTCCCCTGGCACAACTTGAGGCCATTTTCTCTTGTCCTATTGCTAGTTACTTGAGAGAAAAGACAAACACTACCTTGTGCCAACCTCCTTTCAGGTACTTGTAGGGAACAGTGAGGTGTCCCCACACCCTCCTGTGCTCTAGACTAAACAACCCCAGTTCCCTCAGCTGCTTCTCATAAGAGCTGCTCTCCAGACCCCTCACCAGCTTTGCTGCCCTTCTCTAGACCTGCTCCACTAGGAGGAAGCCTGCTGTGGCTTGAAGGGCTGCCGTTTTCAGAGCTATCATCTCCACCTCCTCTGAGCTCCCAGTGTCACAGGCAGAACCCCTCCTGCCTTCCAGCTCCAGGAAACACATGGCAGAAAGGCTGCATAGCTTAACAGGGGGCAAGGTGATCTCTAAAAGCATCTGTGTGTTGTTGAGTTAGTATTTATCCGCTGGGAGGGAGTGAAGGAGGGAGCAGGCCTGATCTCCAGAGCACAAATGAGAGTAAAACCTGATGCCTGAACCTCTCAGCTGATCTCTTGGATCTGTCTTCAACTATAAAAAGATTTCTAATAAGAAAAAAATCAGTAAACATGATAGCAAGGTGCTCGAGGATGCTGGGTGGGGAGGTGAGTGTGCTGGTGGAGAGCAGGAGGAGCGTGGTGTGCTGCTTGCAGCCATCAGGTACACCATAAACTAGGTCCTGTGTGCTGCAGAGCCACTGCCACAACATATGGCAGCTGGTGTGGGTTGTGAAGTCTGAGCCCTTCAGAGGGTGCCTACTGCCACCCAAAATGGCTCCAAGCCATCTGCTGTGACTACCCCTCCTCCCACCTCCTGCTGCAGTCATGGCTTGAGGGTGTATTTCCTGCACATAGCCTTCTCTTAGAAGAAGCTGGAAAGCTGTAAGCCCAAATGTTTCATGTAAACCTTCATGCCAATGGCATGTTCATATGTTGGAGAGATTACAGATGCTGCCTGCCCTCCTCAGCTGTTGGTTCCCCACTGGAAAGGGGTCAGGCGTGCTGCAAGAGTAGCAGTCCCAAGGGTTCATGTTCAGGCTGAAATACCTAAAACGAGGGACAAGGAATGTTTGTTTAAAAATCCCTTCCATCTAATCTCCACAGATGCTAGGGAGATAACATTTTTTGTAGGGTTACTCAGCAACGAAAGAAATATTTGGGTCAAGTTGAGCTGTTTACATTCATCTTGGTTTATCCATCTTGTAGGGAATGAAGCAAGTTTCTTGTTAAGTTTTTTTTCCCCTTCATTTTATTTTTATCTCAGTGCTTGGTATAAAAAAAGTCTTTCATGTGAACCATGGGTATTATGATTCCAGTCATGATGAAGGCCTTGTGACATCTCCCTGCTGTGGTGGTATATGATGGATGAGTAAGCTGGGTTCAGTGCGGTAGGACCCAGTTTGGTGTCTATCTCCTGCAGGTCCTTGGACTTCTGGTTTCAGATGGAGTGGCCCCAGTTTGTGAACTGGTGAAGGTAATAAGAGCAAATTTAAATTCCCTTCTCCTAATGAGACACCCAATGGCCCAGGGTTTCACACCTGATTCTCCAGGCTGTGTGTGAAAATGCTCTCAAGGGAGCAGACCTATTCTTCACACTCATAACATGTTTTCATGAACTCTTCACTTTCTGATTCTGAGTGAAGCTACAAATAGAAAAGCTTCTCAGAAGTCAGTTTCTGCTTTTTGTTTGACCACAAAGTCCTGATAAAGAGCTGTACTGAAAGGCTGCTTGTACTAGCCCTAGTCTTGGGGAGAGCTTGGAGTCGTCTATGGGGATTCATCCATCCTAAAAAAAGCACTAATTGATTAAAGACTGTCCCATGGCCTTAGGGAAATGTCCTATGCCTATCCCAGAATGTTGGCCTCTCTGATTTAAGATCTATGTCTTCAGGCTCTCTTGGGTTCGTTGAATTGAAATGGTGGAGCCTGGAAAGCTAGAAATGATCAGTTGTTGCTGAAGGAGACTGTCCTGTCTGTTAGCCCTCTGTGCTCACCAGACAGAGGAAGCTGCCCCACTTCGCACCTCCTTAGAAGTGCTGCCACTTTGAAAAGGATGCTGCAGCAGCTCCAAGAAAGCACCAGCCCTGGCTGAGTAATCTGAAAGCTTTTATCTGTTGTTAAAGGCAAGGATGTTACTCTAGTACCCAGGGGTCTGCCCCATGCACAGAGCTCCTGGTGTTGCCACAGGGCTCTGGGCAAGGTGAGGATGGCTGCTTCCAGCAACACCTGGGGCTGCCATGAGAGACAATGTGTCTCGGGCACATGGATGAAAAGTAGGTCAGCAGTGGGGAGCAGGTCTCCTTGGGTGTTATTGTGCTTGTGTGTGTCTGGCAAACTCAGGGAACAGAAAAAAGAGCCAATTCTTATGCCCTTCCTCCTGGTGTACAGTGCGAGGAAAGAAGGGGTCTTCAGGGACAGCAGGACAGATCCTACTCCAGAGCAAACCTTTGTAGCTCCATTGATTTAGTTGGCACTTCTCTGATTAATGCCAGTTGAGAATCCAGGCTGGAGTGTTTTGTATGCTTGTAAATAATTGAACACCATGTGAATACAATGATGCAAGGGAGGATGGGAATAAAGCAGAGGCTCTGAAAAATTTGAGGGTTTTTGCATTGAGGCTTTTATGTGGGAGCACGTTGGCATCTTGGCTGCAAGGCGCCGCGGCCGAGCGCAAGGCTTTTTCATCCTAATTATACGGACTAGAGCTGGAGAGCTGTTGAAAAATGGCAAGCACATGTCAGATGGGGAGAGGGAGACTGCTGCCAGCTGTTCCCCCCCCCCGCTCCCTGCCGCCTGACGAGGGTTGATAAAAATGCGTTATTTTTTAATGCTAAAAATGAGTCCTCGTTCTGGCAAGGTGTTGTGTTGGCAAACCTGGGGATTAAAGCCTTCGTTGTCCAGGGCAAAGTGGCACCAGCACGAGCTTCCTGTGGCTTTGGAGAAGGCCAAGAGATGTAACTCCTGGCAATGCTATTGTGGCGTGGACTACAAGCTCCTTTTGCATGCTGGCTGCCAAATCCCTGCCTGGCTTCTGATGGCAGAGCTTGGTGGGAGCTGATGTTGACCTGTCTCATCCCGCTGATTTGGGAGCAGATCAAGGCTTCCCAAATTCATGCCTCGCCCATTTGCCCATGTGTGGCGTGCCTGTGACAGCTCCAGACCCTGCTCTTGGGGATATGTGAGGTCAGGAAACCATTTGATGTATTTAAACCCATCTGCATGTGTGATTTAGGGACAAGACATGAGCCAAGACAGTGGCCCATGAGCTAGTGGCTGCCCTCAGCTGCAAAGTTGGCACTCCAGGGAGCCTGGAAGGAGGGCAGCTGATATGTGGATGTGAGCTTCAAAGCCTGGAGTCTTCCCAGGAGCTCCTACGTGAGACCTGGAAGCTGTGAGACCTGGAAGCAAGCCTGCAGATCATGCATGAGGTTCCTAGAGCACTGTGTTGTGCATGAGCCAGTTGTCCATCAGAGAGGGGCTGTGTCTGTGTTGTATCTGCTCACAAACTGGGATGGGTAGAACACAAATACTGAGGGAGTTAATACAAATACTTGGAGGGAGTTATTATTCTTTCTGAAGATTAATGTCCAAGTTCCAGAAAGATTCAGATTTGCTTAAAGCCTGTGGGTTGGATATTTTTGCCCATCACTGAGTAGGAGTTAATGTCCCTGATCTGCAGTCCACCTCCTGAGGTCCTCTGCCAGGACCGGGATGGAGGCAGCTGTGCAGCAGCAGGAGCTGGTGCCGCTCTGTGCAGTCACCAAGGCAGGAGCTCTGTCCCTTGCAGGAGCAGCTGCCATTTTGTGTCTCCTGCACTTAGGCTGCATGGTGACTTGCTGCACTTAGGCTCTTGGGGAGGCTTTGTGTTCATCTTTTCTGTGTTGCTGTCTTGAACTTGAAATAAAAGTCAGTCCGCAGCAAATGACCGTTTTGTGCTGGCTGTGAGGCTGTGTAATAGCTGCTGCAGGTGCCCTCTATTTCTTGGACCGTGGGCACAGCTTAACACCATAAGCCATTTTTACTCAGGGCTGGGGCTTTTCTCACTGCAGTAGTTATCAGTTAGCTGTGCACTACCTTGCAAATCCCTTTCTGCTGCAAGGTACCTGTGTGCTGCCAGATCTCTGCTCTGCTGGTCTCCAGGTCAGGGCCAGTCTGCACACAGCCTGCACGGAGCGGGTTCTTGCTGCCCTCAGCCCTTGTCCAGGAGGGGCTCAGGTGGGAATGGAGCAGCAGGGAGTGTTGAAAGACTGACAAGATTAAGATGTCAGGTGACAGATGCAGGCTGAAACCCCACAGATGGGTGCCCTAAGGACAGTGCTGCAGCAGGGGATGACAGGAGCAGGAGGGATGGTGGTCTGAAGGCAGACCACAGAGCTCTGCAAAGTCCCAGGTGTGGTAGATAGTACTGCTAGGGTGAGGTGGCTTGCCCGTGTTTTGCAGTGAGATGACACCACCTCTGCTCCCTGTGATGGCAGAACAGATGCAGAGAATGATGTCTAAAGCAGCAGTCCTGTCCCACCCAGGCAAGTGGCAGGAATGCAGGTTTTAAGGGGCTGCAATCCTCTCCCAGCTCAGCAGGGTGGCCTGACCTGGAGCTTGTCTGAACACTCGCTGCAGGAAGAACACTAGAACCTGTGGGGAAATGTCAGCCAGCATTTGTTAGAGAACATGATGCTGGAGGAAATTTCAAGTCTTACCCCACAAACTCATTCCAAAACATATATTAAAGGTTACCCAGACAACCTTAATACCTCCAGCAATATGACCTTGAGAACCACCTGGGGAGAAAGAAACTCACAGGCAATCTCAGCTGCTGGCCACAAATGCTGCCCACAGAGTAGCATGCTTTATTCCTCACCTTGAATTCACTCGACTGTGGTTGCTGTCACCTGAGACTCAACTGGCATCTGTTTGGGCTCAGAGATTTATTGCCCCTTGCAGGGCTTCTGGTGAGGCATCTATGCAGCAATGAAATATTTATTTCTTATGCATCCACCAGAAAACTAAATTTCAAAACAAGCCAGCCTTGCAGAGGTACTCCTGAAAGGGCATCTGAGCAAATGCAGAGCTCCCTGGAGAGCATTGGTTTGGTTTTGGTTTGGCTTTTTTATTGTGCTGGGACCCTCCTGCCCATTGCAGGGGTGGCCACCTTCCTCTGGAAAGCATAAGCTAGTCCCTGGGCTAGAGAGTTGCAATCTAAAATATATGAAAATGGGTAACCCAATCATCCTTATGACATTCCTCAAGCTAGCAAAGATCTGGCTTCTTCCTAAGGACCAGAGGAAAAGAACAGTGAGATTTTTGTGCCTGAAACAAGGCTGGTGAGAGGCCTTGAGTACAAGCCCTATGAGGAGAGGCTGAGGGAGCTGGGATTGTTTAGCCTGGAGAAGAGAAGGCTCAGGGGTGACCTCATTGCCCTCTACAACTACCTGAAAGGTGGTTGTAGACAGGAGGGGGTTGGTCTCTTCTCCCAGGCAACCAGCACCAGAACAAGGGGACACAGTCTCAAGCTGTGCCAGGGGAGGTTTAGACTCGAGGTGAGGAGAAAGTTCTTCACCGAGCGAGTCGTTCGTCATTGGAATGTGCTGCCCAGGGAGGTGGTGGAGTCACCGTCCCTGGAGGTGTTCAAGGGGAGATTGGATGTGGCACTTGGTGCCATGGTCTAGTTGTGAGGTATGTTGGAACAGGTTGGACTTGATGATCCTTGGGGTCTCTTCCAACCTTAGTTACTGTGATACTGTGATACTGTGAAACGTTAGTGTTAGGACATTGCCTTGGTGGGGAGAGGAAACAGAAAAAGTAATAAATAGCAAGACAGTTACAACTTTCAAACCTTGTCTTGCCACTTGTTTTATTTGCTTCAAGCTTCTCAGAGGTCTGCCCTAGTTAATGAGCTCCCCTGGGGCACATCAGGCTCATCAAGCTGTCACTGGCCAAGGCTGTGGACAGGGAGGTAGGAGCCAAGGGTCTGGTGTGTGGGCCCACACAGCCTGCTGCCTGTGGCTTGCCATTGTGGCTTTCTTAATGAGAAGTTCTTAGGAGCCCCTGAGTGCAAATGTAGCTTCTGGTCCTCACAGGAAAGGGACAATGAGGTGCCTCCACCCAGGTTAGCGGTATATTAAAGCGTCAAGGTCAAGCGGGAGTGAGACTGCAGGGGCTGCTTTGGGCTGACTCATTGAAGTTCTGGGGTTGGTCAGAATGGCCTCACGCTCCCTACAGCCATGCCTTGCTTACTACTACAGCAGGAAAGCAAAGCTGTTACTGAAAAAGGCTCAAAATGCTCAAGTGGTGGCTTTTCCATGCCTGCATGTTTCAGGGGCACTTGTAAGAGCACTATTTAAATAATAATTAAAAAAAAAAAAAGTCAGCAAGTGAGATTTCTAATCTATTATTCATTCAGGGGGAAAAAAAAAATCATTTCAGAGTAAAATAAAAATATTTTCCTTCTTCCACCTCATTCTTAATTCGCTCTCTTCTCTCTTTCTCTCTCTCTCTCTCTCCCCCGCCTTCTCTGCACCCTGCAGGGCTCCCGGGAATGGTGCGTGTGAAATTATTTTGTAAATCCAATAAAAATTTTAATCAGGTCAACATCATTACAGGAAAGGAAAGTGATGGAGCTTTCCTGATGCATTGAAAAGGGGAAGGGGGAAAAAAAAAAAAAAAGTAAAGAAAAAACCCCCCAACAATGTAAACATGCAGTTGTAGAAATAGGTACACGGAGCTGCATGCCTGGACACCATGCAGCGCCGCCTCCTCCTCCTCCTCTCGTCTCCATGGAGCACAGTCTCACTTTCAGCCACGCACTTGCCAAATCCATGGCTGCTGCTGGCTGGCACAGCCAGAAGCGCACACACACACGTGCCTCATCCCCTTGCACATGCACCAAACAGACTCCAAAGTGGGGAGATGCAGGCAAAAGTCTTTGGCTAGCATCCTTAAGAGAACACCTGCCTCTGTTTGGAGATCTTTACAGAGCCTTTGTCCTCTGTGTCCAGGTACTGCCTTCAGACAGTGGGTAGTAAAGCATAGGGACCAGCTAGTTACGTGGCAACTCCTCTTTTTAATCCTTGTCTCTCTGATTACCACGGAGGGGAGTAAAAAGCCCTGGCAAGACACGGTCATGCTCTGAGGATTTGCATAGTCTATTAAAGCTTGCTAAGATCTCATTCCTCTCCTGACATTTACAGAAACTGCAGCTGGTGAGGCTCCTCTCCATCTTCCCTCTTTCAGATTAAATGTGAACTTCTAAATCTGCCAGGAGGAGCTAAGGGAGGGCTGGGGATTGTAAGTGTCTTGTGCCGACCTCGGTTCATTACTGCCATCAGCAACATGGAGCTAGGCCAAGCGATAGGAGTGATGGATGTCTGTGCAGGTCGGAACCCCGATGGGAGAGGAGCAGACATACCAAGCCCTAATAGTAATATACTGTTGACTCCAAGGAATTTGCAAAATCCTCCAGGAGTGAGGCAATCAGTGCTTGGAATTATGTGTTATTGCCATCAGGTTCCTTGGGAGAGTGCAGGAGGGACTGGCTACCTATCACACCCTTCCCCTCCAAGGTCGAGGTGGTGATTGTGATGGACACTGCCATCTCTGCAGGTGAGTGCCTTACTCGTATGCAGTGGGAAATGTAATACCTGAGAAGCGCAGAGCATGTGGTAGAGATAGAATCACAGAATGGTTTGGGTTGGAAGAGTCCTTTCAAGGTCACCTAGTCCAACCCTACTCAGTCAGCAGGGACATCTTCAGCTAGATGAGGTTGCTCAGAGCACCATCCAACCTGTCCTGGAATGGTTCCAGGAATGGGGCATCTGCCACCTTTCCAGGCAACCTGTACCAGTGTTTCACCACCTTGATTGGAAAAAAAAATTCTTCCTTCTCTCATATCTTTGTGGAGTTTCATAGTAAACTTCTAGGTCCAGGGAAATAGACTGCAGAGATGCCCATCTCTGCACTGATAGGAGTTATTCTGTGAAGTTTGCTGCCTTCCTTGGGAGCAACTGTGGGTCCTTGTGCTGTCATGACTGCTGGGACACAGAATTTCCCTGGGGGACTGGGAATGGTTTTGCTGTAATTCAGAGAAAGTGGGGTAAGAGCTTTACATCTTGGGGATGAGAGTGCCTTGAGTTTTCAAGTTGGAGATAGTTGAGGTTGAGGGGCTGAGAGGGTAGAGCCCCAGATTCTCACAATGGCTGAGTCTTACCCTAGGGCAGGAGGTCTCTGTGAGGACTGTGTCCACAGCCAGGGGCAGTGACTGAGGTTTTTTCAGTTAGAGCACTGACTTACATCAGGGTCAGAGTGTACTGCAGTACATCACCTCACCTGTCCCCTTGGTAGTGGTGCCCCTTTCCATGGTGGTGTGCCACGGGGCTTGTTGTGGGTGTGTGGCTGGGTCTGTGAGCTGGAGCCTCCCCTCGCTGCTGGCAGATGGGCTGAAATGGGAGTTGAAACATTCAGTACTTCTGGAAAGAAAACAAACTCCCAGGCAAGTGCCAACAGCAGCATCCATGTTGGCAGCACGCTGCTGAGCGGGAGGTAGGGGCAACATCATCACTGTCAATGGAAACAGCCCCAGCCCACGCTATCTGCCCTCACCCCTCCATGCATTCTGCCCAGCAGCACCCAGGCTCATGCCTTCACCCTCTCATCTGCGGGCAGAGGTGGGCAGAAGGCACCCTGCCCACGGCACACGGGCTGGCACCTCACCTCCTCCCCGTGAGGTTTCTTCGCCACCCTCTGAGCACACACGCACACACATCCTACAGCTCTGACGTTAGTCTCCTTTGCTTGATGTGAAGGACTCAAAAATGTCCATTTTAGGTTTTTTGTATTTTGGGAGCCAGACTGAAAAATCTTTTCATGGTCAGCGACAAGCAGCTTATGGGAAACAGATGAACAATACTCCCAGGAATTCCTCTTATTGCTGCCTGTGTTTAAAATCTAAAGTTAGAAAGGGAAGGAGGGGATAAAAAAAATGAAGTTTTGTAGGCTGAATTCCAATTGAGTGCTGTGAGATTGGCTCTGCAGCTCTCCCTGTATGGGTACAGAACTCAGGATGTAGAAATGGGCATGGAAAGCTTGGCTGGGTACAGATCTGATTTGATGTGAGGCCTCGCTCCCCTTCTGGGAAGCTGCTGATCCTCCCCAAGGGTTCAGTCTTCCCTGGAGCTCAGAAAGCAATGGCAAGAGCACCCAGAGGCCAACCCAGTGTGGCAGTCTCTGCATGGTGCATCCCAACCAGGCCTGGTGGCTCTTTGCAGAGCACACCACGTTCTTCTGGTCTCTCCCATTGTGGAAAAGTGATTTGCTTGCAGCAGCCTGAGAGTGCTGGAGGACTTGGTGACCACACTCAGCCATCTTTGGTGTCTGCAGCAGCTAGTCTGCCTGGCTGTCACCTTTCCCAGCATCACAGATGTTATGTAGGTCCTACAGGATTGATGCCTGGACCTGCCTGCTCTTGACTGCTGGTGCTTTTCTCTAATCCTTGTGCTCCTGCCTGAAGGTCTGTGCCTGGTTGTCTCAGTAGACAGAAGCCATGCCTGAAGCTGGGAAGCAAGAGCTACAGCTCCCTGTAACAGATGGCAAGAGGGACTGATGGCCCAAGTGGTAAATAAATCTTGTGGGCTGGGTGATATAATAAAGCACTTGACCTTTGCCCTGCTGGTTTATTTTGTAATCAAGTGCCCAGCAATTGATTTATGGGACAATCAATTTCCCTTGCTCTCCCTTCCTCTGGCCTTGGTGTTGCCTGCACCATGGTCCTTGATTCTGAGTGATGACTCCAGGTTACAAATGGCATTTGGGGATGTGAGGCTGTCTACCCCTGCCCCCTTCTCTTCCCCCATGCCCAGCTCAGGAGTGAGTGCCCATGCTATTTGCAGCCTCATCTGCCCAATAAATGTTTATTAGGGAGCTTCCATCCCTCGTGGAGGGGCAGCCCTCTCCGCCTTGCCAATCTGCTGTGCTCCTGGCCCAACAATTGACTTCCCAGCACCTCACTTTATAACTCCTGCAACAAATTGTCCTGAATGAAAGGCTTTCATGCCTTGTGATGGATTTCCCTCACATAAATTGAGGCTGTGAGCATCCTTGCTCTTCCCAGGGCTGGGAAGCTGCAGCTGGAGCAGTGAAGCTTGTGCAGGGGCAGAATTCATGCCCATGTGTCTCTGCTTGCATGTTCCTAGCGTGGCTGCGAGTCCCCAGGGCTTCAAAGGAAAGGCAAAACAAAGAGCTGCTCAGTAACGTGCGAGTAGCTTCCTCCCTGGCTACAACGCACAATTTGTCATCTTTGTGGCTGTTATTCTCCTTTCTCTCACCCTGGCTTGTGTCTTCTTCACTTAGCTCTATGCTGCCTGACAGCTGCATACAGCTGCCATGTGGATAGGGTGGCATACGGAGGGGATGGACCATGGTGTGCCCTGGAATGGAGATACTGAGGACTGAGGACGCATTCTGCTTTGGTAAATATTTTCTTGGTGGGCCCTGGTTCCCCTTTGCTGCCTGCCTGAGAGGCTGACAGGATCCTTGCTGCTCTGCTAGCTGCTGTGGCTAAGGCTCCCTGAGCAATCAGTGGAGACCTTGGAGGGATCTCATAAATAGGGGGGCTTGACTAGGGCTCTCCAGAGGTCCCTTCCAACCCCCTGTGATAAATAGGGTGCTGTAAGGAAAGAACAGAGAACAAGTGAGGGAGCTCAGTCAGCAATAGCTTGAGAAATATGTTTAAGGGGGTAGCATTTGTGATGAGATGTTGAGGTGCAAGTGAAGGAGGAAAGGTCTGAATCTCACCGAGCTTTATTGGGGGAGAAGCAGCAGAACCAATTCCTTAAGGTCCTGAAAAATGCTTGGAATGTACTTCTCTAACAGCATTAAATTGGGATCCTAATTTCTACCAGAGGCCCATCCTAGTGATGGATGCTTACCAAAACCTGTGTGCCTCCCACCCATCCTAGCATATGTACCATCTTGTGGGCAGCACAGTGCAATGTTGGCACCAGGCTATGCCTACATTGATGGAGACCTGTGGGACGGACTGAGGGGAGCTCTGGTACGTACAAAGTACTCTGAGCAGGAGGCTACTGGGAAAACAGAGCCCCAGCCCCGTGGCATGTAGGGCACAGGTCTGTGCATGAGGGACACCATAATCCTGAGGTGACACTGTGGGATGTGGTCTGGCTGTGATTATCCCTAGTGGCTGCACCTTTTCTTGGAGCATTTTTTAAACATCTCCTCCTTCTTTATGGAAAGTCTCTCCTTATATCTATTCTAAGCTTGCCCTTCTCTTATTTAAGGCCATTCCATTCTGTGATACATCATTCTTGGTCAGTCTTAAAGGTTGGCAAACCCTGAGGGAAGAAAGAAAGAGCTATAAAGTCTGAGGGACTAAAGATTTGATTTGGACGCAACCACATTTATTCAGCAGCAAATTACATCTTCAATCAAACCAATGCAAATCAGGCTCCCACTTCAGTCTATTTGTTTGGACTCAGTGAGTGCAGGGGGATTCATTATTTCTTGTTCTTCCTTCCATCCTGCAAGGTTTTTATGCCCATGTACTGACTTGTAAAAACCTTCTTCCCCACAACGTGCTGTGCTGTTGGGATATTAGGTACATGGTCATCTCTGGGTGTGGGTAGAGCTTGGATCCCGTGGTGAAGCAGCAGGAAAACAGTTTCTTCTCAGGATGGTTCTGTGGGAAGGAAGGGAAGGCTACCTTGGAGCTGCAATTAGAGCTCTCAGTTTTTCAATGTCATGTCTGTAGCAGAGTAGTTAAAAAATGTCTTTGGGAGACTGACAGTGATCCCTTTCCCTCACATACCCTGAGGGAGAAACTAACCATGAAAATCTATTTCATTTGTTTGGGGTCATTTCATTTTGCTTCTTGTTTGTGCAGGCCAGCTCGCTTCCTAGGTGGAAAGTGCTCCATTCGAGAAATGTCCAGGTGAAAAAACAAACAAACAAACAAACCAGTTCTGAAATCTTCATTTTCACTTCTGAAGTTAATTGTTACATTTGACCTGGATGTCTCTGAGTTGACACACAACAGGTCGACAGAAAATGGCCTCGAGTTGCACCAGGGGAGGTTTAGGTTGGACATTAGGAGAAACTTCTTCACTGAAAAGGTTCTCAAAGACTGGCACAGGCTGCCCTGGAGGTGTTTCAAAGAGGCAAAGACGTGGTGCTGAGGGACATGGTTTGGCACCAGACTTGGTAGAGTTGGAGGACGGTTGGACTCGGTGATCTTAAAGTTCTTCTCCCATGGAAAGGATTCTGTGATTCTAAACCCTGTGTTTTAGTGTGGAGAGGGGGAAGGTAAATCCATTGCTTCTGTGAACAATTTTCCTTGCCCTTGTCCCAGTCCTGGACATCTGTGTGTCTGTCCCTGCTGTGTGTCTGTCCCTGTAAGTCCTTCTCCTGCACCTCATGGCCATGAGCTGTGCCATGGGCAGAGCCGCTCATGCCATGCTGCAGCTGTGCCAGATCCTGGCACGTGGCTAGTGACACAGCCCAAAGATGAAAGCAGCAATCTGCTGTCCCCTGGGTGGAGGGAGGCTTCTTCCCTTGTAATTGTCCTTTGTTTCTGGAATAGCCATGGAAGTATTGTAGAAGAACCTGTTTGTGGGGTTTTGTGTTTGATCTGCTCTAACACGGTGCAGGGAGGTGAGTGGATGCATGCTGTGTCCTGTGCTGCTGCTGAGCTGCCCCTGTGTACAGGCCTCCCACACACCATGGCCCTGGCCCAGCACTGACTCGCATGTAGGTTTCACACCTTAGAATCATTGAGTCCAACTATCAATCTAACACCACCATGGCCATTAAACCATGTCCCCAAGTGCCATGTCCACATGGTTTCTTAATACTTCCAGGGACAGTGGCTTCACCACCTCCCTTGGCAGCCTTCACTCTTTCAGTGAAAGAATTTTTCCTAATATCCAACCTAAACCTTCCCTGGTGCAACCTGAGGCCACTTTGCTCTTGTCCTATCACTTGATACTAGGGAGAAGAAACCAACACCCACCTCAATACATCAGGTAAGCTGTAGAGAGCAATAAGGTCCCTACACTGCCAGCAAGGTCTCTTTGCACTGCCTGATTTGATAGAACATGACCATTAAAGCTCAGGGGAAGCTTGCAAGGTCTGCTAAGCCCTTCAAGGCTGGAAGTGTCTTTATGCTGTATGTGTTGCACAGGGGTTTTGTTCCTACTTGCAGGCTCCTGTTCTCCCTGCCTACCAAGTCCAATCTGGATTCACTGCACAGTGTTTTCAGCTGAAAACAGCTCTCAAAGTGCCTCCTGAAAACGGTAGGAAAAATTTCCATGCTGGGGATAATGAGCGGTGAGTGCAGAGGAGGGACACAGTGGGAATTCCTCACTCCTAGAAAGTAGCTCTGAGCCTGAATCTCAGTGCCACAAAAACCTTGGAGGAATGAGTACATGGGTCTGGGTTTGTTGGTTCTTTGTCACTCCTGAATTGGGCCATGAGGCTTTGCTTTTCTTTATGGATCCAAAATTGTGCCTGGTATTATTCCAGAAACACTGCAAGTGCTGTGTGCCCAGTGCTCCCCTGGCTGCTGGGAGGTGGCTGGGAAGGGGACTGGCAGGCTTCTCCTGGGACAGGCTTACATTGTTTGGATTGGTTTCTCAGGGTTGGTGTCATCTAGCAGCTATGCATCTCAAAAAATATGTTCAAGCAGTGCCAGGGAGGATGGCAGGGAGGGCTGGAGGCAGGAACACTCATAATGGGTACAACACATGTGAGGCTGAGATATTTGCCCTCCTTATGACCTGAACCCTGCTGGTACAGGTGGGTGGTATGTTGACCAAGCCTGGCTTTCATGGATGAGCACAGACCTCTAGCTGCTGGGCCCTGGCTCCTTCATCATCCCCAGGTTATGTCCTGGTAGAAGCAGACCTTTCCCCTGACTGCCAGCAAAGCCCACTGTGAGCAAGAGGTCCTGCACACAACCAGCTCTGGGCTGGAATGTGGCAGCAAAGATCTTGCAAGTATCAAACAGCTCGCTGTGCTTTCAGACAGGCATGTGCCCCCCAGTGTTGGCTAGTTGCCCAGGTCCCTGGACCCATCCCTCTTTTCCAGGGACCTTGCTCACTTTAGGTGAGGGGAGCTCATCTCTGAGCTCTTTGTCTCAAACAGCCCAGAAGTTGCTTGATTTATTTTTTGTAGACTTTTTGCCCTGTAAATATTTGCTTGTAAAGCCAAAGTTAAAGTTACTGACTGTTATTTATGTAGGGGAGATGGATATTTAAGGCTGTTCCACTTTGTTTTCCAAAGGGGTCCCTTTTTAAAGGGCAGCTGCTGCTGTTACCAGGATATCTAAGCCGACTGGTTTAGGGCTTTGCTCCCAGTGCCTCTCACCTGCCTGATCTGCAGGAGGCTTGGCTGAGCTTGCAGCGGGATGCAATGAATTTTTCCTTGCACCATGGTTTCCTGCCTCCTCCTGCTTTGGTCTTCCCTTCCCAAACATGTCTGCTTTTTTCCTTTCTACCTTAGCCCCCACCAGCTCTCCCTCACCCCTTTTATACCCCCAATTCTCATACTTTTGTGAACATACTGCCAATGAGTGCTGGCTGGCTCTGCTCCTCTGGTTCCAGCACAGGGCTGGCCCTGTGCCCTGCTTTCCCTGATGCTGATAAGCTCTCCTTGGCAACAGCTCTGCACTGTCAGAGCATTTCCCTCCTCCTGATCTCTCATCCCACAGACTTCACGAAGACCTGTCCTCCCTTGGCAACCCAAATCGTCTTCCCATGTTTTCTGTCTACCTTTTTTGTTTGCCTCCTCTGTCTGAAGAACTTCTTCATCCTGCCAGCGGATGACCGATTCAGAAACAGCCCCCAGAGCCCAGGCTTGGCTGCCATCACCTCCTCTGCTCCCAGGACCTGCACCTCAGTGTGTGTGCGCTAGCTCCACGTGGATGCTGAAGGTTACCCCAGTCCCAGGGCCAGCTCAGCACTGCCTCATTTCCTTGCCTCGGGTTGCTAAGGTACAGCTGAAGCCCTCATCCGGAGTGTCATCATCTCACGGCTCAATTCCTTCAACATCCTTTTCTCTGGCCTTGACAAATGCAATCTTCTCCCACTCCTGCCTGTTCAGAGCTCTGCTGCAAGGATCATTTTCCTCGCCTGTCATTTTGCTCGTGTCACCCATGCTTTACTTGCTTCTGCTGGTTCCTGCTGGCAAACAGCAGTTACCTGTCTCTGCTCTCCAGACCTTTCACAGCTTTCTTTCCTGTAAACCTCGAGGTCCGTCTCCACACACGGTTTCTCACTGTCACTCAGCCCCTGGTGACAGCCTTTGCAAGCACCTGCTGTGTCTCCCAGCTCTCTGCCTTCTGCCCCAGTGCTTCCTGCTTGGAGAGGAGGAACTCCTAAATGCACCATGCAAGAAATGTCTTCCTGTCCTTCACCTCTCCTTCACCAGCATCTGTCACCTCTGTTGGTGATCATGACTTGGTTGCAAGTGTAGGAACCACCTTTCTGTCAGACAGCAGCCTGGTTTTCTCCATCTGCTTCTTCTCCTCTACTGCTTTGGTTGAAGATCTTTGGGGCAGCACCTTTTTTAGCAGCAACTGACTAGAGAAGTACAAGCTCATGAGATCCTCTTGGCTGTCTGTGTGTGTGATGTGTGTCTGTCCTTAATGGAAGCAGTAGCGGAGTCATGCCGAATTTGGCAGACTAGGTGGGGACGTTATGCTTCTTCCATGTTTAGTGAAAGGAAATGTCTTGGTAGCAGAGAGGGACCTTCTCTGGCACCCAGAGGCTTGCTTTCCACGGGGTTTGTACAGCTCAGTGCTGCTGGGGAACAGGTTGAGCACCTGCCCCTTCTTACTCTATCATGCCTAAAGCAAAGGGTGCAGGCAGCTGACACAGGGGAGCTTCCCCAGCTCTGAACCTCGATGGTGGCTGAGGTGCACTCCAGGACAGCATCTGCCATTGCAGACCAAGTCCAGCCCTGGATACTACCTGCTTGGGCTAACCTGGAGCAGGGGTAGGGTGATGCTGACCCCAGGCAGCACATGGAGGCCCTACTCTGCACCTTGAGTGTAGGAGGGAGATGAAGAACGCATCAATGCCTTCATTTGCCCTTATGGATTTTTCCACCATCTTTTATAAGCATTCATTTTTATTTATGTGATGTTGAAGTCAGTCCAATTTGGAAATCAACTTTTCTAAGAGGCTCCCCTCAGATCTTATTAGCTTCATGTAGTATTTCTATTCATTTTTGCTAATACCATTCATCAGGCTGGCTGCAGTGGTGGCTGTGGGAGGTGGTAACCCCCTCCTTGCCAGGCTGCTGGGGTTGTGGGAGCCCAGTGGCTGTGGGAGCAGCAGGATCCAGCCATAGAGTGAAGGACTGGAGCTTCTATGTTTCCAGCTTCCAGCAGTGTGTGTGGCAGTTTCTGACATCCATTCCCACACAACATAACGTCCCCACCCTTGTTGCACCCAGCATTGCCCACAACCCACCTATGGCTGCTGGCACAGAAGGTTTCTTTACCTGCTCGTGATGGAAATCAGTGGCTGGTTTGGGCAGAGAATAGTTAACAAGCACTTGGGCTATCCTTGTCATTAGAGAAATTCCTGGAAGAAAAAAAAATATTCCATTGAGGGCTTTTAAAGCAGAGCTAAGATGCCTGACTCAGGAAATCCTTCAGCTGTAGATTGCCAGCGGCTGGAGGATTGTCCTGGGGAGGAAGGTATCAGAGCACGCTTGGCCAGATTCTACACCCACCCCCTGGCATTTGCTGCGGGCCCCTGCCAGAGAGGATGTTGGCAGGATGGACCTTTGCACTGGAGCTGGCAAGCACTGCATCCCTTCCTGGGGTGATATTCCAGTGACCCAACAGAGCTGGCTGCAGCCAGAAGGGCAGCGTCAGGGTGGGGGTCAGGTGTCATCCCCGAGCAGGAACTGGGGCTGCCAGTATGGGCTGCACACCTGCCCTGCATCCCTCCCCTGCCACCAGCACAGGGCATGGCTCCTGAAGAGTCACGCCTGCTCTGCCTCTCCCCTGCCTTTGATTATTTATTGAAGTGGCTTGATGCTGGGTGACTGTAATTAAAAGAAGAAAAATACACACAATAAAATGATCTCTGAAATGGCAACACGCTGGATGCAGTGAAGCAAGAGGAGGATTAAATATTTATTGTCACTGGTCTGCTGGGGGCAAAAAAATTAAAATTATTTCGCCGGAGAAAAACATTTTAATTATTTAATTTGAGGGGAAGCCTCCTCCACAGCCCTCCTTATTGCTCAGCCCCAGACAAATGGCAGCACGATGTAAGGCTTGATTAAAATCTGAATGGGATGAAGAGCTGGAGATTGGAACAAGGGACGGGGAGCCACGTGGTTGCTATCGGACCCTGAGGTCCTCCTGCTCTGCTGCAGCAGGTCTGTGTTTGTGGCCCTGCATCTTGCAGGGGCAGTTCTTCTTCTCAAGGGGTGGTTCGTGCTTGGCAGCCATTAGCCAGTGATTTGTTTTGCCCATAGGATCCTAGGCTCAGGACAGGAGCTGCTGGGGGCATCGATCATGGAGTAGGAAACTGCAGCAAGCTACTGTGACCCACCATTTGCAGCTCCAACTCTGGACCAGTGGATTGCTCTAAAGAGCTTCACTGGGGCAGGAGCTCTGATGTGTCTGTCTCTGCAGCCCAGCTCCATCATGCAGACTCTGCAGCAGGCACCCATCCTGTGGGTGTCACAGGGCTGTTCAAACACCCATGTCTCATGGTATTTACATATTGTGGCTGTGAGGCTTTTCCTGAGAGCCTTCCTGCTGGCTCTGTGGGAAAGGTGTTGGGGCCGGCGTCCCGTTGGCACGTCCAAGGGGCGAAGGGTCTTCAAGCCATATATCAAAGAATGAGGAGCACGAAGCGTGGGGTCTGGCAGCTGCTGATTGTTTTCTATGAGAGGAGAAGCTGTGATTCTTTCCCTTGTGTCTCCAGATTGACAGTCTCTCATTATTAGCCCCCTGGAAACAGGCACTTTGACTGAAAGAGCCATCCCAGCCTTCACTGTAACAATCAAAGCGGCTCAAGAATAAACACGGCTTGGCAAGAATAAACACAAATTGCAGTGCTTGCTGTGAACAGTGATATCCAAGGGAGCAAACATCAAATGAAGGATTAGCCGTGTTTGCAAGGAAGCTCTTCTAGCAAGAGATTGAGTAAGGACCATCTGCAGCCCCAAGCAGAAGGGCTACCAGGAGAGCCTGCTTGTGCCATCAGGAGCTCTCCTCTTTGAAGCTCACATGGTTTCCTTTAGGCACTGTCTGGTTTTACTTCATATGCTCTGTTGGGCGCTGAAGCCCTAAGCTCTTTGCAGATAGTGTGGAGAAGCCCAAAAAGCCCCAGGATAGGAGGAGGGTTAGAGGGGATGGGGAGAGCTTCCCTGAGGCAGGTATGTAGGGCAGGTAGTGGACCTGGCTGGGGCAGCTGCTGGAAAAAACAGATTGAAATCCTGCAGGCATTGGAGGAAGATCACATTCACTGAGTCCTGTGGGAACTCTGACACTAGTGTTGCCAGTCTTAGGGCAGTAGCCCTAAAGGCTGATGTGAACCAGCAGCCTTCCCCCCGCTGCCTGTGGGAAGCCAGCAAGGCCTCCTCCCCAAACCCTCGCCCGGAGACAGCCACACAACATAAATCAAATTTGGAGGCACAGAGGTTCCATAAACAAGCTTATTTTCTGAAGCCAGGTCCCATTATGTTATCTGTCACTTTATAGGGGTTTCTGAGCCATTTATTTTTATGTATATACATCGGAGCTGGTGAGCCAGCGTTGGCCTGAGAGTATAAAGCTGACAAGACACGGTAGCAGCGTGCGAGAGCTGTCAGCAGAGCAGCCGCCTGTGAAATGAACACGGGAGCCAATGCCTACCATTTTATTTACAGGGCCTCTTGGGTAGTGTGTGCCAGAGCAGGGGCTGCCACCAGGCACGCTCCTGGCACCAGTCTGTGCCACCCAGCAGTCCTGAGCACCCTGAGAGGGACCGATACAGGCAGGGATAAGGTCTTGAGGCAGCTAGGAATGAGGTTTTCTTCTCTGAGAGCATCTTAAGCTGCCAAAGTGCTTTGGTCACCCAGAATCCATATAAAAGGACAAATATTTGTGGGATGGAAAGTGCTGAATACAGTTCTGCAGCACTTTACTCTTCAGTGTAGATCTTGGTAACAGTATACAACGTCTCTGTAAAATGCATATACTTGGTAATAATGATCTTATTTTTTGGTTTGGTTTCTTTTGTGTATTTAAGATAAGCTCAGACTCAGTGTAAGGTTTTGTTCTAAACTGGGAAACTGGAGCTTTCTTTTCTAAAAAAACACAGGGCTTTCAAATGGTTTTGAAACTCCCCCCCCCCCCCCCCCCAGTGATTTTATCCCTGGAGCATCATTTTGCCAAACTCAATAGTCTTTACAAAAGCCTAAATGAATAATTGTTTCTGTCATGTTCCAGGAGAAAAGTATTTAGATCAGCAATTTTTCCTCTCAGTTGAAGCAAACGTTTCAGACGTGAGATAGTTTTATGGGTCATTGACAACCCTGAAAACCATCTAGATTGTTATCAGGGTGGTGGTTCAAAACACAGACCCTACTCCTACTCTCCTGTGACCTTGCTGTAAGTCCTCTGGTTTAGCTGAGAGAGGTCTGGTCCTTCAGCGGGTGAAAAGCACTCGGTTGGGTGGCAGTTTGGGCTTGTGGGCAGCTATGCTGGATGTGGAGGCTGGTGCACCCTGCCTCCTCTTGCCAAGTTTTCAGCCTGGAATGAGTATGTTTGGGCTTGCTGTGCCAGCCCTCTCCTTTTCATACAGTCATCATCCTAGAGTGGCTTGAGTTGGAAGGGACCTTAAAGATCATCTTGTTCCAACTCCCTGCCTTGGGCAGGGACACCTCCCACTAGAACAGGTTGCTTAAGGTCCCATCCAGCCTGGTCTTAAACACTTCCAGGGATGAAGCATGAACAACTTCTTTGGGCAACCTGTTCCAGTGTCTCACCACGCTCATAGTAATGTCCAATCCAAATCTCCCCTGTTCAAGTTTCAAACCATTGCCCCTTATCCTATCACCACAGGCCCTTATAAAAAGTCCCTCTCTAGCTCTCCTGTGCTTCAGGTGCTGTAAGACTGGTATAAGGTCTCCTGATTTTAGTGATGCCCTGTCCAAAGCATGGCAGGTTGGTAAGCACCAGCGTGGCTTTGTGCCACCCTAGTGTGGGCGGCCTTTCCTGTGAGAGGCTATGGCATGAGCTTGGGAGGGGAAGGGGTCAGCAGAAAGCTCTGTGCTTCATGCCAATTCCACCACTGCAGGAAGAGCTGGAATCCTGTGGCGTGTCCCTCAGCTGCATAAAACCCAGCCAGGCTCTGTTTGGCAGGAATCATGCTCGGAGTTTGAACCTAGAGTCCCACCCTGTCTTCTTGGTTCATGAGCAGCCGCGATGTATCATCTTTGTGGGGCTGTTCAGGAAAATGCCTCGGGAGCCCCTTGGAGAGCTGAAGGCCATGGGTTAGATGGTGGCACTTTTCCACCTTAGAGCAGCAAGCCCTGACCTGTTGGTTGGAAGTTTCCCAGCACTGCTCTGCTGCCTGCTTAAAAGCAAGTGGCGTTGTTTTAATCCTCAGCTTTCTTTGTGGTTTTTGTGAGGAGCGCATTTCCTTCCCTGGTTTGACTTGTAGCCTCTTCCACCTTCCCATGTCATCCAGCTGTAGGAAGGACTTCTCCCTTGTTGATGAGCAGGCAGCTCTACCTGATTGATCTGTTTGCCTTCTAGCCTGGATCATTCCTCAGCGGGTCTGTCTCTCACCTGCCTGGGCACTGCTAAATCTTGCCTGGAATGAACAGCTATTTGTCAAGTGAAATAGGAAGCTTTGAGTCTCACATTCCCCAAGGCCACTTAGCAGGGCTCTGGCTGCTTGCTGGACACTTGTTTTCCTGTGCTGGTGTGGTATGAGCAGGAATGAAGGCCACAAAGATCCTCTACATCACGTTAGCACTGCTGCTGGGAGCCCTCATGATGGGCACTGTGTGTCTTGTCTCCCCCAGCCCGTGACAGTGTCACGTGCCTTGGCTCTACCCTCCGTTGAGCGATGGCTGTGGTCCTCTCGCCATTGCCTCAGTCCTTTGTGCCTCTCTGCACCAACTCATTTATTGACTAGGAGTGTAATTGTGCTGCATCATGTCTAATTGGTTTGCTCTGTCACTCTCCATTTGCTTTCTCTGTCTGCACCCTCCCGCTCCCCTCTATAAATGTGCCAAGCTGTGAGCGTGAGCAGGACACGAGGCCACGTTCCTGATTGCTGGAGGAAAAACAGGCACCCAACTTCCTCCTTTCTTCTCCTAAATTCAAATGACAAGAAACAGAGGAAAACAATTTTGCAAACCCTTGGCAGAGGGCCAGCTCTGATAAAGAGCCATAATTAATCTCCCCAGCTTTATTAGAATATCATTACAATTAACTCAGCAATCTTCTCTTGATCAAAGCCATTGTTCCCTGCAGAGCAAAGAAAGCCAGCATCAGCCTGGATTTTGTGGTGCTCTAAAGCACCTAGAGGTGAATCACTCCTGCAAGCCCCACAGCAGCCACTCTGTCCTCCAGGCTGGCAGCATATGGACCGGGAGGACCAGAGCTGTGCTGGCACAAACCTCATCCACTTGCAGCTCTGTTTTGTTGTTGTTGTTTTGGGTTTTTTTTTATTTGGTTTGTTTTGATTTGATTTTTTGTTTGGGTTTTTTTTTTGGTGGTTTTTTTGCAGCTCCTCTTCTTTGTGGAGCTGTTATAGTCCAGATCCTTGGTGGGGTTGGAAGTGACCTCTGGAGATCCTCAAGTCCAACCCCGCTGCCAGAGCAGGACCATAGAATCTAGTGCAGGTCACACAGGAACACATCCAGACAGGACTCGAAAGTGTCCAGAGAAGGAGACTCCACCACCTCTCTGGGGAGTCTGTTCTAGTGCTCTGTGACCCTTACAGTAAAGAAGTTCTTCATCAAGTTGAGGTGCTGTAGTTTCCATCCATTGCCCCTTGTCCTATCACAGGGCACAGTGAGCAGAGGCTCCCTGTCCCTTCCTTCCTGACACCCAGCCCTCAGATGTTTAGGGACATATATTAGATCCCCTCTCAGTCTTCTCCTCTCCAGACTAAACAGCCCCAGGTCTCTCAGCGTCTCCTCACAAGGCAGTGTTCCAGTCCCTTCATCATCCTGGTAGCTCTCTGTTGGACTCTCTCAAATAGACCATTGTCCCCACTGAGCTGGGGAGCCCCGAACTGGATGCAATATTCCAGGTGAGGTCTCACTAGGACAGAGCAGAGGGGGAGGAGAACCTCCCTCATCCTTGATGTAGATGCTTCTGGACTCAATCTTTCAAGCACTGGGTCTGCGCCGTTGTGTGTTCGTGCAGCTTTCCACGTGCCTGCTGCCACGTGTCAGCTGGAGACACGGGGGCTGTGGCAGTGACGCAGCCAACAGCAGCGTGGCTGGTGAAGAAAGCAGGGGAAACGCTTGTGGAAGCCACGTTTGAAAGACAGGAGAGTTGCCAGAATGAAGCTTCCTAAGCTCTGCAGTTAAACAGCCCAAGGTGCCTGCTTAGGGAGAAGCGGAGAAGATGAGCAGTGCTGCACTACTCCTTTCCTCCCTTTCCAACTGTTCTTTTACTGTGGGGGATTTATCTGCAATTTAAGCCTGTGATTAGTTTTATCAAAAAGATAGTTCTGAGGCAGAGATCTTCTAAGTGATTCTCTGTGTATTTGAAAGACACCAACAGCTCCACTTGCACTGCAGGATGAAGACACATCTGTTTGCTGCCTTAGGCATCCAGCTGTGAGGGCCTGCTGCCAGAAGGAACCTCCTGGTCCTGCACAGACCCCAACCCACCCCAAGTCTTTCAAGACATTTCTCTTTCTCCTCTGAAGATTCCAGAACTGTTACTCTCTTGCCACTGGGCAAGATTCTTTATCTGAGCTAATTTTGTGTCTCTCCTCCTCATCACATTTCTGCTTTTGGAAAATACTCCCAGGCTCCATGCTGCCACTGGGGTCCTGACAACACAGCCTAGTGACAACTCGGGGTGCTGGGTCCTAAGTCTCCAGGATGTGGAGACATTTGGCAGGCTTGCTTCAGGAGCAAAGAGGCTTGTGGAGAGGGATAGAGAACTCGCAGCCCATTCCCCATCTACTCCTGCCTCCTTCTGCAGGGTGGCAGCCCTTTGCCAGTCTGGAGCAATGCCCAGGGACACTTCTGCTCTCTGGTTCCTGATGCAGAACTAAGGAGGTTTGCTCTAGGCTAAACAGCCTGGCCCTGCCTCTGTTCTCAGCCTGATGTGGGATGGCACAGGTGGAGGTTCTATCCCTAAAATGGTTCTGCCACAAAGGGTTTCTGTCCTGTGGGTAGACACAGTGAGTGCTCTCAGGTCACACAAAGAGGGAGAAGCATGGGAAATTAAAAGCTTTCAGTCTCTTCTCCCACGGTTTCTGGAGCTGGTCACAACGGGTAGATGACCTGCAGTGGAAAAGGTGATGCTGAACTGCCTCTGCCTGGGCAGAGTCATTAGATGATGGCATTTGAAGCCCTCACTCTTGTTTTTTGTCCTGGATTCTCAGCTGTTTGAATTGTCAACACTTGTGAGCCCCAGGAAAAAGAAAAGAGAAAGAAAAGACAGGTTCAGGGTTGGGCCTAATAGACCTTGTCATTGTCCCTTTAAGCAGCCACCCAGGAGAAGAGAGCAGCTGCTCCAGTCCATTTGCTGGTGCAGGTAGAGCTGTAGCAGGCAGCTCTGCCTCTCCTGCCTGGCTTCTCCTGCTCTCTGCAGCCCCTTTCACGCTTTGTAATGTGGAAAAGGAGCAGGACTGCATTTGTGGTGCAGATTTCATATCCACAGTGCATGATGCACTGAGCAAATGCACCATGATGGTGGCACCCAGCAGGGGCTGGTGGTGAACACATAGCAGGATCTAAGGGTGGCATCCACTGCTGCAGCACCTGAGGAGCTTCAAAAATGCAATCAGACCACTTCAAGGAAGAAAGACCTGTTAGGGTCTCATAAGAAGATAGTGAAGAGGCATTGTGTGGCCCACAAGCTCTCTGACCTTGGGCTGCCTGAGGCTGGGGAGGACTGCACAAGAGGCTTATTAGGGTTGTTCTGTACACTCCTGTGCCTTAACTTGTCCTTAGCAACAGTTACAGGCTCACCATGGGTGAGGACAGGAAGGATGGGCTGAGGACAGGTAAGGTGGCCTGAAGACAGGAGGGGATGCTTAGCCAGGTTCAGAGGGAGTAGGAGTGGGAGAGGCTCTTCTGAAGAGATTAGGACAATGCTTCCATCCCCACACCCTGTCCCACCTTCGACAGGAGGCAGCAAACACTACTCCTGCACCAGTGGCTGGTCAGGCTTCTGGCATGGCTGCCTCAGGTCTCCAAGGGAGATGCAGGGCCTGAGTGTCAGATTGTTATTAAACATCATTAGTAAGTGACAAAACTGTGTGGAGCACTTCAGGCAGACAATGGCTGGAGGAGCGACTGTTTGCAGTGCCTGAGAGAGGAGTGAGTGGTGAAGGTCAATGATGCCTCATGCTGGGCTCTCTCCACTCCATCTCCTTGAGGAGGCAGGAGGAATAGATGTTTCCTCAGGGAGAGACAACACAGCTTTGCAGGGAACCCCTGCATGTCACCAAGGGACTTCGGTATGCCCATCTGTGGGGTGTCAAAGATGGTATGTGCATGAGGAAAGACCTGTGCAGCCCTCAGATCCTCCTTGTCCTGTATCTTTAGGGACTCCAATACAGGGCAGGACAGATTCCCACCATGGTGGAGCTGGCCAGCGGAAGGGCTTCTTTAGCATCTGGAGATGTCCTTGCTCACTGCAGGGGGGGCTGGACAAGATGACCTTAGAGGGTCCCTTCCAACCCAATGCATTCTAAGATTCTATGATCTCTTCTACCCAGCAGAGTCAACTGAGAAAGAGGTTTTGCAAATGTTTTTCTTGCCAGCTCTTTTCCATGCTCTCTCACTGAGAGAGCTGGACACTATGGACCACTGAGAAGGCAGCACCCAAACCAGCGGCCCCAGCATCTCTGGAAAAGCTGCCTGCTTGCTTCTGTGCATGGATAACTGTGGAGCTCTGGGGAGGAGCTGGCTTTAGGGGCAGGGACACAAATCCACTGTTCTGAGGAGTGAGATGGAAGCAGAGGCAGCCCTGGTAAGCATGCCCAGAGTGGGAGCCAAGGGATGGCAAGTCGTGTAATCATCTGCTTGAAGCAATTGCAGGCCATCAGCAGAGCAGAGAGACTCTTCCTTGTGTTTATTTAAGGCGAGATGCCCTAGTTTTGTGCTTTCAGTGGAGTCCCTAATTATTCCTCAGTCTTTGTAGTGAGCTAATTAGTTTTGCAGCTCTCAGGGCTGGGGAACACTGATAGGCTTGGGAAGCGCAAGCTGGAGGGACGAGGAGGAGCAGAGAGCTGGTGGGAGATGGTTGACTGGCAGACAGGAATGGCTGGGAGCAGGGCAGGGTTTGGGGAGCTGATGGATGATGGTTTGGGAAGGATGATGGAGGAAGGAAGAGCCAGAATCTCTTGTCAAGCGAGGAGCTGGAGTGTAACGATAGAAGGCACAGCGCTGAAACAGCAGGCGGTAATTGAGGGGGCTGGGGAGGTGGGGAGGGAACTCTTAAGAGAGATGGGTGGTGGGAGAGTGGTGGCAGAGCCCATTGCAGGGCTCAGGATGTGGAAGCCTGCACAGAGGGGTGCAGCTGCTACCCTTTGCCATGGGCACTTCTTTGGGTGGCTGCCTCCCCGGGATGCTGCTGGCTCTTGGGCTTGCAGGGCTGGAGTGTTTCCTGACTGTCCCATCTCTTTTCTAGCTTAGTGATGACACTGAGGAGCTCTGCTGGGATTGACCAGCCTGTCCCTGCCACATGGAGCAGCTGATCCCTAAGGTGTATACTCAGCTTCCTGGCAGATCAGAGCTGGTTCTTTGGGATAGAGCCACCATGGTGAAGGTAACCTGCAGGGGTACACAGCTCCATCATGCTCCCTTCATTCTGGCTTCTCTCTGTACGTGGATGCCTTGTGGCTCTGACATGGGGCTGTGCTCTTGAGCCCATGCTCCCTACGTCTACCCCTTGAGCCTGAGGGGCAGAAAGGTCTTATTCCTTCTCCTGCTGTCATTAGGAAGTTCCCAGTGGCCACCAAGTGCAGTGTGACAACTCTGAAGTGCCCAGGTGGCCCTGGATTTATTAGGGCATTATCCTACTAGAGCTGCAAATGGTGTCATCTGTCTTCTCAACTTTGCACTTTATTTCAGGGAGAGAATTTAGTATATCCAGGCAATATGCTGTAGTTTTAGCATATGATAAAGCCCTGCTGGGAAGTGTAGTTTTATTGATTTTGTTATTAAAGTGCCACTGGAATAAATTTGCTCATTTGAATGAAATGTCTTATTACCTGGATCGTAACAGGCACATGATGAAATCTCTGGAGGAGCTACCCACTGCCTGGGGATGGGGGAGCTGTGACTGAGCAGCTGACGGGGACCCACAGCTGCCACCCTGCTCAGCCCAGGCTGGGTCCTGCCAGATCACTCAGCACCCACCTGAGGCTACCAGGCAACTGCTTGGAAAGCTCAGGATGGGACCAAGCTGCAGTGATGGGGGCACTGTATTTCAGTTGAGGTTTGTACTGTTCCTCTGACCCTTTGCTCAAGTAAGGTTGTTGTTTTAAGGGGAATTGAGGAAAAAAAATCTCTTTCACATGGCAATATTTCTTTAGTACCACCAGTTATGGGGGTGGATAGAGAAATGAACTGTTCCCCATTACACCAGGACCTAACTGCACATCCCATGCTTTCCAGTTAAAATTTGATTGCCTTGAATCTTGCAGATTATGGAAAATAAGAAAAAAGGCCTAGTAAAATTTATGGGTTTTAATCATGAACTGATGGAATCACAGTAAATCTATCATAAGCATGCAAATGTGGACCCTGGGGGGAGAAAAAAAAAGAGGAAAGCAATCAGCCTGTTTTTACCTGGAGGAACTGCATGTAGCCATGGTGGGGATGGGCAGAAGGGGAGCAGGGATGGTCCCCTAGCCTCCTTCTCTGGGGTGTTGAGCCTACACACCTCAAAGCCTTTTCTCCTCTTCTGTGTTCTGCAAAAATCTGGTAGCAGCAGCAGCACTGCAAAATCCATTCCCTGTCTCATGGCCAACTGGCCAGCCAAGGCTGGGGAACTTGTGGGGAGGTGGGAAAACAGGGACAAAGCAGAAGCATAGGGGGAGAGAGGGAAGTGAGAAAGGAGAAGGAGAGTCAAAGGCCAAATGTTTCTCTCCTTGCTGTGGCAGGAGCCCGATGAGACTCTGCTAGGTGAGGTATGGGGGAGAAATGTGTGTGCTGTGGGCAGCACAGATGCAGCAGGCAGAGAAGAGCATTTGACAGAGAGAAATAGCAGGAGAGCAAGGCAGAAGCACAGGAGGCAGAAAGTATTTTAAAAATATGAAAAAAAAAAAGGAGAGGGAGTGATAAGGAAGAAAAAAAGGAGAGAGTAAAAAATTGACTCTGAAGCAGAGATAAGAGAGGGAGGGCAGTTAGCGAGAGAAGGAGTAAAATTAACTGTGATAAGGCCTGATAGAAATGGGGGAAGGCAGCAAGCCTAGCAGCACAGCCAGGGGCTGCAGGCAGAGATCTGGGGGGGGCTGTGGGGTGCAGGGAGGTGAGGGGCCAGCCCAACCCCTCTCCTCTGGTCACCCTCAGCCTGCCTAGGCAAAGGTGTCTGTCTCAAGCATGGTATTTTGTGCTACTCTCCATGCCTCTGATGGTTGGGGTAGAGGAGCTGAGTGGGCACAGGGATTGATAAGTAATGTAGGGGAGCTGGCAGGTATAAATGTCCCTTCTGCAGGGTGCTCATAACTCTGCTCCTGCCTTAGCAGCAGAAGGGGAAAGTCAGGCACCTGCCAGTCAGGGCCCATGGCAGTGGGGGAAACGTGGAGCCCAGTGGGGAGGGAAGTGTCTGGGACAGGTGATGTGCCCAGACTGGGAGTGCTGAATAACCCCTCCTCCTTCCTGCTGCATGCCAAAGCATGATGCCCATCACAAAGGTTCTCGTGGGGGTCCTGGTCTTGGAAGCAGAGGAGGCATGGTTCCCCTCCATGCCCTAAACACATCTCTTCCTGCATTTTTTTTCCTCCCCCCCCCCGCCTCTTTAAAGCTGTTTTATAAAGTGCTTTGTGTTTATCCTTAATTCAAAAGAAACAAGTAAGAAGTGTTGTCCAGCTCTGACACACAGCCCTGAAAAGCAATGCTGAAACCCAGCCCCGGCTCTCTCACCCCTGATTGAGCTGCAATAGAAACATTCTGTGCATTTCAGCAAAGGAGACAAAGAGAGTTCATTCTTTGGAGGCTGTTTTCCCCTGATCTTTACCAGCCATGAAAATTGCTGAGATGCTGGCCGCTCTGAGATGCTTTCCTTCTGCTCCATCCATCTGCTTTAATCACCCAGGGACTGAAAGAAATATAAAATATTCTCCAGTTCACAAAGCACTGAAGATTAAAACAAAAATCAGTGTGGATAATGAACTGTGTGGCAGGCAGCAGGGCCACAGAGTGCTGGGCAAACTGGCTAACGAGGGACTTGGAGCCGCAGCAACAGGCTTCTACCTTGGGAGGGTTTTGAGCAGCAGAGGTGGTGGATCTGGGGCCTGTATGGGTCTGGGTGGCAGGTCCTGGGCTGGGAAAGTCACAGTATCACAGTATCACAGTATCACCTGTGCTAGTACAGCCTCAGATGTTCCACAGAAAGAAAAATCATTTGCACTCTCCTGGTTTTTTAAAGCTTCTTTTTAACAGTGACAGACCCAATTCTTCCCTTTGGTTTCTGGGGCACTGTAGTGTGCTGCCAATACCTTGTGGGACCTGAATATTAGTATTTTTCTGAAATCTCTGTGTGTTGAATTAGCTCTGTTAATTACAGCATTAACAAAGGATAACTGGAGTCAATTAAGTGGCTCTTTCATGCAGCCAGTGTTACTAGCTGCCCAGGATCATGGAGAACCTCTCTTCCACCTCTCTGCTGTCTGGTGAACCATTGCTTGGGTTATTATTGTCAGTCCTTGCAACAAGGTTCAAACTGCAGTCTCTGCACCTATCCTGCTGCTTGGTTTCAGCATTTCCTCTGGAGCTTTGGTGCATCCCTGCCTCTCCCAGGCACTGCTCCTGGCCACTGCTTGGGGTGCATGGAGCAGGATCTGTGGTGCAGGCAGAGCCCAGCACCTGCCTTCAGCTTCAGGTCTAGGTTTGGGTGTTGCTGTTTGTGGTTTCAAATTTATTTAGCTCCCTAAAAATGCTGGCTAAACACTGATGGGAGGGGAAGCTCACAGAGAAGCATTTTCCTTTGGCTCTTTTAAAAGGTGAAACAAAAGCAAAAGACTTAAAAAAAAACGAAAAAAGAAAAGAAAGGGGAAAAAAAAAAAGATTTGGTTTCAAAGTTCTAAAGGAAAGATGGGTTAGAGATGAGAAACTAACAAATCAAAGCTCCTGAAACCCACTGAGGAAAAAGAAGCAGGGAATGTTTTGTTTGAAGATGAATAGAAAGCTGAACCGAGCAAAGAATCTCCCCACTCCCCGTGAGCACAGATGTTTCAGGTTGGTTCCTCTAGATTGGCACACTGCTGGAAGAAAAGCAAATCCATTCCTTCCCCTGTCGGCGCTCCAGGTTCCTGTCACCTGCTTTTAATCATCTTGTAGTGACTTTGATCCCTGAAGACTCCTTAAGTGCTCTACAAATCAAGCATGCAAATCTGGGCTCATCCACCTCAGAGATGCCACCAAGCCTGGGTGGACCAGGAAGCTGCTGGCCAGTGAAGTGTCCTGGTGGCAGCTGGGAAGGATGGGGAGCCCCTGTTGCTTTGGGGATGGAAACTTCTAGTGCCCCTATGGCCAGTGTCTGCAGGGATGTTTTGCGATCCTAGCACAGCCAAAGACTGTTGGGCTGTGCTGAAGTCCCCAGGCTGTTGGACCACCCCTGTTTCTTCCGTGGAAAGGCCCCATAGGAATGTTTGGCTGTGGCCTTCACGTTGTCCTGTGCCTTCTAGGGGTCGAGACAAACCAACTGGGATGGGGCCGAGCTGGTCTGATGGTGCTTCTCATATTTTCCAAGCTGGACTTGAGACATCTCTTTGTTGCTCTCTGTCCCTCAGTTTCACTCTTCCCCTCTGTGGTCCTGACTTGCTGCTTTTAATACAATTTTGTGCTGGTGCTTTCTGTACCTGTGCCATATCTGACAGCTGCAGGTGGCTCTGGTGGCGGAGCAGGGTGGCACTGCCACACCTCACTCTCAGGGAATGCACGGGTCAGCACAGCCCTGCCTGGGGACCACTTTAACCCCACTTAACCACTTTAACCTTCTTCCTCTTGGAGACAGTGCAGGATTCTTCCAGAGCCCCCAAACCCAAGTAGCAGGACAGAGCAAAAGCAGATCAGTGCCTTCTGACCAGACACCCTGGTGACAGGCATGATGGAACTAGTGCCAGGGCAGCCAGAACACCTCCCTGCTTCAGCCCCATGCCTGTTCTCTGGCTCAGGCTGTGCAAATGGGTCTCTAGAAATGTATGGAATTTCAGTTTTTTTCCAGACAAGGTCTCCTGCAAGCCTGGAAGCTAAATTCCCTCAGATACACTTGCTGGCAACTTTGGCTCCCAGTGGTCAGGTCTAGAAAATCACCATCAGAGTCCTTTAGGGCAGGTGGGGAGCAGTGTGGGCTCTGCATGGGCTGCTGGATACCAGGGCCCTGGGGTGTGCCCAAGCAGCAAGGGAACTGCAGCATCCCTGCCTACATGGACAGCTGTCCACAGCACCAGGAGTGCTCCAGCAGGGACAAAACACCACTGTGCTGCTGGCAATGGCTGGCAGAAAGTCCTCTCCCCTTGTAAGAAGCAGTGGGATCCCCCAGGCACCCCTAGCACTACCTGGGCAAAGCGTGGCCTAGCTGGTGCTCAGCCTGGGGATGCAAGCATGGAGGGCACGATGAGCTGCAGCTCTGAGACAGGGCTTCACATCCTCCTCATCAAGCAGCAGGCAGGTGGACACAGCCCTACTATGTTCAGTGCTGTGACCTGACCCCCCCGAATGTTGGGGGCAAGCAGGGGAACCTGCTGTAAAACCACAACTGCTCCTTGGGGGTAAAAAAGTCAAACTCCTCTCGATGCTGTGCAGGGCCCAGGACAGAGCCAGAGGTGCCTTTGGGAGAGCGTAACACTTTGGTGTCAGCTGGAGCCTCACCCTGGCCTGGGGCTGTTCTCGGAGAGGCGGCTGGCAAGGGAGCACTCGCCAGAGGTACGGCACTGGACAGATCAAGAAGTCAAGATTTTGCATTCCAACTATCTATAGGAAATAGGGTTTTTTTTATTATTTCAAGTTTTTCATAAAAATCCATAATTATTGAAATCAAAGTTACAGAAGAAAGTTCGTAACTTTTTATTGATTTTATTTCTCTTTTTTTTTTTCCTTTCCCTTTTTTTTTTTTTCCCTTTTTTTAAAACTTTTTTTTTTTTTTTTTAATTCCCCCACCCCTTCTGTTGTTTTTCCCTCTCAAGAGTTAATATCTGACACCAGAGTCCATCAGACAAGAGTCCTTACAAACACAGGAGTCCTGAAGACATCAGCTGGATGTTTTCCTGGTATAAAGAAGAGGAGGAGAAAGAGGTGGTGCCGGTGTGGGTGCAGTGGTTTGGGGGGGGGGGAGGGGGGGAGGGGGGGAGGGGGAGGAGGGGTGGTGGGCAGACAGAGGTCGGTATGTTTGTAGCAATGTTTGTTTCTGAAGTTTTGTTTTTGATTCGTTCATTTGTTCTTTTTTTTTTTTTTTTAAAGAAAAAAAGAAAAGAAAAAAAAAAAGAAGAAAGAAAAGGGAAAAAAAAACCAAAACAAAACAAAAAACCAACCCAAAAACGAACAAACCAAACCACAACCAACCAACACCATTATTATTATTATTATTATTATTATTATTATTATTTGCAAACCGTTGCCTGGTTAAATCATTTTCATGTTGAACTTGCGCGGCGCGTCGGCAGAGCTGATGCCCGCGTCGGACTTGCGTGGCACGTACTCGATTTCGATGTTGTGCTTGGTGTTGCCTTTCCCCCGGCTCCACAGGAAGAGGAGCACCAGACAGAAGAGCACGACGCCCAGGAAGGAAATGAAGCCCATGGTGGTGGCGATGATGAGAGTCTTGATGTCAAAGGGGAAAGGCACGGTGGCGCGCGTGCTGTTGGCATCGCTCTCGTTGGGCTGGTTGGAGATGAACGCGAAGGTTTTGTTGGGCTGGTGGGGCCAGTCGGGGGAGTAGCTGCGCACGTGCAGGTGGGCCAGCATGGTGTCGTTGCCACCCGCGTTGCTGGCAATGCATAGGTAGGTGCCATTGTCCTGGATCTGGGCGTAGCGCACCTCCAGTGTGCCGTCGGGGAAGACAGTGAGCCGCCCATTGGTTTTGGTAGAGATGAGGTGCTTCCGGGGAGACAGCCACATGATGCTGGGGGGCGGGTCTCCATCTGCCCGGCAGACAAAGTGGACTGTGTGGCCTTCGTCCACGAAGATCTGCTGAGGTTTGCGGTCCCGTATCCGTGCTCGGCGGCAGGTGAAGTAGTTGGGCAGGAGGACGTCGGGGAAGTCTTTGAACTCCTTGCCCTGGACGAACTCGGGCGTGGCGCAGGTGGGCTGCTGCTTGTTGAAGTTCAACCTCCATCGCCGCCGGAAAACCCAGAGCAGCCGGCAGTCGCAGGCTAAGGGGTTGTTGTCAAGGATGAGCGTCTCCAGGTTGCCCACCGAGTGGAAGGCCGACTCCTCCAGAGTGGTCAGCAAATTCCCCGACACGTTCAAGATGCGCAGGTAATTGAGGCCGCGGAAGGCAAAGGGCTCGACCATGGTGAGCTGCCCTCCTACCAGCTGGATCTCCTGCAGCCTGAGCAGGTCATGGAGCATGGAGCCCTCAATGGTGACGATGGGGTTGTAGGACAGGTTCAGGAACCGGAGGTAAACCAAGTGCCTCACCGACACGTATGGGATGGACGTCAAATTGCAGTGGGTGATGGACAAGGAGGTCAGGTTCAACCCATAGAGGCAGTTGGATGTCATAGTATCCAGATAGGGCCAGTGTGAGATCTCAAGGACCTTGAGCCGGTACAGCCTCTTGAATGAGTAATCCCGGATGGTGTTGATGTTCAGATGGCGCAGCCGCAGCACGATCAAGCCATGAAGGTGAGACAGGGCCTCCGTGGGGATGGAGGTCAGGTTGCATTTCTCCAGGGTCAGCTGCTCCAGGCTGTTGAGGCCACTGAAGGCCCGGTGGGAGATGTAGACAAGGTCGTTGTCACCCACCTCCAAAGACTTCAGGTTGTACAAGTCCTGGAACATGTAGTCTAGGAGGATCACAATTTTGTTCTCACTAATATCTAGCTTGGTAAGGTTGCTGAGTCCGGTAAACACCCCCAAGGGGATCAGCTTGAGTCTGTTACTCCTGAGCCCCAGCGTCCTGAGGTTGAAGAGATTGTTGAAAGCCCCAGGTTCAATGGCACTGATAATGTTCTCATTTAGCTCCAGCTCCTCCAGGTGTGGGTAGTTGGCAAATTCATCCTGGTTGAGTGTCTTGATGCGGTTCTTGCCCAAGTCCAGCAGCTTGGTCTCAGTCGGGATCCCCTCTGGCACGACCATGAACCGCTTCCGGTGGCACAGGACGGCACGCTCCTGGGCAGAGCACTCGCAGCGCGGCGGGCAGCCCGTGGCGGAGCCAGACAGGATGGATCCCAGCATCAGCAGGAGAATTGGCTGCCAGCAGGCCAGGATTGGGCTGCGCATACTCGCCTCCCCAGCTACCATCCTATCTCTCACCTGCAGGTAACAGGGGAGAGAAAAACCAAGGTAGGGGTGAGAAAACAACGGGCACAGCTACGGCAAAAGGTTCACCCTTCCGGTAGAGCTGATGTCGAGGCGAGAGGCACCACTGAGGCAAGAGCAGAGGCTCTTATTTTCCAGATGAAATCCAGCCCTTTGGCTACAGGACCATCTCTCCTCCCCACCCCCCCCCCTACTTTCCACTGGATGACTGAACGTGCACAGACTTTGAGTGGAAAGCCTTGAGGAATCTGTGTCAGACAGACCTCGCTGCCTCAGCTTCTTAAAAAAAAATAATTTAATACTAAACACATCCATCTACATCCTATTTTAAGCTCTTGAAATTATTCTGTTCCCTGTAGATGGAGCCTGAATATAAAGGCTTCTTTGCAAACACCGGAGCTGAGCATGGGATCAAGCATCTGGGGGAACCCTGCTTGGGGTCAGCTAGGAGCAGAGTGTCCGAGTGGGGAGCAATGGCAATGGCTCCCTGGGAACCAGCCCCTTTCCTCCCAGGCTCCTCCAGGCTCCATAGCAGCCTGGGCTTGGTGTCCCTGGGCTGTGGTCCCCCCCTTTGCCTCTGGGCCATGCCTGCCTGTGAGGTGAAGCCCCACAGTGCTCACCTCTGAGAAACAGCAACAGAGCTCATGTGGCTACAGAGCAAGTATAGACTGATGTGAGGTCTGGAGTGTAGGGAGTAAGAAAGTCTATGGGGTAATGGGATTCATGTGTTTAGGAGATCTGTGGGGTAAGGAAGTCTGGGGAGTAATGGGGTGTAGTGGGGTAAAAGAATTATAGGGTAAGGGAATTTGTGAGGTAAGGGAGTCTATAAGGTAAGGAGGTCTGTGGGGTGATGGGTTCTATAGGGTAAAAGTGTATGTCTGGTAAGGAGATCTGTGAGATAAGGGGGTCTGTGGGGTAAGGGAGTCTATGGGGTTAAGGAGGTTTGTGGGGTAAAGGAGTCTGTGGGATAAGGGAGTCAGTGGGGTAAGGGAATCAGTGGGGTAAGAGGATCTGCCTGCTCCCAGCCAGGAAGGACCTAGCCTCCCACTGCCTTCCCCAGCAGGGCTGGGACACCTCCTCAGGAGTTACGTTCTGGCTTGTGCCCTGTCCTCCAACCACCCCAGCCCATTAGCAGGCAGAAGTGAGCATTTCCCACTGCACTGCCTCTGTTGCATTTATTTCCTTGTTGCTGAAGCTGTTAGAAGGGATCAGATCATATTAATATTACATATTAGCTGTAAAGCCGCTCCGGCCCGTGTTTATATCTATTGTTACGTGCACGCTCCGCATTGCTCCCACTACTGCTATTTATGGCTATCGCTGGATCTGCTCAATGCATTACTTCCACTGGCTCTGTTTGTATCCATCATTATCTATCCTGTACATTACTGCTTCAGCGCTATTTATGGGTCTGGTCTGCATTCTATGCATGGCTTCCGCTGCCTCACTTTATAGCCATCATTTCGTACAGATATATGACCCAAAGACAACTTTGGTTCCCCCCCCCCCCCCAAAAAAAAATTGTTCAAAAATCCCTTTGCAAGATGCCAGGATGAAAAAATGATGGACTGGCCATAAACACATCCACCAGCACCATTTCTGAAACCACCAGGCCTTGGTGCACCACCCAAGTGGGTGGGGGTTAGCCTCTCCTCCCTAGTATCAGGTGATAGAACAACAGGCAATGGCCTGAAATTGTGCCAGGGGAGGTTTAGGTTGGAGATTAGGAGAAATTTCCTTCCTGAAAGAGTGGTCAGGCATTGGAACAGGCTGCCCAGGGAGGTGCTGGAGTCACCATCCCTAAAGATGTTCAGAAAACATGTAGACATGGCACTTTGGAACATGTTTTAGTGGCCATGGTTGGGTTGATGGTTGGACTTGAAGTTCTTAGAGATCTTTTCCTATCTTAACGATTCAATGATTCTGTGACTCAATTTGTGAGGTCCTGGTGTCCCAGTCCCAACAGCAAGCCTCCTGTGGCTTCCTCCCAGTTTGCTGTCTTTCTCTGTCCCCTTTCCCTGCTGCCTCTGCAGTGGGGCTGGTTCTTGGGGACCACCCAAAGTACATCACCCCCAGAGTGGAGTGGTGCAGTGCCAGGAACCAATCCTACACAGCTCCCCTGGCAGTGCTGCCAAGCTCCCTCCTGCCCATCCCAGTCCAGTGGAAACATTTCAGTGGGTTCACTTGGGCCTGGGCCAGGCAGCAAAGAGCCATTTGCTGGGTATTTACAATCCATCATTCCCCATGTCATCACGTCCCTAGTGCTGACAGTGCTGGGCAGCCTTACAAACACAAGCTGGGCAGCTGCTACCATTGGGGTGCCACTGGGATGGGACCTGTTGGAGGGACGTGCCTGCACCGCAGGACAGGATGGCAGCGCCAGTTGGCAGCTCTCAGGCAAAGGGCAACACTGGATTTACACCCCAGGCTGTGGCACAGCCCAGGCCAGAGCTGAGCTGCTGGGGTGCCCCATGCTCCCCTTCTTCCCCATCCTCCTGCCTGCGAGGTGCTGGTGGCATTGCTGCTGCCCATCCTGCTTGCCAATGCAGGCGGCCTGCGTGCGGCCTCCCTCAGCCGGCGTTCCTCAGAAACCAATTCCCGCTCCTCGCAGCCATGCTGAGAAAGCCATCAAAGGAAGCCAAACACCACATGCAAAACAAAATACAGTCAAGGGGCTTAATTATACCAGTGCTGAAAAGACCTCAGCTCATTAGAGTGCCAGGCAGCCGGCCTTATTTGGCCCTGTGCTGAGCTGGAATTTCAGCTCTGCTTGCGCGTGCAGCCACGCATGGATCCCTGCTGGGCATGGGGAGAGGATCAGAGCCCAGTTCCACTGCCCCACACGTGGCTCCTGCCTCAGCCCAGTCCTCCCCTGGGTCAAACTCTGCCTCTCCACCAGCAGGAAGGGGGATTGCAGCTGCAACCCATCTGGCTCTGTGCTGTGGTCCCCACACCCACCTCAGTGGAGGGGCAGCAGCCAGGGCTGCTGGAACGAAGTGGTGGTGGTGGTGGTGGCCAAAGTCTAAGCACAGAGTGAAATCTACATGGTGCTAAAGACCAGCCAAGCCCACTCGTGTGGAATTAAAGCCTAGACACACCTCACATGTTATTAGTTTTCAGCTAAATTTAAATCTGTGATAAATACAATCCGTGACAAAAACATCTGTAATCTTAATAGCCAGAGTCATGGAAGAGCTTCAGGAGAAAGACAATGAATAAGCTGAAAAATACTCGGCTAAGATGAGCTTTAAATCACTTCTGGTTCCCATTTACTCCTGGCCATTTCAGAGAGGAGTGATTGTGCCTCAGGGTGAGATGGATATTAAGAGGTGCCCTCCAACAATTACTCGAATCGTAATTTTTGTGTGCGTTGAGGTCAACAACCCACACATGGCTTTACACCCCCCCAGAGAGATTGAGCTTGTGTCACATCAGCCAGCCTCACCCCACAGTTAGGGATGGCCTTTTGGCCATTCTGTGCCCGATGCCAGCTGCGTGAAGGACTGCAGCCACCTCGTATGGGCTTGGGTGACGCTAGGGAGAGGGTTTGGTATCACTAGAGGAGAGACAGCAGTGGTTGTTCCCAGCAATTGCTGCCTGCAGGAAACCAGGAAGTGACGGAGACAAAGCACCACCAAGGGCTTCCCAAAAACTGAAGCCCTCCCATATTTACACTGAGGGCTATGAACCGTGCCTGAGCCATAGCCCAGCATGAGCTGCCAGGCAGGATCAGGCCACAGATGGTGATGCAGAGGCCAGGCCAGCCCAGGGAGAGCTGCAGCCCCTCTGGCATGGCCAGGGCTCTCATTTCTCACATTGAAAAACAGTTGATAAGAAAGGAGCAGCTGCTGGACTCACTGCTTCTAGGCCATGAGCAAACCAGTGCAGACCAAAGCAAAAGTCATGCCCAGAGCCATGGCATCCACTGATCCTTGTCCTCGCCACCCTGCTGCCTGGGGACGAAGGCTCTGAAGTACAACCCCTCCTCCTTTCGCTGGGGAAAGACTCAGCCCAAGAGGCACAGATGGGCCTGCTGGAGCCATGCTGCCTTGGTGCTAAATGCAGCAGGACCTGCTGAGTGTCTCTGGCTGGGAGCAACACTGGGAGGAAAGATGCTACTCTGGACCTGTGCCTGTCAATGCAGCCCAGAGCTGGGCTGGAGCATTGGCATCCACGGGGTTCTCATCACGATGGGCACAGGCTGCCCTGGCATGGTGACGACACAGGAGGAAGCCCAGGCTTGGCACCTGGGTTTGCTCCCCAAGAGGTGGGCAGCACACCTGGACACACCCTCGGCTGTCACTGCTGTCCCTAGGTTGTCCCATGCTTGTTGCCCCAGAGGGGTGCCCAGTGGCTGGGGTCAGGCCGGTGTTCCTCGGCACCGTGCAATGTGTCTGCTGCGCTGAGAGTGAAGCAGCAGCAAAAATCCCTGCGTCAGCTCTCACCCCCACCTGGCAGCCATAAATTACAAGGGAGACAGTCACCCTTGAACCACATGCTTTTGGAGCATCAGATGACAACAGGCGATTTAGGACAAAGCAAGCCACATCCCCAGTGAGGGGGGCACAGTGCTGGGGGGGCTCAGCAGGGTTGGGGAAACACATGCCCCACCCCATTCATCTCCTGCTGTGGTGCTCTGGGGCATGCAGACAGGGGACACAGGTAGGGGCACAGGTCAGCCGTGGGCTCACCTCCATCTCTGCTCTGCCAGCTTCACACAAAGCTGCTGAGACACAGCCCGCGGAGTCGTGTGCTTGGCTCCTCTGAGCTGCTCCAGCTAAATCAAATTTTATTGAACTTGACTACGTTTTAGAGATAAAGACTCCAGGTTTACAAATAAATATTTAACAACCTTTCCTGCTGCTAAAAGAGTTGCTTATCCAGACCCCAGGCTCTGCGCTAAGTGTTCCTGTAGCTATCTGCAGAGCAGCAAAACAAAGGGAGAAGCTTTAATTTGCCAAACACGTTCCTGCCCGTTTCCTCCTCTCTCCATCATTCCCCTGCATCCAGCATGCGTCTGTGGGCCCTTTTGCTTTGTCTCTCCACCTGCTCCCTCTGCCTCCTTTTTTTCTCCCCAGTCCCTGGGGAACAGGTGTTTCCCCCCTCCCCAGTGCCCAGGGATGGTCAGGCATGGGTGAGTGCAGGGGCCGGAGCACATGGGCTGGAGGGGGTGGTTTTCCTCCTGGTACCATGCTGCTTCACAGGGATAAAAAGAAACCAGAGAAAGCCTAAAGCATGCCCTGAGTGCTGCCAGGGCTGGCTGGTGGGCAGTAGAGGGTATGGTTGAAGGCACAGCGCTGGCCTAGGTGATGGGAAGCTGCTGCTGCAGTCCCTGTGAGCCTGCAGTAATGGCTGGGTTGTTAAGAAAGAACATGAGAACAGACTGCCCTGTGTCCTGTCCTGGTCCCAGTTCCTCCACAATCAGCACAGGAGGGTGTGAGAAGAGGAGGAGAAACAGGCAGAAGGTGAATCTTTCTCAGGGCAGTGGGGACACATAAGCAAGCCATGCAAAGCTATGAGCCACAGCAGGTCAGCCAGAGAGACCATCCCCAGTCTCCTGAGCTGCCCAGGGTCACCAGCTCCTGCTGCCCACATGAGGTGTGACTCTCCAGCCCAGGGCTTCTTCTGCTCAGCCTTCTGAAGTATCTGCTTTCAGCTGCTCCCAGGCAGGAGCCTGGAATAGGCGTGTGGCAACCTGATCTGCTCTGGCAGTTGCTCTCAGGTGGTAAAAGAGCACAAAGAAGTATTCAAGACACAAATCCCCTCTCGGCACCAACACCGCCAGGCTGGCACTAGAGCCCCGCAGCAGCCGCCCTGCTGAGGCATTTCCTCCTGGCAACAGGCTCATCCATCCAAAACAGGGTGCCCCCAGCACCACAGGGCACTGAGTCAGGGAAGCACCAAGGGCAAAAGTGTCAGGCACTGGAACAGGCTAACCAGTGCAGTGGTGGAGTCACCATCCCTGTAGGTCTTCAAAACACATGGCACTCTGGGACATGGTTTAGCGAGCCTAGTGGTGTTGATGGTTGGCCTTGATGAGCTTGGCAGGTCTTTCCCAACCTTAATGATTCTATGAAAAGGGGAGAAGGATATATAGGGGGAAAAAAGCTCTGAAGTAGGCTGAGGGGCTGGGATGCTGGAAGGGGGAGGCTTTGGCCCAGCTGTCCACTGGTTTATCTCTGGATATGCTGAAGCCTACACAGGGACAGATATGTACGGTGGAGGGACAACCAGCCGTGGCTCAGAGCCAGGCTGGGGAGTGGTTTTTCAGGCTCAGCAGGCAGGTTATTGGAGCAGGGCAATGGGAAGGAGATCCCGGTCATCTCTGCAGGATGCTGAAGCGCAAAGCAGTTTCACTGAAGCTGTTTGTCGCTGTGATCACATCGCTGTAGAAGCTGCTCAGCCTCCTCACACCTTTGCTTCTCCAGGTTTGATGGCTTTTTGCTCCCTTTGGCTGCACATGCTTCAGTGCCCCATCAGCAAAGAAAACATCCTGACAAGTGATCAATAAGTAATTGCAAAGGCAGCCGTGGATGCTGGGGGTGTAAAGCCCTGAGCTAGCAAGAGAGAAATGAGGAGTGTAGGGGTGCAGTGCAGCGTGGAGCTCGGGTTGGGTGCCAGCCACGCTCCCCTACTTGTCAGTTGAGCTGGTCAGGACACAGGCTGGCCCAGCACTGCCACAGCCAGTTGGCAGGTCCACACTTCACGGTCAGGAGAGCTGGGAGCCGGCTCATTTCTTTCTGCTTGCAAGGCAACAAGCAGGAGAACTGCATTTGCTGGGGGAGTACCTCCCAAGGGTTAGCCTTGGGACTCCAATGCCGGAGATGTTTAGGGCTGGCTCAGCAGGAGGCTGGTGTGCGCTGGGATGCTGGGAGGGGTGTGCCCCAGTCAGTCAAATGGGGCTTCTCCTTTAGCTTGCTTTATTTTGTCAAGTCCTTGGGATTTCTGTTTTTGTGGATGGGGACTGGGTTGCTGGGATGTTTCATGTGCTCATTTGAGGGCACCCAGCTTAGCAGGCACCCAAGTGATGAGCATGTGCCAGGCAGAGGGAGCACCAGTGTAGCATGAGGGTCTCTGTAGATGGTTTTATCTTCCTGTCTGTAGTTGCAACAAGAAGATGGAAAACACCTTGGGCTCTTCTGAGGGCTATGGAAACTTTGGCACTGGAGAGGTGAAAGAAAGGTCTGTCCAGTCTTCTGGGAGAGCCACCAGAGTCACAATGACATTACAAAGGCACCCTCTGAGCTCTGCTTCAGCGTGCTGGCTGTGGAATGAGGCTATCCCCAGAGCAAAGGCCTTTTGGGGAGGGCACCCAACCACCTTCTGCACTCCTTGAGATCCCCAGGAGTACTCAGAGCAGCCCCAGCACTGCTAAGGGCTCTGCAACAGGTCCTACCTGGGCAGCAGTGTGGATTTTGTGCTGGAGAGTGGGGGATGGCTCTTCATGGCCGTGGTGCTGCTGGGGTGGCTCAGAGCATTTTTGCAGTGCTGCTGAATCAGCCAGAGAGCAGCTGCACAGTGCCTTTGCGAGACCCTGTGCTTGTGTCAGGGGCAGGACACCACCTGATGTAGCAGAAAAGCGGCTGGTACAAAGTCACCCTGCTGCCAGAGCATGTTTCCTCCAGCTCAGGAGCAGATGGCATGTCTGTATGGGCTCGCCTCGATGGCTGGGCCGCTCACCATTGGCTTCCTGCTTCCCCAGACCCGTGCACCAGCCTCTGAGGACGGTTTCCACGCCGTGGCCAGTGCCAGTGTCCCAGCAGCGGGATGGGCAGGTCCTGCCAAGCTGATGGTGATCCCAATGCACAAATCACCCCTGGGGCACCACAAAATGCCTGGCCGGGGTGGCTGCTCCCTCTCCAATGCTCCCCACTTGGGGACATCCCATCCCCTCCAGCCACCAGCCTTTGCATAAAGGTGTCCCATGGCTCTGCAGCACCCTGGAGCTCTGCTCAGCACCCAGACCAAGGCTGGAGCACCTGTCAGCTCCAGAATCAGCAACCCAGGACCACTAGCAGCGATGGGGCGCAGCACCTTTGGTACCTTCTGCCTTCCCTTACCCAGAGCTGGCTCAGCAGGAAAGCAAATGCCAAATCAGCCCAACACCCTGGCCCCACGAATAAACTTACTCCACAGGGTCTCAAGGGTGACATCACTGAAGCTTTGTGATGTGGCCCTCTCTAACTGCCACTAGTCCATGCCACTTTGTCCCGGCCGCTGCTTGAAGACGGAAATCCCAAATCAAATTCCCAAACACTAGGCAGCTGCAGCAAGTGGGGACCTGTGAGCACGTCCAGAGCCTGCAGTGCTACAGAGCCAACACTGCTGCCAGGAACTGGTCATTGCAGAGTTAGATAATGGTTGGATTCCATGATCTTAAAGGTCTTTTCCAACTGAAACCATTCTCCGAGTCTATGATCCTTGTTTAATTTAAGCTTAGACTGTACTCACGGTGTCACTTCTGTTCCCATGCTGCAACCCTTCAGTAGCCCTGCAACCAGTGCAGGGCACCTAGCAAAGTACAAGAGCTGCTCTGGAGTCCTGCATCTTCCCCTGGAAACTTCTGGGATAATAGCAAGAGGGCTTCGGAGGACATAAACCCAGCAGCTTCGCTGACTCCAGGGAAACCTGCTGATTTACCTCGTTTCAGGACCAGCTCTGATATTTTTATACTGCTGCCTAAAATAGGTGGCCTTGGAAGCCTTTCTGGAGAGGCCAACTGCAGCCCAGCCCAGCCTGCACTGGCTCTGTGACACCCCATGGGCAGGACAAGCTGTGTGGGGAGCAGGGGGCATGTCTGTGCTGTGCTGCCAGGACCAGCGTCCCTGCATCCCTGGTCCATTTTCATGGAACAGAATCATGGAAAGCATTAGGTTGGAAGGGACCCTCCAAGGTCATCTTGTGTGGGGCCTCTGGGGCAGAGCGAGGGGGCAGGCTTGGGCAGGGACACAGCTGTTTCAAGAGGCTGCAACAGACCAAAGTCCCACACCTCTCCCTCCACCTCCTCTCCCAGCTCTCCCTTGCTCTCCCCATCCCGGTCACTCTTTTCAGTCACGCAGTAACAAATTTACTGATGCAGGAATTTCCAGCAAGAGAGGAGTGAAGAAAAGAGGGAGCCAAAGAAAGCGTGAGTGATGGTAAACGTGGAGAGCAGATTCCTCTTCCCAGCCTGGCTTTCTCTGTGCAGCTTTTACATGTATAATTCTTTCTTCTTTCCCCCTTTTCTCGCTTGTTTGATTTTTGCATTATTTATGGCTTGTCTTCAGGGCCTGTATTTGCTGTTATTGTTTCATTCAACAATAAAATAGATTAGATAAAAACAAACTGTGCTGAGCCCCGGCTGAGCCCTGGATGAGCCTGCCCATCCTGCAGCCAGCTAAATACCCAGCAAGCTGGGCACAGGGGGTGCAAATGGGCCTGGGAATGAGGCGTCCCAACTCAACAGCCCTTCCCAGCCAAATTCCCTGTGGTGGGATGTGGTCTGGCTGCAATTTGGGCTCCAGGTGCTGCCAGCCCCACTGATACCCATTACACTGCAGGAAATGGGGCTGTGCACAGAGTTCCTGGGATCCTGGCACTGCATCCAAACCTCAGACCCCTCCCCAGCAAGAATGAATGGGTGAGAAGTGCTGGTTGAGAGGAGAAAACAGAGCACTGGAAAGTCTAGGATTTTGTGGGGGCAGTTTCATACAATGTAATGCATGGATTTCATCAGCAAGGGTGCCCCAGGCTGACCTGGTGCTGGCTGCAAGTGCAAGCTGCCTTAGCAAATTTCAGCCCCAAGCACTCTGGGAACATGTCCCAGGAGGCACAGCACTGTCCCACTGCATGGTGCCAGGGAAGGGCTTGGTGCAGGGGTGAAAAGCACAATGGGTTTAATGGCCGTGCCAAGGGGTGCCAGCCTCAGCCCTGCCACGAGGAGCCCTGCTGTTCCTTGGCCTTTTCTGTCTTCCAGCAGGTGCCTACGCTGAGCCTGTGGGCATGGAGAAAAAGGAGGGCCTCACGGTGGGGAGGGAGCGGTTCCCCACTGCCCTCAGCAGAGGGCTGCTTTGGAGTGGTTTTGTTGTGTTTTGCTCCAGCTGAAAGCAATGCTTTCCACCCTTTCCTCCCTCTCCCCAGTAGCGTGGATAATAACACAGAGCCTGCTCTCTGGGCCGTGTGTGAGAACAAAAGTAATCATGGGGAAATACAGCACATAGAAATTACACAGGGAATGCAAGGCCAGGGTTTCCATTTCGCTTCAGCTTCTCCACTGTTTCCCACTGGAAAAGGATAAACAGGCTGAGCACAAATCAGTTTAATGGCAGCACCTAATGGCAGTGCAATTCCATGTTTCCGAGAGCAAACCGTAGCTCAAGCCCAAAGCAGCAGCACATCAGCTGCACAGGATGGCCGTGGCATGGCATGGTCCCAGCTGAGCCTCGGGGGCACACCGTGGGACTTGCTGCCCCAGGCAGCAGTGCTGCAATAACTGGGTGAACCAAGGAACAAAAGGGGCTGGTGTCCCTCTCTGGGCTAGGGGATGCTGGTGGTCCCTTGCCTGCCCAATTCCCAGCAGAAAGGAAGTGTCCCTTTGGGTGTCTCTCACATCCCTGAGGTCCGGTCAGAAGACTCTGATCCACTGAAAGCTGGCAGAGCTCCGCCAGGCTGCTCCCCCATCGTGGGCTGGGTTAGGAAGCTTTTACACTGCTCATCACTATGGCCCTAACTCCTTTCCTTCAGCTGGCACCTGGCAACCTGTTCATCTGAAGCACAGCCACGGCTCCCATTTGGTTGCTCTACCCAATTCTCATTGCTTTACCCAATCCTCGTTGCTCCGCTTGCTTTGTGGTGCAATGCCCAAGCCACATGCCAGCAGAACTGGGGCAGAAGCAAGCTGCCAGGCTGGTGCTCACCTGTAATGGCCTCCCCAGCTCCCCAGGCTCACATTTTGGGTGAGATCATATTGATTTGGCCCTCTGTGACCACCTCAAATGCAAGGGAGCAGTGGGGAAAGGCCAGGTTCAGGTGTGGGAGGGAGAGGTTTGCCGGCACAGAGGATAAGAAGAGCCTCTGAGAGTGCTCAGACTTTGCTCACCACCCCCAGGTTGCCTCTGAGGTCTAAATCGGTTGTTTCCCATTTCCCACTCAACATGTCAAATCCAAACAAAGAGCTGAAAGAAAAGATCACGTCAAAATATTTCTGCCTCTCCCTCCCACGAGAATTCCCCATCAGAGACCAATCCAATTAAGGTGCTGGTTATGAAATTAACCATAATTACAAGAGTGATATTTAATGTTTTGCATTCTGATGAAGAAAAGGAAAGGAAATGACAAAAAAAGTAATAATTCTAGATCCTACTGAGATAACTAAGAGCAGCATGAGGTGCTGGGGCAGAGGGCTGGGCTGGACCACAGATGCCTGGCCCAGGGACACCCTAGCAGCAAGGGCAGGAGCTGGGTGGTCATGGTCACCTCTCCTGGGGGGCAGTGGCCAGCCTGTCCCCCAATGCAGGGAATCAGCCTAGTCTGAGGGCACCAGCATGCATTTTGCCACTTGAGCATCACCCAGATGGTGTTGTGCTGCAAGAATCATGTCACAGGAGGCAAAGTCCAGTCCTGCACCTACTCACCCTGTGTTCACTCCCTCTGGCTCACCCACAGGACTGCCCCTAGCGCAGGACACCAAGCCCAGTTTGGAGACAAAGAACAGGAGAGCTTCAGTGGCCAAAGCCTTTGGCCTCTGAGCAGGGACACCTCTGATCTCCTCTGGAGCCCAAGAGAGTCACATCCATGTGTGGACACATGACCACTGCAGGATGCCATGGCAGGCAAGAGATGTTGGCCAAGGTGCTGGTGAGACCAGAGGGAGGACCGAGCCATTGCTGGGGCTTGTGGGACGGTTCACCCCCACCATGGCCATACAGCTGCCACGGCATCCGTGCCACTGTGCAACCCCTGTGCAAGGCAACCTCGGGCAAGGCGTGAGCCAAAGGGTTCTCTCTCTCCTAACTGCTGCTCCTGCAAGGTGAGGATCACCCAGGCCTTGCCCCAGCACAGTCGTTACCTCCAGTGGTGTGGGGTCTCTGCTCAAGCTGAGCACTCCCCCCGCTGTCCCCCTTCCTGAGCCAGCCGGCATGACCTGCTGCTCTGAGAGGTGGTGTTGTCTGCCCAGGTTCCAGAGGAGATGTGGCTCTGTGGCATTTATCAGCATTTATCCAATTGCCCGGGTCAGGCTGGCAATTAATGGTGCCAGCTCAGCCACAGCCACCTTTGTGTGACCTCTCTTTCTCCTGGCTAGCCATGCCAAGGGGGGCAGAGGCAACACTGATGCTGACAGCATTTCCGGGGCTGGGGAAGCACTGGGGGGCCACAGCAGCTGTTCCTTCCCTTCCCCAAGCCATCCCTGTCCTCAGGTGCTCCTCTCCCTCTGCATTATCACACATGCCTTGACAGTCCCAAAGGCTGCAGAATCAAACGGCCACCAACACTGGCTGTTAGTAAGACATGTCCCCAGCCAGGGTCACAGGGAGCTGGGATACATGGCAGAGCCATGGAGATCTCTTGCCATGCAGCAATTCCCCTCTGCAAGCTCCAATTTTGTTCCCCCAGATGGAGAGAGAGAAGGGGGAAAAATTGACTTGGAAGAAAATTGAGGCCATGGCCTTCAGTGGCTTCCTCCCTTCATTTTTCTTGGAGCTGTTTGATTTGAGTTAAGCATTTGTAACCTCCTTCTCTCTCATCCCAGCCTTCCCCGCTACCTGACAAGCTCTTCTGGCTCCCTTCCCACCATAAGCCATTTCTGCTCATGCTAGGATAAACTCTGCTCCCTCCCCATCTCAGGGTTTAGCAGAGAACAGAGGAGAGGTGCTGACTCAGTGCATTGGATGTGTTTGAGAGCTGGGCAAACACCCTCCCTCACCAAGCTGTGCCGTGACTTGCATTGCCAGCTGTGCCCTCCTCTTGCCAAACCATTGCCATGGTGGCTGGTGCTGAGCAGAAAGGGTGAGTGTGGGCACATCGAGCTCCTGGTGGCATTTATCACGTAAGGAGGAGAGTCAACATGAGGCAACAGTGCTGCAGACATGCACTCCAGCACCAGCACTGCTCAAGGGGACCACAAGCCAAGGCAGGACCCAGGGGCTTGGCAAGGCTCAGCTGAGGTGACACGGCAAAGTGTCCCTCCAGCAATTTGCACCCCTGAAGTTTCACAAGAGGACTGATGCAGTAGCTTTTCTCCACCAGCACCTGCAGAGGTGTGCCCATTGCAAACACATTATCTCCTGCCTTGAGGGGATGGAGTTCAACCTCCAGCCCCAACACCTATCACCCGAGAGCTGTCACAGCAGCCCCAGGCCTGTCACAGCTCACTGACAACCACATGCATGAAGCAACACCTGATGGGGTGCCTTAATCCTTATCAACCCACAACAGGTTCAGCTGTGCTTTATAATTCAGCAACCATTATTACACTGTAATTACATGATCCCTGTGCCCTTGTTATAAAGTGATTTATCAATCCCTGAAAGAAAACCTCAAGTTAGAGGATTTTATACTTGTTACATACATCAGACAGCCTAAACTTCAGCATCACTACAGTGGCTGTATTAAATAGGAAACAAAAGGAATAATAAGTCATGCAGTCATGCTGTTAACCTTCCAGTGATATGAAACAGTGGTAATTAGTGGTATCACAGAGCAATTACGTTAGAGGTGTAGAGTAACTGCAGCACGGTACGGTATTACACCAGTAGAACCATTCCTTTTGTAATTAATCCCTCCACAAAGAGGCTTGGAAAACCTGACTCTTCCACAGCTGCTGTACACTCAGCTCCACTAGCTCTTCCAGTCATTCCTGCCCATCCCACGAGAGCTCCAGTGGAAGCTGGGGGTGTGCAGGCTGCTGTCACTGCCCATGGCCCTGCCGGCTCCAGGCTGCTGGCTGGCAGTTTACAGCCAAAAGAGGAGGAAAAGCCCCCTCTTGCTGCCTGGTAACCTGCAAAGCCCCCAACTGGAGACATTGCTGTCTCCAGGGAGTGGCTGTCCCTGTCCCAGGAGCCACAAGTACTGGGGAAGGACTGGAAGGGCCTGCCTATGGGGAAAACTGCCCCAGCATGCCTGTAGGAAAAGACATTAGCTAAGGGACACACTTCTCTCCTGGCCTTGCTTGCCACTTTTTCCAGGCTAAGAGCTTCAGACACCACCTCTCCTCCATGGTGTTAAGCTCTTGCACCAGTGTGCTCCAGGAAAAAGCCAAGGGGACCAGGCAAGAAGGTATGGCCAGCCCAGGCTTCTCCCACCAAGCCCCAGCCCACGCTATTGGGATAGGTGGAGGGCTGAGCTGGGCATCGTGCACCAGCAAAGCTCGGCTGCCCCAATTCATGCCACCTGGGCACAGGGTGTGACTAGCCATCTACAGTGGCAAGAGGTCCAGGAGAAGGACAAGGCTGCATCTGAAACCAAGGGAATGGGCGTGGAGGAAGAGGGTTGAACAAAGGTCTGGGCTGTGGTGCTGGTGTGGGACTGGGAGAGCTGTCTGTGGGGTGGGGATGGGCTGGGCAGCACAGGCAGCCCCAGTGTAAGGTCCTTACAGACCCCAGGTAGCTGGCTGGCTGGGGGCATAGCCACGTCACTGGTCCACAGCCAGCTCCAGGCAGGCGTGAAGGTCAGGTCAGGGCTGCTCCAAGTGAGAGAGCAGTGAGGAGAGGGTTAAGGCTGGCGGAAGGGCTGGGGTGGGGATGTGGAAGGAAGAAAGGGATATCATTTCAGAGCAGGGCTCCAGTAGGTGATGCAGAGGAAGGGGAGACGGAGGGAGAAGGGCTAAGGAGCAGATCTATGGAGTGGGGATGCTCCTGAGGATGCCTGAACTGCTCTGCCCCATGCTGCCCGCTGGAGAACAGTACAGACTGAGGGCAAGCACGGGGCTGTCACCCCTGTCCCCTGCTGCAGGCCAGCAGGTAGAGTGGCTTTCTAGAAGGGGCATTTGATGGAGAAAGACCATGGCTGGTGACTGCTCAGGTGGTAGCAGGGCTAGTGACAGGCAAAAAGAGGTAGCAGAGCTTTGGCTATGCCAAACAACACGCACCCGTGGCATGGAGACCTGAGCCCTCTGGTGCCCACACTCAGCTCACCCGCTGTCCCTCCTTCCCAGTGCAGATCACCTCCACAGCACCAACACTCCCAGCTCCTCTCAGAGTCGGAACCTCCAGCACCTGCTGGATGCCTCCACCCTTCACTCAGGCTATTTATTCTTCCAAGGTGCAAGGTGAAAAATCCGATAACCTACACACGGTATCAGAGAGCAACAAGCAATGGCACTGCCCTGGAGAGCTCACAAAGCCCTTCTGGCCAGCAGGTTCTTGGGCATCCTTGAAATCCCTCCCGGCTACCCTGTGAAGCCCCTTTGACATCAACCCCCTTTTTTTTTCTGTCAGACAAAACCCAAGGACTGAGCCTGTGCTGACAGTTCGACCCTCCCCAACATCTCCAGTTCTCTGGGCCGGCTCCTGTATGGAGGGCTGAGCCCATGCTGGAGGACCTTGCCGTGCCCCCCAGAACCACCCCTCCCTCCTTCCCCCCCCCACAAAGCCTGAGGGATCATCCCACCCGGCACCAACTGCCCACGACCCCGACTCACCTACCTCCAGGCTGGGGTGCTGGTGATGGAGAGGTGAGCCCCCGCCCTCAAAAATCACCCCCCATAGCTGCTCCTTACTCCAGCCTGGTCACTCCGGGCTGCTGAGCTCCCCCTGCCCGTATTTAACCCTTGGGGATGGGCAGAGAGACGATTCCTCCTCCTAAATTAACCCTTGCTGGCCAGGGAGCCGGGCACAGCCGGCTCGGGGGCTGCTCTCTTGACCATACCCTACCTGAATCCGTAATCTGCTCCAGAGCGTCTAACTCGGCTGCTGAGCTGCTGGGAGGAGGATGAGAGCTCCCACATCAGGATGCAGCTCTGCGCTCGCTTCAGCAGCAGCGAGCTCCAGCCCTTCGCTGGCCGGGACCCCCGGCCCCGCACCGGCCCCGCACCGGCCCCGCCCGGCCGCAGGCATCCCGTTCCCGCAGAGGATGGGTAGGGGCTGCGGGGAAAGGCGGGGGAGAGGCGCGGGGGTGCTGGAGGGTGACGGGGACATCATCACGGAGCAGGGCGGTGGGGGCAGCAGGATCAGCCCCGGAGGGGCTGGAGGACAGCAGGGCCCGGGACACACGCTTCCCAAAGCCGTCCCTTCCCATCCCTCCCCTCATCGTTCCCCGCGACCCGGCCCCGCACCCTGGGACACCCGCGGCGTGCACACACAGCCCCGCAGAAAGAGCCTCGCACACACACCCGCCCAAGCTCTGTCCTCTCCGGTGCACGCACCAAGTTCCCAGCCCGGTGCCCCCGAGCACCGGCGCGGTTCCGGTCCAGAGGGACGGACAACCCCCACACACCCTCCCCTGCTCCAGCTCCCGCGCCCCGCCGGTCCCGCCAGCGCCTTTCTCCTCGCTCCAGCATCCCCGTCTCGCTTACCTGCATCTCATTCTCGCCGGCGATCTCCTTCGGTCAGAAATGGCATCTCCCCCGGCCCCCCCTCCGCCAAGCCCTCCACCTGCAGTAACGCAGCTCCCCCTCTCCGCAGCGACAGCACAGAGGCGGCGGCGCTCCCGGGTCCGAGCCGCCCCCACCCAAGCCCCGAGGAGGGCCGGGCCGGGGCCGGACTGGGCACTGGGGGCCCGCTCCGGGGCCGCCCTTAGGGACGTGGGGCGACCAGCTGCCTCCCCTCCGCTCCCGCCGGGCTGCCGGCGGCGGCGGCGCTGCGGGGCGGCGGTGACAGCGGCGGTAGCGGCGGCGGCATCGCCCCAGCGGGCGGGCGGGCTGGCACGGCCCGGGCTCCGGCACGCCCGCTGCCGCCGGCCGGTTCTGCTGCGGCGGGGCCAGGCTGGGAGCCGCCGCCGCACCGGCCCCCGCCTCCCCTCCGGGAGGAGCCGGCGGCGGGCGCGGGGCGGTGCGCGGAGCGGCGGCGGCAGCGGCCAGTCCCCTCCTCCCGCCGCCTCCCCCGCTCCAGCGCGGCGAGGGGGGGGCGAGAGCCAGGGAACGGAGAAGAGGGGTGGGGGGGGGCGCTGCGGGGTGGGAACAACCCTTCGCCCCCCGGGTGTACCGGGGCAGGGGCAGCAGTGCGTTTGGCGGAGTGGTACCGCAGCCCCAGCTCCTGTCCGCGCCGTGCGGCGCAAGACAGGGACCGGGCACCTTTTGCGGGGGGAAGGGGGGGGGGGGAGCGGGCACCGGCAGCCCCCGCTCCGCCGCCGCTGGTGCAGCCCTGTAGCTGGCGGAGGACGGACCCGGGGAGCGCCCGGAGCCAGCTGAGGGCAGAAGCCGGGCTCCCCGGCAGATTTCGGAGCTGTCCGTCACCTGCAGAGCGCTTCGCTCCGCTTTTTGCACTGCTCCCCACCCAGCACACGAGAGGAAGCAGGCTGCAGGAGGTACGGGGGACGTCTCAGGGCAGATCTGGGAGCTGGTGACCTCGGGGGCTCGGCGCACATGGAGCTGGTGGCGTCTGGCTCAGCACCAAGTGAAGACTTGCCAGCGCTGCCCACCCCTCCCCCTTCCTAGTATGGACGCGGATTAATTGGGCAGCAGTGGCAGTGCTGCCCAGCGCCGGCTCCACCAGTGCAGGCTGGTTTCTCTGCCAGTAATGGACACAAACTTTGCTTCTCGTGCACTTTCCCCTCCCGCTTCCTCCCGCCAGGGCTCTCCTGCGGTACTTTCCGCTCTGCCCTGCGTTCACTCATCTGTCCCTGCGGTGTGGCCAGCTGCGGGCCGAAGGCAGCTGCATCAGGGCCCTGTGAGCTGTCGCGGGCCGGGTCTGAAGATTTTGCAGGAGTCCCTTTGCTGCGTCCCCTAAGTCTTCACTTGGACGGTTCTTTCAGCCGGTGGGAGCATTTGAGGAAGATTAAGGCTTGGCTTTCCTCCACCAGTCATTTAACCAGACCGGGAGGTGGAGATTCCTATGCAGGGCATCCCTGTGGGGCATACTTTCCTCCCTCCTGGGGAAGCGGAACTGTGTGCTAGCCCCAAGCCTCTCCTGCGCCATGGCATTCCCTGAGCCTACAGGGAGACTGCTGGGCAGCGTGCCAGAGCTGTGGCCGTGCCTGCCAAATGCCCATGCGTGCCTGCCATGGAGCAGGGGAGCCCAGCGGCTGTCCCGAGCTCGTGTCCACACAGTGGGTTGCTAGCAAGCCCCACTCCACACTCTGTCAGAGGCTGCCTCCTCCCCGGAGCTCACCACAGAGATGGTTCTCCTACCCGGCACACTGCAGCTTCTGCGTGGAGCAAGAATAAACAAAGGATGGGCATGGCGAGCTTGCCAGCTGAATCACTTCAGCTCCCGGCTCCTGCTCGGCTCTCCTGCCCACTCGCAGCCTGCTGCCTCTCCTCCCGTGGGCACTCACCCTGGCATGGCTGGGAGGGTGGGTGCCCACCAAGGGGTGCGGTCTCATGTGGGTTTGGGCAAAGGATCCTAGTGGCACGAGAGCCGCGGGGTGAGCGCAGATGTGAGTGTGCCTGCGCACTCTGCTCCTGGCATCGAGGAAATGCAGCCTGGCCCCTCTCAGTGGTCCTCAGACCTTTCCCCAACACAGATCGATGCCCCTTATTATTACGGCCATTTCAGAGATGCCATCGATGTTAATAGCACTTCACAAAGGCAGACAAAGCCGGCAATCTGAATGCGGCCAGGGAAAAACAAACAGAGGACAAAAGAGAAGCTAAGAGCTCGGAGTGCTGTTTTTAATGCTCCATCCCCCTTCTCCCCTTCCCCCCCCCCCTCCCCCCATGGTTAAAGTCCCACTAAAGTGCAGGGCACTGTGTATTCAATAATAACACTCCAGAATAATTTCTGGCATCGTCTGGTGTGAGAGGGAGAAATTTCACCCTGCCACAAAGACAGGACACGCACGCCATGCAGGCAGCACTGGCGGCCACACGAGAGCGTTGCTATACGCTGCCAGGAAGCAGGGGGCCTTCCAAGACCATCTTTCCCACCTCAGCTCCCATGGTTGTCCCCACCCCAGCGTTGTGTCGAGCGGCAGAGGACAGGGAACTTGGTGAGCAGATGCACGGGACAAGCTTTTGGGCTAAGATGGCATCTGTGCACACCTCTCCTACAGATCAGTCCTGTGGAAAGCCTGCCTTTTCTGTACCTCTCTGTGTGATTTCTGACTGGGGTGTAGCAAGACAGCTAAGGGCAGCACTGCTGTGCTAGGCATGGTGATGGAGCAGAGCCCTGGTTTGCTGTGTTTGGGCTGGAAGTTTGGGATGAGGTGATGGGGAAAACGGATAGCACAGTGAAAAGAAAGCATCACTTGCTAAACACTCTCCTGGCTGGGCACAGGAGCACAAAGGCCCTTATCCATGGCATCAGAATTTAAGAGGGGCATCTGGGATTTTCTCTTCCTCCAGATGAAGAGGGATATCTCTCACCACACTTCAAGGGCAACACTTCTTTACCCAGCAGCCTCAAGGATGCCTCAGACAAAGGCAGATCCTAGCAGCAAGCAACCCTTTTAATCTCTGCAGGAGGAACTGTACTGGTTTCTGCTCACAAGGCCCAAAGGCTTCCACATTTCTGCATTTACCAACCCAAAATCTTAAGGTCTGTGCTGGCAAATCTTTTGTGCCCTCCTTGCCCCAAAATAGTGCCTTCATGCAGCTCTGGTGCAGCCGTGAGCTCCTAGAGTCAGTGATCTGGCCAGCTGCTCACAAGTGAAGCCAAGGTGCTTTCCCCCATGGACCAGTGAGCAGCGCAGCTCACTCCACACAGCACCAGAAGCCCAGATCCACCTGGGACTGTCCAGCTGTCCCCTTCTTTTTGTGGGACACTTCTTGCAAGCATCTCACTGCCACAGACAAAGTACTACTCTGAGGACTGAGACCATGCTGCATGCAGAGGGTAACACAGCCCACCCTTAGCTCATGCTTGGTATGAAGGTCCTGCCTGAAGAGCAGCAGTGATGGAGCTCAGAGGGGTAAGTTTGTAATGGTACCTGGGAGAAGGGCTTAAAGGGAAGAAGAATGGGATAAATGGATGTTCCCATTCCTGGCAAAGGGATGCTTTTGTGGAGGGTGTTAAGGTAAGGGAGAGCTTACTCTTAAGGTCCCTGAGGTGTAGCATGCCAGGTGACAGAGCTGGGAACAGCCAGAAGTACACAATCACACCTCGCTGGAACTGCTGTCCTGTCCTGTTCCCACTAACAGCCTCTATCTACTTGCAGCTGCCAGCTTTGGAGCAGACATGCATTTTCTTCCCTCTCCCATCACCTCTACTGGCCTCCAGCTGTTGTGGGAGACCACAAAGACCCACTCAGATGGGTTAACCTCCTTGCAGTGTGGAGTGACTTAAAACAAGGGGCATCCCTGCCCTCCAGGTGTGACTATCCTGTCCTGGCCTCCATGAGCACCACAGAGAGCAGCTCTGCTCACAAGGCTTCATTGAACATTTTCCTCTTTAAAACCTGCAGTGAGTGGCAAAAACATTTGGGTGTCCATCTGCAGGGGCTCATCCCTCAGACAGATGCTCCAGCTCTTTGCCACTGCCATCCTCAGATGATAACGGGCTGTGGCAGATGGTTCCCTTCTGTTGGCAGGAGGCAGGAGTTTATCCCTGCTCTGAGCTCCCTCCCAGAGAGCCGGCACCTGCACACTCCACGAGGGATGAAGCCTCCTTGCCTGGGCAGCAGAGACCAGACCTGCCCCTCAATGGGGCTAGCTAGGACGTGCTCATCTCTCTTGGTTTTGGAACACGTGTCCAGGAATCCCACAAAAGGTCCAGGAAGGGCTGAGCTGGCAGGAGGGAGATGGATTTTAATTACTCCCATTATTATTATAGTTCCTTTCCTTTCAGATTTTCACACTTTTGTCGTAACAAGCTGAGCTGAGAAAATAAGTGCAAATGCCAGGCTGAAATAAGATGTACCACACCTTGAAGTTCTGCCAGCACCAGCTCTGGGAACGCCAGATCGGCTGTCTGCCCCTTCAGCCTCCTCCCTTTGCGGCAAAGACAGGGGGAGGGTCTGCACCCGCTCTGCCCCCGTGCACCCAGAGAGGAGGTTGCCTTGCAGGGTACCCTGGACTCAGCCAGCAGCTGGCTCCTCCGTGCTGAGCAGTGTTAATCAATCCCTGGAGTGACAGCTCAGAGTGCCTGGCCCTTGCAGATGCAGTCAGGGGAGGAATGTGCTCTCAGATCACGAGTGCTTTCTTCCTTGGAGGTGGTGACATTTCAGGGTGTGTGTGGGGGGAGTGGGCTGAGGGGACAATGCAGGATATTCCTGCTCCCCCGTCCCCGTGGCCATCTGGATGTGTACTGATGCCTCCGCACAGCAGGCTGAGTCAGTCCAGTGGCTTCTCATTATCAGCTGGAGGGAGTCCAAATTCTGCATTGTACGGCTGCTCCTGAGCGAAATTGAGGATCGTTATCGAGTATTATCATAATGGTTTCTCTCTGTACTGTCTTGTTCTGCTCCTTGCCCTGGTCAGTTGATGGATTTGGAGCAGAAAGAAGCAATGTACCAAAAAATCCTTCCACCACCAGCTGCCCAGTCGGGACAGCTGTGGCAGGAGTGATGTAACACCACTGCTAACATGGGCTTGGGCTGTGCAGGCCAGCAAGGGTGATCCCAGTGCTGTCTTCACGCAGAGTCTTGCTTGCTGGGAGGCTGCAGCTCTCCCAGCAGCAGATGCATGGCCAACCCTTTCTCCAGGTATCTCTACTCAACTGAAGTGAGGCAGGAGACAGGAGATGCTGTGGTCATGCCATGCCTGACTCAAATCATGATGCATCCTCCATGAACTACCTGAAAGGAAGTTGCAGTGAGGTGGGGGTCGGACTCATCTCTCTAGTATGAGGTGACAGAACGAGAGGAAATGGCCTGAAACTGTGCCAGGGGAGGGTTAGGTTGGAGATTAGGAATAATGTCTTTCCTGAAAGAGTGGTCAGGCATTGGAACAGGCTGCCCAGGGAGGTGCTGGAGTCATCATGTCCAAGAATTGTGTGGACATGGCACTCTGGGACGCGGTTCAGTGGTCACAATGATGTTAGGTCAATGGTTGAACTCTATGCTCTTAGAAGTCTTTTCCAACTGAAACAATTCTATGATTCTATGATGTTCTGGAGAACAAGCAGAAAGAGGAGAAAAAAGCCTATCTGCAGCCCCCATCAAGCAGATACTGCTGAGAGGGTTCACAGGGGTTGCCCCGGCTCAGCTCACCCAGGTCTCTGCCAGGGCACTGCTAGCCCCTTAGTCTTGTTTGAGCCCAGGGTGTGGAGATTAGGCCTTTCTATGAAAAGCTCTGCCATGGAAAGAGGCCACATGTCCTAATGTCAGCTCACCTCAAGTGCCTGCTAGCTTGGCTGCTCTGTCAGGCAGCCCGAACACGCCGCGTGAAGGGCTGCAGGAAAAGGCTCCATTAAATTCTTAAGCTCATTGGCACACATACAGAAGATATTAATAATATCAAGCATCTTGGTGTCTATTGTAGCCCACATCCAGGAGATGAAAGATAATTTCTGGGACAAGGAAGTTATGATGGTGACAGCTTTTTAACACCCTGGCATAAGAATAGGAGCCTCACAATGGGAGAAAGAGCAATGATTAAAGATCTGTGAACAAAGGAGAGAGGGCCTGGAGACCATGGTGAGTGTGGAGGACATGAGAGCCACGCCAAATGCCCAGGCAGAAGAAGAAATGGCTGTGTTGGACAAGGAGGATGGGAAAGTGGTGTGGGAGCTGTCCCCCTGGGGCTGACTCACAAATACTTGGCAGCTAAGGGAAAGGGGTCAGGGTGCCTGGAGGGAATGAAACAGGCTCCTCGCCTTAACCTTTAAAAGAAGTTTGGTGTGCCAGGCAGAGAGATGGACATGCCTCAGCTGGTGCTGCAGCAGGGAGCAAGTAGTGCAGGGAAAGGTGATGATGAGGAGCGAGGGAGGAAGCTGAGCTGCACTGGAGGCTGGGCAGAGACTGAGGAGCAAACAAATTGGCCGAGGAAAGGGAGGCCTGGCATGAGGCAGGGTGAGGCAAAGAAAGCTGGTAAAGGGTCTGGAGAACAAGTCTTAGGAGGAGCAGCTGATGGAACTGGGGTTGTTCAGCCTGGAGAGGAGGCCAAGGGGAGACCACATTGCATTCTACAAGTCCCTGAAAGGAGGTTGAAGTCAGGTGAGTGTTCATCTCTTCTCCCTAGTAACAAGGGACAGGATAAGAAGAAATGGCCTCAAGTTGCACCAGGGCAGTATTAGGTTGGATATCAGGAAAATTTTCTTTCCTGAAGGGATTGGAACAGGCTGCCCAGAGAGGTGGTGGAGTCACCATCCCTGGAGGTGGACATTGCACTTTGGGACATGGTTTAGTGGCCATGGTGCTGTCAGGTCAGTGGTTGGACTCAATGAGCTGAGAGGCCTTTCCCAGCTGAAACAAATTCTATGATTCTGTGAGGAGGAAGCTGTGCTCCCCAAAGGCCAGAGCTGGAGAAGCAGGGAGCCAGTGGACCCAGCACCCTCGGAAGCGTAATGATTACTAATATTCTTCGTGATTCCTTGCACACATACACGCTCCCCTAATGTACACTGCACATGTAAACAGCCTCCTAGTGACATTTGCACGCCCAATTACATCTGCATATCATTGATTTACATGCACAGTTGGAGAGCAATTAAAACACTGGAGCCTGCTTCACACTTTCCCACAGATGCCTCCCTGAACCCCGCTCCGAGGAGGAAAAGCACCTTGAGGGGGAGGGGCGGGGGGGGGGCAAACCCTGTCCCCCATCCTGCTGCCTTTTGGTTGCCTGCAGCAGCGTGTGGGGACAGCCCTGGCTCCATAGCACGCTGAGCAGGGTGGGCTCCTGCCGGCGCCCTCCTTCATCTGCGGCCACCCTAAAACCCGGCTGCAGCGTTTGCTGTTTGCTCAGCTCCTGTCACAAGTGACTGGCGCCTCGCCAAAAAGGATTAAAAGCAGGGAGTGAGAAACATAAAAGCTCGTGTAATTATGTGCAAAAAGCCCCTTAATAATTTATAGAGGGAGAGGGTAAATATCTCCGTGTGTTATTCAAGTGTAGCTCATTGTCCCGTTTGGCTAATACCCAGAGTGCACGCATCGCAGGCTTCATCCGGGAGGCTCTTTTGCCTTTAATACCTTTCATAAATTATTTTATTTATAAAGAGGAAAGCAGATGTCATGGCTCTCCTATAAACAGCTTGTTAGTTAAAACTAATGAAGGTGGGGAGCAACAGTTTCCTCTTGCCTTGTCTCGTCTCCCCTCTCTGCTGGCACCTGTGCCTGGGGCAGAGCAGTGGTGTTTGCCTACCTCCCCCCCCGCCCAAAGCCCTCTGGAAAGCAGTGGCTGCAGAGAAATGGCCTGTGGCACCTTTACCTTCTAGCTTCCTGAGACCTGCTTGTGCCCTTCAGGGAGGCTGGGGAGGGAGGTGAGGATGGAGGGGTAGAGAGGATCCTCTCTCCATCCCCAGCTCTCCTGCTGTTGTGCCATCATCTTCATAGAATGGTTTGAGTTGGAAGGGATCTTAAAGATCATCCAGTTCCAACTCCCCCTGCCATGGGCAGGGACAGCTTCCACTGGACCAGGTTGCTCAAGGCCTCATCTAGCCTGTCCTTGAACACCTCCAAGGAGGGGGCATCTATGACCTCCCTGTGAAACCTGTTCCAGTGTCCCACCATGCCTACTGCAAAGAATTTGTTTCTAATCTCCAGTCTAAATCTACCCTCCCCAAGCTTCAATCCATTCCCTTTCATCCCATCACCACAAGCCCTTGTAATAAGTCTCTTCCTGACTTTCTTGTACTCCTCCTTCAGGTACTGGAAGGCTGCTATAAGGTCTCCTCAGAGCCTTCTGTTGTCCCCTCTGGTCCTGTGCCTGCTTGCAGCAATGGGGTCTTAGCTCCTGGGGGTACCCAAGGATGCTCTGGGTGCTCTGCTCCTGGGGGGAGGGCAAGAGTGAAAGGTGAACCCTGAAGGAAGGACAGGGCAGGAGGCAGAGACCTCCATGGTAGGAGGGCTCAGCACAGATGTGTCCTTGCTTGGGGGTTCTCTCACCACAACAGCCACGTCTCTCCCCTTTCCAGCAGACTAGGGCCAAGGTGTGAAGTCCCAGGACTGCTCCTGAGCAGGGGGAATTTCAGGCTGGCTGGGGGAAGCACAGCATCTCCTGATTTTCTGCTGAGCGAGGCAGGGTGTTAGGAGGCCGCTTCTAAAAACAGCAGAGGTGTGACTGAGTCAGGCAGCACATGTCTGAGTGAGGGAGGCAGCCTGGGCACCCCCGCACAGGAAAAGCAGCCTGCAAGGAGCCCCCGCAGCACCCACTGCCTGTCTGCCCCCCCCCCCCCCCCCCCCCATCCCATGCAGGCTATGCCTCCTGGGACAGGATGGGACAGGGACCACATCACCAAGGCAGAGGAGCCTGTGTTTGGGAAGCAGCTGGTTTGGAGGCTCTGCTTTCACACCCATGAGACAGTCACTGAGGAGCTGAACCCCCACATGCACCCTCTCCAAATATAATACATATGCATTAAAAAACAGGCACGGAGAGCTCAGGGAGACATGGGAAGTATTTTAAGCAGAGTTTGGAGCAGCTAGTGCCAAATCAGGGTGAACATCCTGCGAGGAGGATGCACATGGAAAATGTTGCCGCATCCCGGTGGCCACAGCACAGCACAGAGACAGGAAAGCACAGTGCAACCCGAGCCGCTTCGCTCCGTAACCGCCAGCACTGAGGTGCATTTGAGCCACATGATGGATGGTGGACCCTGAAGAAGACCCAACAGGGCCTCGCAGGCATGGGAAGAAGGAACTGAAACTATCGATAATCAATTAACTCCTTCAATTACAGAAGCCTAATGAGGTAGCGCAAAGTCAGCTCTAATGAACATCAGTTTAACTGAGGTGGTTCCTCAGGGCACAGGGTTTTGACTCAATCTTTACAAGGTAGGAGACACTGCAGAAGTACCAAGCAATTAGTGGCACTTAATGAACACTCTCACCCTGCTTCCTGCAGAGCTGATGGCTTCTGCAGAATGGGTGGCCGTTGCAGTGCAGGGGTGTCCCTGACCCCTGGGAGAGGCTCTGTTGGTCCCCAGCACGGTGGCCCACCAGCAGCAGGCTGGCCTGGGAGGCAGCGCTGCCACTGTGGCTGTGGCGGCAGCATGGAGCTCGCTTATCCCAGTGGAGCCTGAGGTTCCCGGGGATGCTGCCGGATGCATTAGCTGCTGTGAGATGAAGTGAATGTCACAGGACCCAGCTCTCCCCCAGAGGCAGCAATTTTTTCAGGTTTTTTTGGTGATGACAGCGTGACAAAACAAATGTCACTGCCCGCTGGCCCCAGTGCCTCCCTGGAAACCTGTCGGTCCACAGAGCACAGAGGGAGGAAAGGGCTGGAGGAGGAGAAGGAGGAGGGGTGCTGCTTCTCTTAGAAAACCACCAGCCCTAACACTGCTGCCCATCCCAGGGCATCAAGGAGCTGTGCCATGGTGGCCTGCAGGGCCTAGGGAAGGCTGGAGCAGGACAGCATGGCTGGTTCTCGCTCAGTGGGTCACTGCCAATGCAGAGCTGGGGTGGGGGTCTCTGGCAAAGCTGGGATCCCAGTGGTGCCACCCCTCAGAAGGCATTCTGCTGCACCCACCATGTTGGAGAAGGATTTACATACTGAGGAGCCTCCAGCAGAGTGAAGACAACCTAATGTCTCCTTTGGGTCTCAAAGCCAAAGGCTGCATTTCAAATCCACCGATCAGGTGAGAACACAGCAAACTCCTGCCAAGTGGATCTGTGGAAGCAGAGGGAGCCTCTGGCTCCTGGCAGCACAAGCCACCCCACAGCCAGGTCCCACAGGGGCTAGATGGGCCTTCATGGCAATGGTCCCTAGTGTCCCATTAGCACCTAGCAGAATTGGGTTTCTGGGGGAAGTGGCCTGCTCTCACAGGTGCTGAGCCCCAAACTCCTGCTGAACAAGGTCCATACAGAGGTACTTTTCCAGCACCTAAGTCTCCATGTGCAGAGCCTGCTGGGCTCAGCCTTTACCCAGGGCCGTCCAGAATCAGAGCACAGGTGCCATGTAGAAAGCAGAGAGAGGGAGGGAGAAACCCGCCCCTGCCCCCCCCCCCAATCTGGTTATGGTTGTTAAGATACAGCCCCCTGACATCTGCAGTCATCAGCCATTTTAAAAGAGCCTTGCCTCCACCTGAAAGAACACTTTAAACCCAGTGACCTTTCCTACAGAGCAGCAGGGACTCATAGAGCTCCTGCACAGGCCAAGCTGCTGGGGGGCATGGGCAGCTCAGCCCCCCTCTCACAGCCGGAGCAGCCAGAGGCAGCAGGCTTGCTCCCTGAGCCCAGGTGCATGGTGTAGGAGCTGCCCATGCCTACAGCTGCTGTGGCAGATGGAGGTAGATGGATGTGTGCTGCCAGTGCTGCCTGCTGGGACCATGCAAGGGCTTGGCCATGGCCTCCCTGCCCTGCTGATGGCCAGGGAGCACGATGGATGGCTGGAAGACCCCAGTGCCAAGAGAGGCACAGGACAGGTCATTCATCCACGTGGACATGCATGTGGCTGCAAAAGCTCTTGGGTCTGAGAGGCATTTAGAGGGGTCCCATGTCTGGGGTACCCCCAGGGCAGCTGAGGAGAAATGAGGAGCCCAGAAGCCATTCTTGCCCTTCTTGCCATTCTTGTGCAGAGCTGACCCAGAACTTGCATGGGAAGAAGGACCCAGGAGTCTCACAGGTTCACTGGTGCTGGCCGGGATAAGCCAGAAGGGAAGTGTGAAGCACTGGATTAGAGGAGGAAGGAGGAACACAGGTAGGTATCAGCAGGGAAGCTAACAGCCCCAAAATGTGAATCTGGAAATCTCCAGTTCCCATGGCAACTTATCTGAGACCAGTGTAACCAGCAACGGCCCCCAGCGCTTACCAGTCTGACAGCAGATGTCAGCCTTGGGGGTACTGGACCCTGTGCTCACCTGGATTTGCAAAGATCTGCAGGGCTGCTGGCCGGCCTCTGGGTGGGCAAGGGTGTGCTCATCCCCTCCAACCTTTCCCCTGCTCGCTTTCCCTGCAGCACAGAGGGGACAGGGGGTGCTGGTCTTGGCTGGTCTCCCCCAGACCATCAGAAAAGGTGCTGAGAGCTGGTCTGGGGGAGCTCCCGGGGAGGCAGGGTGTTGCATGGAGGAGGCTCCAAGAGCTGGTTTCAATAACAGCTACACAGCTCCATGTGCTGGAGATTATTGTGGTCTCCCTTCTTGTTTTGATGACTTACTCTAAAACTATTAGTGGATTAACTATAATTCTTACGATGCTGCTCCAGCGTCTTGGCGAGGGGCTTTGAGAGGTGGAAGAGGTAGCTTTCATGTTACTGTGGAGCTAGCCTGCAGCTGGGAGGGAACAGCAAGAGGTGCAGAGTCCTGGCAGCAGATGCTCTCTTCTCTGAAACTGGCAGTGTTGTAGAGAAACAGTGCTGTCTGGAGGGCAGCAACGTCAGAGGCTGGCAAGCCATGTGGTCCCTCCTGCCTGTTTCCCTTTCACATTATGCTTTGCAGCTTCTGGGCTCCACTTCACAGGGAAGGCTTGGGGACCCAGGGGACCAAACCCAGGGATGTGAAAAGTCTCTTCCCACCTTCTGTTGCTATGTTCTCCTCCCAACAGGCAACTCCCACTGAGGATGCCACTCTGATAAGCTCTGATTCTTTGTCCCAGAAGGTCTCATGGCCATGCCCTGGTGTCCCCACAGCCCTTTCAGCCCACAGATAAGCAACCTCAGTGGTCCTTATCTTCCTGGGCTGTGTTGGCTACACGTGGCAGAGTCTTCCCCCTTCCCACCCCTTTCCCCACCATCTGGCAAAGCCCCAGTGGTTTCCCCCCGAAGAGCTCGGTGAGACACAGCATGAAACAACTGCAGATAATTAAAGGACTGAATGGGGTATGGGAGAGGAGCAGGGAGCTAGCAACATCCAGAAATAGCAGCTTGCCTTGCTGAGCTGCTTAACTCCTTGCTTGTTCTTGCCAAAGTGCAGACCCCAAAGGGATGGTGCCTGTGCATGAGTAGGGGTGGAAAGTTCAGGAGCATATTTTTAAACCATTCAAGCTGTACTCAGGCTGAGTGATAGGTTATTGTCTCTGTGTGTCACTTGAAGTGTCTTATGAATGTAAGAAGAGAAAGCCTCTCTAAACTCCCACCCCTCTGCTCCTACCCAAATAACATCAGGTTAGAGCTGACAGGCAAAAGGAAAGCACCACGAGGTAAGGCTGGTTAAAAGCAAGTGTGAAATGCTCCTCTCCAGAAGAGTGAGCCCTGGGCTGGAGGGCAGCAGGGCTGGTGGCAAGCACATGTCTGCACAAGGAGCTGCACCAAGGAAGAGCCTGCTGGAAAAATACTGGGGTCCCTAAGGAGCCCCCAGAAAGGACATGTCCCAAAAGCACAAGGGACATCAACATTGATCATTACTGTTACCCCACCCTGGGTCAGAGCAGGATAGGTACCAGAAACACATTCTTTCCAGTGCAGGTGGTGAGACACTGAAACAGGTTTCCCAAGGAGGTTGATGTCCCCTCCCTGGAGGTGTTCAAGTCCAGGTCAGATGAGCCCTTGAGCAACCTGGACTAGTGGGAGGTGTCCCTGCCCATGGCAGAGGGGTTGGAACTAGATGATCTTCAACGCCCCTTCCAACCCAAACCATTCTATGGATCTATGAACCTCAGGGGTGGTCTCTGGAGCCTCTCCGGGTGGCTGGCACTTGGTGACAGTGACAATTCTGCCAGTCCCCAGGGCTGGCAGCCAGCCTCAAGCTGTACCAGGAGACAGAGATACCAAAGAGCCTGACAAATAGCTGGAGCCATGGTGAGATACAGCAGGACAGAGGGAAAACAAACCAGAAACTCACTGGGAAATCATTCCTCTCCTAAATGGTGCTGATGTAATTAAGCAGCACGGGCTTTATGAATGATACCATCTCTGCCTCGAAACACATCATTACCTCTCTCTGTTAGAGCAGTGTTTTTAAATATATATTTCCTCTTTAAATGCTTGAGGAGAAGGCTCCATGCCTGAGATGCTGGGATATGTTGCTAATCACCTCTTATTTCACCCAGTGGCAGGGGAGCTTTCTGTGCCCAGCTCCGGTCTCCCTGTGTGCACACCTCTGCTCCACATCACCCATGTGCCCTTCCTCCCCTCCTCTCCTGTCTGCTGCCCCTTCTACTGCTACCACCACCTGAGGAGACAGCAGAGCCAAGCCTGCCTCCTCCAGCCCCAGAGGGTTAGAGCCTCACCTTGCCCAGCCTGCCTGAAGTGCCAGTGCTGAGGGTCACCCCAAAGCCTGCCACCCAAGCTACCTGAGCCTTACTGGATTCCTTGGTTTACAAAACTCAGGGCTCCTGGACAGAAGGTGTTTCACTGACTGCTGACCTGAGCTCCTTTTCCCCATTTGGCACTCTCCCCCACCCCACCAGGGTCTGGGTGATGCTCTCCTTTTGGTACAGTTTGGGTGTTTCTGTTCCCAGATGACTCACTGAGCCCATGCCACGTCTGCCATGAGTGCTCACCGCGACAGATTAGAGAGACCCGAGCAAGAATGAAGGGCTTTTGTGCTAGAAATTGAAAGTTGATGGAGTGTGTCATAGGAAAATGACAACAACCTACTGTACCTCGAAAGACAATTATTTTTCCCTCATTGGAAGTGATTGAATTTCTCCATCAGTGACACTACTGATGTTGTCAACACCAACAGCTCTCTTAAGGAAAAGCTCTTTCTCAGCTGTGCACTTGAGATTTCCTTAGGCCTGCCCTTTCCTCCGGGCTTTGCTTCTTGCTCTTTGCAGGAGATGTTCAGCTCATGGCCAGCTGAGAGACCAGCTTACCAGACACATGCACTCTCCCTCCCCATCCCCGTGGCTCCCACAGATCTGTGCCTCTGTCAGATCTACTTCTCCTGACTGTTCCTGAAAAGCCAGGGCTGGAAATGACACAGGTGAATCATGTTGCTTCCCTGTGATCTGCACTATAGTGCTCAGCTCGCTGAGGCAGGCACACAGACCCGCAGGGAGAATAAGGTGGGAGACCTTCTAGAGACCAGGAAAGGAGTCAGGCTGCACCTCTGACTGCTGTAGTGGCACAGAGCCAGCAGCACCCTAGAGCCTGCTCTCCCTGCAGACCTGGAGCACCATGCTCAGGCAACTTCAGTTTCCCTCACTGCCACCTTTACTGCCATGGGTACTTGTTCTGGACATTGGCCTGGGGATGCCCTGCAGCCATGTGGTTCTGACACGTGACAGGGGTGACAGGGACAATGCTGCTACCTAATACCTCATTCTCTGAGTAATTTTGGCTCAAAATCTGAGTAGCACAAACCCTGAGGGCTGTGGGGTGGGGTCATAAGAACCATAGAATTTTTTCACTTAGAAAAGGCCTCTAAGCTCACTGAGTCCAACCACTGACCTAACACCACTGTGGCCATTAAACCATGTCCCCAGGTGCCATGTCTACACAGTTTTATAACACCTCCAGGGATGGTGACTCCACCCCCTCCCTGGGCAGCCTCTTCCAATGCCTGACCACTCTTTGAGCACAGAAAATGTTCCTGATATCCAACCTAAACCTGCCCTGGTGCAACTTGAGGCTATTTCCTTGTCTGGAGTGTGGCTAGGGCAGAGGTGTGCCTGCCAGGGGCACCAACTTCCTCCCATTCTCACAGTACTTCCTTTGTCAACTCCAGCCAGAGTTGATGCCTGCTGGCAGAAGTCCAGCCTGGTTTATTAAGACATGCAAACTAATGAATAGAATACAATAAACCAGGTTGGAAGAGACCTTCAAGATCATCGTGTCCAACTCATCAACCAATCCAACCCACCTAAACAACTAACCCATGGCACCAAGCACCCCATCCAGTCTCCTCCTGAACACCTCCAGTGATGGTGACTCCACCACCTCCCCAGGCAGCCCATTCCAATGGGCAATCACTCTCTCTGTGTAGAACTTCCTCCTAACCTCCAGCCTAAACCTCCCCTGGCGCAGCCTGAGACTGTGTACTCTTGTTCTGGTACTGGCTGCCTGGGAGAAGAGACCAACATCCTCCTGTCTACAGCTTCCCTTCAGGTAGCTGTAGAGAGCAATAAGGTCACCCCTGAGTCTCCTCTTCTCCAGGCTAAGCAACCCCAGCTCCCTCAGCCTCTCCTCACAGGGCTGTGCTCCAAGCCCCTCACCAACCTTGTTGCCCTTCTCTGGACACCTTCCAGCAAGTCAACCTCCTTCCTAAACTGAGGGGCCCAGAACTGGACACAGGACTCGAGGTGCGGCCTAACCAGTGCAGTGTACAGGGGCAGAATGACCTCTCTGCTCCTGCTGGCCATACTGTTCCTGATGCAGGCCAGGATGCCATTGGCCCTCCTGGCTGCCTGGGCACACTGCAGGCTCATGTTCAGCCTACCATTGACCAGCACCCCCAGGTCCCTCTCTGCCTGGCTGCTCTCCAGCCACTCTGACCCCAGCCTGTAGCTCTGCATGGGGTTGTTGTGGCCAATGTGCAGAACCTGGCACTTGGATGTGTTCAGTCTCCTGCTCTTGGCCTCTGCCCATCTGTCCAGCCTATCGAGGTCCCTCTGCAGAGCCTCTCTACCCTCCAGCAGATCAATTCCTGCCCCCAGCTTGGTGTCATCTGCACACTTGCTGCTGACTGACTCTCTCCCCTCATCCAGATCATCAATAAAGATGTTGAAGAGCACAGGGCCCAGCACTGATCCCTGGGGCACACCACTGGTGCCTGGCTGCCAGCTGGATGTGGCACCATTCACCACCACTCTCTGGGCTCAGCCTCCAGCCAGTTCCTAACCCATCGCAGTGTGCTCCCACCCAAGCCAGGGGCTGACAGCTTGGCCAGGAGTTTGCTGTGGGGGACGGTGTCAAAGACCTTGCTGAGGTCCAGGTAGACTACATCCACAGGCCTCCCCACATCCACCAGGTGGGTCACCTGATCATAGAAGGAGATCAGGTTGGTGAGGCAGGACCTGCCCTTCCTAAATCCATGCTGGCTGGGCCTGATCCACAGAGTAGTACTGGGAGCCCAGCACCTCCCATAGCACCAACCTACACTGGGCTCACTGATCCTCATAAGGCTCCTCACAAGCCTCGTCCTCCCCAGCAAAAGCACAAACCCTGAGGACCCCAGGGAGGGCAGGAGGTTGCCAGCACACTGCATGCATTTTGGGGGGAATGGTGATCACAGGCAGGCCTGTGCTGGTGAAAATCGTGCTTTCAAAGTGGTCATCATCAGAGAGACTGGCCATGGGAATGAGCTGCCCAGGGAGGTGGTGGAGTCCCCATCCCTGGAGGTGTTTAGGAAGAGCCTGGATGAGGCTCTTGGTGCCATGGTTTAGTTGATCAGATGCTGTTGGGTGAGAGGTTGGACTGGATGATCTCCAAGGTCTTTTCCAACCTGGTTAGTTCTATTAGCATTATCCTGTCCGGAAGGACAGGGAGCAGGCGATGCCAGGCTGGTGGGGCTGGCACAGGCTGGCAGAGGCAGGCACATCTCTGTGGGTGCCACGCAGGATGGGCCAGAGGAGTGCGCAGGCTCTGGCGGCTGGCAGCGCGGCATACGCCGTGTGGGCTGAGAGCACATATGTTAGGTACACACACATCCCTCTGCGGGTGGGGAGACGTACACAGACATACATGAGAGAGGCTGGCACAGAGACACAGAGAGCAGCAACAGCACGAACTGCTGCAGCAGTTTTAAGACAGAATCAGCTCCAGACACCAGAAAAGGGCTATCTTTATCTCTACCCTCTCAGCTTGTGCCTTTGGTGAGGCTGGCGAATGCCACGTGCCAGAGTCCCAGATGGGGAGAGTGCCAGGGAGGCAGGATGGATGCTGGCAGGGTGCTGGGGAGGTAGGACGGATGCTGACAGGGTGCTGGGGAGGGAGGATGGATGCTGGCAGGGTGCTGGGGAGGCAGGGCAGCCCATCTTCCCCACATGCACTCTGCCCTGGGAAAGAGCAGCGTCCTCCCAGGTGTGCAAGCCCAGAGCCAGGGAGAGAGTGTGCAGGTACCTGAATACCACAGCCTGAGAGGATCCAGAGAGGATCCGTTTGCCCAACCTCAAGCCACATCCCTGGACATGCTGGATGAACTGCCAGATCACAAATGGAGAGAAAAGGCCTCTCAGGGGCAGGATGAATCTCTTTCTGAGGTGGCTGTCTGAGAAAGGTCAGATACATTGTGCCTGGACGTGCCTTTTTCCTCCCTGCTGACCATAAATGTCAGGCAGCCAGGAGGCTCAGAGGCAGGTACCTACAGAGGGGCCATGTGCAGGCAGGTGAAGCAAATCCAAGTACATAGGCACTGCCCTGGATCAGCCCTGGTGCTGCCTACCTCTGCAGGCAGCACAGGGGTGCCCCTGTCTCAGGATTTGAAAGCCTGGGGTTTGTTCCAGCCACAGGGCTCCGCTGTTAAAAAGTTCTGATCACTTCACCTGGGCAAGTGAAATTTTTTCATTCTCTCTACACTGCCCTGGTGAGACCATAGCTGGAGTACTGTGTCCAGTTCTGGACTCCCCAGTTCAAGAAGGACAAGGATATACTAGAGAGAGTCCAGTGGAGGCTACAAGGATGATGAAAGGACTGGAACATCTGTCTGAAGACAGGGACTTTAGTCTGGAGAAGAGAAGACTGAGAGGAGATCTTTTTAATGTTTATAAATATCTGAAAGGTGGGTGTCAAGAAGGGTGGGTCCAGGCTCTTTTCAGTGGTGCCCTATGGTAGGACCAGGGCCCATGAAAACAAACTGGAACACAGGAAGTTCCACCTCAACATGAGGAAAAACTTCTTTACGGTGAGGGTGCTGGAGCCCTGGAGCAGGCTGCCCAGAGAGGTTGTGGAGTTTTCTTCTCTGGAGACTTTCAAGACCTATCTGGATGTGTTCCTGTGTGGCCTGCCCTAGGCTCTGTCAGAGGGGTTTGACTCAATGATCTCAAGAGGTCCCCTCCAACCCCTACCATCCTATGACTCTAGGATTGTATGGAACAAGCAGCACCCTTGGAAGTGTTTAAGACCAAGCTGGATGAGGCTTTGAGCAGCCTGGTTTAGTGGGGTGTGTCCCTGCCCATGGCAGGGGTGTTGGAACTAGATGACCTTTAGGGACCCTTCCAACTCAAGCCATTCTGTGCTCACCTAGCTGCGAAGCACATTGGCATTGGCTCAATGTCACATTTAAGTGCTGGATGCATGGGAATGGAGAATGCTCCAGAAAGGTTCTATAAAGCATTGCATCAAACCCCAGGAGAGTGATTAAGGTGAGCAGCAGAGCATGGGAGAATGGGTGATTATCTCGCAGCAGTACTGTGGAACCACAGGAGCAATGTCCAGCTTAAGGATGTAACTCACTCTCTTTACAAGCCTCATTTTGTTTCTCCCTAGTGGTTCTTTACAACAAAACAAAACAAAACAAAACAAAACAAAACAAAACAAAACAAAACAAAACAACACAACAACAACAACAATCAAAAAACCCCACCACCACCACCCCCCAAATTTAAAAAGAATAACAAAATCTCTGTGCAAAGAATTTTCTAGTCTGGAAAATAATTACTCTAGAGAGCTTCCAATTAATCAGCTGAGGCACTAGGGAGAGGAGGTTTGAAAAATGGAAAATCTCTCACTATTGAGAAAGTCTTTGATTCCCCACTCTCTTTGGAATGCTGTATTTTAAACTCAGTCTGATCTATTAACTCCAAATTTACTTTATTCAGCTGAACTAGCGCCTTTGAGGACTTGGGGGAAGTCTCCATGGTCAATTTTGGAGTTATTTGCTATGGACTCCTGAACCTCTCCAAAGTGTGTGGGCTCCCCAGGGAGATTCTCAAGCCTGCAGCACTTGTCTTCGAGGACAGGGAAGCATCTGCACGGGCCTGTGATTTTTCAGAGTTTGGAACAGACCCAGCCAGGTCAAAAGATGTTAACAAATCTTTAGGAGCATCACATGCATGTTGCAAAGCCAAGAGCTGAACTGTTTGGGTTAAATAATGGTAAGAAGCTTGCAGGAGCAACACAAACACTTTGGGAATTTCAGGCTTGAAGCAGCCAGCTGAAGAACCTCCATAAGTCAGCAGCCATCGTGCTGAAAACCTTTGGTGCTGTTGTGATGAAGCAGCCAAGACTGCTTTAATTATGAAAACATCACTGATGGAAGTCCTGCAGTGTGCTGCCCAGAGCACCTCCCACATGGCAATGCTGCCTCCTCCTGAGGAAAGCCACAGGAACCACAGAGAGACAGCTAAAGCTGCCTTGTGGATCTCCTAATCCCACAGGATTTATAGACCCCCATCTTCCCTGTTAGCAGCTCCTGGTGAACCACCAGGATGTTACTCCTCTGTGTACCTACCCAACAGTCATCCAGTCCAATCCCCCCAGCAGTAAGCAGGGACATCCTCAAATAGATCAGGTTGCTCAGAGCCCCACCAAGCCTAAACCTTGAATGTCTCCAGGTATGGGGCCTCTATCACCCCCCTGGGCAACCTGTTCCAGTGTTCCACCACCCTCACAGTAAAGAAGTTCTTCCTAATGTCCAATCTGAGTCTACCCTGCTCTAGCTTAAAACCATTGCCCCTTCTCCTAGTGCTCCAGGAGGAACGGATCCCATTGCAGACCAAACCCTATGACACGGTCCTGGTCCAGCAGCTCCCAGGGCAGGGATGCTGTGTGCACCAACAGTCACTGCAGGCTGGCTGTGTCTGCTGCAGGGGACTCACAAGCTCTGCCTCCTCAGCCCCACAGCCACGCTCAGCCCCCTGCAGAGAGGAGAAGAAAAGCATCGCCGAGCCGCTCGGTCAATCCCCGGAGCAAGCGGGCAGCGGGAGCGGCGCCGGGAGCGGCGCAACGCCAAGGTTGGGCCCCGTGGGCGCGCTGCTGTCACCCCCTCTGCTGGGTTATCAATGCAGTGCATGCCAGCGGCGTTCCGACACCGATCGCCGTGTCGCGGCGCACCCGGCGCGGCGCGGCGGTGCCGGTGTCGAACACGGGGGCAGTGACTCACCGGCGGCCTCCCGCAGCGCCGTCGCTGTCTCCTGACAGCCCCGGAGAGCTGTGCTCAGCTCTCGCACTACCGCTGCTGCTCCTCAAAGCCTAAAAGCACTGCTCTTCACTAAGCCCTGGACGTGGGCTTTACCCAGTCGTGCCCACAGGAAGTTCTCTGGAGGGTCCCAGTCTTGTTTAGCTCAGAGATGGCCCACAGAGAGAAGAGGCTGTTACGGGTAGCTCATTCAAACGCTGTGAAGAGGCTGTGGGGGGCTGCATCTCATCGCCCAGCACAGCTCCCCGAAGGGCTTGCACCCACGGGACAGCGTAGAGGAGCATCTGGGCTGGGGTCAATCTTGACCTGCTCTGTGCACAAAAGGAGGCCAGTCCCCCTGGGCTACCAGCTGGCACCTTTCACTGATGTTAACTTTCATTTAAGAAACATCAGAAGAACAAATAAACCAAAACAAAACCAAAACTAACGTGGGGTAATTAGCTAATGACATTATTTTGGCCTGATGTGCCATACAAACAACTAATAAACGGCAAGAGTCCTGAGCTGCTGAGGCTCCTGAGTCAATACCATGCTATTACCAGGCTGTAATTGAGTTTACTGAGAACCTCAGCACAGACATCCCAGAACCCATGCGAGGAATGGTATTGAAATAGCCACCAGAGACCCACCTGCTGGATAAAGGAGAAAGACAAACCTTTTAATCTACAACACAGCCCAAAGTCACACACAGGGAAGAGAAGTTTGTGCTTCACACTGTGGTAAGTGCATTTGCCAGAGAGCAGGGTACACACAACCCTGGGTGGGGGTAGGGGAGGGCTACATGTGCAAAAGCTCCTCTGAGGCTTCCTGGTGGGCTGGGGAATGGGCTGAGGTGTGGCTTATCCTCACTTCTGCAGAAACACTTTCAAAAGTCTGTTTCTTGTTATCCAAAATATTTACATTTCTCCATCAAAAGGCTGCATTTTAGATGCATTTCTGGTGACAAAAACAAGAGGTGCCTCAGGGCTATTGAGTGGCCTCAGGAATGGCTCAAGGCTTCCTCCTGCCACTCCAGCCCCTGGAGACTAAGTGCCTCAACCTAATACTGTGCCAGTGGGCAGAGAATGGGCCAAGAATTGGATTGGGGCTGCATAACTCCTATCTAGTGTTTTTTAGTGCTTGTAGGAAAGGAGTGGGTTGGCAACCAAGCTATCACTTGAGTCATAGAATGGCTTGAGTTGGAAATGACCTGAAAGATCCTCTAGCTCTAAGCCCCTTGCCATGGGCAGGGACACCTCCCACTAGAACAGGCTGCTCAAAGCCTCATCCAGCTTGGTCTTAAACACCTCCAGGGATGAGGCATCCACAACTTCTCTGGGCAACCTGTTCCAGTGTTTCACCACCCTCACAGTAAAGAACTTCTTCCCAATATCCAATCTAAATCTACTCTGCTCTAGTTTCAAGCCATTGCTCCTTGTTCTATCACCACAGGCTCTTACAAAAAGTCCCTTCCCAGCATTCCTGTAGGCTCTTCCAGGTACTAGAAGGCTACAATAAGGTCTTTCCAGAGCCTTCTCTACCCCAGGCTGAACAGACCCAACTGCTTCAGCTTGTCCTCATGGGAGAGGTTCCCCAGCCCTTTGACCATCTTTGTGACTCTACTCTGGACTATACAGTAGATCCATGTCCTTCTTTTGTTGGAGGCTCCAGGGATGAATACAGTGCTCTGCAGAGCAGAGGAGAAGGGCAGAATCACCTCCCTTGACCTGATGGCCATGCATCATTTCATGCAGCCCACAATGTGGCTGGCTTTTGGGGCTGCCAGCCACATTGCTGGCTCATGTCAAGCACCTCAGCAACCAGCACCCCCACATCATTTTCTGCAGGGCTGCTCTCACCCAGCCTGGATTTGTGCTTAGAATTGCTCTGGCCCAGGTGCAGGACCTTGCACTTTGCCTTGTTGAACTTCATGAACTTGGCATGGGCCTACCTTTCTAGCCTGTCAAGGTCCCTCTGGGTGGCACAGTCAAGAAGCACCTACAGATGTCTCATTACCATTTGCTGTCACTGGTGGTGGGGACCCTCTGAGATGGTTTGGTTATGTGGACAGGTTGTAAGTCAGATGTAATGAACAACCTTTGCACACACACCGGGTCCAAGCTCCTCTCCTGCACCTCCTGGGCTCCCGCACTCTCCCCTCCCCATAGCCTTGCTTCCCAGCCTGTGTCCCCATATGCACTGCCTCATCCTCCTCCTTCTCATCACCTCTTTCCATGGCAGTCCCAGGCAAGAGCTTCTTAGGCTCCTGACCACTCTCAGGCTGAGCCTGAATGCTTCACCGTGGCACAGCAGCATCTGTCAGCCCCAGGCAGAGGCACAAGGCTCCCGCACCGCGCTGCTGTCAGGTCCCTGCACGGCAGCAGCGGGCAAAGCCCGAGTCCTGGTGGCAGGCAGTGGGCTTGCTGGCCCCGTGGTGGAAGCATCCTGGTGACAGTGCAACAGGAGGACAAGGGACTGCCAGGCATGGACATCCACTGCACAGCCAGGAGCCAAGGCAGGACTCTGGGGACCTGTGCTCTTCACACAGGGCAGGACAGTGGCTGCAGCTCAGTAGGCGCAGCTATATCCAGTACCTACATTCCACGCTGGAAACAACCAAATGTGGCCCAGGTAAAATGCAACAGAAGCCTGGCCAGGAATCCATGTTCCAGTGGTTGCAGCTGCAGTCAGTGCAGCCTCAGAGCTCCTGGAACCTCTGGTTCCTGGCCCTGCTTCCACACGCATCATGCCACGGACCTGTGTTCCCTTCTTATGGCTCATCCTCATCCTACAATAATCCTCAGGGAAAGGAGACTAGCGACTGAGTGATGAAAGAGCCTGGAGGGACCATTCTCAGCCTAGAATCCCAGCTTCTGCTCAGCACAAACCACATCATCTCCTAGGAGCTCTGTCATCAAACCCACAAGAGTTCCTCACTTAACCCATCATCTGTATTTAAGAGAGATGCAGAGCTCTGACATCAGGAGCACAGAGGAGGGCTCATGGTTTCACTGAGACTAGTCCATGATGGTGTGGACAGCCCCAGCAGGGTCTGGCCTGGGGTGGAGGATGGCTGTACCTACAGTAGGAATGTGCTTTGTCCTCCTGGCTGGCCAGGGAAATCCTCCCATTTCCCTTGTTACAGCTGACCTGCTGTCCTCCCGTGCCCAGTGCTTGGGAAGGACAGAGGAGAAACATCTAACTCCTGCTGCTCTGCGAGTCTTGGAGAGGTGCTTGTGTGGAGAGTAATTCCTGCACTTCAGAATTACTCACAGAGAACTTGAGAGCCACGCTGGGAGCAGGCAGGGTGTGCTGGCATGGACCTGAGCCCTCTGTTGTGAGGCCACTGCCTGCAGCTCAGCCCCGGTGGGCTGCAGCCCATGGGACAGCCTTGTCTTGCTACCAGCAAAATGGCTCAGCAGAAGTCACAGTGGCCATGGTTGGTTCCCTACATGTTACATGTTGCAGAAAAGCAGGGGCCACAAAGACCAAACTTGATTTTGGGATGGGGGTGGTGGTGTGACCCCATGGGCTCAGCTCACAGGTGAGAAGACCCCCAGACTCTGACCTGCTGAGATGTCTGACTCTGACCTGCTGAGATGTCTGTCCCTGAAGAAACAAAGCTGAGAAGAGTGGGCAGTCTGTACACCCAACACTGGTTGTAAGCCGCCATAGGCAGTGCTCCTGTCACAGGGCAGTATCTAGGGATGGCAGCAGACTTCTCACCCCACCACTGCAGCATGCAGACCCCTGAGGCACCACCCCTGCCTCCCAAACCACGGCTCAGCTATGGCTGAGCTCTGGCTTCCTCCCTCCAAGCCAAACTGCCCTGCTTGTTCGTGAATGCAAAGTTTAAGCAGCCCCCCCTGTGTCTTCCCTTTTATCTCTCATTTCTATGCTGACATTTTGAAGGAAATTTGCTCTCCTCCTTGAAGTATGGAAAGCTGTGTCTGAAGAGCACTGGGGCCCAGAAAGCCGAGAAGATAAACATATTTGGACGTGTGATTTCACAGTCGCGACGTTGATAGCTTTCAGAGGCCAGGTCCTGTCCATCAATTACCCACAATGTGCATCCAGACGTGATATGGGAGAACAAAACCCGACTCATTAGAGGGGAAGAGAGGTGAGTGAGCACCAAGACTGGTTAAACAGAGCAGCTCACACTGCAAGGAGTAAAGGGAGAGATCTCTCTCCTGCTCTCTCCCCCACACCCCAACACAGGACTGCAGCCTCTGGGAGATACGCCACGAGCAGTGCGAGCCCAGCACGGCCACCCAGAGCAGCTGTGCAGGCTGCCAGGGTGCTCAGCAGGACCCAGAAGCTGCCAGGGGAGCTGACTGTTGGGCAAGGAGCCACAGCACGGAGCAGAATGTGCAAAAGAGACTTTGAAGAGGAGACATTTCGAATGGGATTTTTCAAGCTATTCAGGCCCCTCTCTTCCCTCTGGCCTGCAGGTTCTTGGGAACGCTTTGCACATAAAGAATTATTTGTCTAATACATCACGTTAGAATGTGAGATGTCATATTCAGGACAGGCTTTTGTATAAAGCAGAGTTTTAAAAGCAGAATTTTAGCAATCCCAGGAGGGACTGGGGCACGTAAAGCATGCAGTGGAAGCAGCAATGATTTCTGTTCAGCCCAGGCAAGGATTTTTTTTTTGCCTGAGTTCTGTGGCTTTAGGAAAGGCAGTTGTCTTTGGCACCTCTCAGCCCAGTGCAGTCCTGGCTGGAGGCTGCTGAAGGCCATAGTTCATGACTGGGGTGGTCCTGGGGGACTGCAGCAGGCTCAGGGGAATAGGGAGTCTGCAGTCAGGGAGTGACGAAGGTTGGCTCTGGCCCTCCAAACCACTTGGCTCTCCTTTGGCTTCCACTAGACTTAAGCACTAACACTGGGATTAAACAGCAATCATCATCATCATCACCATAGTCTCAACCTTGTATTTTTCCCCTGGGGATGTGACAGGTGATGCAGGGGCAGAACCCCTGCATGAAAGGGTCCCATGGGGTGTGGGCAAGGCTGCCTGGCATGACACTCCGCAGCACAGTGGGCAGGCTCCAGCCTCATCTGCCCTCTGCCTTGCCATGTTAGGGCATCTTCCCACCCATGCTTGGGCAACCCAAACCTGGGGCAAACCTGGGCCTTCAGTACTTCCCCTCTTCACCAGGTCCCTCCTCCTGCCCCACTGCCTCACCTCTCCCTCTTTCTCCTCTTCCACAGGGCTTCTTCAGGGTGTTATCTCCTTTCTCGTGTGCTAATCCTTCTCCCTAGTACAAACTGCTGCAGTCTCTAGAAGGGCAGAGAAATATTTCTGTTCTGAATACTCCACAGATCCTCCTCTGCACGTAAATGGACACTATAATTATTGGTATTTCTCTCTCTTTAACATCTCAGCTAAGGAAACACTCTTTCTTCTATTAACCATGAGCCTTTGCTAGAGCAGAAATAAGAGGGAAGAGGTGTAAACCAGCCAGACTCCCACTGTGAATCTCTCTTTCATGCAGCCCAATAGGGAGTCTCTGTTGCTTTCAAGGTGCATTTCCATGCTGGGAGGTGTGTGACATGCCTAGAGGCCCCATGAGAGGGTGGCAGTATGGACAGAGGCAATGTTTGTGTGTCCTGGATGCTGTGGCAGGGATGCTCAGCTCCAGAAGCAGGTGGTCTCTGTAGCCCTGCCAAGCTCCCAGCTCCTCAGCAGGAGACCTGGATGCTGGGACCTTGCTTGTAGACCCCTGGTGCAGGTGTTTCTGAGATGAATGGCACCCAAGGGTTCAGCTGGTTCCCAACCAGTGAATCCTGCTGGGGGTGACACTGAGGTAACACAGCACTGCCCTTCAGATAAATTGGAAGACAACCCCTGTCATACACATATTGATGTATGTCATCATAGGTAGAACTCAGCCATCCTACCCTAGGGCTGAATCGAGCCCACAGGAGACCTCTCTAACACCAGAAGCCCTACAGAGTGGGGACAGAGCCTGCCCTGCTCTAACAACCATGGCACTGACCAGATCCAAACTAATTCACCAGCAAATGGATCGATTGGTTGAGGAGGCATTTAAACGAAGCAATCACACGCAGCCAAACCCTATAGCCTCAGGGTCGGGCAGGGCTGGATGGTTCTGCTCTTTCTGCACCTGCCTGGATGATCCCAGCCAGTGTGGGGATGGATTTACTTGGCAAACATGGGAACCCCCACCCAGGGCAGGGCTGAGTTTGCAGGGATGGCAGTGCCTGCAGCCGGGCATGCGTGAGGCTTCACAGGTGGCTGGCTTAAAGTATTGAGCTTCTCAGGTAGAGGATCACATTACTCTGGAAATGGAGGATCAAATTATTCCATTATTCCCCAGGGAGGGGATTAAATTACCCTGGAAATAGAGGATTAAATTACTCACCAAGGGAGAGGATTGAATTACTTTGTGAGTTGTGGGATTAAACCCCTCTGCAGGTGGCAAACTCAAAATAGACCCTCACACAGAAGGTAGGATTAAATTATTCTACGGCTAACCAGCAAAAAAAAAACCCAACCCAAACCCCTGTCCCCTGGAGGAAGCCATATTAAATTATTTCTGGAGATTAAATTGCTCCACAGGCTTGCTGGATCCCAGTGCTCTGGAGCAGACCATCTGCTTGGTAAGGTGTGCACATGCCCAAACACAAGCAGCCATATGATGGTGTCCCACTGCTGGTACCCAAGTGCCTCTTGTCACTGCAGTGCCTGGCTCCTGACAGTTTTGACTATATTTATTCATGTCAAGGCTCTGATGTGGAGGTGGGCTCTGCTCCCCTCTGCACCAGCAGGGAAACCCAGGGAGGGAGGTGGGAGACCAGGTCTCCTGGGAAGCCCAAGGTGGAGCCAGGGAGTTGATCCAAGTGTATTGATTCAGTTTCTTTCAGGAGGTTTTTGATCATATTTTCATTTCAGCACCGATGCTCACACCACTGATGAGTCTCTTGTCTTGAGCAATGGCGACACTTCAGTTGTGGGGCAGCAGATGAAAGCCCTCCCTGCCGCCAACCAGACTCAGCTCTCCCCCAAATCCCTCCCTTTCTCACTACTGCCCTCGAATGACCGCCCAGCCCATCACCTCCATCCCCTCACATCCAGCACTTTGTCCCTGAGCCCAGCCCTCCCTCGTGGCATCTCCCATGGGAGCTGGCTGGCGGCGGCTGTGCCGCGCCGACGGCCACCAGCGGTCAGCCCTGCCTGGTGCTGCCACGTCCCCTTCCCTGGTGCCTGTCACTGCCTGTTCCCGGTGACAGTGACAAATTGGCACTGGAAAACTTGCACTGGTATTTTTTTATGCTGATTTCTTTCCGAGGCTCCACCGCTGAGATTTCAAGAGAGAGAAGGAGAATGAGCATTTTAGGATAATCTTAAAAGCACAAAAATTATTACATGTCAAACGCCGAACGGGGAGTTTAAAAGGCTCCCAGGTGGGCTGCAGAATTAAATGTTTGGAGGCTTTTTTCCCCTCCCTGGCGAGGTAAGAAATGGCAATGTCACCATAGCAACCGCAGGGGAAATCCTGGGATGCTGCTCAGCGCATGGCAGGAGCTGGGGCCTGTCCCAGCCCCTCTGCACGCCCCGTGAGGTGCACACAGTGGGGTGCAGGGGAGTTGGGGCCACCCTAAGTGTCACACATTCCAAGGTGTCTTGGGAGGTTTGCAGGTGTGAGAAACACCAAGGTGAAAAGTTCCCCAAGACTCACTGTGCTCCGGGTGAAGGACCCTCCTCACCACCCCAGCCCCTCCTGCACAGGGCTGGGAGCTCCCCACATCCATTCATCTATCCATGAGTCCAGCCAGCCAGTGCTTCCAGGTGTGAAGACAAGATGGAGAGGCAGACAAGACCTAACGCTGCTGACTCAAAAGAGGGGCTCCAAGGGACCCCCAGCTGCTGGTCAGGAGTGCCAGGAGAGCCCTGCATCTCTTGTCTGTGTGGGCTGTGTGATTCCTGTGCCACACAGGGGAGGCTGGTTGCTGCTTGGAGGTTTATCTGCCTCCTGCCTGTCACTATTTACATGTTGACTTTCTGACAGCTGCTGGGAACAGGGGAAATCAGCACGAGTAACCAGGGGTTAATTGAGTATTAGTTAACTCCTGGTGCTCTCATTTGGCTCGACAGGGTTGGAGTAATTAGCACAACCTGAGCTCCCTCATTAGTGGGATTTGCAGTGAGAGTCACAGGTAGCAGGGGGGTTAAACAGACTTTATCACTTCTCCATTAGCACCAGTGACTCTGAAAAAGGATTTGTGAGAGGCAAACCAGTTTCTGTCCAGATGGAGCAGGATTTGCCTTTAGTCTGTGGGAACAAGGTGGGTGGCTGGCTTGATCCCACGGGAAGGGACTGGGAAAGTGAGGCTTTGCTCATGGCACAGGTGAGGAGGGCTTGAAATCAGCACCTGCTCCAGGGCTGGAAGCTGGTGTAACAGAGCTGCTGTTTATCTGCAGATGATTATTAGGAAGGGAGACATTTTGTATTTATGAAGGGCTGGATTTTTACAGGGGCTCAAATTTGATTTGCAGTCTCCACTCAGCAAGCTCCTGTGTGAACAACACCAGGCTCCGTCACTCTGACCACGACACTTGGGCAGGCAGAGGAATGGTAGCTAGGACCCAGCTTGGCATGGGTCTTGGTGGACCACTCAGGTCTGGGACTTGGTGGACACCAGGTCAGGAGGGTGTCCCAGCACTATGTCCAAGTACTCTACAGCCACCATTTTTGCCCTTCATCTCTCCCCATCTCCTTTCCCCCCACAACACATCTCCACAGGCTCCCTGGGAAGCTGGATGCCAACTTCAGCTCCTCCTCTGCCTGCCTTGGAGCCAGATTTCCCATCTGCTGGGAGATTACCCTAAATAGTGGGTTCTGTGGGGCACCCAAAGCCATGCTGGAGGTCCCAAACCCACTAGATCAACCACTTGGTCCCAGCAGCTGCACTTCAGGCCCCATGCCAGTCATACATGCTCACCTGCCTTGGCACTGCAGACCACAGCAGGGCTTAGCTGACCCAAGGAGAAGCTGTCTGTAAAGGCAGCCACAAGCCAACAAGGCCAGCTGAAGACCTGAGTGCCTTCCAGGAAGTGATTAAAGCCCCTTTGGTGGTGTCCAGGCTGGCCAAGCTGTATGCTGCTGTGGAGAGCCAGGAGGGAAGGCTCTCTTCAGCATCAAAGTTATAGCCAGGCTGTAGATCCATTGCCAGTAGCCTCTGACCTTGAGTGTGGTGGCACAGAGGGCTGCCTGCAGAGCATCTCACTCCTCTTTCTGGCAGGAGGTGCCTGTTCAAGGAGGCTTGGCAACAAAGCATGATGAGGGCTGTCACCAGGTGCCCCACAGTCCCTGGAGAGGATGAACACATCCCTCCCTCATGCACCCAAGCACACAGACAGACCCTGAGCTCCAGCCAGGGGTAGGAATCCAGTTTCTGAGCCTGTTGCAAAGTGCCCAGTTGGAGGATGTAGCACACAAGGAGATGGGGGAGCAGGCAGAGAGAACACAGCTTGTCTCTACCTTTCCTGGACTTGCTGTAGACTCCAAGGAAAGCTGAATTTTGGAAGGAGGGTAGAGTTTCCTGGAGTTCAGGAATATCCCCAGTGAAAATGGGACAATTTGGGTTTGCAAAGCCACATCCTAGGGTGAAACAGTGCCATTTGCTTGTGAGAGACAGCAAGCCTTAGCCTTGGTGCCTGCAATGGGCAGCTCCTCCTTCCAGGAGCATGGTGGAAGCATAAAGACAGAGCCATCTTGTTGCATAGAAGGTGGAATGTCCTCCCTCTTCCCAGCACATGGCCTGAAGGAGGGGAACACTGCTGCCCAGCTCCCTGCTTGGGCACTCCTCCTTCTCAACCACTGGGGCCTCAGCTCTGAGGGCTTGCTTTTTTTATCATGGGCAAACAAAGTGGAAAATGAATTCCTTTAGATAGCAAATGAGTTTAATAGAAATGGTGATGGAGTGAGGCTGTGCTGGGAATGCTAATCCAGCACCTGATGTGGCTGGACTCTCAAGCAGGGCAGTGCGGAAAGAGGAAGGTTGCACTTAGGAGATGTCAGGTCTCTGCCCAAACAGAGTCCCCTGGCTGCTGGCCACACCTCAGCAGGATGGGACCTGGTTCTCCTGCACAACTCTGGGCTTTCAAGGCTGGGTGTAGAGCACCCAGGGTAAGGTTCTGGGAACCTGTCAAGGCACCAGAACTTCACCAAGATGAGCAGCCCTGCAGGCTTCAAGCGTGCACAGCACCTCACACACCTCCCAGCCCTGCTCTGCTGAGGTGGTGGTGGTGGGGTGAGGGCTCACAGCTTGCTACCAGGAGGGATTTCCACAAAGTCCTGCAGAAAGGTCAGATGGACAGCTGTGCAGCAGATGGGGTTTCCCCTCCAAGCCCCATATGCTAGGACAAGTGATGACAGTGCAGAGCTTGTTGGTGCTCGCCTGTACTGGGTGAGGTTTTGTACAGTGAAATGCAGAAGGGAAGCAAGTCCCAATGCAGCAAGACAATCGTGGGGGCAGGCTGGAAACTGGACCTGGCAGAGCTTTTGCTTCCAGAGCCTGGGGCTCTGGGGTCACCAGGGACAGGCCTTGTGAGCAAAGTGGGAAAACCTGCCGTGTGGAGCACAGCAGCTCTGCCAGCACACAGACAGCTCTGGAGACCATCCAGATCCACCCCAGGGCAGCTGGGATTTCAATCTAGGTCTTTGTAAACAGAGCTGCACAAAAACAAGATGCTAATGTCCCTGCTTCTGCTGCTCACTGAAGATTGCCCTCAGGTCACCCCTCTGAGCATGGCCCTGGGGCTGCAGAGTTGGTCACTGCATTACACTGCCCTTGGATTCCCTTCTGGAGGAGCAGCTCTGCCCAGCCAGAATCCCACAGCTGGATCCAGCCTGTGCTAGTCCTAGCCTCTCAAAGTGATTTTCCACCGTTGCAGGATTTATCTGCCAGCCCTGGCTGACCAGTAGCTGGGTGGCAGTAAGGCTTGTTCCCATATGGCAGCTGCTCCCTCTCTGATGCTCATAGCCCTGAGCAGCAAACCCAGGCTTTACTCAAAGCTGCTGGCCTCTTCCAGCAACACCAGAGAGCAACTCAAGCCACAGGTTGGAGCCACAGGGTGCTGGGGACAAGCAGGGTAGATGGCTAGGTATTTGGATGATCAAGGAACAGGATATAAGAGCCCCTGGTGCCTCTTCTCAGGCAGACATTGCCACCATTGCAAACCTTCACCTGGGTGCAGCTTCAAGCTGGCTTTTTAGCCCCTAACCTCCATGCCCAGTCTGGCATCGACAGGTTACCTCATCCCTCTGCTTCTTCTGGCCTCACTTTGTCCTGGTCCCAGTCCAGGAGTGGGGACAGGGAGGGAGAGCTCCCTGTTCCCTGCAGCTTCTCTGCTGCCAAGGTGACACGTGTCCAAGCTTGATAAAGCCTTTCAAAGGTGGGCTGGCACTTCTCTGCACACGTTTGTTTTTTTACTCATCCTTTTCACCTGGGTAATTTATTCCCTCTTTCCCCAACACAGCTTTAATTGAGTTCACAGCAGGATCCCAGTGCTAGAGCAAAGAACCAAACACCATCATCTTCCCCAGGCTGGGACTCCACAGGGAGCTGCTGGACAAATGCCGCAGCTGGCTGAGTCCGGGCTCCCTGAACCCCATCATGCATCTCCTACCTATCTTGGCAGTCTCCCAGGCAGGGCAGGAGCCACTGAAACAGCCCTGGCAGTGCAGTTTGGCAGGAGCTGGGGCAGGTGGCAGATAGGCAGATAGACACTGGTGAAGTCCAGTTCGTCCACAGGTCCTGCCACTCTGCTTGGGATCAGGCCAAGCACAATTACAGCTGCATCACCCCTCCTCCACAGCTCCCCCCAGAACTCCCCCACTCTGCCCTCCCTGGGGAGCAGGAGGCTGTGGTGGGACACTTCCATGTACCAGGGCACTGAGAATCTGGAGCTGTTGCTGCTCCCACCACCCCTTTCCTCTCTCCTCAGAGTCACCAGGAAAAGCCCACGCTTCTGCTGCCAGAGCATATTTGATTCTTCTGCTAACCTGACCTTATTTAGTTCATTATAAGCCCCCAGGACATTGCAACTGTAACTTAAAAGGAAAAAGAAGAAGAAGAAGAAGAAAAAAAAGCCTAACAAAAACACAAACCTTTTCTCTGATCAATAGTGCAGCCAACTGGAAAAGGTATAATTCAATTTGTCAGCACACAGTTATTAGTTACTGTGATGGAGCCCTTCCTCCCAGCCCAGTTTCCCTCACCGGTCCTGATGCTGCTGTCCCTCGGGCAGAGGAGCAGCCTGCAATGTGACACAGAGCCAGGGAAGGGCTGAGGTCTGGCAGCCACCCATGAGCTAATGGAGCTCTTGCCTGTGAGTGGTGGCAGGGTTTCACCACGCCTGGGGAGAGGGCAAAAGAGACAGAGGTGCCCATGTTAAAAGGAGCATTGACACCTACCTCACCCTTCCATTGGCTTTGCAAAATCCCCTCCTGGGCAACACATGGTGTTTAGGGGCTGCCATCTGCCTGACACTGTGTGTTCCCCAGGAAGGGATTTTGAATCTCTCCTTGAAATGCCAGTGCCATCACTCTTCCCATGCCAGTCCCGCTTTGCTGGGCATGAGCCCTTCGCTGCAGCCCTCTGGGATGCTGGTGAAGCCTCATCTGTCCTCAGCAAGGACCCATCAGGAGACTGCTCCTGGGCTCCTGTTGCCACAGCTACCCTCTTCCTTTCTTGTAGGGACAGCTGGAGCAGGAGCACAAACGGTGTCCCCGAAGGGCCCTGCTGGGGGCCAGCTCATGGCCAGGGGAAGAGCAGCAGGAAGGGGGACACACCGGGGCATGCAGCGCCTCAGAGAAAATCAATTGCCGTGCCAAACAAGGGGCCGAGACACTTTGGGGAGCCTGATCACACACCTGCCCCTGCTCGCCATCAGCAGCCTAGCCTGAAATTACCTCCTGCTGCTCCCGAGGCTCCGTGAAAGCCGAGGAGGAGGATGCGCAGCAATGGGCAGCCGTGAATACCAACAGGCTTCTGCATGTGCTGAGCCTCCTCGTCCAGCCCTTGGCATGGTGTCACCCATTTGCCCAGCCCCAAGACCCCACCGAGGAGCAGAGGGTGGCCAGCGGGCTTCACCGCACCACCCGAACCCCCGTGGAAGAGTCATTCCCAGCAACACGGCTGCTCAGCTCCCTCCTCCCTCTCCTCCCCCAACTTCTTCACCGGGGAAACCTCCAGATACACATCCAGAGATGTCTCTTTCCATTTGTTGATGTCGACAGGCATATCACACACACATTCATTATTTAATCTACCTTTGAATGGGGCTAAATAGTTCTAACGATAATTACGGAGCATTTGTATTTATAGAAAGCCGTCATGCACAATCTGCAGCCGCACGGATAATGCCTCTGCCGTCTATAAATACGGGAGGGGATGGTGTGGGAAGGCAGGCGAGGCTCCCAATCGCCACGGAATGCAAAAAGCAGGGACAGCCTAAGCAGGCAGGGAGCTGTTCCAGGTCCTCTCCGTTCCGGCACGCAGCAAACGCGGCGCCGATGCGCAGCTGAGTGACCGTGTGGCAAGGGCAAGGATGGGGAGCAGGGGCGGATCTGCTGGTGGGGCATGGAGAGCTTGGATGAGGGAAGAGCAGTTCCAGGGAAGCTAGACAGAGACGGGATCAAGGGGATCAGAGCAAAATGGGATGCAGTCTGTGCCGCCTGGCACAAAGACTTGGAGTCCCCGATGGGGAGCAGAGCGAGAGCTGGGGAGCTGCAGGGATAGGGAGGAGGGAGAGAGGGAGGATTCACTATTCCTCTTCACACAGCAATAAATGTTTTACAGCAGCGTAGCCAGCTCTTATGATTTTATTGCCAGTATTACAGAGGTAGAACTTCTCAAAGCCCCAGCCTCTGGAGTCAAGTTAAGATGCAGGAAGCTTGGCTTTCATTAGAAACCAAGGGGAGAGGAGAGGGGCCAGCCCTCCCAAATGCACAGAAGTGCTGGAGAACAGGAAGACACTAGGCTCTGACTCCAAACAGCAAATAAAAGGAACCCAAGGTTTTAATATTTACTTGTTTTTAAAATAATCATATGCCTCTGGAGAGGAGCTGTGCAGAAAGCCGGGGAGGTGTGTGGACAGCTGGGAGCCGGGCAGCCCTGTGATTTGGAAGGACTTGCAGGAGGCAGCACTAATGCTACCTTGGTGAGATTCATGGAGTGGTTTGGGTTGGAAAGGACCTTAAAGATCACATAGTTCCAACTTCCCTGTCATGGGCAGGGACAGCTCCCACTAAGCCCAGATTGCACAAGGCCCCATCCAGCCTGGTCTTAAACACTTCCACATAAGGGGCATCTACAACTTCCCTGGGCAACCTGTTCCAGTGTTTCACCACTTCCACTGTAAACAGTTTCTTCCTAATCTCCAGTCTCAGTCTCCCCTCCTCTCACTCAAAGCCATTGCCCCTCACCCTGTCACTACCAGCCCTTGTAAAAAGACTCTCTGTGAATATAATTGTGGTGTCCCCACACCATCTCCTCTCCATCTTCTGGCATGTCTCAGGCTTTCTTTCTCCACCTTCTGGCCTGGCATGGAGCCTCAGATCAGGGTCAGAGACACCCCAGGTGAGCTATGAAGCCATTTCACAGGCAGGCTCATGCTCAAGAAGTGCAGGAGCATTTGGGCTGCTGCTCAGGGCCACAAAGCACGAGATCATTATATTGCCTATCCCCACACATGCACACACACAAGTGATGAGTGCTTATATTGCATTAGTGCCTGGAAATTGCCTTCCAGTCATATCCCATTCAGAGAGATGCTGCACAGATCCAGGACAAGCAGCACGTCTTTCCTAGAGAGGAAAGCTGTGTTTCTCTGCATACTGCTTTAAAGCAAACACAGCCAGAGGCTGCACATGCTTGAGTAATGGCCCATGATGGTGCCAAAGAACAGGGGAGAGACGGCAACACAGTGCCCATGTTCATTTGGTCCTTGTGCTGCTCCCATAATGGATCTACCCAGCCCTGCTCTGCAGAGACCATCCTCTGTGCAAGGACAAGTCCAGTCCAGGTGCGGGGTTTCTTCAATTTAGGGCTTTACATCTCATGTTCTCCATTGCTAATTTACAAGCAAATACTGAGCCATCTGGCAGCCCTGTCCACCGGGCAGCAAAGTGAAGCTTTTGGTTGCGCTGCCGAAAGGGCAAAGCCGGCACTCAACTCCGCTCCCTGGGCGCTGGGCACTCCCTTCTGACGCAGCATGGCAGCCACCATTTGGCAAGCAGCTCCTCTGCCATCTGCATGGAGAACTCTCCAAAGGGCATGGAGGCTGCTAAATATAGCAGAGAAGCTTAGCAAACATTTGCAGCCAGGCTGAGAAGACTTCTTGCAGAGTTACATCTCTCCTGGACTATCTTCCCTTGCCTGTAATGTCGCGGATATCCTTAAACACCTCTGCATTTTTCAGTCCCATTTCCTCTTTGGAGTCTTTCCCTTCCCTTCTCTTCCCCATTCCCTTCTCACTACCACTTTTCACTTCTACTTTTACATTTAATTTCTCCTAACACTTCCCTTCACGCTCGGAGGAGGGCTCTGGATGATGCCAATGCTCCTTTTCCCAGCCCACGGATCCTCAGAGTGGGAGATCACGCAGCCTGTGGGCTGACTCTGCACTCACTTCTCTCCAGGACCAGCTTCTCCACACAGCATCCCTACTTTCACTAGCTCTTGTCTATGGAGAGGGCCTTGCTGACAGCCCCATCCGAGCTTGTGGGGGTGGTGGGGTGTGCATAATTTCTTTCTGGGGCTCCCCTTTCTGTGGTTGCCCAGCTGGCAGCTGGAGGCAGGCTAGGGGCTGATTTTCCCCACTCCTGTTTCAGTAGCCTACCTCCTGTCTGACTTGCAATACATACAGTGCCACAAGTCCTGACCTTCACATCCATCTGCAGTTTAACAGTCCCTTACTCCTCCTTTTCCAGTAAGGCACAAGGCCCAGTCTTAATCTTTCCCATTGGGGCCAACAGGGACCAGAAGCAGTATCACTCATGGCACCATTGGCCTGCTTGCTTTGCCTTGCACTAAACCAAAGCTGCCAAGAATGAGGAAGACCATGGTAGGGGTGGGCTGAACCACACTTACTTATTTCTTTTACAGGCAGCTTGATCCTATCATATCTCTGCTCCCTGCAGAAAAAACAGCTGTCTACTTCTGTTTTACCATTGCAAACAAACTAAGCAACAGAGAGAAAAGTAAGTACCCAGGAACCTGGGCATGGAGAAGCTTGGCATGAAGACAGCCCTTGCTGCTGCATGGGTCTGAACTGCAAACAGTGCAACTCCTGTAGTTCCCTCATGGGGAGAGTAAAGAAAGGGGGAAAAAAACACAAGAAAACAAAACCCTTTTAACAATGAACTCTCATATTCAGTCAGACATAAGATGGGAGGAGGAGGAGGAGAGAAGGAGAGAGAGGAAAGGAGGAGAGACAATAGAAGCCAGAGTACTATTTCCTCTTCAAATATTTATTTTCAGGTCTGCCTTGGAGTGCTGCTTATTGAGATACAGAGCCTCACTGCACTGCAGCTCGTAAGCTCCTGCTACATGTGCTCACTGCTGCCTGATGGCTGGAGCTGCTGGGAATTCCCCTCAGCCCAGTGCCAGACCCAGCAGGGAAGCTCTGCTTTGGGTCTCTTCCCAGGACCGCAGCTCTGGGCACCCCACCACGCCTGCTCCCCTGCTCCCCATCCTGAGCCCTGCACGAGGCATCTTACATCCTCCAGGTGCTGTGCCAGACTTCAGCTGGGACCTCCAATCACACAGCTCAGCTCCAACTCCTGGTTTTCAGGCCAAGGCACAAAACAACACTGAAGCTGGGACCCTGAACTGGCACTCAACATTTTGAGCTCCTTCAGTATTTGCATGATGTCTTTAGGGCATCAGAGGTGGGCTGCATGGAGATGGGAGATTCTCTAGCTGGTCAAGCAGGTGATCTGAAAGTAGTGACCAAGCAAGGTGATAGAGAGCCCCAGGCTGCTGGAAGTGACATATCTTGGAGGAGAGCCAGAGCTGACATCCTGATCACAGACAGCAATTAAGAAATTAAGCTATCAGAGAGGCTTTTTGGGAGGGGTGAGTGTCTGTGGTTTGGTCAGATGCCAGATCAGGTCAATAACATTTGTCCTTCCCCTCTCCGCTGCAGATGGAAATCCTCCTCTGCTCCCTCCTCCCACAACCACACACCATGGAGGACATGCAGTGGCAGGGATGGGGAACGTTAGGACTCTGCAAGGCAGTGACAGTGAGGAGAAGGATAGGACAGACACCACCTGGAGAACTCAGACCTGGCAAAACCAGCTTCATTTTGCCCTAGCTTCATTAGTGTCTATCTATAGCTTGAGCCCTTCCTTGCAGGGAAGAAGAGGAATACCCAGTGATGCTCCCGGAGTGGAAACTGGGGCCATTCCTCAGCCAGCCCATGTTCTCTGGACAACAGGCAGCCCTTGGGCAGGGACAGCCATGCCTGGGGCATGCTGCCACAGGGCCATGAAGCGCAGCGCAGCACATGGTGCATCCGGAGCAGTCCTTGGGGTGTGGGTCCTGACAGATTACACCCAGGATAGCAAGAGCACCCCATCCTTGGCCTGAAGTGCTGCCAGCCTCCAAATGATGTGGCCTGTAGGTCAGGGGGGAAAGTCCTTTGCTCAGCTAGAGACCCTGATTAGCTCCAATTATTCCTGCCTCCTGTGCAGCTCAGCTGCATGTGGCAGAAAGCAGGACAGCCACAGGTGTACTGCTCTGGCAGCAGCAGCTCACAGCCACCCAATTACAGGTCAGGAAAGCAAGCAAGCTGCGTTTGCTATCTGAGAGACCCTGCAGGGAACCACATGCAGAGGGACTCAGCTGTGTGCCCAGGCACACCCCAAGCTCCACAGACACACACCCACACAGCTCCCCACACCACACACACCACGTCCCACTCCCTGTGCCCTGTCCTTCGGCAGTGCCCACTCGCGTGCTCCTGCCCCGGCCCCGCCAGCCTGCGGGCACACATCTGCCCCTGCCTGCCCGCAGCCACACGCAGGCAGCTTCCTCTCTGTGCTGGGCCTGAGAAATATTGATTTCCTTCCCCCCTGCAATATTTCGCTTGGCTGAGCAGATTTAGAATTGAAGAGTCAGACTCTGCCTAGAGACCAGAACCATATTTAATTCCACAGTTTAAGAAGCCCTGGAGCAGGTTATTCTTATTTTAAACTACCAGTGCATTTAAAAGCAAGTGACATTTTGGGGGGGTGGGGTGGGATGGGAAATGGCTGGTGCCCTCTGCCTTAGTCCAGCTGGTGCTGGGAAGAGTTTTGCAGCTCTGCTGCTGCTGCTGCCGCTGCCTGGCGTCCCCACAGCCCCATCAGCTGCTCTGCCCGCGCCAATGAGAGGCAAGGGGTGGTGGCGAGCTCATGATCAAAGCTCAGGAGACCTGTTTCCATCTCTTTCTGACTGAGGAGAAATGAGAGGAAGGAAAGAGAGGAGAAAGAAAAGGTGAGAAAACCTCTGATGAAATTGCTGGGTGCATTGAGGTTTCACGATTCATATTGTTTGCTCCTGTACCTCACAGAGTGAAGTCCTCGGTAATGAGCAATTTGCAGATACTAAACAAAAGCATGGTGCCTTGTCCAGAGGATGGTCCCTGATGGTGCACCATCACAGAGCAGTGCTGCTGGAAGGCACAGCCATCCATGTCCACCTCCCCAGCAAAAGCACCTTCCAGCCTGCTCCAGGTCAGGGCAGCCATTTATCCTCACAGCTGGAGTGCCACAGCTCTCACAGCATACCCTCAGCCCCCATTTCCAAAGGAGATGCAACACTGACTTTTAAAGGAGGAGAAGGACAGGGGAAAATACAACAGCAAAGGTCTGCTCAAAGCATCTGAGCCTATGCCAGGTCCAAGCAGGCCCTGCACAGACCAGGCTTGACACACAGTGCACACTGTGCCACGTAGAGGATGCCTACAACCCTGCGCAGCAGTGGAGGAAAGGCAAACCTCCACAAAATGTGAAGTTCAGCTCAGCAGAAGGGGATGTCCAGGTGAGGTCAGCCCTGCCAAGGAATGGGTGAAGGTATGCTGGAGAAGAGGAAAAGAAACATGGGTTGCTACATACTCATCTCCCCACACCACAGCTCTAAGGAATCATAGCGCAGGGCTGTCACCCTGCCCTGGCTAAGGTGGTCTGCTTGGTGGGTTGGGCACACCAACCTCCACTACTCCCACTTTGCCACAGGCACCACCACAGAAATCACAGAAACATTCAGGTTGGAAAAGACCCTTGGGATCACCAAGTCCAACCCAGAACTCTACAAAGTTCACCCCTAAACCATATCCCCATGTACCACATCCAAATGACCTTTAGACACATCCAGGGTTGGTGACTCAACCACCTCCCTGGGCAGTCAGTTCCAGTGCCTCACCACTCTTTCCACACAAAAAAATTGTCCATGTCCCTGCTACTTCCAGTCATGCATGCATCCCCAGTGGCTTATGGAGCAACAGGCAAACAGAGGGGGTGTTTACAACCTTGAAATAGAGCTGAAGACACCAGGTGCCAGACACCTCATGGGCACTTGGGTGCATGTCTGAATGGAGAGAGACCAGCAACACAGGCTCATACAATCATTTCAGTTGGGAAAGCTCTGTAAGTCTTGTGCTAAACCATGTCCCTCAACACCACACCCTGCATCTCTGAGAACTCTTTTGGTGAAGAATTTTCTCCTAATGCCCAACCTAAACCTCCCCTGATGCAACTCAAGGCCAATTCCTCTCGTCCTGTCACGTTCGCTGGGAGAAGAGACTGACCCCCACATGGCTCCAACCTCCTTTCAGGGAGTTGTAGAGAGCCAGAAGGTCTCCCTTGAGCCTCCTATTCTCAAGACCAAACAACCCCAGTTCCCTCAGCTGCTCCTCAAAGGACCTGTTCTCCAGACCCTTCACCAGTTTTGTTGCCCTTCTCTGGACCTGCTCCAGCACCTCAATGTCCTTCTTGGAGTGAAGGGCCCAAAACTGAACTCGGTGCTACTCCCAGGGCCAGAGCCATCTGCCTGCTGCTGTGGTGGGCTCAGCTGGGCTGCAGCGAGCTTGCAGGGGTCTGCTCTGTTTCACACCAGGAAAGCAGAAGCACCAGAGAGCAGCTCCTCGAGCTGAGCCTAGCAGAGCTGTGGTTTGCAAGCTGGGAACTGCAGAGCCCACAAGGAGGTCCAGTTCTGTGGGAGCCATGATTCACAGCAGGGTGAGCTGCGGGTTCCCAGGGGCCGGGGGTGCCGGCAGCCCCGGGGGCTGCGGTCATCACCAAGGACAGCTGCGGTGCGACGAGATGCAGCTGCGGTGCTCCTGCAGGAGCTGGCTGTGGTCTGCCGTGACACAGAGCGGCAGCAGCTGCGGCCTCCTGTTCCGACTGAAGCAGACAAGCAGGAGAATGGAAATGGATCCTTTTAGAGAAGCTCCTGCACAAGCTTAACAGCTCTTGACATCTTTCCCCAGCTCTGCTCCTTGTTGTGGGGGGTTGCAGCTGGTATGGCACTGGGCAGAATAGAGGCTGACTGCCCCTGGCCTTGCTGGCATTGGTGGGGCAGTGGGATGACACCTCACAGGGAGATGGGTTGAGATGGGTAGAAGGTTGGCCTGCTTGGGAGCACAAGCAGCAGCTTGGTGGTGTGGAAGCTTTGACTCAGGCAAGCTGATGGAGTGGCCTCAGGTGAGACTCATGAGATTCAACAAAGCCAAGTGCAAGGTCCTGCACCTGGGTTAGAACAACCTTCCTCACCAATGCAGGCTGGGGCACGATGTGATAGAGAGCAGCCCTGCAGAAAAAGACTTGGGGTTACTGGTGGACAAAAAGCTGGACATGAGCCAGCAGTGTACACTTGCAGCCCAGAAAGCCAATCACCTCCTGGGATGCATCAAAAGAAGTGTGACCAGCAGGACAACTGAGGTGATTCTCCCCCTATACTCTGCTCTGGTGAGACCTCACCTGCAGTGCTGTGTCTAGCTCTGGGGCCCTCAAGACAAGAAGGACATTGGCATTATAGAGTGGATCCAGAGGAGGGCCACAAAGATGATCAGAGGGCTGAGAGAGTTGGGATTGTTCAGACTGGAGAAGAGAAGGCTCCAGGGAGACCTTAAAGCAGCCTTCCAGAACCTCAAGGTACAAGAAAGCTGGGGAGGGACTGTTTACAAGGGCTTGTAGCTGCAGGACAAGTGGCAATGTTTTTAAACTAGAACAGGGTAGATTTAGGTTGGAAATGAGGAAGAAATTCTTTTCAGTGAGGGTGGTAGAATGCTGGAACAGGTTGCCCAGGGAGGTTGTAGATGCCCCATGCCTGGAGACATTCAATATCAAGCTTGATGAGGCTCTGAGCAGCCTGATCCAGTTAGGGATGTCCCTGCTTTCTGCAGGGGGAGTTGGATGAGGTAACCTCTAGAGGTCCCTTCCAACCCAAAGCACTCTAAGAGTCTATGGTTTGGACCTGGTGCTAGACAGGGCAGCACCCAGGGTTGCCATAGGGCACCCCAGCACATAGGGGCAAGGCTGGAGGGAGCTACAGCTTGAACTCCAGTTCATCTATCTGGATAATCCCAGGCATAAGGATCTGCACAGGACCTGGTGACTTCTGTACATAGCAGGGCTGGGTCTGCCACGAGTTTAGACTCAGGGAGGTCACATCTTGGGGGGGCTATGTGGGAACCCATCGTGCCTGGGGAAAGGTCCAAGTGGAGAGGAGACCGCTGAGATGCAGAGCAGGAGGGCTGAGAGAGCACAATTAGCTGTGGTAAAAGCCAAGGCTGTGAAAGCACATTAGGGTAATTATTATTATTCCAATTATTTTTTTCCCATGTTTTTTGACAATTCAGTAAGAATTAGCTTAACAATGAAAACCTCTTTTGTTAAGTGCTAGTGAAGCTAAAATGTGGAGAAGCACAATACCATTTCACTTCACATCTGGAAGTTTCTAAGAATTTAGCCAGTTCTTTCAAACAACAACAACAACAATGATGATGATAATTAAAAAAACCCCACAAAGTTCAGGAACTTCCCACCCAAAGTTTTCTTTCTAAAGGAAAATGGCAATTACTTCACAAACAGCACAGTGAAACCCTGGCACTTTGGTGCTCTGCTGTCACAAACACACGGTTCTGCAAAACAGAGGCATGGCTACAAGCATCCAGAGCTGCTGAAGGTGTGCTGTTCTCAACAAGGATCACTAAAACAAGAACAAACCAAGCAGCAACTTCAGTGTGACCAGCAGCACCAGGGAATGGATTATCCTCCTGTACCTGGCACAGGCGAGGCTGCACCTCAAATACTGGGTTCAGTTTGGGGCCCTTAGCGCCAAGGAATTTGAGGGGCTGGAGGTGGTCCACAGAAGGGCAGTGAAGCTGGTGAAGGGTCTAGAGAACAGGGCTGGTGAGGAGCGGCTGAGGGAACTGGGGTTGTTGAGCCTGGAGAAGAGGAAGCTGAGGGGAGACCTTTTCACTCTCTACAACTCCCTGAAAGGAAGTTGGAGTGAGGTGGGGGTTGGTCTCCTCGCCCAAGTAACAAGAAATAAGACAAGAGGAAATGGCTTCAGGTTGCACCGGGAGAGGTTTATGTTGGATATTAGGAACAATTTCTTGCCAAAAGGCTTGGCAAGCCCTGAACATGCTGCCCAGGGCAGTGGTGGAACCACCATCCCTGAAAGAATTTAAAAGCTGCTTAGATGTGGTGCTGAGGTATGTAGTTTCAGTGACTTGCCAGTGCTGGGTTAATAGCTGGAGTTGATCTTAGAGGCCTTCTCCAACCATAACAATTCTGTGATTCTATAATGTCTTTATCTGCTGAGATCAGCCAGTGTCACCAGAGGTACTGAAAGCTTTGGCACATGGGTACCACCACGATACTCCCCCTCCTCCTTCCCCCCTCCTCCCAGAACACCAGCTGAGGCAGTAAGTATCCATAATGACAGAGCTTTAAAGAACAAAGAGTACCTAAGGACAAAGTGGGAACGAATAAACAAACAAAAAACCCAACCAAAACCAGCATAAACCCAACAAAACCCGTTGCAATTAGCTAAACTATTAAATTAATTAAAAGGTATAAAGGAATAAAGTTTCCTGAATGTCAAGTTGACACAGGATTTGTTTATGTTCAGGAAAAGAAACTAGTCCCTTGAGTCAATGTCCCTGCTCCAGGGCCAGGCATTAAAGGTTTGCTGGTGGATGTTGCTGACTGAGGTCCTTTTGATCTGGGCTGCTGGTTGCATCATGCCTCTCCCAGCCAACACGGACCCAGCTGCCCCGCTCCTGCATCCTCAGCACGGGGAGGGCACAAAGAGCTGCTGGCATGGGCAGGGCTGGCCAAAGTGGGGGCTCTGTAGGAAAGGAAGAGCTGAGAACTGCCTCTCAGTGTCATCCAAACACCACCTCGATCAGGCCTTTTTATCCTTTGCACCTTTAGCTTGCCATCACTCCTCCAAGGAGGACAAAACAGCAGGGCTGCTCTGTCGTATCTCTGCCTTCACCTCTCCCGCAGGCGCCAGCCACAATTTTCCCTCTCTGAGGAAAGCAGCTTTGCTTGGGAGCACTTTACCTGTCAACACAGGCTCTGCCCTCAGCACCTCCTGAAGAGAGAGAGACCTTTCCTTTTGGGGAGGAGGGGAGGTGTTCCCGCCTACAGCAAATGCCAGGCTGTGGAGCATGACATCAAGCACCTTGGAGGCTTCACAGTGACACCCCTGAGAGATGGCCCAGATCCCTCACTCCCCAGACCTACAAAGTAAACATCCAGCTGCTCAGAAGGACCGGGCAGGCTGGTGACTATTTCATGCCTGCAAGGTCATTTATGAGAGACAACCACAGACATGTATAGATCCATATACGTGTCTTTCTGGATTCCTCCCGTGCTTCCTGTATGTGTGAATCCAGAAGCCTAACCAGTGAGGTACCAACAAGCCCTTCAAATGAAGCCATTTGTCTCAGACAACTGCCTGAGCTGCCTCTGATGTCGCTGTCTCGCCACTGACGATACGAGGCTCTTAAGTGTCCTAAAATTGTACTGTGAGTTCCCCAGTGCTCTCTCCCCCGCCTTTGCTCCTCTCCCTCGAGCTTCTTCCTGCGTTTCTCCAGCAAAACACTCTCTCACACAAATAAACATGCAGGGAGGCACAAAAGGCATTTTCTCTGGCTGTACCACACAGCCAGAGAATTTCTCATTCAAATATTCAGCCGCATCCTTCAGAGATCAAAAGCGCAGCACCACAATAAGGCAAGGCACGAACATCTCAAGCCAATACTCAAACTTCCCTTTCATTCCTATCCTGGCTGAGGGAGCAGAGAGATCTGTAACCCCCACTGTGATGGCTGTCAGGTGTCACAGACCCAGGACCCCTGCACACACAGGTACAGCCCTATCGCATGTCCCATTTCTCCAGATTACAATAGTGGCCATTACAGCCCTCATGAGCAACGTCTGTGCAACAGGCAGGTGGAGCTGGGTGCTATGGGCTATCTGGGTGCTATGAGGTCTCCAGAGAGGTGCGAAACTGGGGCTGGCACATCCTGAACTGATTGGAGAAAGCTCCTTGCTAAAAACCTAAAGTGAACTCTGGCCCAGGGAATGGTTTCCATGTCCTCAGCAGCACCCAGAGAAGCTAGGGCTCATTGCACAGGGAAGAAGAAGGAGCAGCAGTGCTGCTTACCTGGTGCACAGCCAGAGCTGGAGCATTGTGGCACCTTCCTGCAGAAGAATCTATGGTTGAAATGCACCCTGCCCCAAAACATGCCTCCTTTGCACCCTCACCTCCCAGTCAGGGACCATTTGCCAGACTGAACTGCATGGTGGGCTTGGTTTTATCAACAACGATTGGCTCCCCTGCCCAGCAACCTCCATGGCTGAGCCTTTCAGCCCTCCTTCCACCTCAAACACCCCTTTTCCCACTGGGGACCTCCCTGAAGGGGCAACAGGACTAAGCCCTGGCAGCTACCCCACTCCTTTCCCCACAGCTCGGTGAGGAAGGTGCTCAGCAGGAGCCACAGAGTTTGGCACGTTTACTGTGTAATATATGAACTCCTACCAGTTTTATAAGCCCCTCCTGGCTCAAATCACATTGTAATTCTGAACAGCCTTAAACTCATTTAAATCCTAATAAAAACACCTCCCTACATTTGCATTTGCTGCTCGTGGGTCCCCGGGGCTGCGGCGGCAGCAGGTCCTGGGAACTGATAACGCTCAGGATGCTGCATGCCGGGAACCATCCCTCACGGCGGGGTCAGGACGTGCAATTAACAGCACCATTAAAAAAATAGGTGTGGGAAAGGACCACCTGACTGATTCAGGATGAGGAACGGAGCAGGCAGGTGCCAAAGCTTTCACCAGTGTCCCACCCCTTCTTTAGATTCCCAGTGAGGCTCAGGCCCAGGTACACGGCTCTGACAGAACAAGGCACCTGCAGGTAGCAGCATAAGGGGGTTCTCAAAAAGGAGAGGGAAAGACTAATGAAATGCCAGCAGACAACAAGCTGTGTGGTTGCTGCTGGAAGTTTGTGCATGAATGCCACAGAGGCACCCTGGGGGTAGATGGGGACAGATGCAAGAACTTGCCCTGGTTTCCCACATTGCCTGGTGGCAAGGAGGGTGCTGCTGGTACAGCTTGGAGGCATGTCACTCTGTGGGAAAGGCACTGTGACTGCATCTCACAGCACATCATCCACCCCCAGAACACCCTGGTGAAGTGCCAGCTCTGCCTGACCCTCAGCGCAGGCCGGTGGTATTTGCTCTGCCTTAGCTGGAGGAGGTAGTGAGGGGCTGGGTGATGGGAGCCTGAGAGGTCCAGCTTCCATCAGCAAGCCCATACAGCTCTCACCTCACTCCAGGCACAGCAGGACTGTCAGGTCAGCAGCGACCCAAGGCTTGCCCTTGCCCAAGAGCACCCTCCCCAGCTCTTCTGCTGCACCACTTCCTACAGCATCCATGTGTCCTCCTGCAGCCACTTGCCTCCATGCCCAGCTCTGCTCCATTCCCACCCCACTCGCCAGCCTCAGCTTGCCCAGTGCTTTATGCCTGCCTGTTCTCGGTGATGACATTAATAGGCTCTCCTGAAACAGTGAGATTATGAGCTATACCCTTCCAGCAATAGAATTACTAATTATTACTGAGATAAATGGGAATATCAATGATGAAAGTCAATATTATTGCCTCCTTTGTTCCTGTTTGTTTTATTTGTAGATGAAAAGACCACTCAGCCTGTCTCCCCAGGATGTGGCTGGGAGCTGGAACAGCTCCTCTTGGCAGGCTCGTCCAGAGTCGTGCTCTGATAAGAAATCATACTGCACACATGCTTGCAAAGGGCTCTCTAAATCAGCAGCTCTCAAAAGCAGGCATTGTCTTTGATTGATTCATAAAACTGGAGCTGCCTCCGTTCTCCACTCCAGTACCAGGCGAGGGAGGATTTAGGGGAGGGGGAAGGTGCGATGTGGGTGGAAGTGAGTAATTGCAGAACATGGCATGGCACAGGGAACACTCCAGTTTGGCTGGGCTTGATGTTCACGCCTTCATCCTCCTCTCCTAGTGGTTTAGCCTCCAAGATGGGGACTGAGGACCCTCCCCAGGCCCTGACTCCCATTCTTGGGCTGACCTTGGGCAAGTCCACAGCACTGCCGCAGGCAGGCGAGCACTTGCAGTGGCAACACTGCCTTATTCAGCAAGTCTGCTTCCTCCATGTGCTCTGGAGTCAGAGCTGCTGATTTCAGTGAGAGGAGACCTGTTTTTTTAAGCCCTATTACCCTCGCAGAGCTCACAGAGCTAAGAGGGAGTGAATGGGATGCTAATTTTGGATCCCAGCTAACGTCAGGAGAGCACTTCCTGGAGTGGCAGGCAAGCAAGCGGATGTGCTCCCTGAGGCCACAACCCACCCCTGGCTGCCCCACATCTGTCTCCATGGCCATGACCCACCACCGGCTGCCCCACGTCTATCCCCACAGCCATGACCCACCACCAGGTGCCCCATGTCTGTCCCCATGGCCAGAACCCACCACTGGGAAGCAGGATGCAGTGCAGAGGGAGCCATGGAATGCACCTTGGAGTGGCACAGCCCAGTACATCTCAAGCATAAGGGACATTTCTCTCATTCCTAATACACCCTAATCCATTTCTAAACTAGCTCAATTTCCTTCCAAGTCCTCTGTCCATCATCTGCAAACATTCATGGGAACATACCAACCCTCTGACCCTCCCCATCCAAACATCAATACAGTGATTGCCCCTCACTATTGAATGCAAACCAGTCCGTTCTTTGTCCATGATAACGAGGACTCTCCTGATGCCTCTCTCCCAGTGCAAGGAAATCAGGAGAACTGGAAGCCTTGCAGGAGTAATTATTCCAGTTTTCAAGAAGAAACCAGCCTGCCCTGAATATTTCATGGCAGGTAATTTTTTTCAAAGCTTTTTAACCCCCCTTTCCCCTCCCCAGCCCTTCCTGCGTGTCAGGGTGCAATTAAGCAGAAAGTATCAGTGCATAAACCCAAAGAAACAAACTGCCAGGTACACCCAGCTCCTTCTCTCACTCACTCCTGCTTCTTCTGCATTTAACATTAATGTGACATCCCAAGCTGTTTGTGCATGATCCAATCTCCCACCCCAAGACAGGAAAGAGTGCCTCACAGCCTCACTAGCACAGCACCCAGGCTCCTGCCACAAAGAGCCCCTGATGGTCCCTGCCAAGATTCACAGGCACTGCAAGGCCCTCAGCGTCAGGCATCCCGCTGCAGAGCTCCCTGGATTCACTGGGCTGTGGTGGTGGCATCCAGGTTTGCACCAAGGACCTGCAGCAGCACACACGATGCCATCCTGGGGCTGTGCAGCCTGGGTCCCTGCACAGCTTATTAGCATCGTGCACAACTAACATTTATTTTTGCAAAAGCACCATGAAAAAAATCATCAGCAGCAACAACAACATAAAAATATCTCTTTATGCTAATAACTTTGTCAGCCTGTGGAGTGAGAGGCTTGGAAAGAAAGCTGGCTTCATCTAGAAAGCCATGTGGGAATCAGGTAAGGAATGGGAAAGGAACTCAGGACTTTTCTTGGTCCTGCTGGGGTGAAGGAGCAGACCTCCTGACACAAGCTACAGAACTCTGCTCTGCTGCAGCCCTTCCCTCAAGCCTTGTTTTCTCTCCCTCAGCTCTTTCCAGTCATCCTATTTAAACACAGCTTTTGGGACAGCCAAACACGAGTGACCCCACTGTCACTGCAGCTTCCCTGGGGACAGACCCCACACTGCTGCTACTCTTACATGACACTCCCTCCACCGTCTAGAGCTACCAGCTGGTCCCCTCTGGGGACAGTGTGAGGTGGAAGGGGGTCCCAGACAGGTTCTCCTGCTGCACAGGCAGCCTGGCTCTGTTGCATTGATTTTCATTGCTCTGAGCCAGCCAGCAGAATGAAGTTATCAGGGAGGGAATGTTTCCACCTGACAACTTCTATTGCTCCTTCTCCAACAAGTGCTGACCTGCACACTGCTCCCAGGAGAGACCCTTCTGCTAAACCAGCTGCCACCCTGTCCCTCCCCAGCTCCTGCCATGCAAGATGCCACCACCCAGACCCTTCCCCACTCATTCTTTCTTCCACACCCTAGGTCACTCGCATCATCCTCCTTGCTCCTGGCCACCCTCATGAGGGCTTTCTGGCCCACTGCAGCATGAGATGGGGAACCTGTGATGTTCCTGTTCCCATTTATAGGTTTTTGACATAACCTTGATGCTGAAAATCTGCTTTGAAAAAGTGAAAAACCAAACCACTTCTGTGGCAGAGGCTTTGTGGGAAGTCTGACCTATTGCAAGTTTGTGACTACATCACCAGAGCAGCACCAGAGAGGAAAGGCAGGATTTTTGGGGAGCATTTATGGCACATGCAGTCAGAGAGGAAGAGCAACATCCCTCAGAAACCACATGAGTTCAAAGATTTGCTCAGTTTCAACACTAAAAATTCATGCATTAAAAATCCACAAGGTTCAGCCCTGCCTCAGAACTAAATAAAACCTCTGACCACATCAACCAGCCCCAAGGTTCACTGTCTCCTTGGGGAGAGGGTTTAGGTGTCTGCTGGTCGCTCAGGCTCAGAGGCTGCCTGCCAGCACCAGGCCCTGCTTCAACTCCAGACTTTTGGGCATGGTGGAGGGGCTATGCACTGACCCCAAGGTCTTCAGGACCTGAGATGTGGCTGCTGCCCATCATTATGCTATGTAGCTGCCCCAGTCTTACACTGCTAGTGCAGAGACCAGGCTGAGAAACCTAAACATCCCCATTCTGGAGAGGCGAAGGTTCACAGGAGATCATATGGTGGCCTTCCAGTATCTGAAGAGGGCTCCAAGAAAGCTGGGGAGGGACTTTTGAGGGTATCAGATAGTGACAGGACTGGGAGGAATGGAGTAAAACTAGAAATGGGTAGATTCAGGTTGGATGTCAGGAAGAAGTTCTTCACCATGAGGGTGGTGAGAGACTGGCAGAGGTTGCCCAGGGAGGTGGTGGAAGCCTCATCCCTGGAGGTTTTCAAGGCCAGGCTAGGTGTGGCTCTGGGCATCCTGGTCTAGTGTGAGGCATCCCTGCCCATGGCAGAGGGGTTGGAACTGGCTGAGCCTTGAGGTCCCTTCCAGCCCTGTCAGTTCAGCTATCCCAAATTTCCTAGGAAATAACATTTTTCTGTTCTCAAAGGCAAGAACCCATGGAAAACCAAAATCACCTCGCTTGCTAAATACTGCTCTTTGGGGGGGGGGGGGGGGGAGGGAAAGCCAACACACACACACACACACTAAAAAGAAAAAGAATAAATCTTCAACTTTTGCAAATGGCACTCAGGAAGAAAATACCCCCAAGCAGATGGCTCTCAGAGCTCGTGTTTTCAGGCAGGACTTTCAGCAGCACGACCGTTTCCCAGTAGAATTGTGTTTTGATAGAAGATCACCAAGAATAAACCCATTGCAGGGCTTGCTGCCGAGAAGGTGTTTTGACAGAAAGCTGCTATTTCGATGGTCCCTCCGCTTGCTCTGTCAGCCCTGACACGGTGGGAACTCCTCTGACCCAGCCTCCTCTGCGCACAGCTTTGCCAGGGCCTGCAAGGAGCAGCCGCGGGAGCCGGCGGGGAGAGGTGCCTCGCATCATTCCTGCTTACCATAAAAACGGGGAAGCAGCAGAGAGAAGCTAGAAATACCTCTCCTCAAAGCTGCAAACACCTCTCTGCTGGCCCCTCTTGTGCAGGAACGTGAGGCGAGGTGAGGCCAGGTCCCTTTTTTGCATGCATCAGGCTGAGTCTCTGCAGCCTGCTCGTTGCTTTGAGCAAAACAGGATGTAAAGGGGAAATTATCTGGCTGTGTGCATGTGTCCCTGTGAAAGCCACTTCTCCCTCACCACTTTGATTCCCTCTCCTCTGAACCAGGCGTGGGATGCTGCCTCCTGGGCAGCTCCAGGTGAGCCCCTGCGCTCTGCCCCAAGCCAGGGTGTCTCTCCCAGTGGTGCCACTCCTGCAGAGCAAGGATCTATCTCATGCCTTGGACAGCATCCGGTTTGAATACTCCCCCCGCCTTGCTCAGCTCTGGCATACAAAAGATGTTTGAATCATTCTAATATTTTTAATTTAGTTTTTAAAAATTAATCAACTGAATCCTGCTCGTGATGGAGAGAGATCCCTTTCTTCTCTCTCCAGGACTGACATCCAGGGAGACTGCCTCAGCCCAGGCAGCTCTGCTGTTTGCTGTCTCACTGATTGCCTGCATCAGCCTGACAGTGCACAGATGTCGGCTGAGGACTGGGCTGTACAGAACGAGCTGGAACTGGCTGCTGCCTCCCAACTGTCCCGGCGAGAGCGCCGGCAGGAGGCTGAGTCGGCAGAGGGAGGGCCGACGCCTTGCAGGGCTAATAGAGACATCTCACCCAACGCTGCTTTCTGAGGGCCCTCTCTCGCCTGCCCTCTCCTGGAACATCAAACTATTTCTGCCCAGCATCCCCGAGGCTGCAGTGCTCAGCTGCCCACGCTGGCTCGCTCCATGCAGCCAGTGTTTGCCCTCACTTATGCCGGAGCAAGCTGCCTAAGCAGAGCTGTACGGCCACATGACAACGACTTCTCTGTCAACATCACCCAAATATTCATTTTGGATGCCCTCCCCTCCCGGTAAAGCCCTCCCCTCCCGGTAAAGCCCTCCCCTATGCAGGGGTGATGGATGAAACGTTTCCTACCTGTTCCCGACATGCAGGCAGCACCTGCCTCAGGTCCTGGTTGAAAGCTGCATTGCCTTACAGCCCAGGAGGGCTGGGTGGCAGCCCCGGACTATGAGGGGAAGGCATTTCTACCTTGCTTATGGCAGCAGAAACCAGTCCAAGCCTGGTCTCAGAGAGACAGAAGCATGTGAGTGTCATATGCTGGGCGACAGGACAGCTCCCGACCTCGTGTGCCACCTACCCAGGTCAGATGAAGGCAGGATGCTGGGGGATCAGTTGCCAGGGGCGTGCTGGGCTTTGGCCTCTCCTCTGCGTTTCACTCATGCACTGTGGGTGAAACAAGATGGCAATTAGGGCTTTAAACCTGGTGCTGGAGAGGCAGGCAGGAGAGAAATTAAAAAGCTGGGAATGCTTCTCCCCCCTCCCCCTACTCTCCTGCCCAAAACCAGAGCTCGTCTTGAGTTTAATCTTCATCTGAGCCAATATTTAGAAGCTATAAATCAGGCTGCAACAGACAGAAAAACACAGCAACCAAAATTTAGTGGACCTACTGCTGAAAGGCCCAGAATGAACTGCTGAATAGAAGCCATTTTCCCATGGAAATAGAGCAAGCCTGTACTTAGCAGAGCATTGATCTGCTGACAGCTACCGGGACAGATTTGGGCCAGAGCACTTGGGAATCACTTGCAGTGATCTCTCAAGAAACACATGCCGTGCAGAAGCCCTCTGAAAAACATGGTTGTAAAGCAGTGCTGTAGCTGTCTACAAGGCTGGGTGGCATTCAGTAACCAGCCTGGTTGCACAGCCCTCCGTGAGCCTTCCCCAGCAGGCAGTACTGCCCGGGCAGCTCAGAGCCCGGGGCTGCATCCCTGTACTCCAGTCTTGGTGGCTCCAGGTTGGGCAGAGCAAGAAAATGCTGCACAGAGGATGCTACTAAAGCCCAGAGCTGCAAAAAGGTCTCACAGCTCAGGACCTCAGCAATGGGGTATGAGGTTTTGGCTGCGGGACACTGTGCCCCAGGGACCCAAGTGGGGTGTTTCAGGGCCCTTCTACAGACATAATGGCATTTGCCTGTGATGTGCCACAGCCAGGGTCAGCCCAGAGCACTGTCCAGAGCAAAGCACCATCATACCTCCCTGGGGACAATAGGTTGGGCCCTGCCAAATATCAGGAGCTCCACTTTAGCCAAGGAGTGCACAGGAAGAGTGGCTCTGTCCCACCCTGCCCTCCCACAGCCTTGTCCTGTCTGCTGTCCTGGGAGGTGGAGGATGTTGCCTAAATCCTGCTGGGCAAGATGATGGCTCTGCCTGCCCCATCCCAGTGCTGCCCCATATATGGGGGACACTGCACCCTGGTCAGGGTGCCAGCACCAGAGAGCTCAAATTGACCATGTTCTGGCCTCAGGCTCACCTTCCTGCCCCTCCCTCCCCTTCCCCCCCACCGACTGCCACAGCCAAGGTATGTGCTGGAGAGGAGCCAGCCCAGGTACCACAGCTGTGACCTTCTTGTCTTGTGTGGAAAGAGGAGTGCCTCGTGTTCATCTTTTCTACTGCCAGAAACCATTTCCCCACCACAGTTTTCACTGGTTTGGGGGATGAAGCCAAAGCAGGGAGATCTATTCCACCTTTTTTGGAGTACAAAATTATTTCTGAATCCTCTGCCTGTCCTTCCCAGCACAGAACAGAGCTCTGGGCTGCTCAGGAGTCTTTCACCTGCCCACTAGCTTTTCCATAGCAGTTATCACCTGAGATACCATAGGACACCACAGGAAAGCAAACCCATCTCACTTTCAGAGGTGTTGAGTGCCCTTGGCACTTACTGGCCTCAACGTGGGGTGCTCACTGCCCCCAGCCAAAGGCTAATTCTCACCATCACAGGGCCAGCAGCAGAGAAGCAGATGACTTGGAGGACACATGGAGCAGGGAGGGCAGATGTGAGGGTGGCTGCAGAGCTTTCTCTGCTGCATAGCCATCTCAGCCAGCCCCTTAAGAACATCACTCCAGCACAGACTGGATCTATAACACCAATTAATGGTTCACTGCTTGTTGTGGGGGATTTTGTTCCCATTATTGACTACATCTCCTTATGAACTCATCTACTTAGCAGATCTTACAGTGATCCCAAAAGCTACCAAAATAAAACCTTCCATGGAAAAAGCAGGAACAAACCAGGAACAAGCCAATGCCTCTGCTCAAGCAGAACACAACCTGCCCAACCATGCCTCAAAGGACATATGAGGTCCCAGTGTGGCTCAGAGCCTACCAGAGAGCACTGGCAAATAGGGAACAACTTATTTGGGTTATTTATTTATTTATGCTTTCACACATCACTTCTTTTAAAGGGCTAAAAACATGGCTATGGATTTAACATATTTAAATGGATCAAAATCTGTTTAGCTAGGAAGGAAAACAACTCTCCCACCCCAAACTTCTTGTGGGCTGGGACTTGCTTTTCAATCTTCCACCCACAGCAAATATTTCAAATCCTTCTTTTTTTTAAGCTGAAAGGCTGCTTCTGGGGACTTCTGAGGACTGCTCCACCACCCTCCTCCATCACTGCCCTAAGTACAACCTTACACAGAGACAGTCAGGGACACCTTGGCAGAGAGGTCACCTGAGAGACAGGGGACAATAAAGGCATCTGTGTGCAAGCAGATCATCCAGGGATGATAATACAAACGAGAAGCCTTCCTTCCACCTCCTCCATCAGCAGCTTTCCACAAGGAGGATCAATGCAGCCCACTGTAAGTGCACCGTTGTTCCATTTTTAATTAATGAAAGAAAAAACTAATCATTGAATTAAACTTCTCATTACTCCAGCTGAATACCCACTAAGTAAATTTAATTACTGTACGAATCTGCCTTCTCCCTGCCTGTTTCATTAGCTACTGATAAAGATGGAGCTGGGGGAAAAAGAAAGAGAGGGTGAGATGAAAACAGAAGGAGAATGGAAGATGGGAACAATAAATGCAAAAACAGAGGTAAATGATTCAGCAAGTTTCAGGGGGTTCCAGTAAGGGCCTGGGGAAAGACCTTCTCACTGTTTCCAAACCAGGCTGGAGGGACTGCTGGTGTGACAAACTCCCTTTCTCCAACCCACTATCTGCCCAGGGACAACCACTATCTTCCAGGCTCATATCTCACATAGGAACACACAGGCCCATGAGCTCTGTCTCCAGGGATCTACCCACAGCCCAGAGGCCAGCCTCTGCTCCAAGCAGCCAGCAGCTGAGCTGGTGCTCCAGCACTTCACAAGGATCCCTTCGGCACAGAGGCCACAAGGCTGAGGTCTTACGACCCTACCCAGAACCACCTCTTGCAGAGTCTGGGTTTGAAGCCACCTGCAAGACATCAGACAAAGGCTTGGGCTCAACTGGCTCCCCTCCAAATCAGGGCAACCACTGGGTTCAGATCTGCAGAAATTCTTCATTCCTCCCAATTTTGTCTAGCTCTGAACAGCCAGGTTTTGAGTCTGCAACAAAGGCAGCAGCCCTGTAAGGCTTCAGCAGGGAGCTAGTGCTGACAAAAGCAAGGGGAGCACAGGAAAGTGGATATCAAGCACCTGCTGTCCCACCACGTGCCCAGACTCCTGCCAGGTACTCTTTGCATGTGAAGCTTTTCTGCCGGAGTGGGAGTCCTGTGTGCCCAGGCTGCTGGGAGCTGGGGACATGCCAGCAGCACCCTCCTCTGAGATGATGGGCAGATGCATTTCTGCAGCCCCCACCCCCTGCACTGCACAGATTGTTTATGGCACGATTTTGGGTCTCTCCTACTCTCCAGCTACGATTCATGCCCCCATCCCTCCTTCCTGAAGGCCAGTATGAGCCATCATGGGGCAGGTACAGCCCCACGCACAGGGAGGTGCCCAGCAGCCCCTGCCAAGCACAGCAATCCCCCTTCCAGCAGATGCCTCCCTGTCCAGCAGTTCTGCCATGTGGCTGTTGATAAGGGTACCCTTGGAATAAAATGGGGGTGGAGAGAGCGTAGGAAAGGTAAAGTGCAGCCTCTTTCTCAAACCAGGAAGCTGCAGCTTTCAGCTGAGCTGAGAGCATGGTGGAAGGGCCACCCTGGGGCTCTCAGGGACAAGGGGCAATTATGGTCAGACCATCTCCTCTTTGTCATTAAGGGACCATGCAGGCTCCTTATGCAGTCCCATGGGCAGGATCCTGTTCACTGTGAGGCCCTGTCCCTCTGCCTCATGTGGGCAGCTTGTGGCCTTCATAGTGCCCAGCCTCTGCTATTCTGGCAAGAAGATGAGGTTCTTCCTCATTTCCATGACTTTGTGACATCTTCTGACCCCAAACCAAGCTGACAAGTTTGAACCCAATTCTACATTGTTTGGCCATACAAGTCAGCCACCTTTCTCCCTTCCCTCTTCAACATCTACCTAGTACTTTCCTGCTCTCCTCCTCCCTCCTGAGCCCAACAGGCTCCTTCCCCACAGTGTTTTCTCTTGTTCAGGACAAGCTTATCCACAGAGACCCTCCAGGCAGACCAGAAGGTCCCTTCAGTGTCACATTTACCCCTGCTCTACCTCAAACTGGACTTTCTCAAACTCTGTATAGTCAAAGCATTGAGCTGACAGGCACAGATGATGTTCTTCAGGGAGCAAATGGGGCTGGAGGAGACCTGCCATGGATCTGTGGCACCCAGCAGAGATCTGGGCACCAGTACTAGAGGCTACCACAGCCTTAGGGCTCTATTGCACACCTGGGAAGATGCTGCCTCCCAGGTAGGCTCATGCATAGAGTGCTCTCGTCTCAGGCACAAGCTTTCTGCTGCCACAGCTAAAATTAGCTCCCACTGAGTCTCTCCTGCCATCCCTGAAGTCCTTGGTACAACATGTTCTGCCACCACAGGCTCTTCCCAAGCTCTCACTCAAAACCTCCCGGCGATGCGTAGTAGGTGCCTCACAGCTCCCACTCCCTCACACAGGCAAAGCAAACAACCCCACAGGCTTTGCAGCCACCACCTACCTCCCTGCTCCAGAGCTCCCCAAAGCCCCTTGTGCTGCCCACCAGCCCTGCTCTAACAGCATTCCAACAGCTTCCAACCCCAACAGCAGCAGATCCTGAAGATTTGGGCAGGGAAAATAGGGGGTGGGGGGAGGAGCGTGTGTTGTTTGCTTGGGTTTGCTTTTGGTGGCCAAGCTGAGAGAAAAATTCAGGTTGACTGAAGTGGGTTTTGTTTGGTTTTGGGTTGAGGTGGGGTTTTTTTGGGGTTGTTTTGGTGTTTGGTTTGGGGTTTTGTTTTTTTTTTTGGTTGGCTGGTTTTGCTTTTGTTTTGTTTTATTTTGTTGGGTTTTGGTTTATTTATTTTTAGTTTTCCTTTGCCAAATTTTCAAGTCCCAGTAATAATCAGGGGCTGGATGAAACCCTTTGGATTGAAGTGAGCTTGCATTTTGTTTGTAGGTGGCTTTCCCTACCCCACACTGGAAAGAAGAAGAAAGAAGAGGGAAAAAAAAAAAAACACCACCACCAAAAAACCCTAGAAAAAAAACTCAAAATGAAATGTCATCTTGAAACAGATGGCTGAAAGGTTTCAGTTTGAAAATGTCAAAATCAAACTTTTCAGTGTTTCACTTTTTTTTTTCTCCCCCCCCCCCCATCCCCACCTCCCCCCACAGCCAATACCACTTGCTAAATACAACCTGAATTCGTGAGCTGTGGCTGTTGACTGCAACCTGAGTTATTTGGTGCAAAAGCTGCTCGCTCAGTCTTTTGTGTGTGTGAGTGTGTGCACCCTGCTGCAGCAGGGAGAAACACGTGGAGCAGGCAGGAAAGAGAACCCTGCAGAGTGTCCTCCACCAGAGAAGTGCCACAGCAGAGCAAAGCAGCAAAAATAAAACCCCAACCACCCAGGACTTACCTTGGCAGCAGACCTCTGCAGCTTCGTTTTGGCTTCTGGAGGGGCTTCTTGTGCAGCAGAGGGAGAGGGGGGGAAGGACAGGGTGGTCCTGCCTGTCTCATGGGACCCAATGCAGAGCAGCTGGGCACCTCGCTCAGCCCTGGATCTGCAGCCCTGCAAGACAGGAGGAGGAGAGCATAAGAAGATGCTAAAGAAGCAACATCCAATCTGAGCAAAAAGGGAAGGAGGTGTTGGGGAATGAGGCCAGGCAGAGTCAAGGGATTAGGCCAAGGCAGTGGCAGCAAGCAGCTCTTGAGTGCTGGCTGGCATCAGGTCTGCTCTCCTGACTCCACTCTCCCCCATGCCGTGGTTTTCATCTCCTCTTGCCCTGCTTCCAAGGTGCACTCACTCACCCTTCTGTTTGCTAGCACAGGGTTTGTGTGCCAGTGTGCACACAAGAGAAGCAGGAGGAGTCCTTAAGTATCACATCAACAGCAAACCCAAGCCAAGGGAGCTGCCCCACTGGAGACCATCTCCAGAAAGCTTTGTGCCCTCCCACCCATAGACATTGCTCACTTAACCTAGCCCACACCACAGCAGCACTGGCAGACAGTCATGGAGAAGGGCTTTGCCCACCTAACCTCTTCTCAAGAAGGGCTAATGGTCACCTCAGAGCTGGTCAAAAATCAGGTTCTAGGGCTGAGATCTAATTGTCAGCTGGGAACCAGCATGGGGCTGATTTGATCTCACTGATACCAAACTCATGACCCCTTTCCTGTGCTCCAAGGCCACGGGAGGGTGGTCCTAGGTGCTAGCCCTTGCCACTGCCTTTTTGCCAGGACCACCCTCCAGGGCCTGTCCCCCAGATGAGCATCTAGGTGACATCGTGATGCAAGAGGGCAGCAAGCCTGCTGGACCACACACAAGGTTTGAGCAGGCAGGAGTCAGGTTTTGATTGTAAAGTTCACAGCCCACGAGTTTTCAAGCACAACTGAAGTCCAGCAGCTCCAAATTCAGAGCCTTGCCACACAGGAAGGGAACAGAGATGATTTAAATTAAATTTGCTCTTACTTCCCCAAAAGCTGCAGGATTCCCAAGGTACACTTGGCACCATGCAGCAGAAAGCAGCAAAACAAGCCAGAACTTGAATCCATCCCAAAGTCATGGTTATAAAATTCAGCCTCATGTTCCACAAGAAGCCAGGTATGGAAATCACATGCCCCAAGACTCTATGAAAACAAGAGCTGACACCTAAGCCCCAAATCCACGAGTCAAGTAAGAGTTCAGGTTGGGAACATAGGGTCATTATCTTCTCCCTTTTGCCCCGGCCTCAGTTTAGGAGCAGCAGCTCTGAGATGCAGCAGGAACATTCCTTCCTTCCTTCCTTCCTTCCTTCCTTCCTTCCTTCCTTCCTTCCTTCCTTCCTTCCTTCCTTCCTTCCTTCCTTCCTTCCTTCCTTCCTTCCTTCCTTCCTTCCTTCCTTCCTTCCTTCCTTCCTTCCTTCCTTCCTTCCTTCCTTCCTTCCTTCCTTCCTTCCTTCCTTCCTTCCTTCCTTCCTTCCTTCCTTCCTTCCTTCCTTCCTTCCTTCCTTCCTTCCTTCCTTCCTTCCTTCCTTCCTTCCTTCCTTCCTTCCTTCCTTCCTTCCTTCCTTCCTTCCTTCCTTCCTTCCTTCCTTCCTTCCTTCCTTCCTTCCTTCCTTCCTTCCTTCCTTCCTTCCTTCCTTCCTTCCTTCCTTCCTTCCTTCCTTCCTTCCTTCCTTCCTTCCTTCCTTCCTTCCTTCCTTCCTTCCTTCCTTCCTTCCTTCCTTCCTTCCTTCCTTCCTTCCTTCCTTCCTTCCTTCCTTCCTTCCTTCCTTCCTTCCTTCCTTCCTTCCTTCCTTCCTTCCTTCCTTCCTTCCTTCCTTCCTTCCTTCCTTCCTTCCTTCCTTCCTTCCTTCCTTCCTTCCTTCCTTCCTTCCTTCCTTCCTTCCTTCCTTCCTTCCTTCCTTCCTTCCTTCCTTCCTTCCTTCCTTCCTTCCTTCCTTCCTTCCTTCCTTCCTTCCTTCCTTCCTTCCTTCCTTCCTTCCTTCCTTCCTTCCTTCCTTCCTTCCTTCCTTCCTTCCTTCCTTCCTTCCTACACCACAAAATGCTGAGGCTGGTGTCAGAAAACCTGTTTTTGTGAGCTCACGAGCCCAATTGCTAGATGAAAGAGGATTAGATGAAGCTTAGACTAAGCATCTCAACAGTATCAACCCCTAAGACGATGCTCAGCCATTGCTACTGCTAAGGTAACACAGACAGATTTATCTGCTCAGAGAGAAGGCTCTTACACAGAGCTCTCCTCAACACAAAGAAGGCTCCTCAGGAGGAGGCTGTGTGTCCACAGGATCAGGGCAGGGCTGGCTGCCCACGGGCAGGAGTCTGCCGGAAGGAGCCACATGGAATAAGACTGGCTCCAAACTCAAGCCTCCTCCCAAGTTCAGGGGGCGGCAAACGGAAATTAAGCCCATCTGTTCCTGAAGCATTGCACCAGTGGAGAGGTGAGGAGCTGAAAAATCTGAGCTCTAAAGAAATCCAAAGTGCTAGAGACAGAGCCAGCAAGCTGCCCATCAGGGAGGGGATGCCATGTCCCAGGCTCACTCCTGCAGAGAGTTTGGAGATCTCGATCCAGACCTTGGAGAAGAGGAGGCTGAGGAGAGACCTCACTGCTCTCTACAACTCCCTGAAAGGAGGCTGGAGTGAGGTGGGGGTTGGTCTCTTCTCCCTAGTAACAAGTGATAGAACAAGAGGAAATGGCCTCAAGTTGTGCCAAGAGAGGTTTAGATTGGATATTAGGAATAATTTCTTAACTGCAAGAGTGGTCAGGGATTGAAACAGGCTGTCCAGGGAGGTGGTGGAGTCACTATCCCTGGAGGTGTTCAGGACAAACCTGTGGACATGGCACTTTGGGCACAGTTTCATGGCCATGGTGGTGTTAGGTTGATGGTTGGACCTTAGTGGGTCCTTAGGCACCTTAGGGTCTTAGTGGTCTTTTCCAACCAAAATAATTCTATGATTCTATGAAACCTCTTGAGCAAGGGAGTGCAGCAGCATGTGGGTCCCCTACATTAACCCACCTTGGCAGAGATGAAGTGAGGAAGTTGGGGCTCTCCAAGCTTCATGGAAGAGCTGCAGACAAAGGAAGGGAAACAGAGGCAGGCACCCAGGGCTGTCAGACCAGCAGTGGCACACAGCTCTGGAGATACCTCAGACTCATCAGTGAGCCCCAGCACTGCAGCCATCCCAGCCCTGGCAGATGTGCCTTGTCATGTGGAATGGTGTTTCAGCAAAGAGCATTAAGTGATCAGTCAGCATTAGAAACAGCCAGGTTTGATGTGTTTAAAAGAAAATGTCTCCCTTCTTACCTCCCTTGCTGAACCCAATTTTCATCTTCAGAATCTCCTCACTTTTTTGTTCTATCCCCAGTCCAAACAAACTCTGCTGTCAAAGCCGTAACACTTGCTTTGCATTTCTGCCACATCCATTCCTATAAATCATTAAGAACCAAACTGAACCTTCACATTTTCCCCTTCTCCCTTGAAGGAACAGCGCTAAACCACCCTGGCAATCCATTTTTTGCCTGGTTTCTGCTCAAAGCCAGGACAGCAGGGTATTGGCTGGGAGAAGAGGCATGGGAGGTAGCAGCCAGGTGGGATTTGGAAGTGCTGCCTACAAAGCACCTCTTGGTGCCAGGAGATTTAAATAAAGCAATGTTTACACAGCCTTTATCCCTGAGAGACGGAAATTATGAGGGAGCAGAATAGCAGCAGGCATGGGGAGACAGAGGGAGATTTAGGCGTGGGTCCTGAGCACCACTCGGATCACCTAGGGCCAGGCCAGCGAAGGAGGTGAGATGGCTCCGAGGAGGCACAGCCAGCAGCAGGAAGCAGGCAGGAGTACCTGGTCCCTCACACTTGCAAGGAGTAGAAACTCAGATTTAGCAAAGAGTATTTATGAGTATTGAGGGAGGGAGAAAAAAGCAGCAAGCCATGCCACAGGGAATAGCAAGGCTTTCTTGTGGCTGGCAGCTGAGTGGAATAAATCTATCCACTGGGCATAAATTGTTTAAGCAAAAAAAAAAATCCCTCTCAACATGACTATTATGCAAGAAAAACAGCAATCAAAAAAAAAAGGGAAAGAAAACTCTGAACCCTCATAATTTCTCTCCTCAAGGTCAGAGCTGTTAGTCTCCTCCGTGAAGGAGAAGCAGCACCTTGCACTATGAAGTTTAACCAAAAGCAAAGAAACATTTGGGAAGTGAGTGTGTGCCTGCCTGGACTGACCTGCCTGGCTGCATTAGGGTAAATGGCTTCATTTAAGAGCATATTATCTTGTGGGGAGGCTCAGTGGTGGGGCAAAGGGACAGTCTGGGGCAAGTGAAGAGGAGCACTGTGCTTCAGCAATCAGCCTGATGCCTGCACAGATGCAGATGGAGCAGGACCCCAGAGCCATGCAGGCAGCCCAGCTGCATTTCTGACCCCACAAGCAGGATTATGCTGCTGCTCCTGGTCCGTTCCAACCCTCATTCCAAGTGCAGGGCTGGAAAAGGTCACTCCTGTCATCTCCAGGAAGGGAGCTGGCTGTGGCACACAACAGGGATGGGGCAGAGGCACGCAGGGATAAGGGAGGCATCAGCCACTGGGGCTGCAACAGAAACAGGGAGTAGCCTTGTGTCAGAGCAAAGGATCTGGTTATTATGCAGAGCCTGTGCTAAGGTTGCTGCTTTAGTGCACTGCAGGCACTAAATTAAGGGGACATTTACAACCCACAATGCAGAGAAGCAGCTGCTAAAGGTGGCCACAGTGAGTGACTTCACCTCTGGGTGAAAGGCTCCATGAAATGTCTGCTGTGAAGAATGTCGACAGGAAAACAAATCCTTCCTTCCACCTCCTGCCCTGTAGGGCAATGCCAGGACATGTCTGGGCACCTGGGGAAAGTGGGGACCGGTAACAACCTGCTCTGCTCAGTGCAAGACAGGGGTCTCCAAGACCTGCCCTGCTTAGAGGGGATGCAAAGTCCATGGGATACTGAAGCTTAGTCCAACTAGTAGAGTCCAGTGCAACAAACCACACCACCATCACCAGGACAGTACTTAGCTGGAATAAGCCCAAAGGATCTGCTCCCCAGAAATTAAGATTGCCCAGACCAAGCCTTGCCCAGGCTCCATGCAGCACAGACCAGCACTAGAGCATCAAGCAGTTCCTGGTGATAAAACCCTGGTGCCTGCTCACCCTTTTTCTCTGCCCTGGATGGCCAAGCTGAGGGTCCTACAGGATACAGGAGTGGCTACTGGGAGCAGCCAGCACTGCTTCCTTCCTCCTCCCACACCCATGCCAAGCCCAGCTCACCAGGGCTTTCCACCCAGCACTACTCCTTCCTCCTCCCACACCCATGCCAAGCCCAGCTCACCAGGGCTTTCCACCCAGCACTACTCCTTCCTCTTCACCTGGTAGGAACAGCCAACTTCAACAGTGGCCAAAGCTCAGTGTGCCTGCAGGGATGAGCCAGCCATGCTGTGCACTTCCCCTCTTCCCCCACTGCCATGGCAGTGCCCAGCTCATTTGCTGATAATGACACCAGGACCTTTTCTTTGCAGATCCAGGGATGTACTCTGATGTGCTCAGCCATGCAGACAAGGGGATGGCTCTTGGTGGGATCTGGCATAGACCTCTCCCAGCCCAAGGCACTGAGCCCAGGGGCAGTCTGTCACCTCCTGGCGTTGGCAAAGCAGCCAAGGGCAAGGGGAAGCAGAGGAAGACATAGGGAGAGCAGAGATGATCTGATATGCACAGGAGACAAGGAGAAAGGGGTTAACTCTGCCCCACCAACACAAAAGCAGGCAGGGGCACTGCGAGGGCATCTCAAGGTTGCAGCACAGGCAGCAGCTTGGGTCAATAATTCAGCATGCTGGGCTGTGAGCACAGCTGAGGAGGGGCATTTCCACCTGAGCAGAGGGAACAGCAGCCAGGGGTGGGAAGACACTTCTCAACGGAATCAGAGCTCTGCAAGGTGCTGGGAACCAGAGGGACTGGCCCACTCACCCACTGGAAAGCACTGGTTGTGTCATGCTTACATCCCTGTAGCTTTTAAATCCTTCTCAGAAAGTTAACTCAAAAAATTTATGCTCAAACATCTCCAAATCCCAGGTGTTTACTGCCTGGGGGAGCTTACAGCCGCTCTTAGCACCTCCCACAGCTTCAAGGTAGCACATGTTAGAGCAGTTTGAGCACCCAGCCACTGGGGCCAGCCCAGGATAGGGTCCATGATCCCTCATGCAATCAGACTGCTGCACCCCGTGCAGCTCACGTCAGAGCAGGGTGCCAGCAGCACCAGCCAGCCTAGGCACTCTGGAGCACCTTTACTCAAAGGATTGCTCCAAGGCCCCACCTAGGAACAGATGGCTGCTCCTCTGCAGCTTCTCAGAGGCTTCTCCTGCTTGCCAGCAGAGCCAAGGCCCTGCAGCTCCCATGCCTTTGGGAACCATGTGCTTGAGTGCATCCAGACGTGTTGCACTTGGCACTGGGATTGGCAAAGGACCATTCCTGGCTTCTTTTGTGGAACAGGTCAGACCCATGGGTCATGAATTGTCTCCTTTGGCCTTTAAATGTGCAACAGGTGGAATACAAAGGTCTTGAACTCCTGTGACAGATCACCTCTAAGCTTGGAGGGCTGCCCAGAGCAAAGGATCCTGCCACCTCAAACCAAAGCCTGTGCAATAGGCCCCCAGGTGAGCACATCCCAGGGTGAGCATCTGATGAGCCGTGGGGAAGCTGAAGCCAAGGCCCAGGCCAGTTCCAGGAATAGAACTGGCTCAGCCTGAGCCAATGTGACTTTCCAGCACTTTGCAAGCAGCTATCCATCCCGTGGGCTAGCTGGCTGTCATGTCAGTGCACCTCCCAACGCTTTTGAGCGTCCTGATAACACTGATGTTTCACAAGACTAGCTCAAGAAGGTTTGGGAGAGTTATTATCCAAAGCCAGGTGGGCTGGACTTGACCCAAACCTTAGGCAAGTGATTAAAATGATTGGCATGTTTTTGGAAAGAAAACTGCTGTGCTGTACCTGCCATCTATCTTCAGAAAGCTAATAACTGCACATAGAATCATAGACTCATAGAATTGTTAGAGTTGGAAGGTACCTCAAGGATCATCTAGTTCCAACCCCCCTGCCATGGGCAGGGACCCCACACACTAGATCAGGTTGCTCAGAACCAGGCACATTTGTGAGGCTACGCAAGCACACAAGTGCTTGCAGACTGCTGAAGCTCACCCTCAGCTGCAGCTCTGGGACCAGCTACCCCCTGCAGGCTCCTCTGGCCAAGATGCTCCTTGAGCATTGTGTGATCACATGCGAGCAGCTCTCCCTGTGGGATCAGGGGTGAGATACTTGGTCATGGGTTTGAGTGTTGAATTGCTGGTCTGTGTGCCCCATGACCTGAAGGAATTTCACCATGTGGGTTACGTGAGGAGTCTGCTCCAGTTGGGAACAGATTGTCATAAAATTGCCTTTCCTTAGGATCTGGATTCAGGGTCTATCTAAGCCCCTTTGCTCCTACAGACAAGAGGAAATGGCCTCAACTTTCACCAGGGGAGGTTTAGATGGAACATTAGGAACACTTTGTTCCCCAAAAGGGCTGTCCAGCTCTGGAACAGGCTGCCAAGGACAGTGGAGTCACCATCCCTTGAGGGATTTAAAAGCCATGTAGTTGTGATGCTCAGGAATATTTATTTAGTGATGACCTGGCAGTGCTGGGCTAGTAGCTGGACTTAATCTGAAAGGTCTCTTCCAACAAAAATGATTATATGATGCTTCAGGACAGGGTGCCAGCCATGAACAAAGCCTTTTGCTTTGCCTACATGTGTTAAAAAACTAAGTTTCATTTCTTTCAGAAAAAAGGAAACTAAAGGCAGCAGCACTTCCAGGAGATCAGATCAGGATTCCAGCCTTTCCTAAGTCCCAGCTCTACCAGCTCCCATGTCCTCCTTACCACCATCCTTACCAGTGCAGTACCCACACTGGGGCAAGGGCTGCTCTCCCAGGCACATTGGGGTCTCAGGTGAGTGTTCCTCCATGCCAGAGGAGGAGGACACCCCACTCAGTCTCTCCTGGGTTCAATGCCAGAAGCCAACACTCAGCTATCAGTTAAGGGATTGACCTTAAGGACAAGCACAGCCCAAACAGCCCACAGCTACTTGCTTCAACTTGACCACATTGCCCCAGGGACTGGCAGCTGAGGACTTACAAACTGGGGACACTATGTGGCCTCTGAGTTATTTTGCACATCCTTGCCCTGGAGACTACAACACCCAGGGACCTCCAGGGAACCAAGAGAGGTCATCCAGTTTTACATCCTGTACGTAACCAGCCTGTGCCAAATGCTCAGCTGTGGCACCAGCACAGAAGATGCCAAGCTTGCTGTGCTGAGAAGTTGAACTGTGCTTAGATGGGGATCCCAAACAGGATAAAATCTGCATTTAATACCTATTATCCTAACATCTCCCCATCTGTCCACTTCCCTCACATGCCTGTAACTGCAATGTGCCAGGGCTGCCTGATATCAATGGCACTTTAATTTCATCATTCACAACTTATTTAGAGCAATTAGGAGGCAATGAGCACATGCCAAGGGCCAGGATGCACTTGAATAGCATCCAAGGGTTACTGCAGTATCACAGGAGACCTTCAGATGGAATTATCGGTCTGCAAAAAAAAACCTTAAACAAAAAAAAAGGTGATCCCCAGAGGGAGGATAAAGTTCTCCTTGGTCTTGTAGGTCCCTTTTTAATTTGAAATAGGCTGACAGAAATGTGAAGAGATGATATTCCTCATGTAATTAGCGAAGAGACAGCATCTCAGGTTGGAAGACAAGGATAGATGCTCTGTGTGGGCATCTGGCTGGAGGAGCAAGGCAGGGATTCCTGGGAGGTCCATTACCTCGGCCCACCTCAGGCCAGCAAGCTTTGCCGTTGGCTTTTCTGGGAGCAGAGACGAGACCGAGCCATTTGGAAATCCTGGCCAGAAAGGCAAAGCAAAAAGCTGATTTTCCCTCCTGCAGAAAGCCACAAAGAGATCCACCGAAGAACGCCAGCCAGCCCGCAGCCCGGCTTCCCAGCGTCCCCGTTTCACAGGAGGCAGGTGAGGTGCCAAAGGAGGGGACAGCTCCTCACTTCTGATTCAGCCACATGCCCACACTCCTCCCGCACAGGCTCTTTAAATGCCTGCCTGCGTGAGAAAAGCAATGGCCTATTTCTTTTCCTGAGCAGCTCAGTGCAGCCTCCACCTCAGCGCACGGCGCGCACAGGTCTTATTTAGGATGCTTCAGACGCGTCCAGAGGGACTTCAGGAACAGTCTGTGGAAAGAGAAGACTGAGTGGGCAACCTGAGTCACTTTACTGTTTACAGAAGTGTGCACAAGCGTCTTCCATTTGGGGGAAACTCAGCACAGCTCCTCTTGACTCTGGGGAGCAGAGGGAAACTGCATCTTCTCCAGCACGTTCTCCACGGATGCAGACTAACTGCTCACCAGCTTTCTCATCCTGGCTTACCAAAAGAGGGATCATCCCTCACAGCTACGATCCAAACCTCTGATCCTGGCAATTCCTCCACAACACAGGAGAAGCTGAGAGCTGCTCTAATCTGCTCTGATGGGTGAGGGCTGTGGAGGAGATTAGCTTCCTCCCAAGCAGGAGAAAGCAGAGCAAGACATGAGAGGGAACTGGAGTGTGCATGTGGGTGCCCTGAAGAGGTCTGGTTATAGCTGGCTGCAAAACTCAGCTCTGAGCTCCTTGCCAAAGAGCCTGACTCATGCAGACAAATCAACCTGGCATCATCCGTTGCACATGGGGAAAGCAGGGGATAAGCACAGGAGTTACAGTAGAGCCTGGTCCAGAGCCAGAATAGGCTCAGTCTTCACCTTGAGCCCTGTCCTCGAGGAAGTCACTTTAGGCTCTCAAACGAGGGCCTTTGTGCAAAGATCCCAGAATGTCACGGCAGAATGGTAGGGGAACCTCTGGAGACCAACTCCAGCTTCCCTGCTAAAGCCAGGTCACCTCCCTAGCAGCACAGCCCAGGTCACACAGGCATGTCATCCTTCCAAGGAACCTCTCTTCCCATCCAGGACAGGACAACTGCTGTGGGCTCCCTTTGCTGTCCTAATCTCGCCTTTCTGTTGAGGCTGATCACAAGAGCACCACACAATATCAACAGCAAGGTGACTGCTGGAGTGCAGATGCCATAGAATCATAGAATCAATAAGGTTGGAAAAGACCTCAAAGATCATCAAGTCCAACCTGTCACCACAGACCTCATGACTACTAAACCATGGCACCAAGTGCCACATCCAATCCCCTCTTGAACACCTCCAGGGACAGTGACTCCACCACCTCCCTGGGCAGCACATTCCAATGGCTAACAACTCTCTCAGTGAAGAACTTTCTCCTCACCTCCAGCCTAAACTTCCCCTGGCGCAGGTTGAGACTGTGTCCTCTTGTTCTGGTGCTAGTTGCCTGGGACAAGAGACCAACCCCCTCCTGGCTACAACCACCCTTCAGGGAGTTGTAGAGAGCAATAAGGTCTCCCCTGAGCCTCCTCCAGCTCAGAAGAAAAGCTGCAAGATGCTAATGGCTCCTGGTCACTGCACCGTGGTGACCAGCAGCACTTTCACCTCTCTCCATCAGGGTATTTATTTTCCACAAGGTAACAGCTGCAAGTGGCATCCAGCACAGGAGATGTTATCTCACAGGAATTGTGATGCCATCAGCAACCACATGACTAACACCCCTGGGACAGCAGGGAGGGGGCTTTGTGGGGATATATGGAGAGTGCCAGAATATGAGCTGCTAATGAGATGTGTTTTCAAATGCCGCCAAGTTATGATCTATTGATCTTGCACCAAGAAGCTTGACTTTTATTTTTCTGTGCAATATTAATCTATGTCACTTACACCTTCCAGGAACTCAGGCTCAATGAGTGTCATTGCATCAAAATCAGGGATTACAGCTCTAACTGCCAGGGGCCCAGTTCAGCAAGGTGCCATGGAGCCAGTTCAGAATAACAGTGGCTTAAAAGAGCACCAAGGCACATAGAAACCCGAGCACCTCAGTGCAGTGGTGTGGGATGGGGCACAAGGCTCATCACAGAATTATTGAGGCTGGAAAAGACCTCTGAGATCATCAAGTCCAGCCTATGACCTAACACCACGACATCAGCTAAACCATGCCACCAAGTGCCACATCCACACAATGGAGCAGGCTCTACTCTCAGGATAATACCTTGGCCAGGAACAGCCTGGGGAAAGCAGATTTGGATGCAGCTAGCAGCGTGAGCTAAGTCCTACCCTGAATCCCACGGAGAGAAGTGTTTCCAGCCCTACTCAATACGCAGCTAAGGCCTGCCAGCCCCCAGGCAGCGTCTGTGACACATGGGTGCTGACGACACCACCCAGACTTAGACAAAGCCTTTATGGGCAGCTGCATTTCCTCATGCAGGTCACCCGAAAGCTGAGAGCATGATTCTATTAGGAACTGGAGAAGCAAGTTGTCTAGCAGAAGGTTTTTGTAAAAGTTGAAAACGCTCCAGTGGGACTTTGGCCAAATATTTCAGATGCCTTTTAAAAACAAGGCGAATCCATAGTCACTTCTAATGATCCTATTGACTGTTTTTCACTGAGTGCTAACAGAGACAAGTTGTCTCCTTCAGACCACTATATCATGGCTGAGAGCATCAAGGGGAGAAGATGATGATCATGGAGAGGAAGAACATCCTTCCTTTGTGCCACTTCAGCTGCTGATGGGCATGCCATAGCTCTCTGAATAGCATTACATTAGTGCTGCATAAAAGCAATAAAGCCCTAAAACAACACATTACATATTTACTGAACTACACCTCACACTCAAGCCTGTCCCTGGGACACCACAGGAAGACTTGAAACAGAAAAGCCAAGGGCTGGACAAAGCACCAGGCTGGGCAGACACCCACAGTGCCCACAGCTGGAGTTAGAGTGCACACGAGAGCTGAGCATGCAGGAGCGTGGCTGTGGGGAGCTGGCAGAAGAACCCAGTCATGGCACTGAACCAAAGAAAGGGGCACAAAGCTGTCCCTTCTGCCAGAAACTTGGGCAAGCCCCAACTGCTGGGCACAGAGTCTGAAGCAAAATCAGCATCCAGATGAGGAATGCAGCATCCATGGTGAGACCTGCTGCGGTGCCAGTGCACAGCCCTGGCTGCTGCCTGCCTGGCACCCACCCACCATTTCCCCTTGCTCCTTTATTTTTGCTTCCAGCACCTAAAAATGTTCATGTGTGAGCTCAATGAATTGTCCTTTCCAAACACCTCTCACCACAGGAAAGGGAACTGCACCAAGTGCTGTTTGATGTTTTCCAGTACCTGCCATTGTGGCACAGGGCTGATAATGAGCCTTTGGCAGTAAAATGTCATGACTATTTTGGTGGGATAAATGGATTTTAAGTCCTTTTCCTTCCTCTGTTCCCAGCACCTGGCAGGTCTACAGCACGCTTCCATAGCCAGGCATATGGTGAGATCACTGGGCCTTGCTCTGCCACCACAAAGGGTCATCAAATGTACCTTGGCTGGAGATGTGAGGTCCCCACCAGCTGGTGACCCAGGGCAGAGGGTAAGCTGACAGATGTGCTGGAACAGATGTGGAGAGCTAGAAGGGGTCAGAGACAGAAAGGAGGGACTCCCTGCTGTGCTAATGCTGGAGAAGTGGAGTCAGCTTGAGAACTTCTGGTTGTGTGTTTCCCCCCAGCCCTCAGGGACAGAAGGGACAGACCTGCTAGATCAGCACAGCAGAACAGGAGAGCTTTGCAAGCAGGAGGCTCAGCTCCCCCTTGAGAGATGAGCTGCCAGAGGGGCACAGAAAAGCCAGGTGCACGTCTGACTTTAAATGCAACCAGCAAGACCAAGTGTAGGAGCACACACTGTCCAGGAGGTCTGTGGTCCCCCTGCCTGCCACTGCTGTGACATCCAGAGCGGGACACAAACACTCTCAACTAGGTTCTCATCTGTCCAGCTCCCTACTGCTGGGACCATGGTGGGAACCTCTACCAAAAAGTCAGTGAACACCCCAACCACAGAGGTATCTCTCCCTCCACAAAGATGAAGGCAAAGCCCATTTCCTGAAGACTCCTTCTGAAGAAGGATTTCTCCAACACAGCTTGCAGAGGTGCAGCCAAGGTGCAAAATCCCAGAGGCACTGGTAAAGCTCACCACTGGCTCAAGACCACAGCCAAGCCTTCACCCCATGCTCTGGGATTGGCCATGCAAGCCAGCCAGAGCCAAGCTCCAAGCCCCACAACCCCTGCTCCTGGGCACCCAAACGATAGATGCAGTGCCCAAGAAGTCTTGTGAGTTATTGTCTCACTGAACAGCTCTGACCTTTTCAATATTCTCTATTTTTATTGGCTGCCCATTTCCCCTCGATCCCCACAGGCTCATTAGACAGTGAGGAGAGCAAAGAGCGGCCCCAGCAGCCAATGCCACTGCACAACACTGAAAAGGTCAGAGACATTGAGTCTGAGTAAGCTGCTCTCAGGAGGGCTGTTACAGTAGGACAGGAATGCCTCTTGACCAACATAGGCTGCAGACCAGGACCTGTTTCCCAGGGACCCTCCCAAGACAGCTCCTGCCATGGGATCCCTGGGGTGGAAGGGACTCACACCACAGGAACACCTGCTCCCAGCCAGACTGTTGCTGCAAGAGGACCTGCCCATGAAAGGGGCTTGGTACAGATACTGACAACAAGCCCCTCAGTTTGGGAAAGATGCTGACTTGCTGGAATGTGCCCAGAGGAGGGCAACAAAGCTGGGGAGGGGTTTGGAGCACAAGCCCTATGAGGAGAGGCTGAGGGAGCTGGGGTTGCTTAGCCGGGAGAGGAGGAGGCTCAGAGAAGACCTTATTGCTCTCTACAGCTACCTGAAGGGAGGTTGTAGCCAGGTGGGGGTTGGTCTCTTCTCCCAGGCAAGCAGCACCAGAACAAGAGGACACAGTCTCAAGCTGCACCAGGGAAGTTTCAGGCTGGATGTTAGGAAGAAATTCTTCATAGACAGAGTGATTTGCCATTGGAATGTGCTGGCCAGGGAGGTGGTGGAGTCACCATCACTGGAGGTGTTTAGGAGGAGACTTGATGGGGTGCTTGGTGCCATGGGTTAGTTGATTTAATGGTGTTGTTCATAGGTTGGACACGATAATCTTGAAGGTCTCTTCCAAACTGGTCTATTCTATTCCATTCTATTCCATTCTATTCTATTCTATTCTATTCTGTTCTATTCTATTCTATTCTATTCTATTCTATTCTATTCATTTCTATTGCTATTTCTATTGTAATTTCTATTGCTATTCCAAGCCAGGGCTGTGCTCCTTTGCCACACAGCCCTTCATGGGGCCCTGCAGGAGTGGTCACATCTGGTATGACAGAGAGCCCCAAGGCTCCTATTGGGTACTAGGAAAAAAATTCTTCACAGAAAGGATTATTAAATATTGGAACAGGCTGCCCAGGGAGGTGGTAGAGTCACCATACCTGGAGATACCTAAAAGACACATGGATGTGGTGCTGAGGGGTATGTTTTGATGGTAGTGGCTTAGCAGTAGTGGTGGGGCTGTGAGCTCTAGACAAGCAGTTGGACTTGATGATCTCAAAGGTCTCTTCTAACGGTTCTATGATTCTATGATACTGAGGTGCTGCCTTCAGAGAGGGAACCAAGAACACTTCCCAGAGCCTCTGTCACACTAGGACAGCAACAACCCAAGGTGATTACCACCCATCATTTAGTAGATGTAAGAGGAGGCTGGCTGGAATGCAGACCTCCACTGAGGCACTAAAGGGACTGAAAGGATAAAGGAGCCCTGCTAGAAGGCTGCAAGGCAGGCATAGCAGGACAAACCAGGAAAAGGTAGGTGCTGCAGCCAAGCTCATCAACAGCAACCAATCAGGTCCAAGAGTACCACGGGCAGCGCTAGCTGGAGCACAAGGAGACACAACCACCATGCTGAAGACCAAGAAAGGAGGGAAGGAGGTTCAGCCCTGGGCTTAGATAAGGCTGTTGAAGCAGTGGTTGGGAGGCTGTGAGGAGAATGGGGCCACCTGGGGCTGGTTCCTCCTGCCTGACAGAGGCCTGTGTCCTGTCATACCTCTCCATGGAGCAGGCAGTGTGTGGCCTGGCTGCCCCCACATCTGACTTCTTATTTGCTCATGAATGTTCAGAAATCATAGAATCATAGAACTGTTGCAGTCAGAAAAGACCTCAAAGATCACTGGGTCCAACTGTTGACCTAAGACCACAATGGCCATTAAATCATGTCCTGAAGTGCTGTGTCTACATGATTTTGAACACCTTCAGAGATGGTGATGGCAGCTGATTACAATATTTGAGAACCACATCAGTGAAGAAGTTTCTGCTAATATTCAACCTAAACCTGCCCTGGTGCAACTTGAGACCGTTCTTGACCACTTGGGCACAGCTTGGCTCATCTTCAGCCAGCTGTTGACCTGCCCCCCAAGGTCCTTTTCTGCTGGGCAGCTTCCCCATGCCTGGAGCTTTGATGGGCTTGTTGTAACCCAGATGCTCACAACCAGGGGACGTAGGTGGTAAATGTTCTTTCTTTACCAACACACAACACCACAGTGAGCACTGCTGGAGGCAGACACTGGAAAAGGGTACCTGGTCATTATGAAAAGAAACCCTTCACAATTCCAGAGGGAGGAAACAAAGAGGACAGAAATAAAGCAGCAAAATCCAGAAACATTATAGGAGAGAGCAGGCTGGAAGGAGCAGAGCCACTCAGCAAGGCGAGGGGCAGTGGAGCCCTTTGAGACGAACACCGAAGGTTAAAAACTGCAACAGCTCCTTCCCCAGAAATGGAAAATATCACAGTTCTGGCAACATGTACTCAGATTCTTCTAAAATAATGTTAGATTTTTAGGGTGGGTTTTTTATATATATGTATTTTTTTTAAAATAACTGGATCTGGGCAAAGGAGTGCATTGACATTAGTGACAGATGGGATGGAAACATTTCTGTTTGGAAGAAAATATCTTCTTTTGAGTCACATGCAGACAGAAAGGAAAACAATTTAACCCCTGCAGTCCCCCTCTGAGGTGAGCTGCAACATGGCAGCAAGAGCCAAATCTCACTGGGCTGCAAGGGCTGACCACCACCCTTCAGGTCAAGCGAGGCCAAAGCAGGAAGGTGCAGAGACAGGGGGGTTGCCCTACAAAAAGGACTTTTTCTTCTTTCCTGGAAGGCAGTGGAGGCAAAATAGCATTCAGCCTGTTAAACCCAGGTGACCTTGCTTGGAAAAGGTTGTATCATGCCTACAGCCCAGGCACCACAGTGCCAGGGCAATGGCAAGTCCCAAGAATCACAGAATCACCAAGGTTGGAAGAGACCTCAAAGATCATCAAGTCCAACCTGTCACCACAGACCTCATGACTAAACCATGGCACCAAGTGCCACGTCCAATCCCCTCTTGAACACCTCCAGGGATGATGACTCCACCACCTCCCTGGGCAGCACATTCCAATGGCTAACAACTCTCTCAGTGAAGAACTTTCTCTTTACCTCAAGCCTAAACTTCCCCTGGCACAGCTTGAGATTGTGTCCTATTGTTCTGGTGCTGGTTGCAAGAGCTGCGTTGTCACCTCCTGCTTGGCTCCACTTAGCTGAGCCCAATCCTCAGCCCAGGAATCCCAGCAGCCCTTGGACAGCATGGCTCACGTCTTATCTCAGAGCAGAGATGGGCTTTGCAAGAGCTTTGCTCAGACTGCAGAGAGCAGGAGCGTGAGAGATAAGAGGCGTGGAGGAGATGAGCTCTATTGTGTATGGCCAAGCCAAGCAAGAAGGTGCATTTGCCTGGAAAAGGCATGAAGAAGGGAGGGATGGGAGGCAGGAGAAGGGTTGGGATGAAGAGCAGGGCAGGGGAGGGAGTTACAAAGTGTTTGCCCTTGTGGTGAAACTGGCGGGAGATGAACTCCCACCGCTGCTGTTTTGACAGCCCAAACGCACTCGCTCGCACAATATCTCTGTCTTGTTAAAGGTAATTACAGTTCTTCCTGTGTAATGAGATGGTTTTTAAAGGCCATTCAAAAGAAATTTTCTATAATGAGGTTAAGGGTTTTATGGTGTTATACATCAAGGGAGCTGGTAATTGGTCGGATCCAGGCAGCATCCTGAAGCGGGGAGATAGGAGGTTCTGTGAATAATAGGCTAGCACAGAGTGCAGAGTCTCCAAAATATTTTGGTTCTGCAGAGGAGAGAGAATAAAAGTGGAGGAAGGAGGGAAGAAAAGAGAGAAAGGAAAAGGCAGAGAGTTGGATGCTGCCAGCTCGTGCAGGACTACAGTGGCTGCTTCCATGTTGCTTTGGGTGGGTCTTGAGGAGCCTCATGAGAGAAGCAGGACCAGCACGTGTGGAGTAGGTTCCATGGGACAGTGTTTCTGTTCTGGGTTTGAAAGGCTGCTCTCCTGGTTGGTGCGGGTGGCAACCAGGTCGCTCCCGGGCAGGCAGCAGGGAGAGGGCAGGCGGGGACTGCCTGAACGGCAGCGCTGCGAGGTCTGCCTGAACGCTGGCTTGCACACCACCCCCGCCCGCTCCATCTGGAGAGAGGAAGAGCAGAAGGCTTTGCCCGCGCAGGGATATCCCTGCTGCGCACAAAGACACAGTCGCGGTGGTTTTGAATGCCACGCGAGTGAGGGATAAGCTGCTCTTGCCGCTTGCTTCCCTGCAAGTCCCAAGTCCCTTCCCTCAGCCCGCACAGCAAAAGCCCCAGCAGAGCTGTCATCCAGCGCTCAGACGAAGCTGTTCCCCTCCAGATCTCTCCTCGTCTATTATTGCTGCTGCTGCTGCTGCTTCTGCTCCCTCCCGGTGTCTCTGCTCTTCCAGGGCTGCCAGCAGCAGGATTGTTATTCCCATGTGTTCAGTGGCAGCTGATGGTGGCTGAAACACTGCTGTGGGTGAAGAGGGAGCTGAGTTCGAAGAAAGGCTATTTTCACGCCACCCCAACCCACAAGCCCCAGGCACTGGTAACTTTATAGTAAAGCTTGTTCTCTTGGGATCTCCAGCCCACTTGTTCACACTGAAGAGGCAGGAGTGGCAGTGGAGAGACAAGTACCTGAACTCTGGGAGGCTTAAGTGCTCATCTGATTGAAAAATCAGCCTTTAGATGTGTGGAGGTTCACCCACCACTTGTGCTGGCAACGCTGAAGGAGTCAGACAAGTGTGCTGGTGATGGCAGAAGAGGATGCTCTTTGCATCCCTGCTATCTCCTTTGTGAGGACTACTGTCTCAGGTGGTTAGTGGGGAATGACTGAATCTTAGCTTCCCTAATAAATCTGATTTTTCCCTCAGCACATCAGCTGAACCTCTTGTGAACTTCAGAAGATGTTTAAGCAGGGGTGTGTGTGTGTGTGTGTGTGTGTGTGTGTTGTGTGTTTGTTTTCATTTTCCCAAGGGCTATGTGCCCATTCATCTGCTTTATAGCCCAAAACTTGTCCTTAGTGGCAGCCAGGCCCAGTCTTTGGATTGTCACCTCATATCTCAGCAGGGCAGTGGAATCAGCTTCCCAAGGGACAGATTCACAGCAGGACATGTGAGGCTGGAGTTGAAGTCCTTGAAATACCTGACACAGAGGAGAGAACTTGCAGGCAAATCCTGCAAAATCCTGAGCTGATGTGACTGCTCACTGCTACACTGAGGCTGGAGGACCTGCTGCCCCACCACTTCAAGAGAACATAACCCATCTAGACTTCCCAGTGCTTTTTGCCCCTGTCTGCTACTGCAAATTGCAAAACAACTGCTGGACTCTCAGGAAATGGTTTTTAATGGGTGGCACTAACACTTGGCTGAGGCAGCCAGCAGTGTCTGCAGCAGGAGGGCCTCTGGTGATCATAGAATCTTAGAATGGTTTGAGTTGGAAGGGACCTTAGAGATGACCTAGTTCCAACCCCACTGCCTTGGGCAGGGACACCTTCTACTAGACCAGGTTACTCAATGCCCCATCCAGCCTGGTCTTCAACACTTCCCAGGATGAAGCATCCACAACTTCTCTGAGCAGCCTGTTCTAGTGCCTCACCACCCTCATAGTAAAGAACTTCTTCCTGATGTCCAACCTATATCTCCCCTGCTCTAGTTTAAACTCATTGTCCCTTGTCCTATCACCACAGGGCCTTATAAAGAATCCCACTCCAACTTTCCTGTGGCCCCTTCCAGGTACTGGAAGGCTGCTCTAAGGTCTCTCCAGAGCCTTCTCTTCTCCAGGCTGATCTCATTAGTGGGCACTGCAGCCTCAGAGGCCCTTCAAAGGGTGCATAACCAAGTGTCACCTTTCAGTTCTGGAAGTGAAGCCCCACATTTGAGCCCCTGTAAACTCCACACTGAGGAACAAGCCACGCACTGCACAGCTGCAGCAAGGCTGTGCTCTGAGGGCACAGGGTGGAAGGAAAGAGGCTTCCCCTGGCACTGCCAGCTTCCTGCTCCCGTCAGCGTGCCCAAGAAAAAACATTTCCCAAGGCCTCGGTTTCAAACCACACTAAGTGCATCCTGCAAAGATGCCACCAGTCGCTGGGTAACATACATTACTCGCCTTATTCTGCCTGAGGAGCTGCATTTAATATCCTGTCTATTTATGTTTTTTAAAGACCAATTAAATATTAAAGACATTTATCAAGGTTTAACGCTGCAGCGAGTGTAACAGCTCAGATATCACTGATGCCAGCCTGTGTGGTTTCAGTGGGGAGGTGTGAAGGGAGCCTGGGTTTTCTGAGCTGCTCTGCCCTGCACAGAGCATGGCGGGGACACCTGTGGCCCAGGGGACAGAGATGGGACACTGCCACCCCATTCAGCTCCATGTCTGTGCTTTGAATCTGAGCTAGGCAGGTGCAGAGAGCTGAAAGTCAGAGAGGTGCCCCCTTTCAGGAAGCCTCTCCAGCCAGGATGATAAAGGTCCTCCTAATCCTGTACCCAAAACCCTCTCTTTCTGCTCTGCTTTGGAACCCTGAAATCACAGCCACTGCCTGAATGGAGCTGGTTTGGGAATTTGTCAGCTCAATCATCAGTAGACAGCAGTTTGTGGAGATTCAGAGCCTTCCGAAAAAGGATCAATTGTGACAAATTACCCATTTCACAAAAGAATTCTGGGAAAAGGCTCAGAAGGTCAAAATATCCCATTTTTGACACACTGAAAATGAAAGAAAATCAATTTTTAGGTTAATAAATTGGAGGTAATTTATAGTTTTGCAAAAAGAAGTAGGAATCAAAAGCAACTATCAAAATATTTTGAAATTATTTTCAAAGCCCCTGTTCAGTGGAATCAAAAGGTGCTTTTTGCCTTCCCCCCCCCCCCCCCCCGATTTTCTTTTTGGTTGTTGTTGTTGTTCCTGGCTTTGAATTTTTCATCTCTTCCCCTTGCTGGTAGGAGCTCATTTCTTTTCTATCTCAGGAATAGCAGGGGTTGGGGAGATACTTCCTCAGCTGGTTCTGGTCTTGCTAACACAACCTCAGATGGATTATCACTGGTGTTAACTTTACAACAGATGCCAGAGGCCTCTGCTAAGCTCCACTGCCCAGGAGGCTCTGGGCCAACATGTCTGCAGACATCAATCCTTCTCTTCCTCCAAGTGCCAGCCCTGCCGTGGGGAGTGAACAAGGAAGAGCTACTGGATCAGCCGTCACCATCACCAGCTGATTGGCACAATGTGGAGCAGGAGGCAGGTTGTAGACCCACTGCTAGATGCTGAGAGGAAGCCTCTGGAGCCCTCTGGAGCCTCTGGAGGTATCTTTTCATGGGTTTCTCATTCAGCAAACTCCAAAGAGATGGACAGGCAGTGAGCCTTTGGATGCAGAGCAGAAGACTTGCTGAACTGGGAGCAGATGAGGGAAAGCTTTCCCCACCCTCCCTGGCCCCATCAGCCTGGTTAGATGCAGTTGTGTCCCCCTGGACCTGCAGCATCAGACAGTGGCACCCCACGTGGGTGAGCAGGACCTCTCCCTCGGGCAGAATAAAACCTGCAGGCCTGGAGAAAGGGTTCAATATGACACCCCTCTGACACCATTTGGCATGGCTGGCTTCCTTGTGGCCAGCCTATCAAGGCCCATGCCACCACTGGCATCCCCAGAGTTTTGGGGTGGGCTGTCTGAGGCTCGGGAGCTGGCGTGCAGGTGGGCACGCTCTTTGTGACAGACATCTGTGCAAAGATAAAGGCAGCAGAAAGGGAGAATATGCTGATAGAAATAAATGAGGCTGAGATAATGAAGCGGCATCCAACATCTCCAGTGATGAGTAATAGGCAGGCAGATCAAACAGGCACCCAGTTAGGGGTAGCAGTGAGAGAGCGGACCAGCCGGTCCCCTCCCGCTCCCCGCACGCTTCTTCCCCACTCTGTCTCCCCTCCTTCTTTGCCTTCCTCCTTCCCCCTGCATGAATCTTTCATCCAGAATAACGTCTCTCTTCATGAGGAGAGAAAGAATTAAATATTTCACTAGACTGCAGTCAATCTTGCAGAGCCCTTCTGTTGACATTTCAAACATATATTTGACACTGCTTTCTCATTCCCTCCTGGTGGAGCGGAGAGCTCCGCAGAGAGCCGATTGCCCTCCACAAGGAGAGGACACTGGGGGCTGTCCAAGCCACCCTATTGGGAGATGAGATGGAGGGAGCCGCCCTCCACCGGCCTGAGACACTCTTTTTATCTACCCTCCCTTTTCGTGCTCCCTTCCTCTCCACCTCTCCCCACCCAGCTCCCTCAGAGCAGTGTTTTGTCCTTTCCTTCCAGTAAAAGTTGAGTCGTGCCCTTGTGTCAACCGCAGGACCTAAAAGCCACTGGCTCGATCAGCACTGAGGGAATCCTGGCCCCTGTGCTCTGCAGCGCCCATGACAGCTCTGCTGTTGTGGTCCAAAGCACACAGGGAAGAGGACAGAGGCTGGGATTTCATTCTGCTGTCAACCTCCACACTTCAGCTGACCATTAGAGTCTGGAGGGAGGGTGATAAAAGCCCTTCTCCCCCAAATCCACACTGTTAAGTTTTGATGTTCCCAAGCAACTCTCCGACCAGACTGAACACAGCTTGGGCAGCATGAAGAGAGTGGTAAATACCAGCAGTGGCTGCAGGGCTTGCTTGGTCCACAAGAGGAGCATCACTGCTGGCTCTGTCACCCCACCACACACCCTGAGGTCCCCACTGCACAGCAGGGCTGCAGCAGCCAAGGTCGCCTTGCCGGGGAAACATCATCACAAGGCTGGTAGGAGAGTTCTGGAGCTGTGCCAAAGGGGTGACACTCCCAAGGCTCCTTCCACAGGGAGTCTCACTTGCAGCTGGAGCACCAAAGAGTGGGGAACCCTCTCTCCCACACAGGAAACAAGGGAGAAGAAAATGGAGGGACATTCCTTCCTCAGCACCAACATACTCAAGCGTCTCTCAAACACATAAGCCACCTTCAGTAGCTTCCTGGGCACCAGAAATCCCAGCTTCTCTCTGGGCTGCTGCCAAAATCTCCAGTGTTCCTCTCACATCTCAGGAAGTAAAGATCTACAGCACTGAGGGCCTTCCTAGCAGGGTTGGATGGGGCTGTGTGACATGTGCCTGCTTGGCACAGGCACAGCGTGCCCAGGCCGTAGCACACCGCAGCAGGGTGCCAGGTCCATGCTGTCATCCTCCGTTAGTGCTCCTCTGCCACTAACCCAGCCTCTGATCCCCGTGGCCCCTCTGTGTCCTCTGCCAGCCTGCCATCCAGAGAGGGAAAACCAGCAACATTTTCATCACTGGTTTCCATTCTGTGACGCCTCCAAACAAGGAGCTAGGGACAAGAAGACACTCTGCAGCAGAGCCAGGAGGTAATGTTTCCAGAGCAGACATCTCACTCCCAAAGTCCCACCTCCAACCCAAGGCATCCACTGCCCTTTCCGCTCCTTCCACTAACATGAGGCTCATGGTGAGCCCCCTGCCTGGAGAATATGGAAGAATCAGAAGTGATTAAGAGCAGGGCCCCTGACTGCTTTTGCTGTCCCACATCACATCTCTGGGGTCCTGGGATGCGGCTTGGCAGCCTGTAGTGCCTGCAGGCAGGTGACTGCTCTGTGGGCATGGCAGCAAATAGCAGCAGACTGGAGGGGGGGGAAGGTTCAAGGTCCTTCAGGAAAGCTGGGCAGAGTTGCAAAAGCTTCTCCTGTTTAATGAGGTTTCACAAATTGTTTCTAAGGTCCTATGACTCCTCCAGTATGTCAGCTGAACAAAACCCTTCACTCCTTTTAAGTTCTATATTTAAAGATACATTTAATCCCCCTCTTAAAATATTTTCCCATTCCTAACATTACAGGACTAAGGTTTTCATCTATTTCTATCCTGCCTGACTCAAACCTTTGCTGTAACCTTTTGAGTCCTCTTTAGATCAGCAGAGATTGATGCTTATAGATCAAAAAGAAAGATATATGATCACCAGTATTTTCCTTGGAAGCACCCACGACCCACATGAGCTCATGTAATGAGATCCAGTGGCTCCAAGTCAACACTGCAGGCTGGAAAGAAGATACCACTCTCCAAGAGCAAAGGAAATGGAGGAAGAGCTGTCTACCAAAGAGCACGTTCTTCTGCCCTGTGGGACCTTTCAGCTCAAAGCAGAGCTCCTAAAAGCAAAGCCACTCCCCTGGGGGTGCCAGCAGGAAGCCCTGGGTGGAGCAGGACCCCCCACCCTGCCGCTGGAGACTCTAGGCTCAAAATAGCCGCTGCAGGGCCAGCTTGAGGACTGTCCCCAAAGCCCGGGTGGAAGCCCTGCAGCGAGTACCGTGCAGGAGGGCTCTCTGAGCTGATCACATCGATTTCTGCTGGCATGAAAGCTCCAGGAAGAGAAAAATATCTTAGATTGCAAGGAAGTATTTTGCAGCGAAGCGTTTCTGTGCCAGCTCTCTTCCCTGCTAATTTTTGCTTTGTCAATGCCACTGGAAAGTATTTCTCCTGACTGACAAAGCGGTGGGATTTATGAATAGGCAAATTAAGAATAAAGAGGGAAGAAATAAGTCTGTTGATAAAAAAGCTGAATAATTCAGTTGAGGATCAGTTCCTTGAGTCGATTCCCCTCCCCCCCCCCCCCCCCCCCAGAATTTGAATGAAATCATTTTTACTTAAAGCAAGTTTGTCTTTTTGGGCTGAGAAACCTGCGAGCCGGAAAGCAACCTATTTGCATTTCTGCTTTCCAATATATAAACTGAGGCTTCATTTGGTCGGCTTTCTCCTTGAATAATCTGCCCTAATTTAATTGGAATTTGAATCCTATAAAAAGCATTTCCTACTTAGTTGTTTGGGTTTTTTTTTTGGTGTGTTTGTTTGTTGGTGTTTTTTTTTTCCCCTTCTGATCTTGGGTATTGAGATTTTTGTGATCTGGAAAGGGGGGAAAGAAAAAAAAGGGGGAAAGCAATACATCTGTGGCTGCTTATTACCATACTCAGAAGAGCTGCATTGTTCCTGTGCTTTCTGCTGAATAATCTGTAGAATCTAAAATGCAGTTTTGCCTTAGCTCTATATTGATATATTATTATTTTTTTTTTTTGCCTTTTAAAATGTTATGATGTGAAGAGGGATTTGTTTGTATTTTCTTCTGGGAAGTGTTTTCTACTGAGTAAAACAAGGCCGGGGGGGAAGGGTGGGGATGCTGATTCTGTCAATGTTTACAGGAATAACTAAGTCAACAGAATTAGTCATGCAATTAGCTCTACCCGGCCCTAACAGCCAGATAGTGGATGCCATTTAAAATGTAGATGGGTGTCTAGGGGGGCAAGTGAAGGGGGTGTGGATGCCTAATCTTTCTCAGCTCCTCTCTCCTTCTTCAAGTGCCTGGGTTACCTTCGTAACTCCAGCCCAAGGTTTGTGACTCTATAGAAAATGGAAAGCATAAGTGACAACAGTTTGTCAACAGAATTAGTCATGCAATTAGCTCTACCTGGCCCTAACAGCCAGATAGTGGATGCCATTTAAAATGTAGATGGGTGTCTAGGGGGGCAAGTGAAGGGGGTGTGGATGCCTAATCTTTCTCAGCTCCTCCCTCCTTCTTCAAGTGCCTGGGTTACCTTCGTAACTCCAGCCCAAGGTTTGTGACTCTATAGAAAATGGAAAGCATAAGTGACAACAGTTTGGATTTCACAGAACCACAGAATGGCAGAGGTTGGAATGGACCTCTGTAGATCATCGAGTCCAATCTGCAGGTTCACCTAAAGAAGGTCACACAGGAACTTGTCCAGGTGGGTTTTGAGTGTCTCCAGTGATGAGATTCCACCACGTCTCTGGGCTGCCTGTTCCAGTGCCCTGTCACCCTTAAACTAAAGAAGTTTCACCTCATGTTTAGATGGAACTTCTTATCTTCACGTTTGTGACCATTACTCCTTGTCCTGTCATTGGGGGCACCACTAAAAAGTACTGGCCCCATCCTCCTGACACCCACCCTTAAAGTATTTATGAGATGCACCCTCATTCTTCTCTTTTCTAGACTAAAAAGACCCAATTCTCTCAGTCTTTCATCATGAGAGAGATGTTCTAGTCCCCTAATCATCTCTTTAGCCACCTAATCATCTTTGATTCTGGCCACTTGCTCCTGTCCAGCTCAGACTAAACAAATCCCAGGTCACAAGGACAGCCCTGCCAGGTCTGCAAAAGGGAGCTGTGCCAAGAAAATCCACGTCAGGAGGCTGATCTGTGCTACTGGGGCTTCAGCTCTCCTGGGAAATGCATACATTTCACACATCCAAAACAATTGCACTGCACCAAGCTCAAGGCCAAGACCCAGACCCACCAGAACTGGAATAAGCAAGTGCGTGGATTGAAATCCCGCTGTGGGCCTGGGCCAAAGCCCTGCATTGTGAAAACCAGCCCTACCTCATCCATCAGCCTCACCAAGCCAGGCCCTGCATGTAAACTCTGCCACGGCTTGTAGCACCTAATCACTGCCAGGGTAAGTACAGCTGGCACGCAACCTAATCACAGCAGCAATCACAAGAAATTAAAATAAATTTATATATGTAGCAATCACTCAGCCCTGGGTTATCAATAACACAAGAGCAGCTTGTGAGAGAGCAGGAGACTGAATGAATCTGTACCCCGTTCCTGCTCTGCCACAGCCGATCATAATTCACAGCAGCAGGCAAACGCCGCTGCCCGGGAAGGCTGGCAGCTTGCTGCTTGGAAACAAAGCAGGCAGCAGGAGCGCTGGGGGGGATAGAGCATTTTATTCAGTGCATCAACAGAAACAGATTAATATAAAGGCACTGATCCTCTGAGCCATGTCTGGGTAAAATATCACTGCGAGGGCAGGAAAGCTACATTGCCTGTGAAACAACTCCAAAGGGCAATAGCATAATTTCAGTGGCCCTTCTGTCCCACGGGTGCAATTCCACTGCTCCTGGCAGCCAAACCAAGCCACACGAGGCTACATCTGCATCTGAGACTTGCAGCCCGATTTCCTGCGGCCCAGCTGTCACACCGGTGGGTGCAGGGGCACGTGTGGCTGCCCCAGTCCCTGCTGCTCCTGTACTGTGTGATGGGACCCCAGCACGGGGCTCAGCATGGCCCCAGCAGGCAACAGAGCTGCGTGGGTCTGCCAGTGCCTGAAGGGCTGGATTAGCCAGATGCTGAGGGCACTGTGGCATGACCTTCAGCCAGGGAAGAAAAGAGAGATTTGGCTCTCTTACAAGCAGCCACAAATCCCCCTGACCTCAGCAGGAGCAGGGCCACTATTCTGCAGGGCAGAGTTTGATATTGAGAGTTTAGGAGTTCAGTGCCAGCCTTTCAGACATGCATAATCCCCAACTTAACCACAGGCCACCATGTGCTGGTGTGGCTCAGAGGCTTTAACAGAATAAGCCTGGGGTGCACGCTGCTTTCATCAGATGCAAAGGCATGACAGGTCTGTGCTGGGCATTCTGGAGCACCCCACACTGGTGCTGTGACAGGGAAATCCCCTCTCACCACACACTAGTGCAAAGTTGTCCTGAGAGCCCCTGAGCTTATGGCTTCTGTTTGTTTGCTTCACCTCCCACGGGGAGTTGCATGGGGCAAGGGATGGAGACTGCATTTGCTGTGTCTCTCTTTACCAGTTCACCCTCCTTCCCAGCCAGCACCCTACAGCCCATCCTGATGCACCCCAACAACACCCAGGGGTTTTTCCAAACTAAGAAGGGAGTCCTGGCAAAGCACATCCCTGCTCCAAAGGCTGGGGAAAGCAGCAACCCCAGAGCCTGCAGCTTCGTGCAGATGGAGTCCCTTGCTTGCCCTGAGCGATGCTGGCATTGAGGAAAGCCAAGATGTTTTCATGTTAACAATCACATCGCAGGGGGTAACAACAAACACTGGTAGGGCTCAGAGGCTTGGCTGCTTGATAGAAACTGAAGGAGAAATGGACCAGGACAAAGAGAAAGAGCTGAGCTGAGACAGGGTAGTTGTGGGCACCCAGAGGGCACGGACAGCCCCACCTGCAAGCTTGCAAGCACACACCACAGCACATGCTCCCATGTGTCCAGGCATGAACAAGTGTGAGGGCTACAAAGATGATTAGAAGACTGATGAGGAGAGACTGAGAGACCTGGGGCTGTTTAGCCTGGAGAAGAGCAGACTGAGTGGGGATCTTCTCAATGCTGAGAGCAAGAGGGTGCAGCCCAACACTTCTCAGTGATGCCCAGGGATGAGTGGCATGGCACAAACTAGAACATAGGAAGTTCCTCCTAAATGTAAGGAAAATCTTCTTGACTCTCAGAGCGATGGATCCCTGAAGCAGACTGCCCAGAGAAGTTGTAGAGTCTCCTTCTCTGGAGAGAGCCCAGACCCACCTGGACATTGCAATCCTGTGCAAACTGTTGTGGGTGACCCTGGAGAAGAGAAGGATCAGGGGTGACCTCATTGCCCTCTACGACTACCTGAAAGGTGGTTGTAGCCAGGAAGGGGTTGGTCTCTTCTCCCAGGCAACCAGCACCAGAACAAGGGGACACAGTCTCAAGCTGCACCAGGGGAGGTTTAGACTCAAGGTGAGGAGAAAGTTCTTCACTGAGCCGTTTGTCATTGAGATGTGCTGCCCAGGGAGGTGGTGGAGTCCCCATCCCTGGAGGTGTTCAAGAGGGGATTGGATGTGGCACTTGGTGCCATGGTCTAGCCATGAGGTCTGTGGAGACAGGTTGGACTCGATGATCCTCCAGGTCTCTTCCAACCTTAGTGATACTGTGAGACTGTGCTTTAGTAGGGAGGTTGGATTAAATGACGTCCAGAGGTGCCTTCCAAACCCCTCCATGCTGGGACTTGGGGGGGTTCTGTTGAACTCACGGCCCCTGGAGTCAGGAACCCTGCAGTCAGTGTGCTTCCAGTACTCATCCCAGGCACACAGACATGCACACACAGCTATGTACGGCACTGTAGAAGCAAGCCCATGCTCCAAGCTTCAGTCAAGAAGCAGATGGCTCCCCAGCACTATCATTTTACAACATTACAGCTTCTGCTCTGCTCATGCAGTAAACATTTTCTGGTTTATTGCAAAAAAAAAAAGAATAAAAAAGGTGGCTGCCGTGGCTTTGCAGAATTACACATTCCCTGCATTCTCTGTGTATTGAAAGCTTTTGGTGTGGAGGGAGGGAAGAGCATTTCTGGGGTTTATTGACATCCTGCAGGACACAGACTTCTCCCTGGGTCCCAGTGGGCTTTTGCTTCTTGTTTGCCTCTTTCCAGATTGTTATAGTCCTGTCACTCTTTGCGGGGAAGCGGGAGATGGAAGGCTGTTAGGCAGACATCAAGGGGTTGCGAATGCATACTGGTAAACATGAGAGCAAGAGGGATTGCTGATGGTATTAGAAACCACAAGATATCTGCAGATGTAAGTGTTCCTGGAGGCAGCTGGTCTAGCTGTTAGCAGAGCAATTAGACCTGGTGTTATTTCCAGACCCGCTGCTGCCCTGCGAGTCACCACGGAGGAGCGGATGGTGTCCACGTCCCACCCGGTCACCAGTGGCAGCTCCATGCATCCCACCCTCCAGCCAAGCCACCTCTTGTTTCCACCTGGGCCTTACAAGCAGGGGGAAAGGGAAGGAGATGATCTGGCACCTTGCCTTGCTTTACATGGACTGCAATTACTGTGCTGGCATTTTCCCTGTGTTCAGGATAAAAATGTCAATAAGGAACATGTTATTAAACCAGCAAGAGAGGGGAAGTGGGGAGAACTCTTGAAGCCTTGGAGCCCAGGAGTTACTTCAAATGCATCTTGTTCCTGCTGCTCCTGACCTCCCTCAAAGGTCATGGCTGAAGCAGATCCCTCTCTTCAGCACAGTGAGATCAACCCATTTGGGGGTGCCCAGTCCAACAAGGCACTGAAATGCTGTAGTGGGTCAAGCAGGGATCCATCAGAGTGCCTGGGGGCTGGAAAAGTTGGGTTTTCAGTCCCCAAGCAAGATCTTACTGCCCTCCTCCACTGATCACAACCTTGAGGCTCCTCCAGTAAATCAAAAGTATTTGCCTCTTTTTGAGAACTTTCTGTCCTTTTCACTTGCCTTTTCCTTCTCAAGCCTTTTCTTGGTGTCCTTCTGAGCTTTCTGCCTCCACCAGCACCACCAGAGACCCCATCAAGGAGTGATGTTTCCAAAGCAAGCAAAGCAATTCCCCACCATTGCTCAGCTCAAGCAAGGCTCTTGGCAAAGGGCACCCTCCACCATGAATGCCAGAGAAAGGCTCTTGGCAATGGGTGCCCTCACTACCATGAATGCCAGAGGAAGACTCTGCAATGCCATAGGGTGCAAGAGGAGGATGACAAGGGGAGAGGGATGCTGGCAGACAGAGGCAGGTATGTTTTGTCACATGGAGCCCAGCAGGCAGAGGCTGAGGGCAGAGGTTTGGGTGGTGACAGTGCCTGGAATCAGTTACAGCCTGGCTCAAGGAGCTGGGCAAGCAGGGCACCCACAGCACCCTCTTGATGGTGGAACAGCCCCAAACATACCTCTGTGCTCTTGCACCTCCAGGCTCTCTTCTCTCCTTGTTTTCAATTATCAAAGCTAAACAACACACACACACGCACACACAACCCTCCAGGAATTAATTAATGATTCATGTTGGAGCCTTGGCAAACCTCACTTTGCAGAAGTTCAAATCAGGAACAATAAGTATCTGGCAAAGAGAAGGCAAGCTGCTCGTGCTTGGCAGCGTGCTGGTAGCATCGCTTGCATCGCACTGCCCCACACCATTAGTGGCACTGCTGAGCCACCCTGAGCACACCTGTCACCTCCTGACACTTAAAAGGTCCAAAACTCTGAGCCAACTATGAATCAATGCTGGGCAGAGGCCTGGGAGAAACACATAGCATCACAGAATCATGGAATCATAGAATGGTCTGGGTTGCAATGAACCTCAAAGGTCATCCAGTCCAACCCCACTGCAGTCAGCAGGGACATCCTCAACCAGAGCAGGTTGCCCAGAGCCCTGTTGAGCCTCACCTTGTATATCTACAGGGTGGGGCGCCAACCACCTCCCTGGGCAACCACTTCCAGTGTTCCACCACCCTCATGGTGCAGAACTTGTTCCTAAGGTCCAATCTAAATCTGCTTTTCTCTAGTTTGAAGCCATTGCTCCTGGTCCTAGCACTGCAGGCCTTTGCAAACAGTCTCTTTCCATCCCTCTTGTAGCCCCCTTTAGGTACTGGAAGGTTGTTATTAGGTCTCCCCAGAGTCTTCTCTTCTCCAGGCTAAACAACCCCAGCTCCCTCAGCCTGTCCTCATAGCAGAGGTGTTCCAAAATCCTGATCATTTTCATGGCTTCCTCTGGACCTGCTCCATCAGGTCCATGTCCTTTCGTTATTGAGAGCTCCAGAGCTGGATGCAGTGCTCCAGATGAGCTCTCATCAGAGCAGAGTAAAGTGGCAGAATCACCTCTCTCAATCTGCTGGGCATGCTTCCCACACACCCCTGCTGGCACCCAGAGAGGTTTGGGCCAGCTGTGAATGTGCCACAGCCTCCACCTCAAGGGCAGCACACAGGTGTGCCCTCCAGAAACCTGGGTCTGAGCAATGCCAGCTCCTCATCCTGGAGATTTAGGAAAATGAGAGGGTTTTAATACAATTAATAAATGGCATGGGACATGGTCTTGTGAGTCTAGAGCAAATGAGGCTTGGATAATTGGTGTTGAAACACATATATCAGTGAGATGATTTTTCCTCTCTCTGATAGAGTTGGAACCTGGAACGTGCTGCCAGCTGATGCCACACAAATGTGTTTGCTTATTTGCTGATGGCATCTTCCAAACAAAGTTCTGGTAGGGAGCCTCTGCCAGGCAGCCCTGCAATCCTTGCAGCAAACAAGCTGTCACTTGGTTTTTAAGGTTGCCTGGAAAAGGGCTTCATCCCTGCACACGTGCACCAACTCACGTGCATACGCAGGTCAGTGGCAAACTGACGCTGGCACCAGCAGTCCTACAGCTGCCCTGAGCTCTACCCACAGCTCCTCTGGCCTTTTGCTCAGCTGGGGCTTCCTTAAGGGTGCAGAGGTGGCTTTGATCTGTGGTACCCCAAGATCTAGTAGACTCACAGAAGGAACAGAGTGATCTGACTGTCCCAAGGCAGAGGAGCAGCATGGCAGGACAGGTCCCTACCAGAGGGACATGCACCTAGGCACCCTCCTGAGCAATGTACCCCCACCAGCACAGGCCATAAACCTCCCTGGACACCTCCATCCCCAGGCAGCCAAGTCAAAGCCATAAATCTTCTGTGTCCTCTCAGCAGCACCTCCAAACACCAGATGAGGACATGTGCTGCTTGCCCAGACCCCCTCAAAACTGCTCCAGGGCTCAGGTGTCCTTTTGCAGGGTGCACGTCACCAAAAAGCCACACATTCGTCGGGAACTGCAGGGTCTGGTCTGTGCAAGGTACCTAAATTAAAAGTCTTGCTTTGCACTCAACTCAATTAATCAAAAATCAGCCACAGAAGAGGACTCAGGAAAAACAAAGCCCTCACGTTTCACCAGGAAACGTTCAGGCATTTTGCTGCAGTAAGGGGAAAAAGCCTTTCAGTGCTCAAACAGGAACCACAATAAAACGTTAAACACAACCTGGATATCAAATTGAAACAGAAAAGTCAAAACCTGTCAAATCAAAGAGAGACATTTGAATTTCCTGGACTCTGTCAACAGATGGAAGCCAGGATGATTTGCTTCAGTACTCTCCCACCTGAATGTTTGCTTCATGGCTGCATGCCGGTGCTGGTAGAGCGCTGCCTGACAAGAAATGCATTTCCCAGTGGAAAAATTTATCCCAGATACCCTTTTCTCTCATTTCCAGGCTCTCCAGGGAGCTGGTTGAATTCCCAGCCCTGGAGTTGTTTAAAGAGGCAGAGATGTGATGCTAAGGGACATGATTTTAGCATCAGCTCCACCCATCCAGGGATTCAAGGAATGGAGGCGGTGTATCTTCAGCATCAGGTCCCCAGTAAAGGTGGGACCAGGCTGCAGCCTTGAGATGCTTCCCCATGCTGGGCTTGCACAGGACCAGGGGAAGGCGTAGAGGTGCAGTGGAACCTGCCTGTGCCAGTTAGTGAGAAGGAAAGCATCCCCCTGGATTATCAGGCATCCGTGTATGGCTTTGAAACTGTAACTGTGTCACCCCATTACAATTACAGAGAAACAGAGTGTGAGGCTGGAAGGAAAAGAGCCCTGTGCCCTTCCCCATTCTCTCCCCAGTGTTCACTGTGAATGGTAAGAATGGTGATGGGCAGCCAAAGCCATCAGCCAAGGCCTGGGGCAGCTCTGCCAACCAGCCCCAGGCACTCCTGGCTTGCCAAAAACGAGCTGGCCAGGGACCAGGCTGCTCTGAGCCAAACACGGGGAGGGCTCCCTTGGGTCAAATCACTTCTGACAGCAAAAGTGGGAATCAAACCCTGGCTGAGCCTGGTCCCTTGCTGCTACCAGGCACTTGCATCAGAGCCCCAGCCCTTGCAGAGAGCCATGCAGATGTGCTTGCAGTGGCCCAGCCCCCAGGAGCAAACCCAAGCATTGAAGAGAAGGCAGATTAAAAAAGAAAAGCTGGGGCCATGGCCTTGTGCAATTACTATGTGGTCCTGCATTTGTGCAGCAGTGGAAGGGTACCAGGGGTGATGTGCCAGTCAAGCACTGGAACAGGCTTGGAGTCACCATCCTTGGAAGTGTTAAAAATAATGTACAGATGTGAGACTTTGGACCATGGTTTAGTGGGCATGGTGATGTTGGGTTGATGGCTTTATTGGTCTTTGCCAACCTCAAGGATTCAGTGATTCTATTCTGTGATTCCCAGGGACGACTTTATGAAGCTTCAGGACCTCATTAGGCAGGCAGGGAGCCTCAGGGAGCCCTGCTCCCCACTCCATGACAGCAGTGCCAAAGGCAGCAGGCTGGTGCCAGGGCACAGAGAGACAGAGGTGCCTCTGCCACTGCTGGAGGCGGGGGGACGACCAGGGCATGGGATGTGAGGCCCAGTACCCAGCAGGGCTCACCGTAGGCCCCCAGCGTGCTCAGCTCCCAAGTGCCGTCTGCAGCCCTGCCTGCTGCACTGCCAAGCTGTGCAGGGAGGGAGTGTGGACCTGGCTGCTTTCTGTGTGGCCAAGCCTTGCCCAGGGCCCTGCCCATCCCACATTAGTGCAGCCCATGGACACAGCCTGGCTCCAGATGCAGAGGAGCAGTGGCTAATGCATGCTACACCTTTGAGTCAGAACTTAAAGAGCAGCTGAGAGGCGGCTCCATGGCTGTCTGCCAGGTGACACAAAGAGGCACTTTCATCATTCAGCAGGCAATGAAGTACTACAGCAAGGTAAGGCCAGTCACCCATGTCGGGGAAGGTGTCTTGAGAGCAGTGGTAGCAGCTGAATCCTCAAGCAGGCAGGTGTGTGTGTGCAGAAGGGAAGCGTGGACAGCCTGAGAGCATCCTGCAGGACTCACTGCTGCAGGAGGTGGTAAAAGCAGGTGTTCCTTGAGGGATTAGATGGTATTGACGCGAATGAGAAGAGTAAATAGAGTTGGACAAATGAAGGCAGCAGTGTGGAAAGTCATCAGCCCTTGTGGGCTAGGGTGAAGAGCTGGAAAGAAGATTTACCTAAGATCTGCCACTTTCTGTTAGACTCACAGTGCAGAGCACATTCTCCTGCACTGGAGGTTCATCTGCTCCAGCTGCCAGTGACACAGAGATGAGATGAGCTCCTGAGGGATTCCTCCAGTTCTGCCACAAGTTGCTGAGCTCCAGAGCACCTGTGCAAGCAGCAGGGAAGAAGCTTTATCTGGATGTCATTCCTGCAGAGCACAGTTAGAGGTCCTGGGTTTTGCAGCATTGCCAAGCCATGAAGCTGTCACTTAGCTGTTTTCAGCCTGTGGAGCTGCCCAGGGCTGGGGAACAGCCTAGGTCTCACTACATGACCCACCAGACCCATCCACTATGTTGCCCCTTTCTTGAAGAGAGCCTTGCTAACCTCTAGCTTTATTGACCATCCAGCAGCAGGGCCTTAGGTGGTGACAGAAGAGGAAAGACGGTGTCAGCTGGAAACTATTCTCTTAAGACCCAGCTTAGCATGGGAACCCCAAAGACCTGACACTGCCCTGTCAAGGGATGTTCAGAGAAGGCAGAGGCAGTGTACAAATGTTTGCTGTGTTTATACCCAGTGCTGCCAGCACATGCCTGGCCACCCCAGGCACAGTGACAGAGCCAGGTCCTGCCTGGGGAGATGGGGGAAGCACTGGGAGAGCCTAAGCAGCACGAGGAGGGTTAACTCGCAGCCGTGGGAGCAAAAAATGAGGCTCCAGTTATTAGCTGATTTATTGGTCTGTCCTCAATTGGCACTCAGGACTCAGAAGAAAATGTTCCACTCCAAAGCATTAAGCATCTTCAAAGAGCAGAAGCATTAAAAATTGAAATCATAAAATAGACAACGTAAATATAGCAGAGGTAAACGGGGCAGCAAGGAGGGGAGTGGAGCACAGCCAGCCCCAGCCCAGCCTCTGGGGCAGGGAATGGGCTCTGCTGGGGGACTGGAGCTTCACTAGGGCCCCCCAACTCGAGGGGAGAACCTGTGAGGAAGTTCTGGATGGCTTCACTGTATGTCTGCCCCTATTGCTGAGCTCTTCAGGGTGCAAACACATTGCCCTCTGCAAGCTTGTGGGAGGCTCAGCACCATGGCCCCCCACCTCTACATGCCTAAAAGGAGGTTGGAGTGAGGTGGGGGTTGGTCTATTCACCCTAGCATCAGGTGATAAAACAAGATGAAAGGGGAGGTTTAGGATGGATATCAGGAAAAATATCTTTCCTGCAAGATTGATCAGGCATTGGAACAGGCTGACCAACATTGGAGGTGCTGGAGTCACCACCCCTGGAGGTGTTCAAGAGAGATATGGACATGGCACTTTGGGACATGGTTTAATGGCCATGCTGGTGTTAGGTTGAAGGTGGGACTTGATGATCTCAAAGGTCTCTTCTAACCAAAACAAGGTCTATGAGGCTTTTCTATGATTCCTCCCCTAGCCCATGTATGATACCCTAAAGCTTGTATGGGTCACACCTAGGGCTTCCCCTTTCCTCCCCCAGCAGACTTGCCCAAAAGACTTAAACATGGCAAAAGATGGGGAGTGGGGGTGGGAAGAACAGGAGGGATAGAAGGGACAGAAACAGTGACAACAGGAGACAAACAAGGAATCAAAGTCCATCAGGCACAGGGCTGGCAGACCCTTTCCAGCCCAGGGGGCTGAGCTCTGCCAACCCTCACTGGATGTCATGGAGAGGGCTCAAAATGGGGAGGATCACAGTGAATGTGTGGTGGGGCAGCGCCAGCAGCAACCATTTGGAAGGGTTTAGGGCATGGAATTCCTATTGCACAGCTTCTGAGTGCATGTGTCACGGGGTGGTGGCCTGGGGGACTGTTGGGCACCCCCCCTTTCCTCAGGCCTGCCAGCAGTTCAGCTGGGTCAAGCGAACCCAGTGATGTCACCCAGCCACAGGGGTCACAGCTGGATGGCAAAGTGATGCTGTCAGCTCCTCGGGCAAGGATAACTTTCCACAAGCAGTATTTCACAGAACCAGAGACAAGCACTCACTGCCCTCCTCTTCTACAAGAGCAAAGCAGAACACACCCAACCTCTTTGGAGCCCCTCTGGCCATGTCCTGCCAGGCAGCAGGATGGTACCACCCCTCCCACAGCAGAAGACTCAGCAGCAATGGCTGAGTCTGGGAACATGCTGCTGGAGGTGCTGGTCCCTTCCTGGGCACAGAGGGAAGGGAAAAACCTGATGCAAATCACCACCCGTGTATAAAAGCCCCTTAGCTGGGCCTGAGAGGTGTAAGTGGGAGCTCAGAACTGCTTCATGTGTTCTTCCAGCATCTGACCCAGCATAAGGCACCATCTGCCAGAATCACAGAATGGCAGGGGTTGGAAAGGACTTCTGGAGATCATCTAGGCCAACACTCTGCCACAGCAGGTTCACCAGGAGCAGGTAGCACAGGATAGCAGTGTCTAGGCAGGTTCTGAATGACTCCAGAGATGAAGACTCCACCACCTCTCTAGGCAGCCTGGTCCAGTGCTCCAGGAAGTTTCTCTTCCTTCCTCTGCTCATCAGGGACAACAAGCTCAGGGAAAGATGTGGAAGAAGGAAGAGGAGGGAAGGGAGGACACAAAACCTCCTTGACACAGCAGGAATAAGCATCTGGTTGGGGACTGGCGTTTGGGGACAAGCAAGTGGCAATCCTACCCTCCTTATGAGCAATGACTGGACCAGGCTGCCTGTTTTCAGTCTTTTCAGAGCTACCTGCAGAGATACCAAGCCCTCCTGGCTTGCCACTGCTTCACAGGAGGGTGGTAGATGTCCAGTCACTCTCCAAACCTACATCAGACTACGCTCAGGGGGTCTGAACCTCCATACCCCATCAAGAACCAACAAAGCAGCCAAGAGACAAAACATCAACTAGCTGAATGCCAGCAGTCACTCATCCTCCTGACCTTTAAAACCTCTAGAAGCACAACCACCTCCTTGGTAAAGGTCTCCAGTAAGGGGCTAGGGAACCACAGTGTCCTCCAGTGTCCCGTAGTCCCTGAAGGGCCCCATCCATTCAGTACCTGAAGGGAGACTTTTTACAAGGGCTTGTGGTGATAGGATAAGCAGAAATGGATTGAAGCTGGAAGAGGGCAGATTTTACACTGGATACCAGCGAGAAATTCTGTGCAGTGAGGGCAGTGAGACACTGGAACAGGTTGTCCAGGGAGCCTCTGGATGCCCCCTCCCTGGAAGTGTCCAAGGCCATGTTGGATGGGGCCTTGAGCAACCTGCTTTAGTAGGAGGTATCCCTGCCCAGGGTGTGTGTGTGGGGGGGGGGGTGTTGGAACTGGATGATCTTCAAGGTCCTTTCCAAGCCAACCCATTCTATGATTCTATGACCTCACGAGCGGTCAGCAGAAGGGACCAGCACCCCTGCCCTTCTCTCTGCACCCAACACAACCCCGGCTCCTGGCGCCCAAACCTGTTCTTCCCCCTCCACGCCGGTTTTTGAGCTTTTGTTGGGTTTGGGTTTTTTTTTTGGACTTAATTGGGAGCTTGTTAATTATCCCAATACTTCGCAGAGGAAATAAACAGCAATTAGAGAAATAAGTGGTATTTTTATTCCCTGGCACTCTCGCCGAGCTCCTCGCCGCCTCCCCTCCCCGGCTCCCACACGGGCACATGTTGCTGCCTGCTCTGACGGCGCTGCCCGAGCGCTCTCCCCCGTCTGTTCCCCCCACTTCCCCCGAGCGGGGAGCAGTGGGGGGGGGGGGGGGGAAGGGGGTGGGCTGCCTCTTCTCTCCCCCCCCCACTCCCCTCCACCATCCCCCACCTCAGGGAGGAAGCGTTACTGCGTGAAAGCAGCAGGCTGTCCTGCTGGAATCTGTTTGAGAAGCCATCAGTTGCTGGGAAAAGGCAGTTCTCCTGCACACCAGAAGGTTAGAGTGTTTAAAGAGAGCACTGGAACTGTTTTTATTAATCAGAATGGCTGTAAAGAAAGCGTTTTAATTAACATAATTATTCCATTTGAGAGAAGCAGCCCGCACCTCACAGATAACTTTTCAAACTAAAGATGGGGGCTGTCACAGTCAGTCATAATTAAGCAAAATGAGTTGCTTCTCCTTGTTGTATGTCTGCCTCCTCCTATCCACACACTTCCCCTTTCCTAGGACACCTTCTGCAAGGAGAGCATCATGCCGTGGGGGTGGCAGGGCCCGTGTGTCCCTATCCCTGCCTCCAGCGTGGACCAGTCTGGCTTGATTTCTGGTGCCAGCTCCAGGCCCAGACCAAGCTGCAAACAGGCAACCTGGGAGATGGAGGTGGCTATCAAAAAAACCCCAACAAAAAAAAACAAAACAACCCAAGCAACCAACCAAACAACTAAAAAACCCACAAGATTTGCAGGGCTTTGTTTCCAGCACGGTCTCACAGTCAAAAGATAAAAGATTTATTCTTGTTGAAAAAGACAAAAAGCATAAAAAGCCTGGCTCTGGGCCTCCTGCCAGCAGGGATAGAAAGGAGCAGGGAAGGGGAATCAAAGCAGGTGTGGGCAGGCAGCTGTGTAGGTCCTGGTTTCTCCCAGCATCCCAGAGCTGAGTGGGACCCTGGAGGGCAGCGAGTCAGCCACGAGCTGTGCAGCCTCCATGGGCAGCCCTCTTCTTCCTCCTTCCCGTACCAGGCGACACCACATGCCTTAGGAAGCATCTTTTATGCCTCCTCCCAATGTGGTACCAGGCTCAGTAGTTCCCATGGCATGTCACAGAATCACAGAATTGTCAGGGTAGAAAGGGACTTCAAGGATCATCCAGTTCAATGCCAGGGGCAGGAACACTTCACACTGGATCCGGTTGCTCAGAGCCCCATCCAACCTGGCCTTAAACCCTCCATGGTGGGGGGCATTGGAAGCAGATGTCCCTGCCTATCCTTTGCCCCCAGCACTGATTCCCCCTTATGAAGGGTGAAATGAAGCACACAGGCTACACAGAGCCATCAGCTTCACCTCCAAATCCATCACTGCCTGCTTCATCTGAGACCTCCTGTCGCACCAACACATCCTGGAACAGGATACTGCCCTGGGGTTGAAGGCAGCACCTTCAGCAACCAGCAAAGTCCTCTTAATGGCAGCACCATCTAGTAATTAAATGGTTGTTCTGCTGTTTTGCTAACATCTCCCCTTAATGTGCAGTATAATTGACTGCTAACAATTAGTGCTTTTAATTAAAACCTCCTTTATTTGTAAAGGAGGATGGCTCTGATTTGATAGGTCTGCCCTGAAACTACACAGCACCTCAGGAGATGTTCAAGCCATGCCTGCAATGCAGACCCAGCATCACAGCAGAAGGACCAAAGTCATCATGCCAAGAGCTCAGCACCCTGTTCCCCATGGACTGCAGGGATGAGAGCACCCATCCTGCTCACAGCAGCACCCAGTGCTGGGTATCACAGAATCACAGAACAGCAGGGGTTGGAAGGGAACTCTGGAGATAATGTAGTTCAACCCCTCTGCCAGAGCAGGTTCACCTAGAGCAGGCTGCACAGAACAGTGTCCAGGAGGGCTTTGAATAACTCTAGAGATGGAGACTGCACCACCCCAGGGCAGCCCCCACTCCCTGGCTGCCACACTCAGCAGCTACCTGCAGGTAGAACAAGGCCAAAAAGCATTGCAAAGAAAGATTTAATTTTTTTTTTTAGGGTTTTAAACATTTTTTTGTGTGCAGAGGTTCCTGGAAAAAACGAGATTTGGGCAATCGTGTGTTCCACATCTTCTCTCTCTCCCCTAATTACTTTCTGGCTCAGTAGTCAAATTCAGTAGCGTGTGAGTGACAGCTGAAAATCTCCAAGATATTAAATTCCTAGAGGTTTCATGAAAATAGGCAGGTGGATAGAGAGGAGAGGCCTTCCTTGGCTCAGCTGAGCCAGGCTGCAACAGGAGTCTAGGTCTTGCGAGGCTCTGGAGGACCCACGTGGGAGACAGAAAAGGCACAAAAGCCTTGATGATGGAGGGATAAAGCTGAATCAGGGGATGCATCTTGCTAGTTATTGAAATCAGTCAATCTTCAGGTATTAGCCCCTGGAAAAGCAGCCTTCTGTAGTGCTGATCAGCGTGTTAACAAGCTACTTTCAAACAGGAAATGCAATTTCCAAGGGAAATTCAGTTTTTTCTTGGTGGAAGAATTAAAATACTGAGAAAAAATAATCCCCTGCTCTCTTCTTCCTGGGTTCAACACAGGCTGACACATTTCAGGTGACTAAAAAGACAACAAAGTTTATCTCAAATCCAACTAAGCATCTCACAGCCCTGCTACTCATTTTCCACTCACCCTGGGCTGGAGATGGACCCCCACCTGCCCTATAAGCACACAAGGGATCATAGCTGAGCAGCAAGGCACAACCCAGACACCTCCTTACATGGCATTTGAAGAAATCATGTTCACTTTCCTGTCCTTCAGTTTTCCCCCACAATGAAAAAGTCCCACTGATCCCATCCATCTGGGACCCTCCATGGAAAGTCTAGAAGCATCTTCTGCAAGCCAGCTTCACTGGGCATGGGTCAGAGTCATCCCCAGGAGTGCTGCATGGGGACATGGAACAAAAGGAGAGCACAGAGCAGAGACAGCAGAGCTAAGCCTCAGGCTTGCTGCTGTGAAGGGTTTTGTGTGGCACATGGGGAAGTTTCATTTGCATGCAGGCTATGAAGCACCCACTTGAAGACCTACTTGTAAGACCAAATAAAAATGCCTTTTGTAATCCTGGATTGAGAAGGCTGGGAAGGAGGCTTCCAAATTTGGGATCTCTCCCTGCCTGCACAGAGAATGGGGTTGTGACACCGCTGAGAAGCTGTTTATAGGTCTCTGTTCACAGGCTACCAGATACACAGCCTCACTCTCCCTCAACCAGGACATCTGCCTTCCTGGAGCTCCCAACCCCTGGTATAAATAGGACTCCTTGCTGGAAGTGCTGGGGTTGGCAGCATGGCACAGCACAGCAGATCTCCCAGTTGCATCCCCTCCTAGCTGGGCAGCACCCACAGCTTTGGGGAGCCCTCCCCCAGCAGCCATCCCTCATGCTCCTCTCCTTGCCAGCTGAGGCTGTGGCAAGATGAAGTGATGCTCATAAACACCTTAGAAGGGAAATGTTAATGAGTGCTGAGTGGAGGGTGAGAAAAGCCTTTAATCCCATTAGCTCTGCTGCCAGAGCTGATGGACATCCCCGGGCCATGCAGCCACAGCCAGCCACACAACAAAAGAGTGGCTGGAGACAGGCAGACCCCAAACCTGCAGCAGGAAGGGAAACTGTCAGCCAAATCCAGGCTGATCCCTTGCTTAACCTCAGAAGAACTTTTCCTGTGAGCCATGTGTCTCTGGAAGCACAAGTCCTGCTGAAATGGGATGCTCTCTTGCCAAGCATGACTGCCTGCATCATCAGTGCTGGGCCCCATCCTCTTTAATATCTTCACTGATGATCTGGATGAGGGGATTGAGACAGTCATCAGCAAATTTGCAGGTGACACCAAGCTGGGAGCAGAGGTTGGTCAGTTAGAAGGCAGAAGGGCTCTGCAGAGGGACCTCGACCGACTGGACAGATGGGCAGAGTCCAACAGGATGGCATTTAACAAGTCCAAGTGCCAGGGGCTGCACTTTGGCCACAGCAACCCCATGCAGAGCTACAGGCTGGGGTCAGAGTGGCTGAGAGCTGCCAAACAGAGAGGGACCTGGGGGTGCTGACTGACAGCTGCCTGAACATGAGCCAGCAGTATGCCCAGGTGCCAAGAAGGCCAGCAGCATCCTGGCCTGCATCAGGAACAGTGTGGCCAGCAGGAGCAGGGAAGTCATTGTGCCCCTGGACTCTGCATTGGTTAGGCCACACCTTGAGTCCTGTGTCCAGTTCTGGGCCCCTCAGTTTAAGAAGGACATTGAGACACTTGAAGGTATCCAGAAAAGGGCAACAAGGCTGGGGAGAGGCCTTGAGCACAGCCCTAGGAGGAGAGGCTGAGGGAGCTGGGGTTGCTTAGCCTGGAGAAGAGGAGGCTCAGGGGAGACCTCATTGCTCTCTACAACTACCTGAAAGGTGGTTGTAGCCAGGAAGGGGTTGGTCTCTTCTCTCTAGTAACCAGCACCAGAACAAGAAGACACAGTCTCAAGCTGTGCCAGGGGAAGTTTAGGCTTGAGGTGAGGAGAAAGTTCTTCACTGAGCGAGTCGTTCGTCATTGGGATGTGCTGCCCAGGGAGGTGGTGGAGTCCCCATCCCTGGAGGTGTTCAAGAGGGGATTGGATGTGGCCCTTGGTGCCATGGTCTAATCATGAGGTCTGTGGTGACAGGTTGGACTCGATGATCTTTGAGATCTCTTCCAACCTTGGTGATACTGTGATACCGTGATCATGGAATCATTTAGGTTGGAAGGGACCTTAAAGATCATCTGGTTCCAACTCCCTTGCCATCAGCACATACACCTTCCCCTAAACCAGGTTGCTCAAGGCCTTGTCCAGCCTGGCCTTGGACACCACCAAGGAGGGGGCGTCCTCGACCTCCCTGGGTAACTTGTTCCACTGTTTCACCACCCTTACTCATCCTGGCTGAGTTTCTGCTTCGGTTGCATAAGTAAGTCAGGCTCCAGGTTTTTATGCTGGGAACTCAGTTCTAAGCTTGTGCAAGTCTCTGGGGTTTTGGGGTTGGTGTTTTTGGGTGGGGTTTTTTTGTTTGGTTTGGAGGTTTTTGTGCAGCCAGGAAATTGCCACACAAAAACCTATCTCCAACAAGAATGCTTTCCCCCAGCTAAGAAGCCATGTGAGCAGTGCCTTCGGTGCTGCCCTGCCTTTCCCTCCCTCAGTGGACACGCTGAGACACTTGGGGACATTTCTGATGCTGCCAGCCAGCTGCTCCCCCTTGGGGGAAAATGTGGCTTCATTTCTAGTGTAACCTTAAGGAGGAGACTGGTGAGGCATCTCTCCCATAAGTTTAGTAACTGACATTTGCTTCCCAGAGCGTTGTCACGAGTGACGGACAAAGCTGGAGTTGAAGGTTTGGGGTTAGAGGAGCAGCCGTCTCCTCCTGCCAGCTCTGCGGGCATGAGCAGTTGGACTTAGGTTCAGCTCAGGTGCTGCCTGGTAGATGTCCAGTGACTAAACCCTCTAGTCCCTCTAAGACCAGACATGTCCACCTGAAGAAAGGCTGAGAGAACTGGGTTTGTTCAGTCTTGAGAGGAGATGGCTTAGGGGAGAACTTCTTACCATGGACCAGTACATAAAGGGTGGTTACCAAGAACACGGAGGCTTGCTTTTTACAAGGAGTCCCATGGAAAAGGGAAGGGGTGATAGGGACAAAGTGCTCCTGGGGAGATTCCCATCAGACTCCAGAAAGATTCCCATCAGACTCCAGAAGAAAGATTTTCTCCATGAGAGCACCTAGACATCTCCCCAGGGAAGTGGTGGATTCCCCTACACTGGACAGTTTTAAGACTCAGCTTGACAGGCTGTTGGGCCATCTTATTTAAACTATCACCTTGAAAGGTTGTACCAGATGACCCTTGAGGTCCCTTCCAACATAGCCTTCTATGGTTCTATGATTCATGTGGTCCCTACATGCCTTTAGGGAGCTCTGGGGACTCCTGGAGACCTCATCTCTAAGGAAATGCACACTCACTCCCACGCATGGAATGGCTATCAGCAGCATGGCAAAGTTTCCCACCCAATCTCATCAGCTCAGCCCATAAAAGCACCTCTGGCACACTCAGATCCCTGCCCATCCTGGCTAGGCTACAATGGAGTTCGCTTTAAGAGCACAATAGATCCTCCTGGTCACCGAATCCAGCTCCCTGCTACCGTATGCCTGCCAAGTTTCAATTTGAATATGCATAAAAGACCTCAACAGCTGGGTGTTTAATTACAGGGACTAGAAATCAGGCTCTGCAGAGTCATATCAGATTATGCCAGCTCCCTCGAGCTGGCTTTGGAGCATGCCAGGACCAGCCTCCCCGGGGCGGGGTATGTGTATGTGTGTTTGCTTCTCTGCCTGAAAGCAGGGACACTCAAGGAAACACAAACCACGACAAACCCCCTCAGGCAGAGCTCAGAAGAGCCCAGGGGGGTTCTTCACAGCACAGCCCTCTCCAAAACATGGGCACAGGGGGTTTGCATTGTTAGGTGCAAAGGGGAGATACTGGTATTTGTGTCTGGCCAGAGGAAGATGCAAGATGATCGACCTTATTGTGGCCTTCCAGTATCTTAAGGGGGCCTACAAGAATGCTGCTGAGGGACTTTTAGGGTGTCAGGTAATGACAGGACTAGGGGGAATGGAACAAAAATAGATATGGATGGATTCAGATTGGATGTTAGGAAGAAGTTCTTCCCCATGAGGGTGGTGAGACACTGGAACAGGTTGCCCAGGGAGGTGGTGGAAGCCTCATCCCTGGAGGTTTTGAAGGCCAGGCTGGATGTGGCTGTGAGCAACCTGATCTAGTGTGAGGTGTCCCTGCCCATGGCAGGGGGGTTGGAACTAGATGATCCTTGAGGTCCCTTCCAACCCTAACAATTCTATGATTCTGTGATTCTATGACACAGATCCTACAAGAGTCAGAGGGGCAGGAGATGCCACGAACCTGCCTTGGAGCTGTTTTGTAAAGCCTGGTGAGGAACAGCTCAGCACCATCTCCCACTGTCAACAGGGAAAATCCTGGGACCAGACTAGACCCAAAGAAACAATTCCAGTTCCTTGACACTGCTAAAAGATTGAAGGAGCAGGAAAGAGAGGACTGTTCATGGGTAGTTTGGTCTAGTGTCATTTGTGGTGAAGTTATTTGTACCTAGGTGGCAAATTCATCAGCGTCAGCCCTGCTGCAGCAGGTCCACGAGTCCTGCCCTGGCTGCTCCTACATGGGGGATATGCAGAGACACTTGGTTTGAATTTCTAGGGAACAGGTCCTTCTGGAAACTCAACTCTGAGTCCTAAAAGGCCTGGACATCTCCACAAGAATCACTGCAGAGTGTAGCAGCTCACTTCAGAATAGCTCCAGCCAGATTTTAACAAGCTCTGGCAGTGGATGGAGACTGGAGAAGCCTTCTCTGTGGGCAGACAAGTGCTTCCCTCTGCTAAGGTGGATCAGTACCCCCAGAGCATCTTGTATGCTCCTGAAGGTGCCTCACTCTGTCATTTTATGAGCAGCACCCAGGCTCCTGTCCCAGCCAAGGGGATGGCAAACACTGAATACAGCCACCAGCAGCTTTCCTGGCTGGGCTCCAGCAGCAGGTCTTGCCCTGTCCCAGCAAGCAGTCCAGCCGCTTCAGGAAGACCTGGAACTGGTCCTCATTGTTCTACCCCAGACAAGCCCAGCCAAAAGGATCTCTCAGAATCACCCAGCATGGCTGTTCTCTGCTGTCAGACTCCTGCCACCTTCTCAACAGGCACTTGGCAACCCAAGCTGTCATCTCCCAGGCGCTGAATCATCTCTTGTACAGGCATCACTCCCCACGTAACATCTCAGCTGCTCCCCAGCTCCTCCCTGGCATCACCACTCAACCAGGAGCACAAGCAAAGCTCTCTTGTGTCTGGACAAAGCCTGGGCTGTGCCTCTGACTTAAAAAACAATGAGGATATGAATACAATAAGGCAGCATGGTGAAGTAGGCAGCTTTGGTGAGGTTGGGCAACACCAACTGCCAGCACCCATCATCGGTGGCCCTCTGGGAGCCTGTCACACCCTTGCTCTAAGCACACAGCCAAGCCAAGAGAGCAGTAGCTTTTCCTTTGCAATGACTGAAGGCTGTATCATACCCCACAGCCCACCAGGGGAGTCAAAATAAGGACGAACATCAGGTCAAACATGTCTCCCGCTCATAGCCATGCACTCATCCACCTGTCACAAGAGCTTGGAAGCAGTCACAAACACAGCCCCTGAAATCACTCTAAAGCACAAGGACAAGGAGGGAGGAAATGCCCATGGTCAGCCCAACAGGCTGCAAGGTCTAATAACAGGGTTCAGACATGCTCAGGCTGAGCTTTCCATTCCCTCTTGCTCCACTGCTCATGACTGCTGGTGCCTGCTGGCCAGAGACCCCGAGGGGCCCTCACAAGTCAGGAGGAGATCCACAACAGCTTTTGCTTCTCCCCAAAACATTCTGCTTCTCTGCAAGCCATCTTACTGCAGCTGTAAGAGAGCCCATGCCCTTAGGAGTTAAGATTTAAAGTTTTAACAAAAAGCAATGCAGTGTTTTGTCTGGGCAAGCTGCTGGGAGCACCAACAGCTCGATTTTTATTGATAAAATCCTCTTTGCTCTAAAATCAGGGGCCTGCTTCTCCCCAGGACAGCAAAACGTGGGCAAGGCAAGAGCCTCAGGTCACAAAGTATCACAGTTGCCCTGCTTTCCTGCAAGGGACCAAAAAAAAAACCACCACCACATCTGACAACAGCTGCAAAAAGAGTTGTTGTGAAACCTTCAGAGACCAGTGGGCACAGCAGGTCTCCAGCCTCCTCCAGCAGCTCAGAGGCCTCTGAAGCACGCTGTCAGTCACCATACAGGGCATCTACATGGTGCTTAGCTCTGCTGTCCATTATTTTGTATCCCAAAGCAAGCATCTGCCGTGTTGTCTGCAGCCCCCTGCGAGCTCCAGGAGGGTAGCCCCAGTGGACTTCTTCCAAGGTGCTCCCATTGACTATAGAGGAACAAAGCAATCAGGGAGCAGACAAGGAATGTGCGACTTCCCCATCACGGAGGGACTGCTGGGACTTGCTGGAAGGCGTCCAATTAGTTAAGGAGCACTCCAGAGTTGAGTCTGGTCTGGAATCAGTAATTAATTGCCACAAGACAAGCAAGAGTGAATATGCTGGAGGAACCTGAATTTGTCCTAGGGATGAACCAGGAAAAGAGGCTCTGCCCAGCCAAACCCACATGAAATGTAGAGGAGCAAGGAGGATGACGTGGATCCCAAAAAGATGTGCAGTACTAGGAGCAAACACCACAGTAGGTCCCATCACTAATGTGTTGTACCAAGAAGCTGGCACAGCTGAGTGTCTCATTCCTGGTCCTTTGTGTTGATACCAGCCCATCACCAGCTGGATGTGTGCTGTGGGCGCATCAGCCTGGCTGGGCGCCTCCTGGTTCCACCATCTACAAACACAGGAGTTTTGGAAGTCCTGGAATAATTACTCCATGTCCATTTTCCCCATTAGTCTCCTGCTCTGGGTTTCTGAACATCATCAAGTGCAGGAGGGACACATCAGCTCCCAGGTCCAAGGTGGCTCAGAGGAATCACAGAATCACAGAATGATAGGGGTTGGAAGGGACCTCTGGAGATCAAGTCCAACCATCCTGCCAAAGCAGGGTCACCTAGGGCAGGTCACACATGAATGCATCCAAACAGATCTTGAGAGTCTCAGGAGAAGGAGAGTCCACAACTCCTCTGGGCAGCCTGTTCCAGTGCTCTTACAGTCACTCTTACAGTAAAGAGGCTTTTCCTCATGTTGAGGTGGAATTTTCTAGGTTCCAGCTTGTATCCATTGCCCCTTGTCCTATCGCAGTACACCACTGAAAAGAGACTGGCTCCTTCCTCATCACACAAGGAGCCAGGCTGCCAGCAGTAGCAGAAAACCTCCTGGATGGGAGCAGCCATTCTGCTAGGTTCTCCTATTTGAAAATCATTGGCTGAGCTCTGGGAAGGGGGAGAAGACCTCCTCCTGAGGTGCAGCCCTCACAGCTCCCTGGAACCGGCTGCCTCTCCGGAGCGCGTTGCCGTGCGGCAGGCGCTGCGGAGCTGCTCCCCAACTAGCCTCAGTGATAAATTAGCTTGAGACTCAGGCATTTCAGCACAGCTGCCTCATCCTCTACTGGCATGACAAGGTGATTAATTTAGGGTGCAGAAAAATCTCATTTATCAGAGGCATGTGATGGCTGCACAGGCCGCAGGGGCGTGTGGGGAGCCCCGGGAGAAAGCAGGAGCAGCGGCAAGAGGCTGGGATGGAAGGTGAGGAGCTGAGCCCAGGGCAGCTTCCAGGAAGGCTGCTTACCATGTTGGATGGCGATGGAGCAGGCTGGGGGAGCAGAGCCCCACAGGGGAAGGGAGCTTTTATCTCTGCTAACACACACAGCCACGTCTGGGGAGAGATGTGCAACGGGAAGGGTGTGTAAGAGGATGGAGAGAAGGAGCTGTGAGCCAATTGCCACGCTTCAGGAGAGGCAGTTCTACCACCACCACCACTCATCCCCCTGCTGTCCCCTCCTCCTCCAGGCCATCTTCCACCTTTCTGGGGACTAGCAGGTACTGTCCTGTGCCTGTCCCCACTCTGCAGCCAGACATCTGCTGGCAGGAGCATGGCCAGAGCTGCTCCTACAGGAATTGCTGGGGAAGGCAGAGCTGTGTGTAGCTTCCTGATGTAACACAGCCCCAACACGGAAAAATCCTCCAGCCCTTGCCTGGAGTTTCTCCACATGCTGGAGCAGCGCCCAGCGTGGTGACAATTCTTGCACGACACAGCGCAGGCCTCCTGAGGCTGAGGCAGCTCGACTGCTGGTGTAGAGCAACATGCAGGTGCTTCTGCAGCAGCTGAGACACCTCCTCTCTTAACTCCCAATGTGCCATCACCTCCACACCAACACAGGCCCCAGGTCAAGCTCCATCCCGCCAGCAGCATCAGCACTACTGACCAGCTCTCCAGACTCTCCTGGCTGCTGATGCCTCTTTTTTCAGACACCCTGTTCAGAGTGTCACCCCATCTTCAGCAGAAGCTGCTGGCTTCAGGCTGCATGTGTCCTCCACAGGAACTGCTGGCCCAAGCAGTGGCCAAGGCAGCAGGAGTTCTCAGAGCAGACATGACCAGGGAGGGTGACACACAACAGCCCACATCAGCCACCAGCTCTGGCTGGGCACAAAGGGCTCTTGAGGGTGGGCAATGCCAGGGAAAGAAGCTGAGCTGTTCCCAGCTGAGGGTGCCCACACTGCAAGCAAAATATCAATAGATAAGGAGTCTGTGCACAGTTTTAGGGTAGGGAGTGTTTTTTGGGCAAACCAATGTCATGCCAGCTGACCTCTGGTGTGATGGTTGTGCAAACCCAGGAAAAGGCATCATGTCAGTCCCCTGGGCTCCAGGATTTACAACCACCCATGCCACCAGCACCAGCAAAGGAGGGGACAAGGCAAGTGACACACAGCCAGCACAGCAACTTGTCCCCTAGTGCTCCTGTGTGGACAACAGCCTAGTGATCCATCAGACATTACAACTAGGAAACTGTGGGGATGCAGTGGATGGAGGTGGGATGACTGGAAATACCACATGTGGTCAGGGATGGCAAGAAGTAACTATCACTGCAGGCATTAGTCTGCTGTTGTTTGCCCCTTGTCACAGCCAGGTACCCGCCAGGCAGTAGCATCCCCACCTCAAAGCAGCTCTGGCCCAGAGTAAGGTCACTCCAGCAGCATCCAAGCCCAAGTCCACCACAACCACCACCCCTCTGATGTTTTTAGGCTCCAACTAGCAAACCATCTTCTGCTCAAGGACAGAAAACCCCTCAAGTTCATCGGTGCCACATGAGCTGGGACAACAGCGACAAATCATTGGGCACACGGTCGGTGTCAAGGCCTTTGTTGGGACTCAATTATCAACCCACCAGGCAGCATCAAGCAGAGAAGCAGCTTTTCTGATGGATAAGTGTTTTTATAAGGGAAACATGTCAAAAGGGCAAAGGCAAAGACACCACAACACATGGCAGCCCTGCTGCTTGCAAGGCAGTGCTGCTAATTTGTCCTGGCATAGAAGCAGGACCCTTTCTGCTGGCTGAAGGGTATGGTTAGAATAACCACAGGCACTTGGGAAGTGTGAAAACATCAAATGCAGAGCAGTGCAGGAACCTGAGCCTGAGCAAGTGAAAATGTTCTGCTTCTGCCTGCTGGTCCCCCAGGAGAAAGGAAGGACAGTGGCTGGTGTCAGAGCGGATGGCCTGAGAGCAGCCCATCACTGGAAAGGTTACAGGTGACGATGTTAGCTTGCAGCCGAGGCTGCAACCTCAGACTTCCTTCCAGCTCCTTAAATGCTCCTTCTAATTCTGGCTCCTCTGCAAAGCTCCCTGGGGAGGTTTTGCTCTCTGTTCACCCATCCCCTTCACCTTCCTATTTTTCCAAAAGTCCCTCAAGTGCCAGCCCAGAGCTGCTGTGATGGTGGTGGCAGAGCACTCCTGGTTTTTACAGCAATCATCACACAAATTTCTCAATTGAAAGCTTTTAGTTCCCATCCATCAACGTTTACCCAGAAAGGATGGAGGATGCCTACGCAGTTTCCTGTCGTGGATTAAGGTAAAGGCAGCAATAAACCTAACTCAGCCAATTTCCACGTGGTGTGGAAATAATTGAGCTAGCACACAGGCTTCTGCTCTTGCTGGGGAGGAGCACACCAGGACCTGACTCCTCATCAAAGCACCTCCAGGGTCTCAAACCTGCCTGGCGAGCAGCAATGGTGCCTGGCCCTGCTGCTCCTCCAGCACCATGCGAGGCCAAAAGAGAAAACTGTGGCACTCACCAGAGCTGAAATCTTGCAAGGACCTCCTGACGAAGCAAGGAACCTGGAATGGAGGAGAGAGAGAGAAGTGGTTCAGTGAGGTGGCTGTGGACAGCAGTGGGCATTTTAAGAGGGTGACAGGGGAGTGTTGGTGTTGCACCAGCCCTGTTGGGTAGGGCACATTGCCCCCTCAGCAGCACAGAGACAAGCCCTACAAGGCACAAAGCTGCTCCACAAACTCAAGCCACAGCCATGCACTAGAGTCTGACAGAGTCTTACATGAGATGCCTACAATTCCTACTTCATTAGCACTAATTAATGTCCTAAACATCACCAGAGATACGGACCCTGCCTGCTGTGCTCTCAATGCACATCCTGCCTCTGGAGCTGTCCAAGATGTCCCAGCACCCAAAGGGCTCCCAAAAAAGAAGCCTAATACTGCTGATCCCTCAGAGCAAGAATATAAACCTTCCTTCCTTCCCTGTGCCCCTCCCAAGCAGTGCTCAGACAGGGCTGTGCGCTGTGAGCAGGAGGGAGATCTCCTCTGCTTGTGTTGCAGCAGGACCATCTAAGCTCATCAGGGCCTCCTAAGTGCATCCAGCTCTCTCACCAGCCTCTCCACACCCCCCTCAGCTGGTACCAGCAGGGCTGTGGGCCATACTGTGGGAATTCACCAAAGCATTAAGAAGCCATTCCCCACTCCCATGCCAGTATGAACATGGGGCTGGCCCCATCACCGCCCCCTCTCCCAGAGCCTCATCAGCTGCTGGAGCACGCCATGCAAATCTGTACTAAGAAGTCACAACAACACACCTGGGAAAGCATAAATATCTGTGAAAAATCTCCCCATAAATCCAAGGAAAGGGAATTTATGGTGCTTCCTTTGGAGGTTTCTCCAGGTGCTCCCTATTAAACCATTGTGCTCATTTGTGTAAGTAGTCTTCAGACAATAAAGTCCTCTCCAGCATCAGTTACTGGGTCTGCAAACAGGAGCAGTGCTGGCCACAGGGCGTGCAAACACCCAGCCATAAAGATGAGGGCCTGGCTCCTCATGTCGCCAGGTCCTCAGTGGGGATGCTTTAAATCAGCCTCAGCCAGCAATAGGTTGTGTGCACTTGGGGTCATGGCAGGTCTCTGGGCAGTGCCAATGTCCACAGCCCCTTCTGCAGGCAGGGAACACAAGAGGTCCACGCAGCCAAGGGACATCCCACAGCTCGAGTTCTGTTCGGGGAGAAGAGCCCAGCATTGCCCTGCTTCCTCAGAACACATAGCTAAATTAATATTGTGTAGTGGTTTGAGCCTTAACTGGAGTTTAAGAGCTCAGATGGTAGCAAACCAAGAATTCCTCCCCTTCCCTGATAAGGCAAAAGGAGAGGAAGGAAAAAAAAAAGGGTGTAGGGGAAAAGAGAAGGAGGTAAATCTACCAAAAATAATCTGGAGTTGGTTTGGAAGAAGGGGAAGTAAAATCTTTAACTATATATATATATAGCAGTTACAAGGAGGGTTTACAAGGGTAAGGAATAAGAATAAATAGGAAAATATATAAAACCCAGCCTGGGTGGCCTTACATTTCCCTGGATGTGTGTGGGTTTCACTCCTGTAGAGAAGCATGGATGCAGCAGGGAGAGGCCAGGCCTGACCATGTGGAAGAATCAGGAGATTGGCTGCGGCTGTTGGTCCTCTCAAGCAGGTGAGGCAGAGGAAAGACAGGCAAATAGCAGCAGTGTCCTCCTTTTTATAGGCTTGATGGACAGGAAGGGGGAGTGGAATAGACCACCTTTGACCTGGGGACCCCTTCTCCTGGGAGGGGGAAACCAAGTCCCTCTCTCTTCATTTGGATCAGGTTTCTTCTGTCCCCTGGGGGAAGCAGGGCTTTCGCAGCCCTCCCCCCAAGATGGGTGTAACCCAGCACATATTGGAAACCTGCCTCCATGCTAGACCCACCTTCAGCAGACTTCACCCTGAGCAGCTCCTGCAGCTGCCTGGGTTAATTGCCAGGAGAGCAGGTTGTATTTCAGCTGGGACAGCCTTACCACGGCTTCCATGTACTTCTGTGTAGATGAGTGGGAGATAGGAGAAAATGAATAATATGTTTCCTTCCAGCATGAAATTGTGAGTGTATCCTCCACTGAGTGCAATTACTGCGTGTGTGACTCCTGTAGTCTGGCTAATACTGCTAAGTATACTGGAGATTAAAGGATTTGGGGCTGCAAAGCCCATTTCATCCATCCAGGCCCAGGCAAGCAAATACAAGCAGGGAAAAGGTCTTACAGAAGCCTCTCGACCAAGCAGGGTCTGGCCTGCAGGTGAATATTCCACCATCTGCCCTTGCTGCTGGGGACCTCTCCCAGGCAGTTCTTGGCTCCATATGGAAGGGAGAGAAGTGGAGGGCAACCAAAGCTGCTGGGGCCAAAACACCTGCAGCCACACCCCCAGGGCTCACCCCACCCCAGCAGCTCCCAAACCCAGCATGCCACCGTCTGGGATGCTCCTGACCCTGTGCTGAGCACCTTTGTCACGTTCCTGGAGCACTGTAATGCCATGGACAGAGTGGCCACGGTGAAGGACTTAAGTGGTGCTGCTGCTGAGAGTGCTCTTCAGGCCCTGGGAGAAGCGCTGTTCTCGCCAAGCTGGAGAGCTAATAACAGCACTGGAAAATTCCTGCTTTGGCTGAGGGGATGGCCTCTGCCTGCCCCGGGGAAAGGAAGGCTGCAATGCCAGCGTGCCCCTCTGGGCCAGTCCGTGCTGCCACCCCACAGCCCTGCCACATCCCAGCTCCCTGCTGAGGACTTGTCCTGGGGATGCTGGCTGAGCTGGTGAGGGGGGACATGCTGCCCTACTGAAGCAGAAGCAGGGTAGCAAACTGCTGCTTTGCAGCCCTCATGCCAAAGAAGCCTCCCTGCTGTGGAGTCAGCAGCCTTCTCCAGTTCAGAGCAGTCCCAGCCCCTAGTCCTGCCCAGATGGAGAGCCACAGCAAACTCCCTGCAGCTCCTCTAAACTGCTGTACTATGAAGCAGAGCAGACACAGGGTGGTTCTGAGAGCACAGATGTGCAAGAAGCAGGCCTAAGCAGTAAGAGCTGCCCTTACCTTGTCAGCTCAGGCACAGTCTCTTATCTCCCCAAGCAGCAGAGAAGCCATCTCCACTTTGATGTAGGTTTGATTTAAAATGGAGCATCTCGCTCAGCATCACCAGCAGGACAGCAGCCAAGTAGCCTCATTTTCCTCTGCTTTGCCCTTTTTGCCACCCACCATGTGCCAGGAGTTCCAGGCCCACAAATCCTCTCTCCCTGCTCTCTAGGGGTTCGTGGCTACACTGTGCTGGGGCAGCTTTGGCTTCATCCCTCTCTTCACACACCCCTGACAGTGGCACTTCCTGGCCCCACACCATGACTGTGGCAGGTGGGGATGCTTGGGGAGATGCTCCCTGTCTGTGCTGAACTGAGGACAAGACAATACAGAGCCTGGGAAAGTAGAACCTGCTGGGGCATAATGCCAATTCACCGCCCTTTAGCTGCCTACAAATCCACTGCTCCCCAGCCTTATCTTCCTCTGCCACAGCCCCTCACTCCTCCCCCTCCTCCTTCCAGGCTGATGGGTTTTTTGGATGTGGAGACAAGCTGCACAGGTACCCTTGGCTATGTCCAAGGGGAAGTCTCACAGGAGATGGCACCCCTTGGACACCCACCCATGGGTGATGGGGCTGCTCCACACAGCACAGCTCATTGCCAACAGCTTGCTTGCTCTTGGTGATTGAATGTCAGCCTCCAAATGTGGACTTTCACAGTGGAATATATCCAGCAGCAAACCACACTGTCAGGAGACACCCCAAAGCTATCAAGACATCTGGATGCAAGTGATTGATCAACCACCCCACCCATTCCTGTGCACAGGGAGACAGATTTACTGTCACCACTTGTAAAATTAGGAGCCATAAAAATCAAACAGCTTAGCAGCAATGTCTGCTGGGCAGGGAGGAGCAACCAAGGGCTTTGGCTAAAGAGTGAGCTCTAAAATAATCACCAGTGAAGCTCACCATGAGGCATCTTTGCTTGCAGCTCTGGTTTGAACAGTGGGTTTGACCTGTGAGCCCTCCTGAAGAGCAGCAGCTCAGCAGAGCTCCACTGAGGCCTGGAATCAGCACTTTCTGAACTCAGCCAGGCTTCAGCGGTCCTCTGCGCAGGGTAGGCAGGGCAGGAGGGGCAGGCAGCTTCTCTGCTCATCGGTGCTGCCCATTGTGGGCAGACAAGCTGCCCCAGGAGGTTCAGCAGAGTTTCCCAGATCAACGAGGGATGAAAACCACTGACAGGAGAGCACAGGGCAAGACTTCACCCTTCATCCCAGGCTGCCTTCCCTGCTGAGGCAGCCTGCTGGCCGCACAGCAATTCAGCAGCCACCTGCAGTGGCAAGTCAACAGAAACCATGCAACTGCCTGAGAAGCAGCTCCTGCTCATTTGATGCCCCCTCTCTCAAGACCCAAGACATCTGCTTGCCACTTTGTTTCCCCAGGAGCTAAGTCCACGGGCTCGCAGCCCTGGCTTTTCAGAGGAGAAAGTTCACCTCTTCAGAGGGAGCACAGAGTGCACATGACAAAGTGAGCTCGGCCCAAAGCCGTTTTCCACCAGAAACTGTTTGCACAGGTAATGTGAGTCCAGCCCTATCCATCAGGCAACGCAGCTTCCTACATGAGGAAGGGGTTTAGAACAGCAGAACATTCCTCAAGGCAGCAGAAAGACATCAGCGCAGAGTTAGTGGCAGGGGGCGGAAACTAAAACTAAGACACAATTGTTGGCCAGTCACAAACACTGTTTCAGCTGCTGAGTTGGGAGCAAGAGGAACACTCTGTCTTCAGCTCTCTTAGGGGAAGAGAAGATCTTCCTCCAAAAAAAGGGGCTCTCCAATTTAAGAAGGGCAAGGAACTACTAGAGAGAGTCCAATGGAGAGCCACTAAGACAATGAGGGGACTGCTGAGGGCTCCAGGGCTCTGGAGGTGTTAAAGAGGGGACTGGATGTGGCACTTGGTGCCATGGTCTAGCAGTCATGAGGCCTTGGGTGACAGGGTGGACTTGATGATCTTTGAGGTCTTTTCCAACCTTATTGATTCTATGATTCTTTAGCCTAGAAAAGAGGTTGAGGGGGGATCTCATTAACGCTTATAAATAACTACAGGCCAAGTGTCAGGAGAATGGAGCCAGACTCTTCTCGGTGGTGTCCAGTGACAGAAAAAGAGGCAATGGACACAAACTGGAACACAGGGGGTTCCACGGAAACATAAGGAGAAAAAATTCTTCATTTTACAGGTGGCAAAGCTCTGGAGCAGGCTGTCCAGACAGGTTGTGGAGTCTCCATCCCTGGACTTGTTCCTCTGCGATTTACTTTGGGTGATCCTGCTGTAGCAGGGGGCTTGGACTGAATGATCTTGAGAGGTCCTTTCTTGAGGGGTCCTTTCTAACCCCTACCACACTGGGATTTTGTGATTCCATGAAATTGCTCTCAAGCAACATCCAAGAGTTAGAAGTGTCCCCACAGGAGACTGGGGACACCACAGTGGAGGGGCTGGTTTCTTCCAGGGGAGGACTATGGAACTGGGGCATGGTGCTCAGGGATAGCACCAGCCTTTGCTCCAGCTCAGCAGGTGACATCCATCTCCTGTAGTGCTTGTGGGATTGGAGAGGACAGGTGTTCCCAAGCCCATCTAAACTGCCTACAAGAGCTCAAAGCATTGTAGTATCCACCCCAGCTCCATAACCATAACCCCTGCAATATCTCTAGCCCTCCTCACATTCCCCTTCATTGTAGCTCCCACCTTTTATCTTTAAAAGCCACAACAGACAGGGTTAAAAAACAAAACAAAACAAAAACCCCAAACATGACAAACAGTCCCAGGAAATGAATACAACAGCCCTTGAAACACCAGCCTCCATCTGAAAGGGAGGGATGGAGGCAAGGCAAGAAAAGCCAGTGTAAAGCCTCATTATCATCAGAAATCCTCTCTCCCTGCCCTTACCTCCCCGCTCATTTCCATATCACAAGGGACACAATACCTTTCTTCTCTTGAAAAACGTCCCATTTTTGCAGGGACCAGCTGTCCCCACTCCCAACGCAGGCTTAGAGCTGGGGAACAAAAGCCAGGCTCACACCTGCCCTGGCAGGCGGTGCTGGGGTGTGAGCCTCCAGGCCCTTATCAGCCTCTCGAGAGCAGTTTTTATCATTATTATTATTAGTCTGCTTTATCTTCTTCTTCTCTTATTTTTTTTTTCCCCTCTTAGCTTCAAGATCCTTTAGTCAGTCAAATTACACTGAGAGTAGCAGAAGCAAGGCAGAAAATAAAGCATTCTAAGGAGTTCAGGAAGTTATTTTCATCTCAAGGAGCCTGTAAGAAAGGTTGACAAGTCTTTATTCTGCTCTTATGGGATAATCTGCAGGTTCCCAGCTGATATGGGGGGGAAAATTAAAAGCATCAGAAGAAATTACAGGAAGAAGTAAAACTCAGATCTTTGCATAAATTGAAGTAACGTGTGCCATGGCTGACAGCTGAAGGCACTAGGGGGTGAAATGTCAGCGTGGGGAAGGAAAGGGGCGGCCACGGGGACTGGGAATGGCTGGGCAGAGGGTGCTGGGTGCAGGGCAGGAGGGTCACTCAGCCCCCTCTAGCTGGTCTTTTCTCCTTCTAAGTGGACCTGTCACATCCTTTCAGTCCACAGCATCACCACTAGAGCAGGTGGAGGAGGGAGGGAGGGAAAGCAAAGCAGCTCAGATGCACATCGGCCTCTCCCATACCACCCCGGGTCGCTGGATTCATCCTGGTCCTGTCTGGCTGCTCCAGTAAAAGCTGCAAGCATGCAGCCAGGCTCAGCAAAATGTTACTGCCAGGACCTGGGGCTCTCACATTCATATGTGCAGTGCAGAGCCCCAGGAGCTCCCAGAAGCCATCCAGCAGGCATCCACCATGGGGCTGGGACAGGAGCCAGGGTGCCGAGGAGGGAGCCAGGCCCAGAGGGAAGAGAAGACAAGAGGAGCATCCATCGATGCCTCTTCATGCCACCAGCCCACGAGGATGGGAGACGGATGGCAAGGGGGTGTGGAGCCTGGCTGCAAGCAGGCACGAAGCAGCGGGGTCCTGAGCTGGGCTAAAAGGGCGCAGGAAGGCGTTTGGGGTGCCAGACAGGCTTGTTGTCAGGGCCGGGCAAGGCGAGGGGGTCCCCGCGCCTCTCCGGCTGTCGGGCGGCTGAGCCGGGCGGTGCCGAGGCGGTGCTGTCACCGGTGATTGATGGCACGGTTCCGGAGGAAATAAATTCCCAGGCTCTCGCAGGAGGTGAACTGGGGGGGTGTATCCATCTTAAAGATACTTAATGAATGCGCCACAGCCTGCGGAGTGGCAGCAGATACATCTCTGCAGCCAGCACTCCCCACGCTGTTCCTTGCGAGGTTCAGGCACAATTTAACAGCTTCTTATTGATTTTATTTATGTTCCCCAGGCCCTGGCAGTGTCTATATTGCCCCAGTCCAACGAGAGCACCGCGGTGACGGCGGGGACCTGCCCTTGCTCTTCCCTTCCTGCTCCTCATCCCTCGCCCACCCTAGAAGGGGCAACGTGAAATCGCCTGCCCCGGGGCAATTCTCGAGACAAAAGCTGGTGTCTGGCAAGAAAAGATGCAGTTTGGGGTTCCTTGAAATACACTGGGGTTCACATGGGCTTCAGCTCAGTTCTCAGGCCAAGGAAGAGTATGACACAGGATTACTAGAGCAATGGTGAGTACTGCTACAGCACTGGAGCAGATGCTGGCACCACCCACACCACCCTGGCACCAGGCACTGAGTTGTATCTTTGGAACTCAAGGCAAAATAAAATAAGGACTTTATAAAAGCCACCTCTGCAAAAGAGACTTTGGAAAGTCTTAGCTTTTATGTAGCATAGCAGCCCTTCAATTTTGAGGCAAGAAAAATGGCAATCAGCAGTTCTGGTGCATGGCTTGGGTTTGCTTTTCCCTCTTTCCCTTAGGGAAAGGGGGGGGAAGAAAGAGAGAGAGAGAGAGAGAGAGAGAAAGAAAAGCAGCAAAGAACAGCAGAGACCCAGCTGACCTTTCTGGCTAAGAGACCTTGTCTGAATCACTGGATGGTAACAATGAATGAAATGCCAGTGCCCTGCCTTATAAATACCAGATTCCTCTTGGGGTGAAATGCCAGCTTTCCAACCTGGAAATGCCGCAAAGAAAATGTCACCCTCCCCAAGGTGTGAAATGCCAGCCTGCTGCAAGCATCCCCGCTCACCCATGGGGGCATGGCCTGCTGCTGGGTTCCCAATCTTCTCATGTCAGGGGGTTCCCAATCTCCTCATAGCAGGGAGCTGCTCTAAAGCTCACCAAAGGCAATGGTATGAAGGGGACAGGTCTTCAACGTGGGACGACCACAGCATCAGTCCTCCAGTGCTGAGTACTGTGCCCATCTCTGTAGTCTTCAACACATGGACCTCATGGAAGAGGTCAAGAGGAAGGCCACAAGGTCAGAGAGCTGGAGCACCTCTCTGGTGAAGACTGGCTGAGAAAGCTGAGGCTATTCAGTCTGGAGAAGAGAAGGCTCCAGGGAGACCTCAGAGCAGCAATTTGATGTCATAGAGGCATAGAATAGTTTGAGTTGGAAGGAACCTCCAGAGGTCATCCAGTCCAACCTCCCTGCAGTGAGCAGGGACATCCTCTGCTAGATCAGGCTGATCAGAGCTCTGTAGAGCCTCACCTTGAATATCTCCAGGGATGAGGACTCAGCTACCTTCCTGGGCAACCCATTCCAGTATTCCAGCACCCTTATGGTGCAGAACTTGTTCCTCACATCCGATCTAAATCAGAAGGGGGCTTACAAAAAAGCTGGGGAGGGACTGTAGCAATAGGATGAGGAGCAACAGTTTCAAACTAGAGCAGGGCAGATTTAGATTGGACATTAGGAAGTTCTTTACCGTGAGGGTGGTGGAACACTTGAACAGGTTGCCCAGGGTACTTGAACAGGTAGAAAGAAGCCCCATCCCTGGAGACATTCAAGGTCAGACTTGATGGGGCCCTGAGCAGCTTGTTCTAATTGGGGATGTCCCTGCTCACTGCAAAGGAGTTGAGGGTTCCTTCCAACCTGCTGCATTGTGTGATTCTCTGATTCTGTGTCTTTGGCATCACAGCAACAAGCAGCTCAGCAAAGCTGCCTTTGGGATTTGGTGGCCTTTTCTTTCCCTTTTTTCAATGGCTATGAGATTTGTCAGTGTGGCCAGCAAACCAAACAAATCACATTTAAAGACTGGTTTGGATCAAGCCCAACCAGTCATTTTCAGTTTTCCCAGCTAAATGGGAAAACAATTGAGGATAAGGAGATTGTGCCATCTAAGGAGTTTATCACAACCTGAACTCCTAGTTCCCAGTGAGCGCTGTTGTTGTGGGGTTTAATCCCATTTATTCAACATGGGAAATCATCCAACATACTGTCCTTGGGTGAAGAAACACTCCCCAGACAGCTGGCAATATGTGCAGCATCTCCCCCACCCTTCCCAGGGCCAGGTTGGATGCAAGTTTGGTTTAATCCAAAGCCATGTTTTCCAGCAGCTCATCATTCCTTTCCTGCAGCCTCAGCTCCTCCAGTACCAAAATCCTGACACCAACCCCACTGCAGGTCAGGGCAGCAAAGCATGAGGGAGAGCTTCCCACCTCAGGGATCTGTGGCACTTCAGGACCACCACTGGGAGTTGCAAGGATGTGTAAATGTAGCCAAACCGTTTTACCTGGTGAAACTATGTCGGGAAATGAATGAAGCTGCTTTTTGTCATGTGGGAATTGGAGCTGTTCTCTTTCCCTACACCCACACCTTTTCTTTTTTCCAACCTCCTCCCCATGCATGTGTGAAATAATTTTATCATCCTTTTTTTTTTTCCTCCCTTTTCTTTCTTTTTTTCCTTTTGGTTACTCCTCCTCCCCTCCAGTCTCACCCTTCCTGGCATTTGAAAATAGCTCATGAAAAGGAGGAGGATGGAAGGAGGAATAAAAGGAAATGTGTGGGGATGCAAGATGGAAGGGGAGAAGAGAGGAAAACACAAGAAGAATGAAACCACATCTTTTTCAAAGCAGACCTGGAATGCCCAACTGCTTTGACTGCAGCACCTGCTCTGGGAAAGATCTGCTAATGTGGCAGGCTTTTTGCCATTTGTTAGGCAACACCCAGGAAGAAAGTGACAGGGCAGGGTCATGGCTGCTTACCCCTGCCTGTACCCTCATGTACAGGCAGCCAGCTCCAGCTGGGCACTGGGCTGCAGGCAACCCAGCTATGATCAGAGCTGATCAGGACCCACTCTGTCTGAATGGATTTTCTCCTTGTGCAATTCCTATAGCTCGGACTGGAAGGACTGGGAAAAACAGACTGGTTTTGATAACCAGAGCAAAGGCACAGCCCCAGACCCAACTGGTATGGCAAGGGAAAGGGTCTCAGCCAATTCCTGTGCTCAAGTCTGGCTTGGAGGGGGTGAGATCTGAAGGGTTTATTTCACCAGCCAGCAACAGGCTGGTAACCAGGCTGCTCCCAGCCTGCTGGCAAATGCAAACCATTAGCCTTTGGAAGCAGCTCTGGGTGGTGCCCATCCCATCCCATGCCCATCCCTCCCTCTGCCTCCTCCTCCTCCCCAGGAAACAGTTTAATGCATCAGCCTCCATCTGCGCTGCATCCAGGGCTTTCCCCCAAGCGATTCTCTGTAATGGATTTCATCCCTGACCCAGAGTGATGCTGCCCTCCCAGAGGTCCCTGAGGGAATCAGACTCCCCGATCCTCCCAAGCGCTCCTGCCCGGGGCCAGCATCCTACCCCTAATGCAGCACCACTCGTCGGCAAATCTCCTCCCAGCCTCGGCAGCAGAGGGCCTCAGGCACAGCAGGAGGGATCTCCTGGCTCTCCGCTCCTTCTTTATGTCGGCAATCACCCGAGCATCCCTCGTTGTCTTTTGATATCTCCTCTCTCCCTGCTTGGCACCCTCCACCTCCTTCCTGCTCCTGCCCTTTCAGGCAGCAGTTCCAGCTCCAAAGAGATGCTTTCCAGCTTTTCTCTTTAAGGAAAACCCAACAACCTAATTCCTTCTAAAGCAACCACTTCATGTCTGACATGGAAGGGACCAGGGTCTTTATATTAGTGGCAGCACAGAGGGGAACCCACAGCTGGAGTGGAAGCAGGAGGGCTGGTAACAGCAGGCAGTGCCAGCACGGCTGCTGTAGGAGCCCCAGGGAGCAGTCTCCCAAGGAGCACGTCTCCATGGGGGTGCACAGATCCAGTGCCAAGTCCAAAGGAGGCTTCCCACCCTGATTGGGAGCACAGTAAGTGCTCCTTGCCTTGAAAGCAGAGGGAGCCAAGAGGGGAACTACATCTCGTCCTGTGCCACACCAGCACCAGGAAAGCCAGGCTGAGCTGAGCCTCACAGCAGCAGCAGTGCACCACAGAGTCCAGCTGCTCCTGGCTGCCTTCAGGCCAAGCAAAAGCATCCCCATGCCCTCAGGAGTGAAGGGGGAGGGGGAGGGAGGGACAGCAGTGGAAATTCTGCAGCTGCACCTTCATCTCTTGGGAGCTTGCTGGGGAGTGAGTTGCCCCAGGCTGACAGAGAACAATGCCTCAGCCCAACACACAGCAAAGGGCATCTGCAGGAGCTGAGCAGGACCATCTTGAGATGGTGGTGGGAAACTGAACATTCCTCCAGCTGAACACCCGGGCTCAGCAATCTACTTCTTTCCTCAGGAGATGCCACCCTGCAACGCTCCCTCTTCCCACCCTCCCACAAGGACACCCAATTTCTCCAGCTGAGCTGAGGAACAAACAAGACATCACCCACTCTAAGTAGGTGGGTTGGCAACAGCCAAGGGAAAGATGCTTTATGTTTGGCAAGGGTCCATGGAGCTAACTCAGCAAAGCCAGATGATAGGCAGCAAAGCCACCCTTTCCAATAATAGCTCTGTGTGGCATGCAGATCACTCTTGCTCAAGAGATCTCTGAGGGCTTAGTGCAAACTTCATAATACCCCCAACTGCCAGCACACAGGAACACTGCTTGCAAAGCTAATCATTTTCTAGTGTGTCTTCCTTAGCCCTTAAACACTCTGCTTTGAGTCTCCTGCCTTTCCACAGTGGCTGGAGGCCCTGAGCTAGATCCTGTGTCTATCCACAACTAGAAGCACATTGCTGTGTGTCACACTGGTGTCCAAGAGTGCTTTCTGATAGTCACCTTCACCTCTGAGGTGACAACAAGCCTGCAAGACCCCCAAGCCCAACCTTTTTGGTGTAACCTGGGTCTGGCATAGCTCTTTCTCCATGATCCCATGCCCTCTAGCAAGCTGTAGAGGTCTGTAGAAATCCCTTGTCTCCCAAGTTCACATAAGGCATTTCAACTACTAGACACAAAATAAGAGACAGCACCTTTCCCCTGCATCTCCCTTCACCTCCATGGACCAAGAAGCAAATGCTCTGAAGCAAGCCTTAACCCTCACTCACAGGAGAGTCTCTTTCCAGAGCAGCAAAATTATTTTATTATAGGAAAAGACCAACCAGGGACCGTGCTGAAAGTCCTTCCCAAGCAAATAACCCCATAGCAACAACCAGCAAAACACTCTTGCTGGCAGGCAGCAGAGCAGGGCAGAGCAATGCCTCAACCAGAAGCATCAGCTCTGCCTAAGGCACAGCCAGCACCAAGTTCTTCATGTGTAAGGAGCTCCCCATCATTCAGTCTCCTCTCCAGCATCTGCTAGTGGCATCCCTTCACCTTTTACCCTGTACCCAGGCTGTCCACTGGGGCAGCTCTCCCCCAGCCTGATCCTCAGAGCCCATGCTTCTCTGCACCCCTCTAAGAGCACCAGAATCCTCCCCAGCTTTCAGCACAGAGTCCCACAAGTGCTTTAGCTTGGCTGAGGCAGGTTTTTCCCAGAAAAGCAAGGTTTGATGGACATTTTCCAGCCAGCTGGAAAAGAGCATGGCACCTGCCAGCACTCATACTGCTTGGGTGTTCCCCAGGGCTCTGGACCAGACCCAGCAGAAGCACAAACCAGCAGTCTGGAGAAGAGAAGGCTCCAAGAAGACTTTATTGGGGCCTTCCACTATCTGAAGGGGGCCTACAAGAAAGCTGCTGAGTGACTTTTTAGGGTGTCAGGTAATGATAGGACTAGGGGGAATGGAACAAAAATAGATATGGATAGATTCAGATTGGATGTTAGGAAATTGTTCCCCATGAGGGTGGTGAAACACTGGCACAGGTTGCCCAGGGAGGTGGTGGAAGCCTCATCCCTTGAGGTTTTGAAGGCCAGGCTGGATGTGGCTGTGAGCAGCCTGATCTAGTGTGAGGTGTCCCTGCCCATAGCAGGGGAGTTGGAAGTGGATGATCCTTGAGGTCCCTTCCAACCCTGAGAATTCTATGATTGTATGATCTACCCTGACTGGGAGGTGACCACTTGCAAAGCTGACAGCTCAGTGTGACAAAGCCAGGCTGACAAAGACGTTGGGTTCCCAAATTCTGTAGCTTCCGGCATAGGAACAGCCCTACCACATCTCTCATCTGGGATGTGACATAGTGGAGAGGCACAGCAGCCCAGGGGAGGCCAACCTCTGCCACTGCAACTGAGGTGGGATGCAGGGCAGATTAGAGGGACTGCAAAGCAGCTCAGGAGCTGGCAGCAGGAGGGATGTGCTGGCAGGGACCAGGCTTGCCAGCCTGTGGGACACCACAGGGTATCTTGAAAGGAAAGGAAGATCTGAGCTGGCACACTGCTACCCTGCTCCCTCTCTAATGAGGGACAGGAGCAACCTGCAGTTAGCAAAAAGCTCACAGATGAAAGCAGCTCCAGCCCTGGGATCTTGTTATCCCTTCACAGATGCTTCCCACATACCTTCTCTTCATCATTATTTTTCTAGGGTCTCTCCTTGCTCCAGATAAATGGTGCCTTGGTGGCTGCAGGCAGCAGGGAAGGGAAGGGAAGGCATCTTCTGGGCCTGCAGCACTGGCTGGGCCAGACACTGCCCAAACACAGGTTACTCCACCTCTGGGGATGCTCAAACATCCCAAGCAGTAGGGTCTGGTAGCAAAGACCCTGGAGGTATGTCAGCTCCACCTTCCTGGCCCCTTCAGTTCCTTGGTGGCAGCATGGGTATTGCAATGAATTCCCAGCAGGAAAAGCACCAGCAAAGAGCTATCAGTCATGACCCAGCCTTTACCTTTGCCTCTGGGCACAATTGCCATGAAACAATTTGAAATCCAGACTGAGGAGATCCTGCCCAGCCTGCCCCAGATCTGGCAGGGAAGACAAATCCTCCCTTCCTGAAAAGCTTTAGTAGCTTTAGCTACTAAATGGCAGCCAGCCATGGCTCACTCTTTATTTGCAAAGCAGCCCTTGCCTGGGATGGCCTCAGCCAGGGTCACTGTGCAAAGGGTCCATACAGGGATGGGCTGTCCTCCTGCTGCAAGCTGGGGCACACAACCAAGCTCCTGGCCTTTCCCACACCCCACATGATCTTTTGTGGGGTTTGCACACTGGTGGGGCAAGAAAGGAAGGCAGCAAGCAGGAAAGGATTAAATCATATTCCAGTTCTGTTTCAACTATGGCAAGATGGAGGACCTTGCAGCAGCCACTGCTGAACCCAAAGCAGGCCTGTGTCTCGGGCCATGAAGCAGCTGAACAGCAGATGGATTTTTCATTAACAGACTTGTTACTATTGCAGCTTCCTGCTGAGGCCCTGCTTTCCCAGCTTTGGGTGATTGCTACAGAGCCACTCCTTCCCCTTCCCTCACCCAGCAGAGAGAGGTTTTGCTCCCCCAGCCCTGACCACCTCCTGCACACTGTGTCCCTGCCTTGACGTCCCCGGGAGCATCTCTGGCCCGGAGCAGCATCCCCTGCTGATTGTCAAGACAGCTCCTAGCCCAGCACAGCTGCTCCAGGCAGGACTAGTGATACCATGCCACCAACCTGCCAGTGAAGGTAAGTAACAAACTACCTGGCATTTCAGAAGCCTGGAAGGCAAGACCGGCCCTAATGGCACCAGCCCAATGGCCGGCAGTAAAGGGAACTCGTTTCCCTCTAATGAGAGATGAGTACACTCTGTTAGCTCAGATTTTCCTCATTAATCACCTTTGCATCACCTCTGTCTGCCTCATCGCTGTCAGGCCATGAGAACAGATGAAGAACATATTCACACAATCGCAGCATGTGATTTGGTGCTGTGCAAATGAATTTGTCCCAGTGCTGGGTTCCCAGCACACAAAAGCTAACTCGGACCTGCTGTTGAGCCCAACCCTGCTTTCTGCTCTCTTCCTTTTGCTTTAACTACAACAAGTGCTGGGCTTGGCAATGACAGGTGGCAGGTGGCTGCAGGCAGAACACCCCTGGTTGCAGGGAAGGTGTGCATCAAGGATTGTGGCCAGCAGGTTGAGGGAGGCTCTCCTCCCCCTCTACCCTGCTCTGTGGGGTACTGTGTCCAGTTTTGGGGTCCAGATCATGAAGAACAGGGAACTGCTTGAGAAGGTACAACACAGGGCTATGAAGATGGTTAGGGGACTAGATTATCTTTCTTAGGAAGAAAGGCTGAGGGACTTGGGGCTTTTTAGCCTGCAGAAGACTGAGGGAGGATTTTATTCATGCTTAAAAATACTCAAAGGGCTGGTGTCAGAGGGATGGGGCCAGCCTTTCATCAGTGATGCCCAGTGACAGGACAAGAGGTAAAGGGCACAAACTTGAACACGAGAAGTTCAATCTAAACATGAAGAACTGCTTTGCATTGAGAGTGGTGGAGCACTGGACCAGGCTGCTCAGAGAGGTGGTGGAGTCTCCTTCTCTGGAGTTATTCAGAACCCATTTGGACACCATCCTGGACAACATTCTCTAGGTGAACCTGCTCTGGCAGGACTAGATGATCTCCAGAGGTCCCTTCCAACCACTACCATTCTGTGATTCTGTGTCACCCAGCACTTGGTGCTCCCATGGGCAGGATGGATGCTCTTGTCCCCACAGTCCCTGGGGAGAGGGTGCTGAGTGCTCAGCATGATGACTTTGGTCCTTCTGCTGTGATGCTGGGTCTGCACTGCAGGCATGGCCTGAGCATCTCTGGAGGTGCTGTGCTGGAATCATTCTGTGATTCTGCAAAGGCTTCTCCCCTCCTGCCTGCAATGCCCGGTTGGAGCTGCTCACCCTGGATCCCTACCCTGGGTGCTGGCACCCGGTGGGGAGCTACAGCAGAGCACCCAGCCTCTGCTCATGTGATTTTGGGGCTCTGAAAAGCAGCACAGGAGTCACCAATGTCTAAACACAGGTGAGAGCCTCTCTTGGTGCCTCTCATGTTGCTTTGCCCCCCCCTTGTTTCCCAAACACTGTATGCTCTTGAGGCCACATGCAAAGTGCTGCTGCTGCCTCCCACGCAGCTGCTGATTTTGCAGCAGGGCTCTGCTGGTTGGAGATTTGCTCCGGCAAGGAGGGGAGGAGGCAGTGGCAGGCAGCTCGGTGAGGGGGCAAACGACCAGATCCTGCCTTTCCTACAGCAATCCAAGGAACTGGAATCAATTAATTCCTAATTAACAGGGACTTCAACACTGAGAGATGCAGAATGCAGAGAGAAAGAATGAAGGAGAAAAATCCCAGGCTGTTGGACAGGTTGCTTCCAGCAGAAGCTTGTTAGGAGCTTCAAATGCCACATTCTGATGATTTTGGAAGAAGGCAGCAAGAAGCAGCAGGGGGCTACACCCACCGTGGGTGCTGGGGGGGGTGGGATGCAGCCTCCAGCCCACCTCCAGTGGGTGCTCTAACCCAGCCTGTCAATCACAAGAGGGACATCACCTGTGATTAAAGGAGCAAGCCACCTGCAAGAGTCCCCAGGGCTCACTGGCTTTCTGGGACAAGAAATATCAAACCTGCCTGGAATCAAAGAGTAGAAGAAGAGGAAGAAAAGAAACACCAGGAAAACAAAACCTCTGTAACTGAAAACATCAACAGGGACAATTGTCACCCCAGTGCAAGTCACTGGGGGACAGCACACTTCCTCATCACCCTCGGGGCTGTAGCAGCCTGCAATGGAAATCCCAAGTGACCCCAGCCCTGAAGCAGCTTCCCCAGCCACCCCCAGCCATCAGAGAGGGCCCCAGATGATGATGGCCTCCACTCTGGGATTGCAGGCTTCTGCTGACCTGCTCCAGAGTGTGCAGACACAGCCTGTGTAATTAAAAAGCCAGTTTGCTGGGGATGTGAAGGACATTGAGGTGGTTCCAGGAGGGGTGCTGCAGGCAGCCCATATGCTCTGCCACCAGCAGCAGTGGTGAGGCAAACAGTTCCTTGTGTCAAAAGAGCCCCACTGCTGGAAGAAATCTTCCCTGCAGGTACTAAGAGAGCCCTGATGGAGCCCAAACCTCATGTTTCAGCCTTATGATGCTGTCCCCTCTGTCACTCAGCAATAACCAAAAGCCCAGGAAGCCTCATAGTTAGCCCAGAGCAGCCACCAACTATGCATGGATGAAAACCAGACCAAAAGAAAAAAACCCTGAGGATGTAAATTTGATGGCTCACTAATACCTCATTTGAAAGTGTTATATTATCTTGAGCATTAATGGAAGCTATGTAGAAGGGGGGAGAAAAATAATAGGTGTTCAAATTGGAAAGGAGATGCTCCTTCTCTGCCCATCATTGCAGCAATCTCTTGCTGATCTCCAGGCTGAAGTCATACATCAAGAATTTTCAGCTGTGCATGCCAGGCAGTGTGGAAGGAGGACCCCTGGCAATTCACACTCCCATCAATTAAAAATCCATACAGGAAGAAGGAATCACAGGCAGCAGAAAGCATCTGCAGTCTGGCTGGGAATGACAAGGTAGGTAGAAACAAAGTGAGGAAGGAGAAGACCAGGTGCAGGATGGGTGCTGACATCTCTAGAGGCTCCCCCTTCCCCTTCTGCCCCTGCCTGACCAGTCTGGGGTAGGCACCTCCAGAACAGAGCAATGTGGCATCCCTGGAGCATGAAGGGCACCAGCAGGGACCTCCCAAAGACTTCTCAAGCCCCCAAAGGAAAAGGATGAGAGCTTTCATATGTACAATGGGATTTTCCACCCTGACTCATCAAGCAGCACACATCTGCTAGGATGGACCCCAACACCAGGAGCTGGCTGCTAGGGAAGGGTTCACAGCCACCACCCCAAGCCACCAGCATAGCTCTGTCCCCACAGCCACCGCTGTGGTATGGACGAGGATGGAGGATGTGCAGCAGGCACCCATGGGAGCTGGCGCCTTGTCCTCCCTACCCAGCTCTGTCCCAGGCAAGACAGTAGAATTAAGTGCAAGTTATAATTAAGACTGGATGTTTGAAGAGAAACATAATCTCCGTTCCGTGGGATTCGCCGGCACAACAGTAATTAACGTCTCATTAACATTTGCCTAATTAAGCAGTTTATGAAAGTGGAGAGATTTGCATACTGCTCCACTTCAGCTTCAGTGCATCCAGCTATATCCAGGCACCAGAATTAACCCTTCCAGGACATTCCCAACTCCTTGCAAGGCTTCCCAGCCTCCCCTTACGAGGCCACAAGCTGTTGTGGCTCCTCATCTCACTGTGTGGTGCTACCCAAAACCAGGTAGAACATCTCCAGTTCTGGGCCCCTCAGTTTAGGAAGGACATTGAGACTCTTGAACATATCCAGGAGGGCAACGAGGCTGGGGAGAGGCCTCAAGCACAAGCCCTACAAGGAGAGGCTGAGGGAGCTGGGGCTGTTTAGCCTGGAGAAGAGAAGGCTCAGGGCAGACCTTCTTGCTGTCTACAGCTACCTGAAGGGAGGTTGTAGCCAGGAGGGGCTTGGTCTCTTGTCCCAGGCAACCAGCACCAGAACAAGAGGACACAGTCTCAAGCTGCGCCAGGGGAAGTTTAGGCTTGAGGTGAGGAGAAAGTTCTTCCCTGAGAGAGTTGTTAGCCATTAGGATGTGCTGCCCAGAGAGGTGGTGGAGTCCCCATCCCTGGAGGTGTTCAAGAGGGGATTGGATGTGGCACTTGGTGCCATGGTCTAGTAGGCTTGAGGCCTTGGATGACAGGTTAGACTTGATGATCTTTGAGGTCTTTTCCAACCTTGTTGATTCTATGATCTCCTCTCCAGTGCCTCTTCTCCAGCCAAAGCCATCCCAAGCCCTTCAAACTTTCCCTGTGGGCAATCTATTTTTAAAACCCTCAGCTGGTTTCAATGCCTTCCCCCCCTGACACCCCCCCCCCCCCAATCCTGACATATTCATCTGAGAAGCAAAAAAGACTTGTAAGAGTTTCTGAAGATGGAGAGAAATGTCTCCTAAACCATTTCATGCTCTGCTCATTTCCAAATGTTCTTTAATCTTTAGAAACAACAGCTCCAAGATTAAAGAGACGCTGCAAATTCCCAGTATCAGCTCAAAAGCAGGAATGCAACACGGCTCAGCAGCTTCCAAAAAAGTTTTGATGTAAGGACCACATTCCCTTTCTTTCAGACTTCCCCTCGTTGTGAGGAAAGGGAAGCCAGCAAGAGCCTGATCTAGATGAGGATGTCCCTGCTTACTGCAGCGGGGGTTGATCTAGATGACCTTCAGAGGTCCTTTCCAACCCACACCATTCTATGATTCTAAGAGCAAGGACAATCCCCAGCTGATGTCCTGCCCCTCTTGGGGACAGCAGGGACCAGGACCACCATTCCCAGGAGGATCCTGGAGCAGCAAGGGATGCACAATGCAGCCCATCAAGTAAGATTGTTCCCAGTGGCAGCCCCTCAGTGATAAGTTGCTTGAGTGTTGGACATTCCATTTTCCACCCTGAGTACTAGCATGCTCTTCTGGTGCTGGATTAGCAAAGCCACTGCATCCATCATGTGCTTAAAAAGACCATGTGCAAACCTGCCTCCCCCCCCTCCAGCATCTCCTGGGGCAGGGGGAAGCAAGCTCTCTAGTTAGTGGTTAATGCTTGGAGCCAAGATGCAACTTTGCAGCAAATACAGTGGGAGAGAAAAATTCATGACACAGCCTTTCATTGAAAATCAATAAAGCCCAGACCTGCCTGTGATATACACACTCAATTTATTCCCTGCTTGGCTTGCTGCATCTTTACCACCAGCCCTCTCGGATCAGCCCACCTCCTTTGCTGGAGGATGCGGTGCCCCTGCCCACCTCTGCCCTCTGGGTCATGGCACCAGTGCCAGCAGAGCGCTGTTAGCATGGGATTGCCACCTCACTGACCCTGGCAGTCTGAGCCTAGTGGCCCTGTGCTCCCATGGCTGCAGTCCAACACTCACAGCATCCCTCTCCTCTGCAAGGCTGGCAGTGGGAGCCCAGCCATGCCCTTGCTTGGCAAAGACAATTTCAAAGTTTGCTTCCATCTCCCAACAGGTTCCTACAGATCCAGCAGAGTGCTGTGCTGGGAAAGGCACCTGCCTTGCACTTGAAACACCTATGCCTTGAAAGCACACCCACAAACCTTCCTGGAAGTGGTGATAGACCAAGCCATGCTCCTAAGCCAAGCATCCTACAGTCTTTCCTGAGCCTGACCCACAGGATCCCCATCACTCATCCTGTCCTGCCCCCCACTCCCCTCTGTGGGGGACTTTGAAGCCTCCATGAGGCACTCGAAAGTGCTGCAGATTAAGGGGCTAAGCTCTGCCTTTACCCTTTTTGTGCTCCATATCAATGCAGAAGTTGGAGCTGGCCCAGTGCAGGGAAGTCCAAAATGCTGGGGAGCTGGAGAAGTGGTTGCTCCCTCAGGATGTTGGAATTGCATCCCTTGGGCATCTCTCCTGCAGCCAAATGTGCATCTGAGCCTGGGGGCCAGCTGAGGGATGCAAGCAGAAGGCAGGCAGTGGAGCTTTCCAACCCCCCCAGCACCTGCCCACATCCACTCCAGCTCTGCTCCTCCTCTGGCACAGAGCCCCATCCTGGCAACTCACTGCCCCAGCACCAGGGTGAGAGGCTGGTGCCAACCCAGCCCTGCAGCAGTTGCCTTTGGCCTGGGGCAGGCTGCTGGGGGCGAGTCTGTGGAGGGGGAAAGGTGGGTGCCCAGCTGTGCTTGGGGCTTTGCCTTTGTGCTGGGCTCTGCAGCACAGCCTGACCTACTTTCTGTGGCGGCACAGTCATGCCAGCCGCAGCAGGGCGTGGGGTTTCTTCTCTCCTCTACCACAGGCAGATGTCTTGCAAACCAGCAGCAAGACCACAGCAGGGCTGGCCAGGGCCCCCTCCCTGTCGACTCTCAGTATCAGCTGTCCCCTCCCTCACCTCTGGCCAGGATCACTGCCTTTGAAGGGGCACTCTCCTTTCCTTACCCTTCCCCAAAAAATTCACAGCACATCTCAGCCAGGAGGAGGATTTATTGATCGTCTTATCTGTGTCTAATCCCAGCCGGAGCGACGCGATAAACGAAGCTGGCCAAATAAAATGCCTCCCTGCAAGGTCTTGGTGTTGCGAGCAGCTGGCTACTAGTGGGGGGGCAGAGTGGGGGGGAGCAGCCCCCCAAGGACCCCAGACCCACCTGCACAGGGAAGAGCAGCCCACACTAGCAAAGACACAGGAGCGAGGAGTGATGCACCATGCCGCAAACACCCGGCCAAAGCTGAGGGCAGGGTAGGGGGTCAAACCAAACCCACACCACTCCGTCTGATTGATGGTAAGAAGTTTAAACACTGTTCTTGGCAGTTCAGGGAGCCCTAGTTCCAGCCATGACCTGAATCTCTTCAAAGAGAAAAGGAAAGGAGGGAGGGGGCAGACAATGCAAGGAAGGAGGAGAGCCAGAAATGGTGGGGATGTTAATTTGTCCCTCTCCCCTCAGCACCGAAGAGCATCTGGGAGGAAAAGCATCAGCTAAAGAGAAAGGACCCCCATGGAGCAGGGATCCAATGGTGCCTGCTCACAGAAATCCCTGTTACCCAGCCTAGACTGGAAATGCTTGACAGAAGAGCAGGCAGGATGAGGGATGCTGCTGTCTGTGAGAAGAACCTGGGGTGTAGCAGGCAGAGCACTCGGCCACCTCCTCAGCACTGACAAGCTCCAGCCCACCACGACACGAGGAGGGAGCCAGGGAGACACGAGTGAGTGCAGCCCAAACACAGCATGGCTGTATCCAGGGCAGCTGGCAAGCCTGCCAGGAAGCACAGCTCAGGCTAGAGAAAGCAGGAGAGATGCTGGAAGCATCCTAGAGCAGCGAGGAAGGGATCAGGATGGCCCTGCCCACTAAGCAAGGGGTGCCAGGGTGGCAAGGAGCCTCAGAGGACTGCACAGCCATGCAGGGATTTCCAAAGCAATGATCCATAAGACAGCACTAAGAGTTACTGCTGGTTTTCCAAAGGGAGACTGGGTGTAGAGGAAAGGGAACTGTGGAGGAATGGGAACTGAGATTGCCAGCAGGACAGGGTTGGCAGCAGTAGTTTGGCCCTTGAGGCCCCTCACTGAGAAGAAGGGGGAAGTGTTATCCCCTGCACCCCACCATCACACGGCAGGGGATTTGAGGAGCACCAGCCTGGGACCCCCTGGTGGAGAAGCAGACATACTAGCTGTACTGGAACAGGGCCAAGGCCACTGACCCAATGAGCCTGTTGTCCCTGTGAGCCTGTTCCTGGACAAAGAACATTCATGGGGCCAAGAGCCTTTCCCTCAGTTCAGCACAGCCCCAAATTCACCACAGCCAACTCAGAGAGGTAGGGCTGCACTGGGCTTTGATCTGAAGCTCTTCCCACCTTGCTGCCCTGCTGTCACCCCATACCACGATGCCCCCACTGTTCTTACAAGGAGGATCAGAAATCCTCCCCCAATCCCTCTTGGGAAGCCTGAGCTTTGCCAGGTTCCCTGCCGAGCACCACGCAGCAAAGGGTTAATGGTGGTGGGGGAGAAAAGCTGGGACAGCCAGCTTCACCTGCCCCTTGACAGGGGCAGCCCCCCTCCCAGCCCCAGCTTTGGGCACGCAGGGAGCTGTCAGGCCCCATCATGACTCACACAGTCATTTCTCCCTTTAAGCCAGAAAACCAAAATGTTTCAAATCGGAGTCAGGCAAGCGGCTGAAAAAACAGAGATCAGCGGAGGGGAGAGGGGATGGAGGCAGCTAGTGAGGGCCCTGGCATGAAGAAAGCACAGACACTGCCCTGGTCAGCTGCGATCCCACCTGCCAGGCACATGGAGCACAGAAGGGTCAGTACTGCCTGGCACAGCTGGCAGCAATCCATGGGGCAGCTCCGGGCAGCTGCCCCCAGGGCGGCAGAGCAGCCAGCCTTGGGGCCAGGACCCCCAGCAGCCCTGAGGCAGCATCTATATGATCACATTAGCAAAGGCATGGCAGGACAGTATGGCGCCATGCCAGCCTCTCTGTGCTGCACATCCCAGACCGGGATCGCTCCCAGATCTTATTTCACCCCCCTCCCTAAAACCCCGCTGGGCTCAGCAACGCCTGGCTGGGGGAGGAGGCCAGAACCCCCAGCCTGACTCACTGCACCCCATGGCTCAGCCACCCCCCTGGCCCAAGGAGCAGAAAAGGAGAAGAGCCAAAAGCCCCTCGATTCTTACAGCTCAAATCAGATGTGTCACTTGGGTAACAAATTGGCCCTCCTGACTGGCAGAAATAGCTCTGTGGAAATGGATCTGCAGACTTTTATTTTTTTTGGTCCTTTCCCAAATGAGTTCAAGAACAGGGAGGTTTAAAGTCCCCGTGGACAGCCAATCTTTCTGCTCCCTTCCCTGCACCCGGCAAGGTAATTATCTGCCAGGAGCTCACAATGTGATGGCTGGTTACACTGCTAATTAGCAGGAACCAGCCAGGCCCCCAGGGCACCCTGGGTCCATCCCCATCCCTCTCTGCCTTCCTCCTCCTCCTCACCCTGGGGCGCACAGCAGGAGAGCATCTTCTGTCTAGCTGTGCAGTAGGGAAGGTCTTGTCCTCCTCCCTTGGCTGCCAGAAGTGCAGACAACCCCCTGGCCACCTCAGAAATGAAGGACAGAGGACAGAAGGAGCCCAGAAACTCATCTAGTGTCAAGAGGCTACGCCTTGCTACGAGGCTACCTAGGGGATGAGGACAGACTGGAGAGCACTAATTCTGCTGGCACCAAGAGACTTACAAAGTTCATCATCTGAAGCCTGCTTCAGCCTCTTCTGAGAGGCATACTTAGGATGTGGAGGCTTACCAAGAAACCTCCTTTTCCCAAAAGGAAGAGAAAAAAGTGCTGAGCTTGGAGACATTGAGCTCATGGGAGAGGCAGGGCTGCTTGCCACGCCTAGGCTCCTCTCCTTTTCACTCCTCACAAGCTTCCCTCTCTCCTCACCGCCAGCTGCTGCCACCAGGCAAAAGCCAGCTTTAAATAAGCCACCAGCTTTGTTTGCAGAAGGGCACAGCTTGGGTCTCCCAGCTGCCAGGGTGACTGTCTGCTGAGCAGCAGGGAAGGCAAGCAGAGGGGAGATGCCCCTCTGGCACGTGATGCGCCGGGAGGAGCATCCCCTGGCCCAGCAGACATGCACTTTGTGAGATACAAGGTAGCTGCTGGAGCCCAGACACCCCTACAAGGACAATTCCAAGCTGCCAGGACATCAGATGGTCGCCATCCTTGCCAGCAGCAGGAACAAGGACTTCAATGGAGCCTGCTGATGGACCCACTCTCCATCCTTGGATCTCAGGGTGCAGACCAGCTTGGCAAGCCAAGGAACTCCAAGGACAGCTCAGACCCTCCCTATTTACAGCCACCCCTTCCTAATGCTCCAGTGCAGACCTCCGAGGCCCCACGATGCCAGGAGCAGGGATCTTGAATCTCAAGGGAGCAGCAACAAGCACTGGGACATTTCTCAGCAATTCCAGACACCCAAGCTGGGCACTCAGCACAGACAACTCACAACCAAGGAACACAGCCTGGAGCTACTTATTCAGAGCTACACCAAGACTCAGAGAGGAAGCCCCAGACCATCCCTGCAGGGCCTCCAAGACTTCACAGGACCCTACACTCACACACAGAGGCCATCCTCCATCCCTCTAAGGTTTTCATTTCTCACTGTATGTCCCACCCTGCCTCAAGGAGCCCAGGGTAGGGCTGACATAGCCCTCAGCCAGCTGGTGCAAGCCCAGGGCTTGCGAGTTCCCAACATCAACCCCTGCCTGCTTGCTTTCTCTTCTTGAGAAGACACAGAAGGGGATGATGCTGGTCCTGCTCCCATGGTTGCCCTCAGCCTTGCAGACTCACAGCAAGAATTCATTAGTGGACAGGATCCCAGGCAGCGCCTGGAGGTACCCACGGCTCGATCCCATCTCCCCGTCACCACAAGGAAGCCCCTCACATTCTCCCCTCTTCCTGCAAGGCTCTAGGGACCCCCAAAATGTAGGGAGCTGCCCGGAGGCTGCACCAGGCTGGCTGGACATGACAAACAGGCACCCACCCAGACACCGTTCCTGGACAACTCAAGCTCCTCTTCCCATTATCCCCCCCGCTCAACCAAGAGCAAGACCAGCCTGCCAGCAGCCGCCAGGCAAGCCAGCGACCGCTGCTCCACGCTCACCTGTGCTCTGCCCCTCCAGAGAGCGGCTTGGAGCTGCTCAGCCTTTGCCACAAACTCCCCTCCACGGCAAGACATCAGCCTGTGGGTGCTGCTCGCCCCTTCCGCGTGCTGGCCGCTCTGCCTGCCTTGGGGATTTTTTGCCTTCTTCCTTTTCCCCCCCCACCCCCCAACTTCCCCAGCCTCGGAGCGTTTTGAATGTGCAGATGCCCCAGCTTCTTAAAATTCAGCCTGGGGGCGTGGGAAGTGTTTTGGAACATGCCCAAGCTGTCTGCTCCGTGCGTGCGCGCTGCTAAAAACGATCCACCTACAGCCCCCATCTCCTGCGCCGCTTGTCAGCGCCGCCGTGCCTTCCCTGAGAGAAGCACATGTGCCTGGGGAGCAACCTCACTGCCAGGCTGTGGGGAGAAACTCTGCTCACAGGCACAAGGCAAACTTTTGGGGTAGTGGTGAAGGAGCAGGAGGGTCACCCCTTGAAACGAGGCCCTCAAGCCGGCGCTGCCTCCATCCCCTCTGTGTTACAGCGAGGATGAAGTCTCGCCGCTGCACAGGGAGGAACCACCAGATGCAGAAACACCAATTTACTTGCTATCAAAGGATGTAGCAGCAGGACTGGGAGGTGAACATGGCCCCCCTCGTGTGACAGCGGTGGGTTGTGGTACGAACACGTGGTTAGGATAGCCAGCTCGGCAGCCCTGCCTGACAGCTAAGCATCCATGTGGTGGCACGGTTCAAAGCACTGGAACCCATCTCCTCCCAAGCTATTCCCAAATGCTTTGCCAACAAACAAACAAGCTACAGAGGTTTAATGACTTAGCCCATAAAACACTGCTAGTGAAGCCTTGAATATTAGAATAGTTTAGGCTGGTAAAGACCTTTAAGATCATCAAGACCAACCATAAACCAGACCCTGCTAAACCATGCCCCTCTGCACCACATCCACAAGGCTTGTAAATCCCTCTAGGGATGGTGGCTCCACCACTTCCCTGGGCAGCCTGGTTCAAGGTTTCACAACCCTTCTGGAAAAGAAATTGTTCTGCTCACCCAACCTAAACCTTCCCTAGTGCAATTGAGGATGTTTCCTCTTGTCCTATTGCTTGCTCCTCAGAAGAAGAGACCAATGCCCACCTGGTTCCAGCCTCCTTTCAGGCAGTTGTAGAGACTGAGGTCTCCCCTGAGCATCCTCTTCTCCACACTAAACAACCCCAGTTCCCAGTTCCCCTCACCAGCCCTGTTTTCTAGACCCTTCCCCAGCTGTATTGCTCTTCTCTGGACCTTCTCCAGCACCTCAACGTCCTTCTTGGAGGGAGTAGCCCAAAACTGAACCCAGTACTGAAGGTGTGATTGCAGAATGTCTCAGACACTAGCTTGTCTCAGCAAGCAGCTCTGAGTGGGGTGCCCAACCAAGAGAACAGAGCAAGACCGTCTTATACCAGTTTGGCATCTGGCACCAGCAGCCACCATGTGAAAAAACTAAAGGGAATCTAAACCACTGAGAGGCTGAGATGTGGTCAGGACAGTCAGGCTGAACCCTCCTGCCATGTGCAGGTTATGCCATAAAGGCTCCAGAGCCCCAAAGGCCAAGGACTGCAGGGCCACCTCCAGCCCAACAGCCTGTCTCTGGATTCACAGCACAAGCTGTTCAAACTCAGTGACAAGGTTGCTTTTCCCTTTGCTTTTAAATCCCTCCAGCAATCTGGCCTTCAAATGCTCATCAATCCATTCAGGGCAGTCTCCTGCCTCCCCCTGCCATCACTTCTCTACAAATTTGAGTGAAATTGATATTTTCCTACCAGAAACATGAAATTTCAAACACACAGAACATTGGATTTGAAAGCTGACTTTTGTTGGGAAGGTGCCTGTCTCTCTGTTCACAAAAGGGCTCATTTTTCCTGGAAAAGGGCCCAGATTTTGAGTGAAAGATCAATAACATGCAGGGGGGGAAAAAAAAGGCCCTTTTAATTTTGCCACGATACCAAAAAGAAAAAGAAGGAATCCAATGCCAAGACTGAATGACTTCAAAATATTTTGCCTTTGTTTACCCCACTGTGAGGCTGGAGCATCTATTCAAAGGAGCTCAATGGGAAGGCTGCAGCCTTCAGGGCTCCCTCAGAGCTACCTCCCCATCGGCTGCTGGTATCCCCTTGGGGACAGCATCCTTGGCACTGCTCCAGCCCCTTTTTCTTTGGGGGGGGTGGGGGTGGGGTGGTGGAATTATTAGAGATTTAACTCTCCCTCCTCTGCCCTGCATTGGATGGAGGCCAAGGAGCTCCCCCACCAAACCACCCAAGGATGACCTTTTCCCCGTGCTAATTATCAGTCGAACTTCTACTTCAATTACAGCCTGGGTGGAGGGAAGAGAGGGCGAGGGGAAGGGGGGGGGAAGAAAAAAAGAAAAAGAAAGAAGAAAAAAAAAAAAAGAAAGGGAAAAAAAAAAAAAAAGAGAGAGAATGAAAAAAGAAAGGGGGGGGGGGGGGGGGGGGGGGGAATTATCAAACCAACCCCACCACGAAGCCGCAGCATTCAAGATGCTGCGCAACAGTCATGACATGCTGCATCCTCCCCGATCCATATGGGGGAAAACTAACACTTTGGCAAATTTATGAAGATGTGTGAAAAGTGATTATATTCCTGAAAATATCTCAAGTGGAACGGCCTACCTGGCATATTTTGTTAGTCATGAAACACGCTCCCTCCACCGACTGGAGTTTGTGGCTTCCCATCTGCTTAAATACTTTAAATACTGAAACTTTCTGGGGGCTTTTTGGGGTGGGTTTTTGTTTGGTTTTGGGGTGTGTGGGGGGGGGGGGTTTGGGTGTCTTTTTTTTTTTTTTTTAAGCTAAAATAGCATTTGGGTGGCAGCAGCATACTGCTGACTCAGGGGGGATGGGATGGGGACATACTTGCTACCAGCAAAGAGATGCAGGAGAGACTTTGGAGTCACCATCACTGGAGGTGTTCAGGAGGAGTCTTGACAGGGTGCTTGGTTGCATGGTTTAGTTGATTAGGTGGTGTTGGATGATAGGTTGGACATGATGATCTTGAAGGTCTCTGCCAACCTGGTTTATTCTATTCTATTCTATACTATTCTCTGCCAAGAGGGTGGAAGAGCTGAGGGTTCACCAGGTCGGTGGGAAGTCACAGAATGATAGGGACCTCTAAAGATCATCTAGTCCAACACCCACCCACCCCCAACCAGAGCAGGTTCACCTGGTGCAGGCTGCACAGGATGGCATCCAGGTGGTCTTTGAATTACTCCAGAGATGGAGACTCCACCACCTCTCTGGGAAGCTTCCCCCCACCCTTTGCCAAAGAAACACCTCCCGTGGCCAAGAAATGCAGGAGGTCGTTGAATTATGCGTGTCCAGCAAGGGAGAGTGTGACAGTTTAGGCTGTGCCTTTAAGAAAGAGATAGCTGCAGAATTCTCTAGCTGAATGTTTGGGTGTGAAAAGGAAACCAAAGATTAATTCTAAACGAATTTCATTGGTCAGATGCGAGATGTACCATAGCAAATCTCTCTAACATTCTTTCTCTCACTCACTCCAGCTTCTGCCTGTCTGACTTTCATTTCTTGGCCAGAGTGCATGCAGCTGACCCTGGACTGAAACTGATAAGAAAACTAACTTCTTAACAACTGCTTTGAGCTAACAAATTTCTCTTAATATCCTTTTCTCTCTCTTTCTCCTTTTTCCTCTAATTAACTAGAGGGAAAAGGGAAGGAGGGAGAGAGAGGTTGAGAGGAACCCAAGGTGGGATCCTCCTGCGAGGGGGATTTCTGTGTTTGTGTTCTTTCCTGTAAATTCTTGTATAATATTGTAAATATTCCTTGCATTTCGTTATTGCTTGTAAAACACAGCCCTCAATTGCTTCTCTGACAGGGTTAGCTGTGCTTTATGTTGAGTGCGGGTGGATTAAACCGTCTCACCGCTACGGAGAGCCAAGCACAAACCAAAAGAAGGAGACTTGTGCCAAGCTTGGGTGTGAAAGAGAAAAGGTTAAAGCAGAGAAATGGCTCTGGTTTGCCATCTTTGTTCCATTTTGCCAAAAATAAAAAGCAACAGCTATAAAGCTGACAAGTCCCCACTGCCAAGCCCAGCTTTCAGCAAGCCATGGGGTTTATGGGCGCTTGAGGCAGGGCAGCTGCCACCTGGACCCCAATTCCCGATTTCATGGGGAGTGATGTCCCTTTTGTCCCAGGGGGGGCTGGGAAGGAGGCTCCAAAGTACCAGGGCTCAATAAACACCAAGATGTTGCTGGCAGCCTCCCCAAGGGACCTGACTTTCTCCCCTCTGCCCTCTCCTGCTCTTTAGTTAATAGCTTCTATTTAAAGCCCTGGCTGGAGTGGCTCTGACTGCACTGGCAGGAGGTGGGGTGGGCAGCCAGTGTTCAGCACCATGCTGGCAGGAGCAAATAAGTCCCAGCAAAGTCCTGTGCACACAGGGCTTTGGCAGCAGATGCAAAGGAAAGCCAGCCAGGACTCCAGAACGCTAAGATGATGGTCAAAGAGGAGACACTGCAAGAGAGAAACATCTCCCCAAACCAGCCGAGACACAAGCCTGCTCCCACCAGGCCTCCCTGAATGGGCTGTTGTATGTGCTTGGGCATCCTTTATCCCACCAAAACTCTGGATATCAACACCAACCAAGTATACAAAGGGATAATTTTGAGCCTTTTGAGCCAGCAATGTGCCCAGGTGGCCAGGAGGACTTATGGCATCTTGTCCTGGAACAGGAATAGCATGGTCAGTAAGAGCAGTGGAGCAATTGTGCCACTTCACTCAGCACTGGTGAGGCTGCATCTCGATTACTGGGTTTAGCTCTGGGCCCCTCACTACAAGGAGGACGTTGAGGTGCTGAAGCATGTCCAGAGAAGGGCTATGAAGCTGGTGAAGTGTCTGGAGAACAGGTTTGGTGAGGAGCAGCTGAGAAACCTGGTGTTGTTTAGTCTGGAGTAAAGGAGGCTCATGGCAGACCTTGTAACTCTCTGCAAGTCCCTGAAGGGAGTCTGGAGTGAGGTGGGGGCCAATCTCTTCTTCCTAATAACAAGTGACAGGACAAAAGGAAATGTCCTCAAGTTGGGCCAAAGGAAGTTTAGATTGGACATCAGGAAGAATTCCTTTACAGAAAAGGTAATCAGGCATTGGAACAGCTGGCCCAGGGCAGCCTGGAGGTATTTAAGAGTAGTGCTTAGGGATATGGTTTAGTCAAGGACCTGCCAGTGTTGGGTTAATGATTGGACTTGATGATCTTAAAAGTCTTTTCCAATCTAGGCAGTTCTGTGATTTGAGCAGAACTTGGAGTCTCTTAAGCAGTTATCTACTGGTTGCACAAGGCAGAGGCAGCTGCAACAGGGCATAGTTAAGTACTACGGAGAGTGATCCGACTAGATAGGAGCATCTCGGCTGGATTGCCTCCTCCCCTGTGCACGTGGGCTGTGCTAGAGAAGCTGCAACTCCAGACACACATAAAGCAGAGCAGAGACCAGGAGAAGATGAACGTTTCCCCAAATGGCAGCACAAAGCTGAGCATTAGGTGATTTGTGTCGGAGTCCCTCCAAGGGAAAAATCTCTCCTACCTCGGTGGGGTTTTTTTGCAGCTCATTTGGCTTTTCATTTGCTGAAGGAATTTGTGCTGTTCTCCCTTGCAGGATGGGGCCTCATCATTAGTGTTTTCTCTCAGCTTATTTCCCCCCCCCCCAGGAGAAAACCATCTCTCTTCCTGTTCTCCACGAGCCTAATTCTGCATCCCCAGCTGGCGTCAAGGGAGCGCTGAAGTAACTCCCACTTTCAGGGGGATAAATCATGTTAGAGGCAGGGGTTTGTATTCAAGGTCCAATACCTGGAGGAGGAGTTTCTCCTTCCAAATGGAGATAGTCCCCAGGAGAAATAATCTCACTGGAAATAATCCAGTGCAAAGACGGTTTATTGCCTCTTTTAAAAGGCTCTTTCTTACTGACAATAGATGAGTTCATAGCTACCAATATCCATTAGTGGGTTTATTTTACTTCTTGTTAGAAAATAAAATACAAAGGCAGAGCCTGAGAAGAGCAAAACCAGCCATGGAGAGTGAAGACTGACAGCAGCTGCCTGGCAGACAGTGAGTGAAAATGCTCTGACAAGATGAAATGTTTTTTCTTTCATTGAAATCACTCCCTTTCCGAATGACTAATACGCAGCTATCGCACCATGGATATTTCCAGAGTGATGAGATGTTTTTAAAATATCTCACTGTGCCTCAAAATATCTCACTCTGGCTCAATAGATCATCCAAAACACCACCCACGGAAATCATAAATAAATAGATACTATATTGCCATAAAAGAGCAGACTGGCCAGGGCCAGGGCAGCATCCTTCATCGGCGAGTAAACGAGGCCGCTGAACTCCTCACCTCGGAGCATGGCTCCTGCAGCCAGGATTTTTCAGGTTGGAGGCACCAAACCTTGGCAATCAGAGCTGGACACCTTCTCACCTCCCCAGCAAATCTGCTCTGTGTTGATAAGATCCTTCACATCACAGATCTCTCCTTGAAAGAGCAAATTGGATGCAAGAGGTACAGCAGACTCCACGGTCCCAGCAACCACATGCATGCTACCAGCACAGTCACCCCCAAGAAGGTGGTTGAGGGGCTCTCATCCAAGAGGCACCCCTAGAAATCCATGGATCGCCTTGGGCACATCCCTTGCCTAGAGAACAGCTTCAAACCCCAAGCAGCAGAACCTAGAAATGCACCATCCTACTCCCTACCCCTAAACATGCAGCGAGTCCCTTCTGCACATTGCTCCCCAGCCAGCAAGCGAAGTGAGTGAGGAAAAGGACACCCACACCCTGGGCAGAGCTGGCATTTGGGTGACACACCAGTGGGGGTAGCAGCCTGGCATCACCTCACCCTGGACCACCCAGCAGTGGGCCCCAGCCCAGCACACAGCACCCCACTTCAGAGCCACTAGACACCTGCTGTCACAACAAAAGCTCCCAGGAATCGAGACAGGAGCGCTTGCAAAGCCGCCCCCAGGCAGCTGATTTCTTACACATCTCGGTGCACTCACTCCAGGCTCTGAGAGAGAGGGAAAGCAGCAAAATGGCAACAAGGAGGCAGGAAGGGGGAGGACTCACGGACCGACCTGCCTTGCATATGCTGCAGCCCCACGCTGCAGGGGAGGGCGTTTGTGCCAAACCCCCAGGCTGCTTTCCTCCCCGATTCCCAGCCCAGGCTTGGACTTGGATGCAAGCACAACTCCACTTGGCAGCACGAGTAAAACTCCCAGAGAATGCAAGCGCAGATGTGCTTTCAAACCTCCCTGACTGCTGATGCCCCCAGCTGAGATCTAGCCCAAGCCCAGCTGTGACACCTCAATCTGCAGGCAGCCTAGCACTGACTTGCTCTGCAGGAGCTACATCTGCCTTTTCTCCTCCCTAGGAATCAGACAACAATTCTTACTCTGCTGATCAAAGGAGAAGGGACAAAATCATTCTGAGGAACTGAAAATGGGCTCCTTTGCTTTCCTCAGCAAGATAAAACAATGGTTCAGGTCACCCAGGCTGTGTCATTCCCAAATTGCTTCCTCTTTGGAGGCATTTAACAAACCGTGTTTCAAAACTTTGGGGAATGGAGGAGCTCTGCAGAGCAACTGAAGTCAAAATGCATCCCTTGGAAAGCACAAACAGCTTGATGCTCATCATCTTAGTTTTCAAAAGGGCTGAAAGTACCTGTCCAGCACAACAGGAACTGGTGCTTTCCATGGGTTTGGGGAAGGAAAACACCTTGCTTGTAGGAATTCAGTCCTGCTGGTGATGGACATGGGGAGCCCAGCATCATAGAATCATTAAGGTTGGAAATGACCTTTAAGATTGAGTCCAACTGTAACCCAACTACCATGACTATATTCTGAAGTGCCATGTTTCTTGAACACCTCTAGGGATGGGGACTCCGCCACCTCCCTGGGCAGCCTGTTCCAACATCTGACCACTCTTTCAGTAAAGAAATGATTCCTAATAGCCAATCTAAATTTCCCCTGGCACAACTTAAGCCCATTTCCTCTCATCCTATCACTGGTTACTTGGGAGAAGAGAGCAACACCAGCCTCACTACAATCTCCTTCCAAGTAGTTGCAGAGAGCAATAAAATCTTCCTTTAGCCTTCCCTTCTCCAGACTAAACAAACCCAGGTCCCTCAGCTGCTCCTTGTACAACATGCCCCCAAACCCCTCACCAGCCTCACTGCTCTTGCAGGAGGATGCAGCAGTACGCCATTGACACCCAACATCCCTCTCAAAGCTCTGCCAGTCCAGCCCAGCCTTCTCAACAACCTTGGCTTGGCTTTTCCCTCCAGTTCCCTTTCCTCCCACCAGGAATGGGCAGCACCTGGGGGGCTGGAGCGAGACGACAGCGATGCTGCAAAGGCAGGAGGGAGACAGCCAACCCCCCCACATTCCCAATGAAGACAGCTCCAGCATCTGTCCTCAGCCAGAAATGTATTCAGCCACACAGACACCCTCATCAGATGAGGCTCTAAAATATTTACTGCCCAAATATCAATCCTCATAAAGCCAGGCAGCCATTTGGGCCTGGGGAGGGGGGAAGGAGCCAGGGTGGGTTGTCAATAATGTCATAACCACAGGCAATTTTATGTATCCCTGGAAATGGCCAAGGAACACGCAGCTTGACAGATGTGCAAACGGGTAATGCAGGCTCCCCAGTTATGAGCATGAGGATGTCAAGAGGAATAGATGAGCAGTAATTCAAAGTATATTGGGCTTAGAGAAGCACACGGGCATCGGAATGAATACGGGATGGGCACCCCGGCAGAGGGAGGGCAGCAGGAGGAGGAGCTGGCATGCTGGGCTGGGAAGGCAGCCCCTGCCAATGCCAAGGGAGCTGCTGCAAGGACACGAGACCTGGGCAGGGGTTTGGTCGGCAGAGCCGCACGGCTGTGAGGTCTTACTGCACTGAAGGATGTGGCAACCTGCCTGGTGCTTCGCTGACCTCCAGGCTGACTTATCCACCTTCCTCCTTCCTCCACATTTCTACACAAGCCTCTCCCACCATGCTGCCCACTTTCCTTTCTTGTGCTGGGAAACACAAGGGTTTGGCCAAATACCTGCATTTTTCACCAAGAACGTTTATAAAGACCCCAAACCAAAACCAAACCACCTCACCCCAAGAAAACAAAAGGAATTTCAAGTCAGCACTAATGGACTTTTGGTCTCTTCTCCCAGACAACCAGCACCAGAACAAGAGGACACAGTCTCAATCAGTGCCAAGGGAAGTTTAGCCTCAAGGTGAGGAGAAAGTTCATCACTGAGAGAATCATTCACCATTGGAATGTGCTGCCCAGGGAGGTGGTGGAGTCACCATCCCTGGAGGTGTTCAAGAGGGGATTGGACATGGCACTTGGTGCCATGGTTTAGTCATGAGGTCTTGGGTGACAGGTTTGACTTGGTGATCTTTGGGGTCTTCCAACCTTGGTGATTCTGTGACTTTAAAGTTGAAAAGGACTTTAAAGATCACCAAGTTCCAACCCTCTGCCACAGGCAGGGACACCTCCCACAAGACCAGCTTGCTCAAAGCCTCATCCAGCCTAGTCTTAAATGCTTCCAGAGATGAGGCATCCACAACTTGTCTGGGCAACCTGTTCCAGTGCCTCACCGGGAAGCATTTCTTTCTAAAGGCAAATAGAGCTTCTTCCAGTCTGAAGCTACTTTGAACTACTATTACTTTTTTATTTTCATTCTCCTCCTTTGCTTCCTTCTCCAAAACTTAGACCCAGCCCCCGACACCGCCGTAGGGGCTGGGGCCGCCCCCGGGGCCGCCTCCGGGAGGCAGGCTGGCTCTGCTCGCAGCTCTGAGTGGCGCCTGGCCCGGCATTTCCCCAGCCTACCCGGCTGTTCTAAATTAGCGGCACTCCGCAGCCGCAACGCTGCGCCCCCAGCCGCACGCTGCCGCCTCTTGGGCACGCTCCTGCCCTGGCCCACGGATCCCAGGCGCACGGAGGATGGCGGAGCCTGGCTGCCTGCCAGCATAAAGCCAACCTGCTGCAAAGACAGCCAAACCAATGTGCCCCGGTGGCCGAGAAGGCCAATGGTATCCTGGGGTGCAGAGTGTGCACAGCAGATCCAGGGAGGTTCTCCTCCCCCTCTGCTCTGTCCTAGTGAGACCTCACCCAGAACATTGCTTCCAGTTCTGGGCTCTTCGGTTAAAGAGGGACAGGGATCTGCTGGAGAGTCCAACAGAGGGCTACCAGGATGATGAAGGGGCTGGAGCACTGCTTTGTGAGGAGAGGCTGAGAGCCCTGGGGCTGTTTAGTCTGGAGAAGACAAGACTGAGAGGAGATCTAATAAATATCTATAAATATCTGAGGGCTTGGGGTCAGGAAGGAAGGGCTAGGGACAGCCTCTGCTCACTTGTGCCCTGTGATAGGACAAAGGGCAATGGATGTAAACTACAGCACAGGAGGTTCCACCCCAACATGAGGAAGAACTACTTTACTGTAAGGGTTACAGAGCACTGGAACAGGCTTCCCAGAGAGGTGATGGAGTCTCCTTCTCTGGAGACTTCCAAGCCCTGTGTGGATGTGTTCCTGTGCCACCCACACTAGATTATATGGCCCTGCTCTGGTGGGTGGGTTGGACTGGAAGATCTCCAGAGCTCCCTTCCAACCCCTAACAGCCTGTGATCCAAACCACAATGCAATGAAAGATGCCAAGGTGTGCTTCCTGAACTTGGGAAGGAATAACCCCCTTCAACAGTAGAGGTGAGGGATTGACCTGCTGGAAAGCAGCTCTGTGGAGAAGGATGTGGGAGTGTTGATGGACAACAAGGTCTCCCTGAGCCAGCAATGTGCCCTCAAGGTCAAGAAGGCCAAAAGTTATTCTATAGTGCACTAAGAGTGCAGCAAGCAGGTCAAGGAATGTTCTTGTCCCCCTCTACACTGCTCCAGTGAGGCCACAGCTGAAGTTTTGTGTCCAGTTCTGGGCTCCCCAGTTCAGGAATCACAGGGAACTACTGGAGAGAGTCCAGCAGAGGCTACAAAGATGCTGAGGGGGCCTGGAGCATCTCTGTGAGGAGGAAAGGCTGAGAGCCCTGGGGCTGTTTAGCTTGGAGAATAGCAGGCTAAAGGAATCTTATAAATGCATATAAATATCTAAAGGGTGGAAATCATGAGGATGGGGCTGGTCTCTTCTCAGTGGTGGCCAGTGACAAGACAAGTGGCAGTGGGCACAAATAAGAAAAGAGGAGCTTTCACTTGAGCTTAAGGAGAAATTCCTTTACTTTGAGGGTGACAGAGCCCTGGATCAGGCTGCCCAAAGAGTTTGAGAGAGGTTGTGGAGTCTCCATCTCTGGAGTCATTCAAAACCCACCTGGGCACCATCCTGGGCAACCTGCTCTAGGCAAAACTGCATATGGCAGGGTGGTTGGACTGGATGATCTCCAGGGGTCACTTCCAACCCCTACCATGCTGGGATTCTTTGATTCCTGAGGTATTTGCTTTGCCAGAGGAGTGTTGTAGCAAGCTACAAGGGCTCCCCAGCATCAGCTGGTTCAAATCAAGCCCAGGCAGTCAAGCCCAAAACAGCACACACAGACATCTTAACTCCTTCCAGATTTGCCTCCTTCAGCATCTCTGGCAGTGAAATTCCCACTCCCCCCACCTCCTGCCATGCTCTTCAAAAAGATAGAGTCATCAGCTGTGGTGGTAGAGCCAAGCTCGCCTTCCTCCCTCTCAAGTTCCCCCTGCAGTTCCTGCTGAGAAGTTCATTGTTTTTCCACACCCCAGAGCTTTTAGGGAGGGAGGGGAATTACTCACAGAGGCAAGCAGGCACCCCGCACACCAGCAGTCCCCACAAAAGTGATTTTTCCTGCGGAAAAAATCCATGAATCACTGCAAAAGTCAGCCTGGCTTGAACGGAGGCACATTGCTCACCGCTGTTTGTTAAAAATAATTAATCAGCAATCTTGTTTCCTGGCTGATCTTATGAAATATGACTGATCCCAACCACTCACCGATGAATGATTGCAGGATTCGGCTGCAAGCTTCCCCTCAGCGTGCTCCGGGAGCTCCCCCCACGGCCCACGACTGTGCCACAGAGTTTGGTCGGGTCAAGTGACCCATGACTGAGGATACTGGAATCGTAAGGAATTGCTTCCTACAAGTCTCAGCTCTCATAGTTTCACTCCCAGGAGGCACTTCTGGCTCTGTCTGCTCCTGCAGACATGCTGCTCAGTGAATAATCCCACCGGAGCCAGGGAGCCCTGGAGTGATGTAGCCCTGGGCAAGGGCTGACACTGGGAGGAGGAAGCAGCACAGGAAGAGCAGGAGCCCAACATCTTCTCTGTTTTTCTCAACACTCACTCAGCCACCACCCCTACTGTGAGAAGTTGTTTTTAATATTTGGCTTTTGCAAGGGGAATTGCTGGGGACCGTGAGGTTGATTGGTTGGTCACTTATTGTGTGGGGTTTTATACTCTTTGTTATAGAATAGACCAGGTTGGAAGAGACCTTCAAGATCATTGAGTCCAACCTATCATCCAACACCACCCAATCAACTAAACCATGCAACCAAGCACCCTATCAAGTCTCTTCCTGAACATCTCCAGTGATGGTGACTCTACCACCTCCTTGGGCAGCCCATTCCAATGGGCAATCACTCTCTCTGTGTAGAACTTCCTCCTAACCTCCAGTCTAAACCTCCCCTGGTGCAGCCTGAGACTGTGTCCTCTTGTTCTGGTGCTGCTTGCCTGGGAGAAGAGACCAACCTCTGCCTGTCTACAACCCCCCTTCAGGTAGTTGTAGAGAGCAGTAAGGTCACCCCTGAGTCTCCTCTTCTCCAGGCTAAGCAACCCCAGCTCCCTCAGTCTCTCCTCATAGGGCTTATGTTCCAAGCCCCTCATCAACTTTGTTGCCCTTCTCTGGACTCGCTCCAGCAAGTCAACCTCCATCCTAAACTGAGGGGCCCAGAACTGGATACAGGACTCAAGGTGCGGCCTAACCAGTGCAGTGTACAGGGGCAGAATGACCTCCCTGCTCCTGCTGGCCACACTGTTCCTGATGCAGGCCAGGATGCCATTGGCCCTCTTAGCTGCCTGGGCACACTGCAGGCTCATGTTCAGTCTACCGTCGACCAGCACCCCCAGGTCCCTCTCAGCCTGACTGCTCTCCAGCCACTCTGACCCCAGCCTGTAGCACTGCATGGGGTTGCTGTGGCCAATGTGCAGAACCTGGCACTTGGATGTGTTAAATCTCCTGCCCTTGGACACTGCCCATCTGTCCAGCCTGTCGAGGTCCCTCTGCAAATAGGGAGAGAAAGGTGAGGTGCCAGCATGCCTGAAGACTGGCCAGGTCAAAAGTGCAGGTTTTGTCCCAGCCCTGATGGAGAAGGCTGGGAGCGTACTGGGGGAAGGTATGAATGTGTATGTTGTGTATGTATGTCTGTGCAAGTTCAACTCATGTTGTTATGGTGCACCTCTAGCAAAGCTGCTATGTGCCCAGTGCTGCTTTGCCTTTATTTTATGATAAACTGGTTGTATTGGAAATTTAGCAGTGAGCTCCTTTCTCACACCTACCAAGCCCCACAGGGCAGGCAGGTGCCAGGAAGGGCAGGGGCAGGTGAGGCTGGCATCACTCTGCATGGGCACAGTGGCTCTGACCCTGTGAGACAACCAAGCAGCAACAAATCCTTAACAAGAACTTTCTTCCCCAGAATTGTCCTTGCTGTAATTTAACTCTTTTCTCCTGACAGCACCCTCCTGTGCCCAAGAGTTCTGACACAACACAGTATAAGAGAAGCAAATTTGGATGCCCACAGTTGCAATGGTAGAAAAGAGAGAGAATTCCACGTCTTACAGCAGCATTAACTTGTCTGAGGGAAATGTTCCTGCTAATGAGGCTGTTCTGGCCTGAAATGCAGTGAGGGGTGAGAGGGCTGGTCCTGCTGCCAACTCCTGGCAGGTATAGGCAGGCATGGGAAAAGCAGCCCAGACAGCCATCACCATGGTCCCAACCTCATCTCTTTGCAGCTTACTGAAGTCTAGTTTTCCAGTGCTAGCACTTCCCCAGCCAGCTGCCTTGCATCTAGTTCTCCCTTAAAGGAGGTCATACTGCACTATAACAGCTATTGTCTCCTCTGCCTCAACTTGCCTTTGGCTTATGCAGATCTGCTGGGAGATGCCTTGACACCAGCTGCTGGTGTCAAGGCATCTCCCAGCAGATCTGCACCTGCCATCCAGTCCTAAGCCTCTGCAGAGGATTTTCTGCATCAGTGCCCACACACCGACAGGTCCCAGGGAGCCCACAGCTGGCACTGCCAGAGGGGACTGGGGACAAGGTTCTCTGTTGGTGAGTGCCAGCTGCTGAGCAGGTCACCTGGGCTGCAGCAGCTGGAGACAAAGGTAGCCATTTGTGTGCTCACCTGGAAAGGCAGGCATTCTCCTAGGCCTTGCAGAGCTGCTGAGAAACCTGCTCCTTGCCTTGTCCTCCAGAACTTGGAACATAGAACCATAGAATTGTTTTGGTTGGAAGATACCATTAAGATCAAGTCTACCCATTCTCTAACTCCACCAGTTTTGGTGCTAAACCATCTCCCTTAGCAGCACATCTCTTTTAAACACCTCCACATGTCTTTTAAACACCTCCAGGGATGGGGACCCATCCACCTCCCTGGGCAGCCTGTTCCAGTCTTTGAGAACCCTTTGAGTGAAGAAGTTTCTTCTAATGTCCAACCTAAACCTCCTCTGGTGCAACTTGAGGACATTTCCTCTCATCCTATTACTTGTTCCTAGAGAGAGGAGACTGAACCCCACCTCACTCCAAGCTCCTTTCAGGGAGCTGTAGAGAGCAATGAGATCTCCCTTAGCCTCCTCTTCTCCAGACCAAACACCTCCAGTTCCCTCAGCTGCTCCTCACCAGACCTGCTCTTCAGACCTTTCAACAACTTCACTGCCCTTCTCTGGACACACTCCAGCACCTCAATGACCTTGTAGTAAGGACCCGAAATCTGAACCCAGTATTCAAGGTGTGGCTTCCCCAGTGTTGCACACAGAGGGACAATCACTTCCCTGCTCCTGCTGGCCACACTATTCCTGACACAGGAGGTTGTTGGCCTTCTTGGCCACCTGGGCACACCCTGGCTCACCTTCAGCTGGCTGTTGACTGACACCCCCAGGTTTTTCTCTGCCAGTTTTCAGACACTGTCCCAAGCCTGGAGCGTTGCATGGGGTTGTGGTGCTCAAACACCTTTAACACCACCATACTTAAGCTACAAGGAGAAGATGTGAAGTCCTCTCTCCCTTGGTCCAGGCTTCTCCTGTGGCAGAGCCAGAGGTGAGTCAGCTTAGAGGGAGAACCAGATTCCAGGGAAATGCTTGGAGGGTGGTGCATGCAGCCAGCTGAGACTCCATCTCCGCTTTCCCAAGGATACACAGGACTACAACTGCTCTGGCACAGGCCCTCAGTGCCCAGCACATCCTGGGGCAGAGACACCTCCTCACTCCAGCACCTCATCAGCATGCCAGGCACAAGGCAACTCTCCCTGAATTCAATCCATGTATCCAAGTGGTGGCAGTAGGAAAGCTTGGAAAAATAGAGCAAGCCCAGAGAAAGGGAAGGAGGCTCAAAGCCATGAGTGAGCACAGCACAGCATCTCAGGCTGCAAAGCCAAGGCTGGCAGCATCGCTCTGGTTACCTGCATGACCTTGAGAGCCCAGGACAAACTGCAGATGAAAGGGAAAGCCTCCAGCAGCAGCTTTGCATACTGCTGGGTACAGGGAAAGTCAGGCAGGGTACAGAGGGGTGGGTAGTGCCATTTGGGTTGTGCTTCCCCAGTGATGGAACTCACCAGATGGGTCAGGTTGCTTTTACCTCTGTCTCAGCCCCTTCCCCAAAATGCAGCTCACCATCCCCAGCCTGCTTTGCACAGGGCTTTACTGGCTTTTGTTCCTACATGGGTGGGAAAGAGGTGAGCACCTCACGTCACTCCCCTCGGCCCCAGATCTCGCAGAGGGCAGCAGCAGGAGGAAGCGAAGGGCTCTGCCTGCGCTGGGTGCCGGCAGGGAGGGGCAGGCAAGCCCCTCCTCTGCCGTGCGGGAGGCACCGCCAGCACGCAGGCAGGCTCCCCGCATCGCATCACAGCCTGCGTATCTCCCGAGCTCAGAATAAATATTTAAAGGCGGAGGGAATGAAAAACCCCACCCACTCTTCTCTGCGAGCGAGTCCTCAGTCTTTGCTCTGGGATTTGAGACAGACAGAAATATGACAAAGGAGACGCAGGTTTCAGCAAATCACGGGCACATCAGAAGCGATGGCTTTCAGATGCTGGCTTTGCCGCAAGATAAATCCCCTCCCGGCCATATGCCTGACAACCTCAACAGTCCTCGGGGACTGCAGGGCTGCTCTCCCTGCAGACACGTGGGCCTGCGGCTAGCCCACCTCCTTACAGCCCCCCCTCCCACCCCAGGGAATGCCCAGCCAGTGATGGGAGCCGGGGCGTTACCCAAATCCTTTGCCAAGCCAGTTAAAGCTGCTCCTGACCCAGGGGGATGGATGTGTGCTCCCTGCTTGATGTGTCCTGTGAGCGTGCACAAGGTGATGGACTCTGCACCAGGGTGTTGGATTGGAGCTCTCAAATCCCTGTCGCAGGGCCCTGCCAGAGGAGCAAACCACGGCTTGCCTTTCTTGATGCCTCACATGAGCAGCGGCTGGGGGAAGGATGTGAGGGGACAGCTCTGCTCAGCTCCCTGCAGCCCAGTGCTGGGCCATTGCTCAGAGGCAGTGGACAGAGCAGCCACATAGAACAGGCTGTTCTGAGGATGCTTTTATTTCCAGAGAGAGCTCATTAGCTCTGGCTGTGCAAGAGTTCAGGGTTTTTTTTCCCCTCTGTTACCAAGGACTGGAAAACTCCACTGAATAACATCTCAAAGCACGAGTGGAACAAAGACAGGGCATGGGAGGAGAGCAGCAGCCAAACCAGAGATAATCAAAGCTGCTGCTGCAGCTTCACATCAGTTAGGATTCACTCACTCAGCCCCCAGCAGCCTGCTGCTTGCCAGGGCTGTCCCCAGCTCCACTCACCCCACCACTGGGGTCTTAGCCAGAGCTGGGTCTGCTCCAAGTAGGAAGGAGCTGTAAAAGAGAGTTTGAGGTAGCAAAGAATGGGATTCAAGGTCCCCTGGGAGCAGCCCACTGGATTTGATAGGAAGCCAGAAGCTCAAGTGCCTTGTGTGTCATTAGGCAAGGAGGAAAGCTCTGTCCCCGGCACGTCCTACCTTGGTGGGATGCTCAGGGGTGGGTACTCTGGCAGCAATGCCCTGCTGTGATCAGGCTGGAGCAGCCACCTCCATATGAAGCCCTGATCCTCATCTCCCATCACAGCATGGTCCAGCAGATGCTGGTACCAATGGCAGGAGATAAGCCAACACAAGAGATATGATCACAAGCCTCATTATCTCCCTAACCCTCATGCAATTCGCTTATCCCTCCCAGATCTATTCCTCCTTATCTGAATCCTCCTCCTTTTCTCTCCCATCTCTCACCCTGTGGTTGCTCTCAAAGCACTGAGGCCTCCCCAGAAGTGAGGGCGACTGCAAGGAGAGCCTGATGCCCCAGGCTGCCACTCAGCACAGCTAATGGGATAGACTGCGATTGACTGGCCCCAGCGATTTAAAGTTAATAAAACGTTAAAAGCAGCCCTATAAATCACCCATGCAGGAAGTGACCTGGACAGGAGGCCTAACGAGTTAGCAGAGGGTTTTATTTAAAAGCCATTTGTCTGAGAAGTGCAACACAAAGAGTCAAATAACTCTTCAGAAAACAGCAGTGCTGGAGCTACCAGGAGGATTAGAGCGAGCTGGATATTTATGGCTGAGGATGTCAGCCTTAACGCTGCTAACTGGTCCCTGCTTCCCCAGCTGGAGCATCCCAGCTCCAGAGGTGCAGGCAGAGAGCTCCCCAAGGCAACCAGGACAAGCCAGATCCCACCACCCAGCCTCTGACTTACATTTTTAACTCGCTGGGGCCATCTTGAAACCCTTGCAGACCTACCAAAACAGGAGTCCCGTGTCCATGCCCACCCTGCAATAGGGTGGTGACATCCACACCTTCCTCCAGGCTCCTGCTTGCCTGCACAGGGCTCACACACACACAGAGAAAGCCTGATTCTCACGCTTTACTACACACAGCTGATGCCTCTGTTTGCAAGGCAAAGCTTGAAAACAAGAGGCCCCAAAATACCAACATTCAAAACAATCCCAGGAATGGAGTTCTAGGCCTCTAAACCTGATTTCCACTCCTCAGCTATGAACACCGACTTTGTGTCTATCAGGAGAGCAATCACAGCCACTCCAGCCTCAACGAGCTCCCTGCAAACCAAGTTCTACTTCTTTAAGCTTAGAAAGCCCTTCCTGCACCGTGCAAAGAGCAGGCAAAGCTATTTCAGTGGCACAGGGGCTCAGCCCCTTCCCCAACACCCCTCCCACATCCAGCCTTTGCTCACCCACCACAGGAAGCCTCCAAAATACCCCAAAGGCCTTTTACAGTGGGAGGAAAGACAATGTGTGCTTGGGAAGCCCCCAGAGCATCGTTAAGAGGCAAATTATAGACAATTATCCTCAGAAGTACATCAGGGAAGCAGAGGCCCCAGTCTCACCCAAACCCAGCTTCTTGCCACAGCCCAGGAGCTTCTAAAAGTGCAAATTCAAAGGTGAGACACAGTCTGCAAGAGGGGTTACACGAAGAACTACCCCCCCATCTTCAGAATCACCTTTTCTCTGCAAGATAAGGGCAGTTCTTCCCCCATAAGCCAGCACCTTACTCTCTTAGCAAGCTGAGAGAGAAAGGAGTGGACTACAGACAGGCAGCTGTGCCTACTGCTTGCAGAACTGTGCCCACCTGGGCAAGGCAGGAGGTGCAACGATCCGAGAAATAAGCCTCCTTTCACTTACATTTGCTTATCACAGGCAGAAAGATGAGGTTCTTACCTTGGGAGGGATGCAAGAGGCTGGGTGTGGGCACAGCCGGTTCTTCCCCTCTTCCTGGGGGAGCAGGGAAACCTAGCAGCACCGGGGGGCAGCAGCCAGGGAGCTGCTCCAGGGGCGGCTCTGCCGGCACTGAGAGTGGCTCATGGCTCCTGGGCGCAGGGGGCTGTGGGTGGGAAGGCACAGGAGATGTTAGATTGGAAACACCTGACCTCTTCTTTGCCCCCCACCCCATCATCAGGGGAACAAGAGGAGGCAGGCAGGACCTGATTAGCTCTGGACACTAAGCAGATATAGATAGTTAAAGAGCACCACTTGAGGGACTCCTGCCAGGTGTTTCCAGAGAGTCTGACTGTGCTTCTAGTATTACTGGTGGGGAGGAAGAAAAAGCTCAAGCTTGCCTGGGCAAGCAGCCCCTCTGCCTGCACTGATGCACACAGCCAAGACTATGCAAGGGAAGACACCCCCCACCCCCAAAACCAGTGGGCCTAGCTGGGGGTCTCATGAGCCCAGGGGAACTCACTTACCCCTGCTGCCAAGTCAAGGGGTCTCTCTGCTACCTTGGAAATCCTAAGAGAAAGCAGGTCCTTGACTTACTGATTTGCAAATCCTCCTCCTGACTTCAATACTTAAAGAAAAGCAAAACTCTTCCCTGATGGAGAAGGCAGCACCTCCACCCCTCCTCTAATCAGCTTCACCTTTGCATGCAGCACTGTCCTCTCCCAGCACGGGTTTGATCTAACACATTTATTTAGCAGTCAGGTCCCCAAGGCAGAGCTCACATCCTTTTCCTGCGTCTCAAACAGGTCTGAGCAGTCAGTGTTTAACAAATTAATAATAAAGTGATGGAGCCTTGAAAAATAGACTTCTCCCATCCCCAGGAAAGGGGCTGTGCCTCCCAATTACTCCAAAGGGCATCACTTTAGACCTTGCTGAGCGAGTGGTATTTAGCTGCAGCCACCTTTTAATGGGAATGATGTGATCCTGCAAGGGCTGCAGTCAAGTGTATCAAGTCTGAAGATATCCCCACACTGCATGGTGAGAGGGCAGGGAGGAGGAGCAGCCAGCGCTCTTAGCTGAGGTGCCTCTCAGCAGCCACCTCCAACCTGAGCTCTGCCATCCTGCCCCAAGCTGCCCATTAGGCTCAGCTGTATTCAGGAGGCTTGAGGCAGACACTGGCAAATATTTGCCAAGGATTCTTCCAAATCTCCAAGCCCACCACACGCTTCCTGCTCATTTGTTTGCTGATCGTGGTCCTTGTGCTAATTTGCATATGGAGAGTGAAGAAGAGAGGACTGTGCTGTGGAGGGTAAGGCAGGAGAGGAGGATCCTGCTCCATGGGGAAGACAACTCCACCAGACCCCAATGAGGGCTACATAATCAGCAGCTGCAGCTCTGGAGCACATCAGGGGATCATGCTCAGCTCCTGATGCTGGCTGAGGAATCATTGATCACAGAAGGGTTTGCATTGAAAGGGACTTCAAAGGTCATCTAGTTCCAACCCCGTGCCATGGGCAGGGCCACCTTCCACTAGATCACGCTGCTCAAGGCCTCATCCAGCCTGACCTTGAACACCTCCAGGCAGGACACATCCACAACCTCCACAGGCAACCTGTTCCAGTGTCTCACCACCCTCACTGTGAAGAATTTCTTCTTAATATCCTGTCTAAATCTGTCCTCTTCCAGCATCCAGTGAAGTGATCTCTTGGTGAAAGCAGCACTGGGGAATGGATGACGCTGCTGGGGACAGCAAGAGCTGCACGTCAGTGGTACCTCTGAGCTGTCTGGGTGGAGATTTCCCCAGTCCCAGCTCTCTGCATGGGTCTGCTGCAAAGGGGTGGTGGGAATGCATGCTCTCCCCTTCCCCACTCCCCTGTCTTACCCCACAGAAGTTCCCACCACAGTCCCTCCCCTGGCTTCTCCTCTGATCTTGGCACCTTACCAAGCTCTAGCCCAGGCTGAGCACGCTGCTAATTAGCTGCGCTAATTAATCACAGTTTCCATTGTTTGTTCTTTTGTTCTCGCACAAACACCCGTGCTGCCCAGCATGCCAAGCTGCCATGGCATTCACAAAGTGCCAGCCAAGCTGGTGGAGCCAGATCTGGGGAACGTGGGGCACTGACCACCTGAAGCTGCTTGCCGCCACCATGGGGGCACAGAGCAGGCTGGAGCACGCATGCCACCATCCCAAGTCCCACATGTGGCCACCAGCACCACAACCTGGCTGTCTTCCTCTCTCCAGCTATGGAGGTGGCTGGCTGGCCCTTCATCAGTTGCCCCCTGAGGGAGACACCACATCCTTGCTCCCAGGTCCCAGCACACAGTCAGCTACTTGCCTGCCCGTGGCTAATCCCCTCCTGCACCCAGATCCTGCCTTTGTGCTCACCAGACAATTACGCACCCCTGATCACAAGACAATCTCCTGAAACTTCCCTCAGCCAAGGTGGGCAGTGGAAGAGTCCTCCTTCCCCAAGGTAGCCCTGGCACCCCAGATGCACAGGGGGTGGGAAGAAATCCCAGCTTTCCCTCCTTGCTGGTGCTGGCAGGATGTGCTGGGGATGAACCTGACAGACCATTACCTCTCTGCCTCCTCCCTTTTGTCAGGGCTTTGTTTAACTAGGTATTTTTAAAAAGAGGAGAGAAAAGAGGTGTTCATCCAAGGGAGCCTCTGCTGTTAAATACAGAGAAATCCAAGCCTGGAGCCCAGCAGAGGCCAAGGTTTCCAGGCTTTGACACAGCTGACAAGCCGGAGCACAATGAGAAAATGCGCACACAGAAATAGCCAGGCAGGATAAAGGATTTACTGCCTCTTTCACAGAAAAGAAAAGAATAAGCTTAAACACTCCATTTAGGAGCAAGGGGGAGGGGGGAAAAAAAAAGAAAATTGATCTGCAGGAAGAATATTTGAGCAGCAGGATTACCAGGAGGTGAAGACAAACCAAATCCTGCCTGCCCTGGGTGCAGGAGGGCATGGTGCTGCAGCAGGGCAGCAGCGTCCCCAGAGAGCTTCTCACCAAGGCTCCCCTAATCCCCAGCAGCTTCATGCAGTGAGCACGCAGCAACATGCCAGATCCCATCTCTGTGTTGCCTGTCCCCTCCAGCCCTGCCCTGGGTCAGAGCCACATTCCAGCACAGCCAGATGTTATGCCCACATCTGCACACTCTCCTGCCTGGAGCATTTCTCCTGGACCGTTCCTTGCAGCGAGATCACCCTCTTGGCTCAAATCCCTCTTCAGGGTCCATGGCCCCGGTGCCACCCACACCAGCTAATGATGCTGGAGCTTCCAGGAATTCAGACAGGCTTTTCCATGATGAGAAGGCTCTAGGCTCTTGGCTGCCCTCCATTTCATGAGGAAATTGTCTCACACCAGCACCATGGGTCCATGGCTGAATAGGCCTAATGGATGGAGAGCCAGGGACTTCAGTGAATAGCTGCCTCCTGCCATTTCCTCCATTTTGTCCTCGTTAAAAAGAATGTTCTGAGTTCCCTGAAAGTTTCTGCCAGCTTGTGATGAAAGAGAAACTCTCTGGAGGAAGAGATGGGAACCCAGTTTCTCTGATGAAAGTATCGCAGTGGGACTTTGTGGGTTTCTTTTCCTTTTGAATCATGCTAGTCAGAACAGAGCGTTGCAACCAGCCAGGCAGAAGGTCCTACCCTTTCCATGGCAGGAGACCAAGTCTCCCAGCTGGAGACTGGGATAGAACCCATCCTTGGTCCTGCTGAGAAGCAAGTTAAAAGCCAAAGCCATCATTTCTGGGCTGAAACAGTAAAAACTTCACAAACCCACTCACCCTCCAGCCTAGAAGTGCCAGAGCAGCTCAAACCACATCTCTCAAACTCCCAGATGGCCGGGAGCTGCTGGTGGATCATTTAGTCCATTGCCCCTCGGAGGACATAGTGCCTGAAGCATGCCTAACAGCTATGGTCAAGCCTGGCCTTCAACATCTTCAGCAAAGCCAACTCCACAACTTTCCTTGGCAGCTTAGGCACAGCTTAATTGCCCTGATAGTCACGCACGGAGAGATTTCTGCACAAAGCAGCTGATTTCTCAGCAGCAGCAAATGCTTGGGAAAGCTTCTCCCTGGCAAACTCTCTCTATTGTTCATCTCTTTCACATAAAATGTTCCTAATGAAGAGGGAAAGAAGGAGCTTGGCTTCTTTCAAAACAATTTGAAATATTATATTAAAAACACGCGCTGAGTGTTGACATATTTAGTGCGTTGCCTTATAGAGCAAATTGGCCGAGCTCCTTCAGAGCTTGACACCACTCAGACAGCACAGCTATGCAACTGGGAAGATACTACTGGGACAACTCTGACTTTGGGGAGCACCTCAGAGGAGCCAGATGGCCCTGACTCTGGTTTTAGTGGGAGATGAAAGCCACCAACATCAGTAAGCCTACAACGGGAGAGGTGTACAAGCACCACTCAACATGGGAATGCAAGCAGTACAGCAGGTTTCAGAGGTCTGAATTCTCCCTGACTAACCCCCACAGCTCCTCATCTCCAAAGGTATCTCCAAAAGTCTAAGGCTGGGAGGACACGGTGTGGAGATTTAGATTGGATGTCAGGAACAAGTTCTTCACCATGAGGGTAGTGGAACACTGGAAGAGGTTGCCTAGGGAGGTAATTAAAGCCCCATCCCTGGAGATATTCGAGGTTAGACTCAAAAGGACTGTGGGCAACCTGAGGATGTCTCTGCTGACTGCAAAGGGGTTTGGACTGGATGACCTTTGGAGGTCCCTTCCAACCCAAACCATTCTACAATTCTATATCCCACACCAGATTCTCCCAGTGATGGGCACCCACACTGTGGGAGCAAACTCTGCTACTCTCCTCACCACACCAAGCCCAGTCCCTTGGACAAAAAGGCAGGAAGTGTCAGCTTGGAAGATTTTGAGCTGGACACATCTGTGTTCTTCTCCATTTAAAAGCAGAAGGGAGAGACAGCCTGCCCTCAGTGTGAGCACCTGAAAAGCCAATCACTAGAATCATCACAACCTTACAATTTTTGTCCAAACTTCAAGGAAAAACACGTTCAGCATTACAGCTTCCAGAGCTCAGAGTCCTCAGACCTCAGCACTTCCCTCTGCAGGCAGAGGATTCAGCTCCCAGGTCAGGTGGCTGCCTGCAGAGGCCATCTGGGTTTTTCTCCCTACAGAGCACCTGTGCCCACCCCCTGGCATCTTTGAAATGCTCCAGGCTCGACTGCCACAACATTTTCCAGTCATTAAACTGATGCTCAGAAAACAGACAGACATAGAAAAAGCTTTTATTACAAGGCTGGTCTGTGTCCAAGAGCAGCCATGGGGCCAGCCTCAGATAGGCAACAGTGCCTTAGCAGCCTCTTGCTGGAGGCCAATGTGAGGAATGGCTCTCCATGGACTCATGGTCTGTGTCAGCTCCACATTCCTTTTGCAGGCGCAGGGGCAGGAGAAATGAGCAGGATTTCTGCACTCTGTCCTGCTATGAGGGTGCCCAGCCAAGACACTTGAGTGCTTCTGGAGATGCTGCTGGCCTTGGCAGGGACATCCCAAGGGTGACCAACATCCTCCCTCCATTTAGGGGAAGCACAGAGAAAGGAGGAGCATGCATGGAGCACGTTCAAGTGCATTTATTTGCCCCCTATCTCCATCTGCAGGGTGGGTCACTGACACAAGGTCCTGATTCCTCAGGACAGGTTGGTGCAGAATCAAAGAGCACAGCAGAGCCAACTGCTGCCCCATTTCATGATGCAACTAAATCCTCCCGAACCAGGGCACAGACTCTCAGAAATGCTGGTGTGCCCCGAGCTCTCTGACCTTCATTGATTCAGTACTGCAAGCCCTCTGGGAAGATCCAGCAATATCTCATCACTTCCACCCTCTCCAGACCCCCTTGGGTTTATGAGCACCAGCAAGTGGGTGGTGATCTCTCCCTGCAGTGAGATGCAATGGGGAAGAGGCATCACAACAGATCAGAGCAACCCAGGGCTCCACCTCATTTATATTCCCCTCCAGCCACAGCTTTCAATATGGCTGAGGGAAGCAAGGCAAGCCAAGGCCTACAGAGAATGCCTAAAGATTATTTCTCTCAGATTCCAATTTATTTTCCATCATTAATGCTTTTGAAAGCTCAACACATCCTGCAAACAGAAAGAGCACGTTAAACATGTGGGCGGTGGAGCAGCAAAAAGCGAGGCGAGCACATGCCCAGCACAGGTACCCAGCCAGCCGGGCAGACGTGGCACCAGCAGGCACCCCACTCACAGCACGGCCGAGGGAAGGGCTTTGCTGCTGGCAAGCAGCACCCTTACTACAAGTTATCCCCCACAGGGGATTTGAGCCTCTCCCCACAGCACTGGGAACACAAGAGAATCACCCCTGAAAGCTGAGGCACCGCAGCAGAGGGAAGGCAGCGCTGGATGGGGAAGGGGGGCGGGGAGGGAGGGATATGACTCTCATGAAGGATGAGAGGAGCTGGAGTCTTCTGCAATGTAGAGAAAATTGCTTTCACCAACTATCTGCAGTTTTAAAGCAATTACATCTGGGGGGAAGCTGAGAGCATATCTGAGTGCTGCACACATGGCGGGCGCGTTTTAAAATGCAAGAAAGGCGGGGGGGAACAACAACAACAACCACCCAGAAAATGCCTCCTGAAAAAGGGAAACAAAATGGATTTGATGCAGTAGGTACCAAGAGGATAAAATATTTATAATGTATGGAGGGGATGGCTCTTGGAGGCAGCCAGACAACTGGGAGCTCTGGAGAGGAGCCTGGGCAACACACTCCCACTGATGGTCCCCTTCCCCTGGAGCATGGAAAGCCCTCCTCCTCAGGAAGCCCTGATGAGGCAGCAGCTGAGCTCTGCCTGGCCCAGCAGAAACAGGGTTTGCCTTAATTAAAATACCATCCTCCCTCCGCATGGAGCGGGAGGGATGGTTACGAGCGAGCTGCTGCAGCGCCAGCATCAGGGTCAGGCCTCCATGGGTTTAAACACCTTCAGGAACACGCTGCCCTCAGATGAAACACAAAGCTGCCTTCATACTGCTATTTACAGACCTGCAGGCTAACCCAAAACCCAGCAAGCACCCCAGCACCTCCCAGGGAAGGCCTTTCCAGGATCACATCTACACTGGGGAGTCAACAGCTTTACTTGGCCCTAGATAAGAAGCCCCTTTGAGCTGTAAGAAATACTTCTGATCTCCTTCCCTGACAAGCTGTCACCTTTCACCACCGTTTTCTCCCCTCTAATTGGCCAGGATTAGGAAAGATCCCAGGCCATAAGCACATCTTCTCTAATTACCGAGGTGGCAGGGGCCAAGCTGCCCCGATGCCTGGCACTGCTGCACCGCCTGCTGCCGGCACTGCTTAGACAGCCAATTTAGCAGGCGGGTGCCCCTTTTGCTTTCTAGCCACGTGTCTTCTCCTCATCTTTATCTGCTCTGGGGACAGGTGTGGGAAGCAGAGACGTGGCACCCGCTGCTGTTGGTGACAGAGCCCCTTTTCAAAGGAGGCTGCTCCGCTGTTATTACCAACTCTCGGCCAAGTGGAATTGAGACATGAAGTAGATTTGTGCCCAAGATAATGGCATTTATTAGACAAGCTATTGAGGAGAAAACAAAAGCTAACAGTGGAGAGCCAGTAAGAGCAACGTTTAAAGAGAATCCATCAAGAATACAAAGAGGAGCAGTGTTAATAGTTGGTGCTTTCCTTCAAGGATTAGAAACCTTGAGCAGTCCCTTAACTATGCTGGCAGAGTGAAGGTGAGTGTCGTTCAGCATGAGGTGAAGAACAGCACAAAGTTGTCCACACCCTCCAACAAAGCCTCATTCAATCCCTTCCTTCATGGCCAGACTTGGCTGGGCATCTCTGCCCAGGGTGGCAGCCCTCAGCTCTCCCACAGCCCTTCTCCCTGCTTATATTAAACATCCTGTGATACCCCCAGCATAGAATGGAATGGAATGGAATGGAATGGAATGGAATGGAATAGAATAGAATAGAATAGAATAGAATAGAATAGAATAGAATAGAATTAACCAGGTTGGAAGAGACCTTTGAGATCATCAAGTCCAACCTCTCATCCAACATCATCTAATAACTAAACCATACCTAGGCCATATTCCCTTTCTAGGCACAAGGATATCATACTCCAGAGTGAAGATCCTGGGATGGCTGCTTCAGTCCCTGTTGTGGCACCCCATAGCCTGACCACAGCAGGATGAGGAGGGATGGATAATTTAGTCTCTGCACCCCCTTGGAATGCCTTGAAAATCATGGATCCATCTAGACTTTCCTACTGGACACCATTCTCTTCTCTCCTTATCAAAGGAGGTGTGTTCCTGCCAAATCTTTAATTAAAAGGAAAAAAATGTCTTTTTACTGGGGGGAAAAAAAAAAGTCTCACAAAGGATCTTCCCTTGCATGCTGGTTCACCACCAGCCAGCCTGAACCCACAGTGAGATTAGCTGGAGTCTGGTACAGTGCTTACACTCTAAGCCCCAGCAAAGGTTGGTTTTGGCAAAACACAGCAGCACAAGGCTGCTAAACGATTGTTGGTCTAAGTCCTTAGCAACTTATTCCTTCATCTTTCCAGCCCAGGTAAACAGCAGAGGAAGCCCCCAAATCCCCAGCCTCAAGGCCAGCACATGAGGATAGTTACTTTCACACCCTGATCTCTTCTTCCTAACCCTCCTCTCCCTCTATAGGATGATGCTCGAGGGCCAGGCTGGGGCAAGAGCCCTTGGTGCAGGGTGACGTAGTGGAGAGGGAGTGAAGGTGGGAGCACAAGGGCAGCCCTGCAGCCCAGCAGCTCCTGAGAAATGTATTGCTTGTGACACATTGTCAAAGTGAGATGCGCCTCATTAGTCAGAGCTGAAGCAAATGAAAGGGCTCCTTAGCCAATTAAAAAAATACATCAGGGATGCTCCACAAGGCTTCCCACCTCCCCTTCAGCCCCACTGGCAAGTGGGAAACCAAGGCAAGATGTAGCACAGACCCGAGTCACAGGTTCTCCCCTTCACCGGGGTGCTGAATCCCCCATTGGTAGCAAGCGGCAGTGGCCAGGAGCGGCCAGCAACCGTCGCACAGCCAGCTGGAAAAAGCACAGAGCTCGAGGAGCCACGCCTGAGACTCACAGAGTTTGAAAATGAGAGGTTTGCTTTCACAGCTCCTGGAGCGTTTTGTTTCCCAACTCTTGAAACAGAGCCCATTGACTCTCCTGAGTGGCATTCTCAGCTTAAAAAAAAACCAAACCTCTATTTTTAACAGACTTTTCCTCTTTAAATGACGTGGGTTTCCTTTGTGGGTTAAGTTGGGCTGGCACATGCCTGTTTCTGTTGGGGTTTGGGGGTATTTTTTTCTTCCTCTGTTGTGTTTTTTTTAACTCCAATATTTATCAGCCTTCGGTGCAGAGAGCACTACAACTTTTCTCCGGCTTGGCAGCCAGGCTGACCCTCTGGAGCTGTACATTATCATAGAATTGTCAGGGTTAGAAGGGACCTCAAAGATCAGCCAGTTCCAAACCCCCTGCCATGGGCAGGGACACCTCACGCTACATGAGGCTGCTCACAGCCGCATCCAGCCTAGCCTTAAAAACCTCCAGGGGTGAGGCTTCCGCCACCTCCCTGGGCAACCTGTTCCAGTGTTTCACCACCCTGATGGTGAAGAACTTCTTTCTTCCTAACATCCAATCTGAATCTACCCATTTCTAGTTTTGCTCTGTTGCCCTCCTTCACCCCAGCCTCCTCGTGCTACAGGCCATCAGCACCCTGGGGTGAGCCCATCCCAGATCCCAGACACATGGTGGATAAAGGGGTGCTCACAAGCATGAATGAGCATGAATGAGCATGAATGTGTGGACTGTGCCCTCCAGATATAGCCAGACAAAGCCTCCTAGCACTTGCAGCAGGGGCAAGGTGAACACAGGCAAAACAGGCAGAGGGGCCATTTTGATGCCAGCATTTTGATGCCAGCAGAGTATTGGTTTCCCTGTCTCAAGCCAGACTGAAACTCTGTCTCTGCTGCTCCCAGCCAGGGAGCAGCAGCTCCGGGGACAAAGCAGCGTTCTTGTCGTGGCCAGTTGTGGGGCTCCCTGCCTCATGGCTCCCTGGGCACACAGATACCCCTCCATGCCCTTGGCCCAGCCCCACACAGGCTGGACCCAGCCCAGCAGCTTTTCCCTGAATTAAACAATAAACAAGGAGCTGTCGCAGCTTTCCCTTACGCTGCAGTTCCTTATTAATCCCCACAGTAAACACAAAGGGTGGGGGGAAAATAAAACACAACTAACCCCAAAGGGATGCTTTCTGTTTAAAGATACAAATGGATGCTAAAAGCAGACAAAGGAGCCTGAGCAAATGCACGGCAGAAGGAGTGGGGAGCAGCCCATGAGCCCTGGCAAAGGAGGGAAGAGCAGCAGGGCTCCTGCCATCCATGCCAGGGAGCCATCACTGGCACCCAGGAGCCATCAGCTTCATGGGAAGGCTGCGGGGTGGCTTGGGCTGCACCATCCTGCCCCCCTTGCAGGGCCTGTCACCCTGGCCAGGGCTCTCAGAGGAGAGGCACCTCCTCACCACCAGCACACACACCCCAGCCCACACCCACTTTCTTCTCCCATCAGGTCCCCAAGGCTGAGCAGGTCAGTGGTTCCAGCAGCAGGAGTGGAGTGCAGCACCCCAGGCTCAGGGGATTGACTGAGAGCAGCAAAATCACAATTGTTCACCTGGGTACAGGCCAGGACACTGCAACTAACCCCCTGTGCCCAGTGAGTAATGCGGCACGACACTGCTTTAATGAGAAATGGTCATTTGAAGCTCTCACCAGCAGATTTCCCTCTCTCTATCCACTGTAGCTGCTTCCCATGCAGCGCACCCAGCTAATTAATTACAGAGCACAATCCAATCAGTCAGACCATCTTATTGCAGTTAAAGGTGTTTAAGAGATAATGCCATGAGGCTCCAGCTGGACTGGCCTGACCCCAGCCTTCAACCCCGCTGGGGTACTCAGGAGCTGCCACTGCTCCCACCAACATCCCAGCTCCAAACATGCTGAAAAATCCCTTCAGATGCTTTCACTTCTCCCTGTCTGCTGGGTTTATGAGTCTTTGGTGACTTCAATGAGACCTCTGCTGTCCCCTTCCACTCACACCTTGCCCCGGGGCAGCCCAGGCTTGCTGCTGCCTGCAGAGGACACATCAGCCTGGCTCCACACAAGTGCAGGTAAAGGAAATGCCACCTGCCTTACTTCTGCCTGCTCCAAGTTTGCTTTCAGTATGGCAGAAGGACAGATTTGAAGGCCAGATGCCAGCCTGTCTTCTCCTCACTGCTGTCAACACATGCCCCACATATGGTCAGCTGTGGCAGAGGCTGCCTCGAGGTGTTGCACACCACTGACGCTGATATGCCAGGGCAGCCTGATTGCTTCCCACCTTGCTGTACAGCTCTGTTCCACTTTCCCTGATGGTCCTCCAAGAACTGGGAGGTGATGGCCGCTGCTCAGCAGCAGAGACTGGCCTTGCTGGGGGTGGGCTTTGATGACAAGTGAAGATGGAAGGGTGACTAAAACAATGGGATGCTGGACAACCAGCCCCTTTACAGCTGTAATTGTTGGCTTTGATGTGCTGATCTCCATATGGGATGTTCTCAGCTTTGCAGGGATTTTTTGAATCTCCTCCCCAGGCCAGAAGTGTGGGATTTCAACCAAAACCCTAAGTGCTGAGGAGGTAGAAGTTATCAGACTCCTTTGACAAATGTGAGGGCTTGCATTAGCTCAGCCCATTTGGCCCTGGATCAAGCAGTGTCCCTCCCACCAGCCCTGGCAGGGGTTCATTCAGTGGGTACGCTTGGTATGTCACACAGCGCTTTTTCCTTATACACACCCATCTGAGGCCCAATCCTGACCATGAATCACCCTGCTGGTTCCCAAGCTTCTCACTGCAATGGTATTAAAGGAAAAAAAAACAACATGGCAGCAGATCCTGAGTGCCCCTGCAAAGTCTCGGAGTGTTTCCATTGCTGTGTGCCAGCTGCGCTCCCAGCCACCTTCTGTGCGATGCTGAAAGCAGCTGGTTCTGTGATTTACTGATCCTACCCTTGGTTAATTTTGCCTACCTGGGGTGAGGATAAGCTCTTGGATTTGCAAACATTTTGAGGATTGTGGGTTTAATTTATTCTTCCCCCCCCCCCCTCATTGTGTGTATCAAAAGCTCTTAATGCCTTGATCCCCAGCCCAAAGTCAAGGCAGGGGATATATATCAAGTCGAAATATGTTCTTGTTACAGGTGGCATCAAAAGCTTGTTGCAGTTGAAATGAGTGAGGGTTCTGCTGTCATTTGGTCCTGCTTGACCTCCAAGGAGAGGTGAAGAAGAGTCCTCACTCAAACCTCCAAAATGCCTTTTGTCAGGGACTTGGGCAACACAGCAAACACGGCAAGGGACATAAAGCTTCTTCTCAGAGCTGTCTTCAGCCAAGCCAGCCTTGGCCAGATATCCATCTGTCTTGCATCAGAACCAGCACCAGGCAGGCCACAGTGCTCAGCACCAGGAGCACCAGTAAGGTTGGCACCCAAACAACAACCTACAAGTTTTGCTAATGCAGGTATGTGAAGGAGGGCTGTGACTCCGGCAGGACGGAAGCAGGGCTGCAAGCAAACGGCTGTGTTCACCGAGCACAGATGGAAAGGTGACAGCTAATAACTGGGTCTTCCTGAAAACACTGTGTCTGGGCACCTCCAAAACTCACCCTCTTTCAAGGATGTTTTCTGAACATCTCCTTACAGCATCAGCAACAGACACCAGCAATTAGCAAGAAGAGCCAGAATTGACAGTGGTTGGTATGAATGAGACAGCACCAACCCCAGACCTCTAACACCAGCTGCTGGTACACATCGGTGGGAGCTGCACAAAGGGTTGGCTTGCCCCATCCAGCACTGAACTGAAATGCAGCTAAGTCATTATCTTGGACCCTAAACCAAGGACCATAACATCAATAACAACACAACACCACAGCTTCATTCAGAAAAGCAACATCACCACCTCCTCAGATGCACATCCCCTCCAATGAGCCAGCAGAGATGGGGCACACATTTTCTTTCCAACATCTGCCCTACACAGCCCTGGGAATGCTGAGGCATGAAGACAGAGGAGAGCTCAGCACATCTGGATGAACAATCAGATTAAATATTTCCTGGTGCATCCCAGACTAACACGTTACAGGGTATGGCTGCAGAGAGGCCTCATTTTGTGGTAGCAATATGTCCACAGTGGGATGGCACAGCTGGAGGACCATATGGAGGAACTTCTGCTCTCCAAAACACATCCAGCTCCAGGGGCCAACGGGTGTGGCATGGGCTGGACAGCAGAGAAGGAGACAGATGCATCCATGCATCCCAGCACTGCAGCCCTGGCAGGGTGGGGACATCCCCTGTGGGTGCTGTGCTCCCCTGCCACAACTGTCTGGAGAGGGAAGAGGTTTTTCTGCATGGAGACAGAGAAATAAAAATCTTCAAATGCTTATCTTGAGAGCTCCTGTAAAGCAAATCAGTGATTTTGGCAGGTGGAAGGAGAAGAAGCTGTTCAATAAACCCTCAGGCCATACCACCTTACATGCCCAGAAGACAGCTCCAGAGTGCCCTGGTTCTGGAGGCAGTTCCCTGGTTCTTGGCTCACCAGGCACCCCACACAACAGGGCACATCTCCTGATGGTCCCACAAGGACTCCCTTGGGGACTGACTAAAAAGATAAGCAGAAATGAAGTGATGCTGGAAAACTGTCAGCCCCTCAGAGGACAGCACTGTCTTGAGGTTGTGCTACTAGCCCAGAACACTTACTCTGCACCAAGATCCCAGAGCAACACACCAGAGAAAGTTCTTAGCCTTCAGCATCCATCTTCCCTTTGCCACAGCTGTAGCAACAGGATCGCTGCTGGAGCCTGCACTGTCCCATTTTCTGCACCCTGATGTGAACCCTTCTGAGGAGCCACCAATTAAACCACTGAACTGCTTGCAGCTCAGCCTCCCATGCATGAAAACGTCCTGTTATTTCACACCTGCTAAGAGCTGTGTCCCAGCAGATTTATCTTGAACTGACACTTGAGGATAATTAAACCCCTCTCTCTCTCCTTGGTTAGCAGCGCAGCAGATAAAAGGAGAGCCCTGAGGCTCTCCAGTCGCTGTTGCAGTGGGTTGATCCTGTACAAGTCAAGGAACATGAGACGAGACTCAGTTTCTAAACAGAGACATGGGCTGGGGGGGGCAAGGGGACAGCTTTGCAATTCACCCTAGTTTGGCAGGGAAGATGAGCAAGATGTAAGGCTCATGCAAGCAGCTTCCCTAGCAGGGCAGATCAGCTGATGAATGGAGGGTTGGGATTGCATCGAAGCCCCCTTGCCATCTATCATTGAGCCTTGGTCCCTAGCGGTCCAGCCATGATGGCCCAAGCACCCTTTTCCCCTGCTCCAAGCTGCCCAAGGGAGGGACTGGCTTTCATTGCACGTACCACTACTGGCAGCACTGGGCTCCAGTTATCCCCTGGAGTCAGCCCAAAGTTAGCTAGTTTGGGGGAGTGGATGGCAAGGTGGGCACGCAGCCAGCCTGCCCGCAGCCCCGCGCCAACCTTTGCCCGTCTCCCGTGCGTGCTGCCTGAGGTTACTGGATGCATCGAACCTCAAAGCCGAGCTTCGATCGCGGCGGGTTTGAGGTTGGCTCTGAGCAGCTGCCATCACTCCGGGCTGGGCCTCCAGCAGCTCGGGCACTGGGCTGACAGCTGGGGGTGTCGAGAGCCTGGTGACCCCCACCTGCCCCAAAGAGCCTTTGGAGACCCTTCCCTGCGAGGGAGCCTGGTCCCACTTTGCCGAGTGATGCTCTGAGGAGCTGCAAGTCTCCAGAGAGCTTCTCCCCGCTTCCTCGGAGGGATGGATGCCAACGCACACACACACACCCCGCAAATCCCCATCCCCATACCAGTTACCTCCGAAGGTTCGGGCGACGGTAGGGCGAGACGCGCCGCTCTGCAGCTGGATTCGGCTCCGCGGGGCTCGGCGCATCCTCCGCCGTTCGATCGGGTTCCTTCGCCCCGTTTTCCCGCTTTTCTCTCCGTTTAGCTCCGCTCTCCCCCGCTACGGCTGTCCCCCGACCCCGCTCCAACGGCAGCGGCGGGGGCGAGCGCATACCCCGGGGCTTACGGCTGCTGCCGGTTTCAAGGCTCCGGGCTCGCAGCCGCGGTACCGGGAACCTCCCGCAGCAGCAGCAGCAGCAGCAGCAGCAGCAGCCGCCGCCGTACCAAAGTGCCCCGCCCGCCTCCCGCCCTCCTCGCTTTCCTCTGCGCCCAGCCCGGTGACAAATCATGGCTGGGATTGCTTTAAAGGCAGAGCGCTCGGATAAGCAGCCTAGGTAAGGGGGTGCTGCTTAGCACTCACCCCTACCACCCTCTGGGGTTGTTGGTCAGTCCCCCCCCCCAGTCTCCTTTGGGTGCTGGGTATGTGATGTGGCTAAGTCCCGACAGCTCGATGCACTGATGCATTTGAAGCCATCGGTGCTTCAAGCTGTTGGAGCTCAGCCATGCCCTCCAGTGCAGCCCTCACAAAGCAAAACACCAAGAGACTGCTCCCACAGCAACCTAGCAAACAACCCAAGGTCAGTATAAAACCTTGGATCCCTAAGGAAAAAAGGAGCTGGTTGTGGCTGGGGCAGATTATCTGCTGCCCTGCAGCTTCCCAGTGAACCACAGTACTGCCCCAGTCAGAGGACGCTAAGACAAGCTGCCCCCCAGGCAACACAAGCAGCCTGTGCTTTGCTAGAAGGGGCAGTCCAAGGGAAATTTTATCCATATGGTACCTCAGGAGAGTCTGAAGGAAGCCATAGGCTTTCTTGGTACTAAAAATCCCACCTGGAGACTCTGTAGTGCCTGGCAGCCCAGCTTGCCCATGGAGGAAGGTCCTCTCCTCACTCCTCACTGCACCTCATACCCAGATAACACCCATGGCCTTGCAAGAGCATCCTCAACCATTTCTCTGCAAGATAAATTTACCCAATGTCCTGTTCACAAGCCTCTACACCCAGCATGGGCCACCCAGCACAGCAGCTATGCCAGAGTTCCCTCCTTGAGCAGCCCTTGCCCCGCCTGCAGCCCTCCTTTAATGTTCATGCATAAAACCCATTGCTACGGGGTGCTTGGGATGCTCTGTTGCAGAATTGCAGGATGATTGAACTGTTCATTGCTCTGATTCTAGATCCAAGTTTATCCCCTGGCTGGGTTTGCCTTGTCCATTCCCAGGACTGGGGGGGAGAGGAGCCACCAAGAGGTTGGGCTTCCTTCCCAAAAGCTGTGCTTTAAGCCCCCTTCCCAAAGCTGCCATCCTGTCATGCTCTCCCTTCAGATACCATCAGATGTTTTCATTTTCTCCTGCCAGCATTATCCTCATCCTTATTCAAGGGAGAACCCTTGCAGGTCTGTGGGTTTTAATGAAAGCTGGGATTCTCCTCACACGGTCACCTTATCTCTGCTTGTCTTGCTGGAATGAAGCTCTGCGTTGGGTGAGGTTTTGCTGAGCAGCCCCAGCTGGGCAGCCCCTGGATGGGAACACGGCCCTGGCTCACAGCACCCACTGCCCCAAGGAAACTACAGCAAGGGCAGGCAGAGCTGGGAGCTGGCACAGGCAGAGGTGCCAACAGCTCATTCAGGGGTGCAGAGCTGGGAGCAGGGCACTGCGCCCAGGCTCCGCTGCCCAGCCCCGGCTGCAGCAGGAGTGTGGGCAGCGCCCCTGCGTGCCTGGAGCCGCCGTGCCGACACTGGCTGCTTTCACTCCTGATTTCTCACCCTCTGTACCAGAACCGGGCGTTGCTATGACCTTTGAGGCTCCATCCAGTGGTCGCTTCCATCAGACGCTTTTGTGTCTTACTGCGATCCTAGGCACTGTGCCAGGCTCCAAACGTGCTGAGGGCGGGGAACATCTCTCCTCCAGTTTCAGGAAGGAGATACAGCATCCTAGAAAGCCCTGCCCAGGTGCCAGGATTTGGCCTAGAATGATTCCTATCCCGTTAACACTGAGGTAAGTGAGAAAGGAAAATCCACCTGATAGGAGGATTGTAAAGTAATTACTGCATAATGTTAGTAATGATCCTATTCCAGCTCTGCTTATTATTACAACAAGCTTTGCTCTAGTCCACCATGATGTGCTGCATAAAGCAGCTATCTCCTGAATCTGATTTCCTGTTTGGAGATGATCTCTAGCTGAGAAATTACCTGCTCTCAAAACTGATTAGAGTCCTCATCAGCACATTCTTCACCCATCCTTTAGGCAGGCCCTAGAATATACAAGGAACTCAGAACTATTCCATGCAGGAGCTAAAATCTGGAGCTGGTGGCCCAGCTGTGTGCCATTTCCAGAGAGACCCCAGAAAAAGCAGTAATGGCAGCAGGTCACCAGCCAGAATCTGGGTGCTGTGATCTGCCTCACTCAGGTGAGGGCAGATGCCCCTGTGGTACTTTCCCTGCTGGTGGCCAGAACTGGCTGCCTGTGGCTCATCGTCTCTTCCACTCCTGAACACTTTGGTGGGCTGTCCCAAGCTCTAGGGACCTGCCAGCCCCCAAGCACAGAGAGGCTGGTGTTGGCTGCACCTTCCCTGGGAAACTGGGGACTTCAAGGGATGCCAGCAGCACATGGTGTGCTCAACACACGCAAGGAACCCACACTGAACAAGACTCCCACCTCAGGCCCTGCAGTTGCAGGCAGCTGGCTTTCTGCTGTCTTCACACACTGGTCCAGTTCCATTTGGAAAGCAATGAGGGATTTTTCCTCCACTGCTTCCCATGGCTAAAAACTGTCTCTCAGCTCCCATGGTTAAAAATTGTCTCCTAATTTCCAGCCTGCATTATCCAGTTTAAACCTATTTGTTCTTGTGCCAGCCCAGTCTTTTAGCTTAAACAGCTCCTTTCGGTACCTGGTGCTTACCTGCTTGGTATATTTATGGAGAGTAATCACATCCCTGCTTTGCTTTCCCTTTGCTGGGCTAAACAAGCCAAGTGCTTTCAGTCTCATCTCCTCAGGCAGGCTCTCCATTCCTTCCATCATGCTAATAGTCCTTTTCTGCCCGTGAATTCATCTTGCTGGCAGACTGGCCACTGTGGCTCTGTGCTTCCAATAGCACCTCCCAGTGCCCAGCACAGCCACCAGGGCCCACTCCACCTCCATTGATACCACCCTGAAGCAGGTGACCACACCTCCAAGCACTTTATGCCAGCTTTCCCCATGTCAAATTGTCACCTTAACGAGGTGACATTGGCAGGAGACCTTGTCTTGTGTCTGCTGAATGTCTGCCCAGCTGTTGGCCATCCCAACCTGCTGCCAGCTCTTGCCTTCCTCTCTGGCTGACAGCCAAGGGGTTGGGTGCTCCTGCATGCCAGAGAGGGCTGGTGTCTCTCCTCTCTGCTGCACTGCAATGGTGTCCACACAGAGCTCTCCCACAGAGGGGGGTTATAAACACCAGTAGCCTTAAATGAAACTCAGCAGAGGACTCACAGACTCATCCCACTAAACACAAGAGGGAGATGGCATCACCATGCTCTGGTGGTCACTAATAACTTTACCTCTCCTGTGCTACTCTCAGCAGAGATAAACCTCCAGTGTCTGATGAGCCAGAACAGAAATATCCACTGGCTCTCCATTCTCTTCTATTTTTGCTGCAAGCTGGTTAACCCTGAAATCCAATTACTGCTCATTATTCAGTGGAACTTGCCTCTTATCAAATGGACAGATTGCATGGCCACTGTGCTGACTCCAGCTGCTAATGGAGCTGCAAATTACTCCTGCCATGCTGCTAGGCCCATAGGTGTGAAGCTGGGGGTCCTGCTCCAGCACTCCCCACACACGAGGGGCTCCAGGATGCTCCTACCCCTGCACCCCCTTTCCCAGGCTGCCCATTGCTGCACACTGGCCAAAGGCTAATGCAACCAGAGGCCTCCTGGAGCTGCAGGCTGGGCTCTCGAGGCTGCTGTGGCATGCCATAGAGTCATAAAACCATAGAATCATCGAGTCCAACTGTTGACCTGACAGCACCATGGCCACTAAATCATGTCCCAAAGTGCCATGTCCACACATTGTTTGAAAATCTCCAGGGACAATGACTCCACCACCTCCCTGGGCAGCCTGTTCCACTGCCTGACCACTCCTGCAGGGAACAATTTCTTCCTAACATCCATCCTGAACCTCCCCAGCAGAATTTGAGGTCATTTCCTCTTGTTCTATAATGATACTAGGGGGAAGAGACTAACCCACACTTGGCTCCAACCTCCTTTCAGGGAGTTGTGGAGAGCAAGAAGGTCTCCCCTCAGCCTCCTTTTCCCCACAATAAACCACGCCAGTTCTCTCGCCAGCTGCTGCTCACCAGTGCTGTTCTCCAGACCCTTCCCCAGCTTCATTGCCCTTCTCTGGCCACACTCCAAGACACACTCCTTCATGTAGTGAGGGGTCCAAGACACACTCCTTCATGTAGTGAGGGGCCCAAAACAGAGCCACACCCAAAGAGTGGCTGTCAATGGGTCCATGTCCCAGTGGAGGCCAGTGACAAGTGGAGTCCCTCAGGGATCAGTCCTGGGACCAGTCTTGTTCAACATCTTTGTTGGTGCCATGGTCAGTGGCATTGAGTGCACCCTCAGCAGGTTTGCTGATGACACCAAGCTGTGTGGTGCAGCAGACAGGCTGGAGGGAAGGGATGGCATCCAGAGAGACCTCAACAGGCTGGAGAGGTGAGCCCATGACAACTTTATGAGTTTCAACAAGACCAAATGCAAGGTCCTACATCTGGGTCAGGGCAATCCCAAGCACCAATACAGGCAGGGCAGTGACTGGCTTGAGAGCAGCCCTGAAGAAAAGGACCTGAGGGTTCTGGGGGATGAGAAGCTCATCATGAGCCTGCAGTGTGCACTTCCAGTCCAGAAAGCAAATCACATCATGGGCTGCATCAAGAGAAGCATAGCCAGCGGGTCAAGGGAGGTGATTCTTCCCCTCTACTCCATTCTGGTGAGACCCCATCTGGAGTACTGCATCCAGTTCTGGAGCCTCTATTACAGGAAGGATCTGGATGTGCTGGAAGGTGTCCAGAGAAGGGCCACGAGGATGATTAGAGGGCTGGAGCACATCTCCTATGAGGACAGACTGAAAGAATTGGGGCTGTTCAGTCTGGAGAGGAGAAGGCTCTAAGGACCTTATTCTGGCCTTCTGGTATCTGAAGGGGGATACAAGCAGTCTGGGGAGGAACTTTTTAGGGTGTCAGTGAGTGATAGGACTAAGGAGAATGGGGGGAAAAAAAGTAGAAATGGATAGATTCAGACTGGATGTTAAGAAGAAGTTCTTCCCCATGAGGGTGGTGAGACACTGGCACAGGTTGCCCAGGGAGATGCTGGAAGCCTCCTCCCTGGAGGTTTTGAAGGCCAGGCTGGATGTGGCTGTGAGCAACCTGCTGTAGTGTGAGGTGTCCCTGCCCTTGGCAGTGGGGTTGGAACTGGCTGATCCTTGAGGTCCCTTCCAACCCTAACAATTCTGTGATTCTATGATTCAAGGTGTCCTGGCCCTTCAGCCCAGCGTTGCGCCTGGAACCCCCTGCCCAGCCAGCCGCAGGTGCCACGGGCCGGGCGTGCTCCCCAGCACTAGGCAGAGCTCGTTGGCTGGCTGCTCGGAGGAGTCACGCAGGCTGAGCCTGCGACAAGCAACCTTTCAGCTCAGGGGATTACGGTGCACGGTGTGAAATGCAAGGGGCTGATCCCAGCGTGCTGTGGATTAGCCTGGGAAGCTCGATGTGCTGGAGAGGCTGGCTCCCTGCGCTAGCACGGGAAGCAGGCACACAGCCAAGCCCCAGCGCTGCCTCATTCACATTCGGCGCTGAATTCAGCAGGTGGGGAAAGGGGGTGGGGGGGGAAGGCTTTGCAGTTTTCTTTGCTGATTAAAGTCATGGCACAGCAAGTTTCACCTACGCTCATTAGCAAGAGGGGAGGGAGGGAGGATGTTCCCAGCAGCAGCTGCTGCCGATGCTCTCCTGGCACCAAAGAAGCAGCTGGGTGCAGACCAAACCTCCTGTCCTTGACCCTGTACTGCACAGGCTGGATGAGGCCCCGAGGACCTCACCTACATGCTTTGCCCTGCAGTTTTCCACCTTCCTCCCCATGATATTAGCCCACCCTGCTACGATGGCCTCAGGGACAGTTTCTCAGGTCAGCCTGGTTTAAATAAGCCCCACAGCAGTCTCTCTCTCTTGCAGACCATCCATGAGTCCTTCTCCACGACAGTTTAGGCTCATCCTCCTCCAAGGCAGGTGATAGAAATGGCAGGGGGTGCTCCAGGCAAGGTCTTCTGGAGCTGTTGGACGTGCATGCCACACTTTCTGGCACCCATCACTGCATCATCACAGGGCTGCTGATGAGGCCTGCCAAGCTGCCTCCCTCCCTCTCTTCCTGCTTCCCATGTGCTGCCTGCAATATCCTCTAGTTTCTATTCTACTGGACCAAAGGGTGATCCAGCAGGGATGTGGACCAGCCATGGGCACACGACCGCATCACAGCCTCATTAACGGAGTGACACAAAGCCCAGCTCACACTGCCTGCAGCAAGACCAGGGACACAAAGCTATGCCATGCAATGGGAACCCTGGTCTTAACTGTCCAATTCAGTCCATACTGCCTCATCATGAGCACCGAGGAGCTGCTGCTGTCATCTCTGCCCTGCTCTCCCTGGATGTAGCAGTCTTTTATTCATTGCACTGGCCTCCTGTGCTCCTTCAGAGAGGTGCTCATGTGAAGTGCCATCCACTCACACTCAAGGCTTTGTGGCTGCTGGCAGGAGAACAGGAGCAGGACCAGTGTGACAGATGCTCAGGCAGGATCATCCCCAGGAAGCCACATTCCAGCCCCTCCACACAGAACCAGATGCAGGAAGACAGCAAAGCAGGAGCTGGAGCCTCAACTGAGTAGGGCATGTGAGGAGCAGTGGCTTGAGGTCCCCTGGCTCAGCTCTGTCCCTAGAGGGCTCTGATTTGGGCATGCCTCATGCCCAGAGACAGGCAGGCAGTCAGAGCAGGTACCAGGAGCTGAGCACAACCCAGTCCTTCACTTTCACTCTTTGCTGCCTTGTCAACTACCCTTGTACTGATTAGAGCTGATTAATTCCCCTGGCCACCTTCCCAGTTGGTTAAAGTGATTAGCACCTTGGTGAACAGCACTGGTGAATCCCATCAGTGGTCTCCCCCCCTATCATGGGGGAATTGGTCTGCACCTGCTTGCCAGGCACCCACAAGCACAGAAAACTGTGAGGTACCACCCTGGACTGCTGTGGGATCCAGCAGTTTCTCCTGACTCAGGTCTGGTGCATGCTCTCCATCCCTGGCTTGGCTTCCCCCTGCTTCTGCCAAAGGTGGAGAGCTTCCCAGCAAGCCACTGGAAAGGGCAAGGGGAGAAAGAAGACGATGAAACCCCAGCAAGGGAAATATTAAACATAATACCCAGTAAGTTAATACACAAGAAAAGAAGACAGGTTTAAAATTAACTCATGACACTGCTAGGCTTTCAAAGCCATTTATCTGCCCCACAGGTCCTACAGTATCCTGTGGAAAATGGCTTCTGCTTGGCTGCCATCAGAGCCGTAACAGAGAGCACCGGAGCTGCGCGGCGGCCGCTGAGGGCTGGCAGGAGACACCTGAGCGTGCCCACAGCTATGTGCAGGGCTGGGTAATTGCACATGCAAAACGTTGGGCTGTGACAGCAAACAGGACGATTGAGCAGAGAAATGGGAATCCATTTCCATGCACAATTACCTGGGTGGGGGGTGTGGGGGGAGGGCTGAGCTCCAGGAGATGACAGGGCTCGGTCTCCCCCTGCTTCCCTGTCCCCCCGGCCCGAGTGCTGCATGTGGCCTGAGATGCCTCCTCCTCCTCTCCCTGCCTGTTTCCCTGGGGAGCAGGGCACTTCCATCCTCCCTGGAACCGGGGGATGCTGTGCTGAGATGGATGAAGCCTGTGCTCATTACTAGGTTAGCCGTGGTTATGGAGCAGATGCTGAATGAATGAAGCTGGTCTTGGGGGTGGGGGCAGAATTCACTGGGGAAAAGGGCAGGGAAGGAAGCAGAGAGCCTGAGCCCCCTCATTTGGGAAGCAGCTATGATCAGGCAAGGGTCTCAACAGAGTCTCTCTCTTATTCAGGAATTGCCATTCATGGGTCTGATGAGCTGGAGCTGGTTTGTAATAGATGATAGTAAATAAAAATGCAAGGAAGGTGGGGGGGGGGGGCGTGAAATAAAAGCCCAGCCCTTATTTTCTTCCCACTGCCTCCCCTTGAACTGGCAAACAAAAGCTAAGCTGCATGGCAGGATGCTCAGCCCAAGCTACAGAGAAGAGGCTGGTGCCAGGGGCAGACGGTGCACTCCCAGGGGGCTCTTCATGTCAGAGGCTCAGTTCAGTGCTGGCTCTACCGAGGGGCATAGCACAGCCCAGGCCAGCAGAGAGCCAGGAGCTGCCTTTGTCTCGGTTCCTGACCACCAGCTCTACTGCACTACAGTTCCCAGCAGCCTGCAGGAGCATCTCTGCCTCCTAAAGAGGCACTGAGCAGGATGCAATCGATGAGGCACGGGCTCATGGGGGTGGTTGTGGATGCGGTACCAGGAGCTTTTAAGGCCAGGGCAAAGGGCAGGAGCATGGCTAGGGGCATGGTCAGCAGGGCTGTGGTTAGCAGGCCAGGACCAAGGGCAGGGTGAAGTAGTCATACCTAGCCCTCTCCCACCTCCTCCCAGGGTGATTGTGATACTCTGCTTTGCCCTTCAGCAACCAGCATCAGTTGCTCCACTGGCTGAGCAGGGAGAGAAGATGGCCCTGGATGGGCTAAGAAAGGCTTCTCCTGGCCCAGTGTAGGGACCTCAACATGGGGGGCCCCTCTGTGTCCAGGCTGAAGCCTCTCCCAAGCGCTCTGGAAACAATGACACTGTGGCACCGGATTCATGTCACGGCAGATTCACATTGGAACTACTGGAAGGAGACAGCCCCCAAGCCCCCTCCACACGTGCCTCTGGTTATCACATCTTCCCTCCCAGGAGCACCAGCCCTACTTTTCCCCATTCATAATTCAGCCTGACACAGCCCAGCAAAAATCAATTCACTCTCATAAGAAAGTGCCAAGGCAAATTATTTCCTAAAGCCTTCGACAGGGCTTACTTCTCTCCCAACGACTGTATCTTTGGTGTTGAGTCCTAAATTACAGATTAACCCTTTGAGCTCTTCCAATTTGCTGGAGAGCCCAGCCGGATGGGTGACTGATGAAGCCATCATCAAGAGCACCTTGTTGCCTTATTGCCCATCCATCAGGGGCTGGGTCCATCTAGCTGCCTACACGCGAGTCCATCCATTGTCTTGCCCTAAATCATCCCCCTAGGAATGCAGCTGGCTGTGCAGCCCTCACCCTGCGACCTTGTCAGGGGAATGAGCAAGGCAAGGGCTGGGTTATTTGTGGCAGGATGCTTCAGATGTTTGGGGTAGCCTTCCCCAGAGCCCCCCAGCTGGTCTTTCTCAAGGCATTTTGTGGCCATCAGAGGAAGGACATTTTTCTTTTTCACAGTGTCTTGGTAAAGTCATCATCAGGAAAACCCAGCACCGGAGGAGATAATGAAGCTCTTCTTTCCTTGCAAGGTTGCTGACTACAGTACCTTGGATTATTATGTGGCCTTTTAAACTCATTAAGATAACCATTTCCCAAGTACAGAAAGCAGGAAGGAAGTTTAAAAAAAAAAGAAATGATGGGGGTTGGGGTCTTAGGGGTAGGGGCTGAGAAGTCCTTGGGAGCACCCTCAGCAGAGCATCGTGGTGGGGGCTGTCACCCCTGGCCTGAGCAGATGCTGGAGGACAACATTAGACTGCTGAAAGAGCTCAATGAAAAGGCTTTTCCCAGCCTTTCCCAGACTGCAAAGGATGGAAATCAGAGGGAGATGATGAAAGAGCAAATCTAATAAAAGGAGTTTTAATCAGGGAATATATATATATATATATATTAAAAAAAAGGGAGGGGGTGCAGGTCAGAGTTGTAAACTAGGTGGAAATCAGCCCCTTCGTTATCACAAACACCTGATTGGAACTTAATAGTATTTGACATTTCATTAATTTAAACCAGGAGTCTCGGGAATAGAAAGAGAAAAAGAAAGAACATTATTAATTTTAAAGACCTCCTCCCGGAAGGGCTCACACTGGAGAAGAGAGAAACCTTAGAAGAAAATTGTTTCTTTATATTTCCCTCACTTTCCTCCTCTGTCTCTTCTCCTCCAGCTGGGGAAGAGCGTGACAGCCATTCGAAACACAGGGCCAAGCCCCCTGGGCCTTTCCCAGCCCCAGGCAATGAACATGAAAAGGCCAGGCCGGTATTGAGTGTCCCACGGGGATGGCTGCAGGGTGGGATACAGGATTGTCCCTACAGCCACCCGGGCACAGACCGGCCAAAGCCACACGCTGTTAGGAACTCACGGCCGGGCTTGCCTACAGCTGCTGCCCGAAGGCGTCCGTCTGTCCCGCATCCACCAGCAGAGGAGGCAGTGAGGACTGAAATAGTCATGCCCCAAGCTGACGGCATCCTGAGCAGCTGAGGGGAGGGGGACAGCATCGCCCTGCTCGCCCGGCACGGAGGAGCCGAAGGCGAAGCTGCCAAAAATAAACCGATTCAGGCCACCGTCTCTATTGTGAGGGCAGATGGATGGCGCTGGGGCTGCGCTTGAAAAGGCACATCTAAAAGGATGGAATTAAAGAGACTTGGGAGGAAAGAGAGGCTTTCTGCTGAAACTGACGTGCTGCTTTGCAGATAAGGCTTCTGCTGGCCACCCCTCAGCTCTGTTTGGCAAGGGGAAGAACCCATCCCAAACGCTCCCCCAGATGCCTTCAGCAGTGGGAAGGTGCCTTCCCTCGCTGCCCTCCAGCTTCCACCAGCAACTTTTTTCCTCTTTTCTTGTCTTTTAGTTTTTTAAGAAAAGCTCCAGAGCTCTTGCCCTGCTGTTCTAAGAGACTTCACTAATCCCAGGTGATTACTTCAAAGGACGTTTGAAATTGTCATCTTTAGCTCCCCCCCTCCCCCCCCCCCTCCGTTTCGCGGCAGCTGTGCATCGTGGTGCCCGAGAAGGCGCCCGGCTGCCTGCGGGGCAGCCAATTTAGCTTCATGTATTTTGACTGCTTGCTCAAGTCCTGCTATTGATTTTTCTGCTGGGTCCAGCTGAGAATTCTGCTTATTATTAAAAAAAAAAAAAAAAAGTCACAGCCAGGGCAGAGCTGCACCACCCAATGCCTGCTTCCAGAGACCAGGCTTCTACCTTCCCTAAGCACTTCTGGAGAGCAGCACAGAGGAGAGGGACCTGGGTGTCCTGGTGGATAAAAGGATGACCATGAGCCAGCAATGAGCCCTTGTGGCCAAGAAGGCCAAGGGTATCCTGGGGTGTATTACACAGTATCACAGTATCACCAAGGTTGGAAGAGACCTCAAGGATCATCGAGTCCAACCTGTCTCCACAGACCTCATGACTAGACCATGGCACCAAGTGCCACATCCAATCCCCTCTTGAACACCTCTGGGGATGGCGACTCCACCACCTCCCTGGGCAGCACATCCCAATGATTAACAACTCACTCGGTGAAGAACTAGTAGGTCGAGAGAGAATCATAGAATAAACAAGGTTGGAAAAGACCTCAAAGATCATCCAGTCCAACCTGTCACCACAGACCTCATGACTAGACCATGGCACCAAGTGCCACGTCCAGTCCCCTCTTGAACACCTCCAGGGATGGTGACTCCACCGCCTCCCTGGGCAGCACATCCCAATGGCTAACAACTCTCTCTGTGAAGAACAACTCTCTGTGAAGAGCGAGCTTCCATTCCCCCTCTACTCTGGCCTGCTGAGGCCACATCTGGAATATTGTGTCCAGTTCTGTGCCCCTCAGTTCAAGAAGGACCTCAAGGAACTGCTTGAAACAGTCCAGCACAGACCCACAAAGATAATGACTGGAGGTGTTTAGGAAGAGACTGGATGGGATGCTTGGTGCCATGGTTTAGTTGATTAGATAGTGTTGGATGATAGGTTGGACTTGATGATCCCAAGGTCTTTTAAAACCTGGTTAATTCTATTCTATTCTATTCTATGCTATGCTATGCTATGCTATAATGAGAGAAGTGGAACATCTCCCGCCTGAGGGAGCTGGGGGCTCTTTAGCTTGGAGCAGAGGAGACTGAAGGGTGTCCTCATTCCTGTTGATAAAGATGTGCAGGGCAGTGTGGGGAGGACAGAGCCAGGCTCTGCTCAGGGATGACCAATGACAGGACAAGGGGCAGTGGGGGCAAGCTGGAGCAGAGGAGGTGTCACAGGAATGTAACAGAAAGCTTCTTCATTGTGAGTGTGACAAAACACTGGAGCAGTCTGCCCAGAGAGATTGTGGAGTCTCCTTCTTCAGAGACATTCCAAACCCACCTGGATGCATTCCCATGTGACTTACTCTAGGTGATTCTGCCCTGGCAGCAAGGATTGGACTTGATAATCTTTCAAGGTCCCTTCCAACCCCTAACATTCTGTGCTTCTGTGAGTCCTGCCACCCCAGGGGTGCTTTGCTTTCAGGGCTGCTGGAGTGGTAGGACATGTTAATAAGGACCTTGGAGGCCTGGACAGTAAGTTATCCATAGGACAGTAGCATACCCTCGTGGACAAGAAGGCCAACAGTCTCCTGGAGTACATTAAGAAGAGTGTGACGAGAAGGACAAGGGAGGTTCTCCTCCCACTCTGCTCTGCCCTAATGAGACTGCATCTGGAGTATTGTGTCCAGTTTTGTGCTTTCCCAGTTCAAGAAGGACAGAGGCTATGAGGATGATGAAGGGACTGGAACATCTGTCTGATGAGCAAAGGCTGGGAGACATGGGGCTGTTTAGTCTGGAGAGGAGAAGACGGAGAGGGGATCTTATTAATGCATCTAAGTATCTAAAGGGTGGAGGTCATGAGGGTGGGGCTGGGCTCTTCTCAGTGGTGCCCAGTGATAGCACAAGGGGCAATGTGTACAAGCTAGAACAAGGGGGGCACAGGGGGGATGTCACTTGAACTTAAAGAGAAACTTCTTTGCTGTGAGGGTTCTGGAGCACCGGAGCAGACTGCCCAGAGAAGTTGTGGAGTCTCCTTGTCTGGAGACTTTCAAAACCTGCCTGGATATCTTCCTCTGTGACCTGCCCTAGGTGATCCTGCTTTTGGCAAGGGGATTGGACTCGATGATCCCCAGAGGTCCCTTCCAACCCTTACCATTCTGTGATTCTGTAATAAAGGAGAGACATTTCCCTGGCTTCCCCAGGGCTTGCTGGTAGCCAGTGATTACCTGTGTCCCTGGCACATGCCCTGTCTAACAGCAGGAGCTCTCACCTGCTTTCAGCATGGATCATTTTAGCACTTCAGCCCTCACTTTATCTCTTCAGCCAAGGACTTCATTTGCTGCCAATGAAGCTGGTGGATTCAAGAGCTGGGCCAGGTTACTTGCCTTTGGGCAGATGTTCAGTGCTACTCAGCCTGCTGAAAATGGAGAAATAATAGGAAAAACAATCATTTCCACGCTGAGCCCTTCAGGAGCCTCTTGTGCCAGCTTCTGATCTTGCCATCTCAGTGCTGGGCTCCCCATGCCCAGCAAACATCCCCCGCTGTGACACCAGTTAATTGGGTTTTACTTCTTGGAGCTCTTAGACAAGCCCAGGGAGGGGTAAGGAGGCACCAGAGATGCTGAAACCACCCCGTGATGGCTTTGGCTTTTGTTCTCTTTTATTGCAGCCTTCTGACAAAGAAGAAACACAAAAGGGATATTTATGAGCCCTACCAGCAGTGGGTTTGGCTCTGGGCTGTGTTTAAAGCACCTCCGTTGTTTCCCAGCATTAACTGCCTCCAAGATATTTACAGTGTTTGACAGCTGGAGACTGTGCCAGGTTAAAGTGCCTGCTTGCTTCCATGGGCAACCTGCACCTCAGGGATAAGGCTTTGGTAGGGGACACAGGAGGACAGCTCCTGGCTGAAAGCATGGCCATCTCTCCACCAAACCAGGTCACTCTCTCCAAATCGCTGTGTTGGCAGAGCCAGGAGGAGCTGGGGAGAGATGCTAAGCACTGTCTGTGTTATACCAAGGTATTCCCAATTTAGTCCCCTGCTTCACACACAGGTAATGGGGTGGTTGGGGTTCAGCAGATCCCTGTTTGCCTTTACTCTCCTTCCCATCCCTGCTATGGATCTGCCTCATTTCTCCTTCTCTCCGACGCGCGCTTTATCTCGTGTTTATTCTTCTTCGCCACTTTTGCATCCTATTCATCTGTCTCTCTTTCCGTCTCATCTCCCCCATCCTGAAAGGCTTGTCAAGAGAAGAAAGAGGCAGCCCAGCTTCTCCCAGCTCTATTTACCAAATAAGGCCTGAAGTCAGGTTTTATTCAAGAAAAGGAAAATGAACTGGATGCAAGTAGGCCAGGAGCAGCACCCGCGAATAAAAAGGATGACGGCAAAGAGAAGGCTGAGCCCTGGCTGAGGGGAAGCAGAGCATCCCCTGGGGATGCTGGACACAAGCTCCTTGCCAGGCCCAGTGCAGGGGAAACCTCCAGAGTTCTGCTGGTTAGCAGTGCTGAAAGGGTGTGGAAAACACAGCAATGTCAGGGGAGGGTGGAGACAAGTCAGGTGGCTAATTAGTCTGATTAGGGCAGCTTCTTTGGAAGCCAAAGCAGTGGTTTCCTTCCCCACCCCACCTCCTCAGTAGGCTATAACACAGTTAGAGAGCAGCTAGCAGGAGCATCAGACTGGGGGGCTGTGTAGAGTGTGGAAACGAGGGAAGAAATGCTGTAGACCTCCTGCCCCCTGTGCAGGAAGCACAGCCCTAGTAGAGAGAAACCCTGCAAGCAGAGCTAGGGGATGCTCTGCCTCATTGCCCCCCCAACAAGCAGCCTCAAGACCCCCTGGGTACCCCCAGGTCAGGCATTGTAACAGGCTGCCCATGGAGGTGGTGAAGTCACCATCCATGGAGGTGTTAAAAAACACCTGTAGACATGACGCTTTGAGCCATGGTTTAGTGGTCATGCTGGTGTTGGGTTGATGGTTGGACTTGATGATCTTAGAGGTCTTTTCCAACCTTAATTAATCCTATGAATTCACAGGATCACAGAATCACCAAGGTTGGAAGAGACCTCAAAGATCACCAAGGCCAACCTGTTCACCACAGACCTTATGACTAAACTATGGCACCAAGTGCCACGTCCAATTCCCTCTCAAACACCTCCAGGGATGGTAACTCCACCACCTCCCTAGGCAGCACATTCCAATGGCTAACAACTCTCTCAGTGAAGAACTTTCTCCTCACCTCCAGCCTAAACTTCCCCTGGTGCAGCTTGAGACTGTGTCCTCTTGTTCTGGTGCTGGTTGCGTGGGAGAAGAGACCAACCCCCTCCAGGCTACAACCACCCTTCAGGTAATTGTAGACAGCAATAAGGTCTCCCCTGAGCCTCTTCTTCATCAGGGCCTGGCTTTCCTCCTGGGATTTTGCTGGTTATTAATGGTGGTGGTTCCTTGTTGCCCATCACTCACCAGTACGGCCACCATGCTCCCAAGAGGGCAGGAAGAGAGCCATGGCAGAAATGTTCTTGCATATGTCATGCTTGTGCATGATATAAGGACACTCAGGGCTTTCTTCAGTGGCTTACTCCTCATGTGGTCCTTCAGGTGGTGCAGCAGTATTGGGTTGGCGCTGTGGAGCTTTCTAGTCTGCTCTTGACATTTATACCTACAGGATCCTCAGGCAGGCTGGTACAGCAATATTCTAGAACAGGTTCCTCGGGGAGGTGGTTGAATCTCCATCCCTGGAGGGGTTTAAAAGAGGCAGAGACGTGGTGCTGAGGGACAGGGTTTAGCAGCAGCCTTGGTAGAGTTTGAGAATGGTTAAAGGTCTGTTTCAACCAAAATGGTTCTAAGCTATTGCAGCCTCTCCCCTGCGCATGCTGTACCTTCTCCAGCACAGCCGGATCAATGCGCTGCAACAGGAGCGTTGTCCTTCCCTTAAATTAAACCCTCATTTACCCAGATAAGCAGGGCCTGGGGGAAGAGGCTGGTGAATCCCCACAGCTTGCTGTCACTCTTGCCCTTATTAGCTGCTACTGGCTATCACAGGTTAATTAACCCACACTGGCTTCATTTTCTGGGGAAAAAGCACCTTATTAGGAAGGCTGAGGTGGGATGCAGCTCCCAGCCAGCTGGAGCAGTGGGGCTGGGGTATCTGGGATGCTCTTGGGGAGCGGATATTGACCTCCTCACTGAGCTCATCTTTGCTTCAACCCTCACACCAAGGAAGGGGCTGCAGGACCAACAACTACTGTTGCTGTGGGGATCTGGGACCGGAGGAGCACCTCCGGCAGGAAGCCAAGACCATTTCCAGCTCACCTTGTTATTGCTTTTCTCACAGCTGGACAAGCTGCCTGACAAACCCTCTGCTTCACTTGAACATTTCAGGAAACAAAAACATTTGCCCTTAAATCCCCTTTTTCCCCTCCTGGTGAACAGCTTTGGTGCAGGAGCCCTCGTACAAGGCAAGCACATCAGCTCCTAGCAGGAAAGTGAATTATTGAGGTGGAGGGGAGCTGTGACGAATCCTTTTGGGTGGACTGCCGTATGCTCCCCGTGAATTATTCAAAGCCTGGATTTAAGTAATTCCTGAAATAAAGATGATGGAGACAAGGAAAGGGGGGGGGGGGAGGGGTGGGGAAAGCAAACAAATCACTGCAAAGGGCCACAGCGATGCCTCCCTGGGTGGGGACCAGGCTGCTGCTGCCCAGCAGAGCTTGGCGGGGGGTTGCTGGCTTTGCTCTGTTCACCCGGCCTTGGGTAAAAAATACCCTCCAAAAATCCCACCTCCAGGATGCAGCTCTTAATGCTGTTTAATTCTAAGGGCAGATATTGTGATCTGGAAACAACAGGGCTGGTTTGACCCTACCGGTGCAGCCAGGCAGGAGAGCCAGGCAAAGAAAAGCCCCCGCTCCCGAGGACATCATGTGAATTTCATTTGATTTCAGCAGAGCAGAAAGTCGCAGAGCCAGAAGCAGCCTGCAGTGCTGGGAGGGGGGCAAACCGGGCTGAACTGCCTCGAAGGCTCCTAAAAAAAAGCCAAACCACAAAGGGAAACAAGAGGCAAAGAGAAAATACTTTTATTACAGCCGTTTGAAGCGAGGAAGATACAGGAGGGAGCGAACGCCGAAGTGTTTTGCTTCTGCTCACAAATGAGCAGGCAGCTGAGCCTAATGGGATTTTAGATTAAAAGATTTAACAAAAAATAACAGCCACCTCCACGAGGAGAGTTTTATAAGGTCAAATAGCACATGCATGGCAACAAAAAAAAACCCCACCCCACTGCCAGTGTTTTGCCGCCTTCTACAGGGATGCCTCTCCCAGCCTGAGCCCCTGGCTTCAGGTACCCTCTTCTAATTCCTGCCGTGATCCTCAGCGGTCGTGCTGCCTGCTGAGGGCAGCTGGAGAATAATCCTCTGGGATTGTATTTCGGCTGCCTTTTCTAAGGCAGGGCTTTGCAAGAAGTTTGGCACCTGTCAGTGAAGGCCAGAGCACCAGGGCTGGGGACAGGGCGCGGGACCGTGCCCTGGCTGTCCACAGGGATGGCAAAGGCACTTCCCTAAGGGGTTTCCCCAGTGACGCTGGGCTGCTCTTGAACAGCCAGTGGGGTTCTGACACACCCCAACAGCTAATGGAGACACATGGGCTGGCCCTTTGCCCAGCCATTTCTGCTGGGCATCAGTTGCATGTCTCCCATGAGCTGTTTTTTGGAGGGATTGGGTGCTTTCAGCAAGTACTGACTTCAAGGGCATCGGGGAGGGGGGTTGCAGCACCCTTGAAAAATTACTCAACTTCTGCATGCCTAAACAGATGCTTAATGACAGACACTTCTGGGTGAATGTGTTGGCAGCAGCCCAGAGCCAGGAGCAGGGTGAATCAGATACCATCATCCTTACCCCTCACTGCCCACCCTGAGTCCCTGAACAGAGCTGGAAATCCCTCACCCAGGAGAAAGCTCCTGACGGAGGGGTTCCCACACTCCCTGCCCTACCAGTGATGCTGGGGGGGGGGGTGGAGGACCACCTGCACCCACATCTTGCCACCTCTGCCATGAAGCAGGACTGAAATTAGGCAAATCCCCCTTCGTGATGCCAGATACCAGCCCCATAACCTCTGGTTGCAACATCTACAAGTGATGCCAGGGGAAGGGGTGGGTGAGGGATCAGCTCCCTTGCAGATTCTCCCTTGATGACTAATAGGATGTGCTTTAGATTGTGCTTACCCCTTTAAGCTCTTCTTTTCTGAGAACCCTAGGGTCCTCTCATGCTGCTGCGCCCTGCCATCAGCTCAAGCATGGTCCCCATGGGGTCCTGGCACCCATCCTACCTACCCACGGGTTCCCCCAGACCGCACCCAGTGCTGCCAAGAGGGGAAGAGCAGTGGTGTGAACACGCAGAGGGATGCTCAGAAGGCTGCTGGAGAGGATCCATTCCCCAGCAGGAGCTGTGTGGGGTGGTCACCCTGCATGGCTCATGCTGGGAAGCGGATCCTCTCCAGCATCTACCCCGGACCATGGGGTGATTGGGAAGCATCGTGGGCCTCTCCAGCGCTCTCGCCCCCCTTCTCCCCTGCTGATTGCAATCAACACCTCATTCATACGCCTCTGTTTACAAATTTTCCAGGAGGTATCATGCTAATGAAGGGAGCCAGGCAATCAAGCAGCCTTCCAGAAGTGGGGAAAAGGAGAACAGGGGAGGAAGAAAGGGTTGCTGCCAGGAGAAAGAGGGGAATGGGCCAGGCAGGATTGGGAGAAGGGAGGGGAGAGCCAGATGAGGGGCTCCTGGGATTCCCTCTATAGCAGCTGTGAAGACAAGGATGCTGTGTACCTGTTGGGCAACATCTGCAGCATCCTTGGCAGAGGTGGTGGTGTAGCTGGGCACCATACTGGGGATGTCAAGGGTGCTGGCCACAGTGTTCTGAGGAAGGCTTACCACGCTGAGAAAGTCCAGGTCAGCCTCTGGAGGGGACATCACTGAGCCAATGAGCTGTGCTCTGCAATAACATCTGCCTCAGGGATCTGTGCAGAGATCAGAGGTAAAGCCAAGCCACTGGTCAGCCCTTGGAGCTACTGACTTGACTGTCTGCAGGTGGGAATTGGTGGGTTTTCAAGTTGCCTTTACCTGGCAGTGTGATGAGGTAGGTTGGATGGTTTGCTTCCTCTTCACTGGCAAGTTTGCAGCATGTAGCTAGGAGACCTAGAATAAGACTTATGGTCCCCTGCCCGAAACCCTGCCTGGCAGGGAGCTGAAGCCCCACTTAGCTGAGGTGGTCCCCATGCTGCGCAGGGGCAGGTCCATGCAGGCAGAGCCAGCGCTGGATGGAGATACCAGCAGAGTGACAGGCAAGGCTGTGTCACTTCCATCTCGCTGTGCCTTCAGCTGACTGATTTATGCAACCAGGAGTGACAGCCCTTCCAGCCACTGCAGCTCAGAGCTGGCAACACCTAGAGCCCTTTCCCAGCTCCCAGTCTGCAGGGAGGATGACACAGGCACCAGACAGACAGGGTCACAGCTGCCCACCCCAGGACTATCCCTCACCAGCTGCCTTGCTCCCATGGGGTTTGATGTCCAGAGGAGCTGGGAGGCTGGAGGACTGGGACCTCCCTCTTTGCTAGCACACCAGACCTCTATAAATGAGTGATAATGGCTTGTCCAGGGGATTTGCTGACCCAAAACTGTCCATAACATGCTGCTGGCAGCCTCTCTTCTGTATGTCTAGGCTTGGCTTCTGCAGCTGCCAGCTGACCCACTGCAGATGGGGACAGGCTCTCCATCACTTCCCATTGCTCACCAGAGCAGAGCTGCCACCAGATGGCTGCCCATCCCCTGCCTGCTGGCTCACCACTGGATTCATGGTTGTTCTTTGGAGCAAGGTCCCGTTTCTCAGAGCAGAAAGCCTCCTGGGGCAGGATTTCCAGTATGAGTGGGCTGGGATCTCAAACTGGGCCCTGGGCCCCGAGAGCAGCTCTGGAAACATGCAGCTGAAGACGATAGGAAGCAAAAGAGAAAGGATGGGATACAAGTGGCAACCGGGCAACAAATAACCCTTTGGAAGACAGAGGTAATTCCAGCCAGATGGAGAAACAGCAACAAACAATCTGTCTCCAGCAGAGGAAGCCCCATCAGCTCCAGCCACAGAGAGAGGGGAGCTTCAAGGGAGCATCTTCCAAGCAGAGAGGTGAATGGGGCTTTGCCAGGAGCCTGATGGAGCTTTGACACCTCCCTAGAGGACCCCGCTGGTACCTCACTTCCCAGCCACACTCCGATGCCAGGGCACTCCCTGCTTTCCCCCAGGAGAGGCTTCTGGGGTCACTGGAGCTGCCTGCATTCTCTCCTTGCCTAAGCCCCGGCGCAGCTGACTGATGAATGAGCTCTCCACATGATTGATCTCTTTGACAGCATGAAACGTGGTGATTACCTGGTGCTAGGAGATTTTGCTAAGTGTATCTCACGCAGGCACAGGACATTTGTGCCATTATCGTTATTAACTCCATTGTTAGCCACTAATCTATGCAAAGATTTGGCCTGGCCTCTTTGAAGCATGCAAGGCAGCAGCTCTGCTCCTGCTGGAGGTGGACCCTGCAACGGGAAAGGGGATTTTTATCAAGGTAATTGGCTGCAACTTTTTTGTTGTTTTGGTTGGGGTTTTTTTTCCTGGTGCTTTTTGGAGTCTATTTTTGGAGATGAGCATCTTCCAGGCATTGCTGCTCGCTCCCTTGTCACAGGCTTTGCAGATCTTCCCTGGTGGGACCATAGAAGCTCCCAAGGTGAGGTGTTGTATAGTTTTGGTGGTGAGCAGTTCTTTCAGCCCTGGCACCTTGGGAGCTGAAGGCTGTGCTGTAGGGGAGCAAATGGGTGACCAGAGAGCTCCCCTGACTAAGTCAGGCAGAGCCATGACTGGGGGTGCTGGCCATGGCCCTTCCACTGCTTTTCAGCCCTGGGTGCTCAGAATTTCTGGATGGTGATGGTAAGGAGCTTCAGGAGCTCTGCCTTGTCCTCTCCCATCAAAATCCACACAGGCCTCAGCTTTCCACTAGAGAAAAACAAAAAAGCCTAAACCTTTTCCTAAACATTTTTGTCCCCAAATTTCTTCCATTTTGCAAACCTAAATCGATCAAGCTGCCCAAATATCTGCTATTTCCCAGACCTAAATCAACCCAATTGCCCAAAGGTCTGCCATTTCCCAACCCTAAATTAGCCAAACTGCCCAAATAGCTGCCATTTCCCAAGCCCAAATCAACCAAGCTGCCCAAATATCTGCTATTTTCCAGGCCTAAATCAAGCCAATTGCCCAAATATCTGCCATTTCCCAAGCCTAAATGAACCAAACTGCTGCCATTTCCCAAAGCTAACTCAAGCTGCCCAAATATCTGCTATTTTCCCAAACCTAAATCTACCAAACTGCCCCAAATACCTGCCATTTCCCACACCTGAATCAACAAAGCTACCCAAATATCTGCTATTTCCCAAACCTAAATGGCAGCCCAGAGACTCAACACAATAAATGAAACCCAGTAGGACCATAAGGGACCAAATGCAATCATTTTAAAGCCGTTTCAACCTGCTTTGGCCAGCCAGCCCCAAACCCAGCGAAGCCAGAGGAAGGCAAAGATGCATCCTGTCCCCTCTGCTTCCCCAGATCAGCCTTCCCAGGGCTGGTGAAGCCTTTTCCTGGGAGCACAGCTGATATTTTCTCCTCTGAAAGCAAGCCATCAGTGGAGACCTAATCAACATCTTTCTAAACAGGGAAAAGAACCAAACCCCAAACCTCTCCACGAAGGCATTGTAGCTGCTGCTTAAGCCAGGGGATCATTTAGGGGCTGATTTATTGAACGGCGAAGAGGTAAAAAGGGAGATTAGGCTGGGCAAGGCGGGGGGGGGGGGGGGGTGGGAGAGGCACAACAAAACAGGAGGGATTCAGCAAGGAGGCAAAAATAACCTCAAAATATGGCAAATGAGAAAATAGTGACAGTTGCCATCCCCAGAAGGATGAGTTAAAATCCTGGCTGGTGGAGCTCAGCGGAGAGCCCGGGAAGCCAATGGAGCTGCAGTAATTTACAATAACTGCTCGTTTGGCTCAATTGAAAGAGCTCAGCTCTATGAATACCAGAATGTGAGCGGGTGTGTACGTGGCAGAAAGGAGGAGAGGCGAGTTGGGAAGGGGTTTTATTTACACTGCAGCTTAGAAGCTGCTTAAACTGATTTGGAAGCAGGTGAATAATTAATTGCATCTTTAAGGAATCGAGCTGTTAATAATACTCCCCACAGTGGCAGTTTATAAATGTTCCTGTCAGGGTGGAACATGGAGCATCGCAGAGGGAAGAGAAAAGGGGGGGGCAGCCTGGAGGAAAGTCTTTCCTCACCCACTCCCACCCCCCCCCTCCACCTTCCCCTGCCTGCAAAACGAATTAAAGTTGCCATTTTTCCTGCCATCCAGCTGTTCCTGACACCTGGATGTCAAATCAATATTGTAATGACAGCACAGACACACTGGAAAAAAAAAAAAGGAGTAAAAAGAGAGAAGTCCTCTTACTACACAGAAAATGTTTGTATTACCTCCCACTCTCCAGGGTATAGCCTGTTAATTGAGCTCAAAGGGGAGGCTTTGCCTGCAGCCTGCAGAACCCATTAGAGAGGCTGCCAATAACATCCCGATGAAATCGGATAAATAGGGGCTGTGAGGGGAAGGTGGTCGTGAGCTCTGCAGAGTTTGGCCCCTCCTGCCTGCCATGCACCCTTCCATCTTTCTTTGCATCTTTGCTTCCTTCCTTCCGTCCATCCTTCCTTCCTCCCTCCCACCCTTCATGCCTGCCTTCCTTCCATCCATCCTTCCTTCCTCCCTTCATCCCTTGCTTGCTTCCTTCATTCCATCCATCCTTCCTTCCTTCCATCCATTCTTCCTTCCTTCCATCCTTCCATCCACCCATCCTTCCTTCCATCCATTCTTCCTCCCTCCCTCCCTTCCTCCCTTCCTTCCTTCCATCCTTCCATCCACCCATCCTTCCTTCCATCCACCCATCCTTCCTCCCTCCCTTTCTCCCTCTCTCCCTTCCAACCACCAACCCTTCCTGCCTCCCTTCCACCCACTAACACTTCCTCACTCCCTCCCTTCCTCCCTTCCACCCTCTCTCCTTCCCTCCCTTCCTCCCTTCCACCCTCTCTCCTTCCCTCCCTTCCTCCCTTCCACCCTTCCTTCCACCCATCTACCCATCCATCCCTCCCTCCCTCCCCCAGGCACCCCGGAGGACCCCATGCCAGGGAAGCAGGAGCAGACAGGTTCCTTCACACTCGCTGAGGCTGATGCTGTGCTCAGCTCCTTCCAAGGCTCAGGTTAATCTCTTGGAGCCAGGCTAGCTCAGAGCCAGAGCAGTCAGGGCTAGGGGGATTAAAGCAGTCCAGCAAAAACCTCTGGAGCCAGGAGTCTGGGGACAAATCTAAAGCCTTATGCTTTGGGACAGGATATAAGACTCTAATAAGAAGTTGGGATGGAAGAGCTGGAGGAAAAGCTGCTTCCTTCAGGGAACCTTTGACCTTCTGCTTGGAGAGAGATTTGGCTACATGCAAGCCTGAATCTCCTGGGTGAGCAACAGCAGGGGAGGGATGACCTGGCCAGAGTGTTGCTGAGACATGCAAGCCTAAGTCTCTTGGGTGAGCAACAGCAGGGGAGGGATGACCTGGCCAGAGTGTTGCTGAGACATGCAAGCCTAAGTCTCTTGGGTGAGCAACAGCAGGGGAGGGATGACCTGGCCAGAGTGTTGCTGAGATATGCAAGCCTAAATCTCCTGGGTGAGCAACAGCAGGGGAGGGATGACCTGGCCAGAGTGTTGCTGAGCATCCCTCAGCCCCAGGGACAGCAGCCGCCCTTCCACTGCCACCCAAAACACATTCATGGGGGCAAGAATCCCCCAAGGCCCTCCTCACACTCTCTTTGGGTGTTTTTCTGCCTCTTTACTCCAGCAAGGTACAGACCAATTACTCCTCACCTCTGCAATCCTTCAAACCACATCCCGGGACCTGCGTACGGGGTAGGGGGGACAGCGAGAGAAGCCCACATTGCTTCTCCTCCCAGCATTTCCTCCTCTCCCAGTTTCCCTCCGAGGAGGGGGTTGGGGGGGGTGGGGGAGGAAATCAGCACCTGCAGAGCCCTGCCTCGTTTTCCATGATTAATCAGTTTGCTTGCAAGCAGCAGGACTCCCACCGTCATCCATTCCCCGCCCGACAGCCACGTGTGACGGCTGACGTTAATCAGATAAATTCCTTTGCAGGAGCACCAACAATTTTTCTAAAGCACAGTCTCCCTGGAGCTACTAATAATTACTCCAGACCCAGACATTAAAGCAGCAGCAGCAGCACCACCACACACCAAAAATAAAAAAAAAAAAGGGGGGGGGAGGGGAGGGGAATATGTTTTTAATTAAAAAATTAATTTTTCTGACAGCCCCAAGGAGGCTACGGTGGCAGAGCAGAGCATCCGTCAGGAGGGAGAGGAGAGGAGAGGGATGGCACCCAGCTGCTCGCAAGGCCCTGCTGGGAGAGGGGTGAGGAGAAGGGTGGTGTCTCTTGGGGCTTTGGAGAAGTCATCCCCAAGCTCTCAGGGCCCTGACGAAGGGCTTTGTAGCGGGAAAGCCAAGGGTGGGGGACGAAGCGTTGGGCTCGGCCTCAAAAACGTGGAGATGAGGAGGCATCCCCTGGCACCCCCTGGTTCCCCTGCTCTGTCAGTTTAGGAAAGATGTTGACTTGCTGGAAGGTGTCCAGAGAAGGGCAACAAAGCTGGGGAGGGGTCTGGAGCACAGCCCTGTGAGGAGAGGCTGAGGGAGCTGGGGTTGCTTAGCCTGGAGAAGAGGAGGCTCAGGGGAGACCTTAGTGCTGTCTACAACTACCTGAAGGGAGGTTGTAGCCAGGTGGGGGTTGGTCTCTTGTCCCAGGCAACCAGCACCAGAACAAGAGGACACAGTCTCAAGCTGTGCCAGGGGAGGTTTAGGCTGGATGTTAGGAAGTTCTTCACAGAGAGAGAGATTTGCCATTGGAATGGGCTGCCCAGGGGGGTGGTAGAGTCACCATCACTGGAGGTGTTTAGGAAGAGACTGGATGGGGTGCTCAGTGCCATGGTTTAGTTGATTAGATGGTGTTGGGTGATAGGTTGGACTTGATGATCTCAAGGGTCTCTTCCAACCTGGTTAATTCTATTCTATTCTATGCTATGCTATGCTATGCTATGCTATGCTATGCTATGCTATGCTATGCTATGCTATGCTATGCACTGCTCTGCTCTGCTATTCTACATGTCTCAAACTGGGCAGAGTGGTGCCTGGCTTGAGGGCTGCAGCCCCAACTGCACCTTTCCTGATGAATGCCTCTGTACTGCTGGTGAGGAGATGTGGAGCTAGGCAACAGTCCCATCTCCCCAGCCCCTGGGAATGATACCTGGCTGGCAGGACACCCCCAGCCCTATGGATGATGCAGGATGAACCCCACAAAGTAGTCCTCTTCCCTGGAGGTGCCTGAACCATCCAGCTAGGATGGAGTTACTATCCCTGGGCTGGGAGGGGAAAGGAGGAGAGAAGATGGAAATAAAGCACGTCATCAGTGGGAAAAAAAAATCCATTACCTCTCAGGGTTTGTGATGGGGGAAAGGGGGGGGAAAAAAGCAGGTTGCCTCGGCTCTGGTTTCTGTGGCTGAGCTCACCGATGCAACCCACCACAGCTACCCAGCACCATCACTCAGCACTATGGCAACACAGTGGCCAGTGCTAAAAACCCACTGTGATGCTCTGATGAGCTTCCATCACAGCTCCTGGGGTCACAGCCCCAACTTTCTCCTGACTAATCACAGCAATACTGGAGCTCTCCTTCCTTCCTTCCAACTGCCTCTCACCCAGGGGGCTCAGGTACCTCCACAGAATGTAATGAATCTCTTCCCTTCCACCCAGGGTTTGCAGAAGAGGGTAATGAAAACCTCTAACAGGTTCTGGGGGTGTTTTACACGAGCCTAGTGGAGAAACACCACCTGGCAGCAAGCCACTAACAAAAGATGCCTTTATTCCAGGAGGATGAAAGGCAGGATGGATCGAGGCAGCACGCCACCTCAGAAGCAGGGCTGAATTAATTGGATACGGGAAAATACCTAAATATATATATGTGAGGGGAGCAGCAGTGAGGTGCTCGTGCAGGGTTGTGGTCAGGAAAAGCCAAACCCATCAGCTTCAAGAAAGATGAAGGTGCTGAGAGCTGATTTCCTGGCTGGCACAAGGCTGTTAGCACCACTAGAAGAAAGACACAAGCAAAAAGGTCCCCCAAAACTGCTGCAAACATCCCCTGCACCTTTTCAAAGGCCCTTGAGGCACCAGGTAGATAGGGAATACTCTTCTGTGGTGATCATCCTGGGCCTTCCTTCCTTCCTTCTGGCCCAAGAACCTGCTGATGGATTCACTGAAGTCAGTCCAGGAGATCTGGGGAATACAGAAGCTTGAATGGATTTGGGTTGCTTAACCCAGTGAAGAGACAATCAAAGGCAAAACTGAGTCTACAAATACAGAAGGTGATGGCTGCAAAGTGGAAGAGAAAACCTATTCCCTGCATTCAGGGTGGGGAGGAGAAAGGGTTGGGCTAGCTGTTAGGTAATCCCTTCCCAGCAGTGTTGGGGGGGGGTGGGTCTAAACAGCCCAGGTCCCAGCCGAGTACACATAGCTAGAGCTGATTACCCAACAATGGGCAGTGTTTAACGTGGAAAGCTGAAGTTCTTACAGCTCCAGCTAGAAGAGCAGTTCCTAAGGCAGGTGGCTACTGGTATGCTTTGGAGAATTATGCTGGGAGACCTGCTGGCATCCAGGACATCTGCTCCTCAGGGCACCAGGGAGCCAAACACAGCAGCTCAGCCTCTGTCAGAGCAGGGGCAGAAGTAAGGAATATGACTTCATTTTCCATCAGCTCACCAAAGAGGGGAGCAAACAACCTGCAGAGCTCTCGCCCTTCACATACCCTGAGCTGAGAGGAGCTGTGACTCAGCTCAGGTGCTTCCCTCAGTCGGCATCTGGGCTGGAGGGCTGCTGGGTGCCAGGGAAAAGGGAGCAAGGAAAATACTCATGGGAGCTTTCCTAGTCAGGCATTGGAACAGGCTGCCCAGGGAGGTGATGGCATCACTGTCCCTGGAGGTGTTCAAGACATGTGCAGACGTGGCACTTAGGGACATGGTTTAATGGCCATGGTGGTCTTAGGTTGGACCCAGTGATCATAGAGGTCTTTTCCAGCTGAAACAATTCTATGATTCTATGACTTTGGGAGCCACAGTCCCTTGTTTCTTTGAGGATAATCTAATGGTTAGAGCTCTTTTGGAGATCTCAGACTTGTTGCTCCCTTTCCATGCCTCATCTCTGTCTTATTTTGATGCATTTCCCATCTTCTTTAAGAGGAAAAAAGAATCCCATCCCCAACCCTTCAGTCTTTTCTGTGGTGAGGGGAGTGTGTTTCTGCTCATCTGAAAGCCTTCAAAACCAATACATAATCTACCTCTAACAAACTCAGCCTCGAGGAAATCATTACAGATCATGTCTGTCTGGGGAGATGATGATCTAGAGGGAGGTTGCTCTTCCCACACGTGTGGCTCAGCTCTACAAGCAGCAGGTTTATGGAGCAGAGTGGCCTGCTTCACCCCATGAGTGGGGGCCCCAAATTCACCTGGCTCCCACCAGCTTCTGCCACCTCCACTGAGCCAGTATGTGTCTGGATAACCCCCAGACAGCCCCAGTTTGTGGTCAATAATTGTTCCTTGCAGGGATGGAAGAGAAATCTCCTTGCAAAAGAAATGGGGAGAAAGTGGTCCTTTTTGGTAAAAATCAGAAGCCACCTGCCTGAAACACACCACTGAGTGGCACTGACAGTGCCAGGAGTGGGCACCAATTAGAAAAAATAAGAGAGAACGCTCACTTGAGATGGCTTAAACCCATGAGGGATGGCATGTGGATGTTTTTCTCCCTCTTGCATCACCTGAGCCCCTCTTCTCCTCCCCCTGAGCACCTTTAAGCTGTTTCTCAATGCTTACCAAAGCCAGAGGCTTGTGTGACAATGAACCCAAGGCAGCTAGGATACTCCTTCCTTTTCCTGCTCCCCTGGGCAGAAGGGATGGGGGCTTTTCACAGTATCACAGTATCACAGTATCACAGTATCACAGTAACTAAGGTTGGAAGAGACCCCAAGGATCATCAAGTCCAACCTGTTCCAACAGACCTCACAACTAGATCATAGCACCAAGCGCCACGTCCAATCTCCCCTTGAACACCTCCAGGGACGGCGACTCCACCACCTCTCTGGGCAGCACATTCCAATGACGAACGACTCGCTCAGTGAAGAACTTTTTCCTCACCTCGAGTCTAAACCTCCCCTGGCACAACTTGAGACTGTGTCCCCTTGTTCTGGTGCTGGTTGCCTGGGAGAAGAGACCAACCCCCTCCTGTCTACAACCACCCTTCAGGTAGTTGTAGAGGGCAATGAGGTCGCCTCTGATCCTTCTCTTCTCCAGGCTAAACAATCCCAGCTCCCTCAGCCTCTCCTCATAGGGCTTGTGCTCAAGGCCTCTCACCAGCCTTGTTGCCCTTCTCTGGACACGTTCAAGTGTCTCGATGTCCTTCCTAAACTGAGGGGCCCAGAACTGGACACAGTACTCAAGGTGTGGCCTAACCAATGCAGAGTACAGGGGCACAATGACCTCCCTGCTCCTGCTGGCCACACACTTTTCAAGCACATTAAGAGCTGGGTGCTTGGTAGAAGCCCAGATTCTATTTTTAGCACCTGAGGGCATCATCCCCAACTCATCTCAGCAAGACCAGGTGACTCCTTAGAGCAGGAGATCTTCTAATCATGTTGGGCAAGGCCCGCTGAAAAGGCAACTGAGAATCCTTTTGGGGGGGCAAGAAGGCAACCTGGGTGGTGTTTCTGCTGGCACTGCAGTGCCCTGCACTGGGCTCTGCTCACATCCCCTGCTCTGCTCAGGAAACACCCAGCAGAGACATCTTCCCCTGGGGCATCTCTACAGACCGGCTGGAAAGAAGTGCCCGGTGGAAAAAGAATGTTCTTATACTACACTGTGCTGGGGAGACTGGGACTGCACTGCTATGAAACTGCAATACCTCTGCACCCTGAGCTGAAGCTTTCTCAAAGGTGAAATGAAAAGTGGTGTGAAAAGACCCAGCTCATAGAATCATAGAATTGTCAGGGTTGGAAGGGATCTCGAGGATCAGCCAGTTCCAACCCCCCTGCCACGGGCAGGGACACCTCACACTACAGCAGGTTGCTCAAAGCCACATCCAGCCTGGCCTTCAACACCTCCAGGGATGAGGCTTCCACCACCTCCCTGGGCATCCTGGGAGTTGGTAGTGTCTCACCACCCTCACTCAAAGCTCTGCCCTTCCCTAGAGTCTCCTCCATGATCCAAGATTTCCCTTTTGCTGCTGCTTACAACTAAACACCTTCCTCTAGAGGACACACATTCAACAACATGACCCAAGCCCCCCAGAGAACCTCACAGGAAAGGGGTCTTCCACAAAGGGAAGGGGAAAGACCCCAACTCCTTGGCTAGAAGCTTGGCTCTGGCTCTTGCCCACCTCACAGCTAGCTGCATCCCCCCTGCTTCCAGCCTCAGCCCTTTTCCAGCCCTCCAGCACATCTTAACATTCCTTATTTCCACCTCCCCACCCCCACCCCGAGTCTTGAAATTAACAGCTGCTAATTTACTTTGCAGAAACCCCCATAGCCTCCTGGCACTGCTCTGCCAGCTATGACCTCATCACCCAACGATTGGATTTGGATGTAAATTAATAGGCCCAGTCCATTAATTAATTGCAACTGACTCACGCAGTGAACTGGACCCATCTCTCGTGTCCACAAAGAGCCCAGGAATGGCTCCAGATTCCTGCATGGAGAGCACTTACTAGGTTTTCCTTTCAGCCAAGTGCTTTGGCTGAACATTCCCTGGTGCACAGGTTGTTAGCCAACAGCAACCCCCCAAATAACCCCCCCCCCTGCACCTGGAGTACTGCCCCTGGCTCGGGAGCCCCCAGCACAGGAAGGACATGGACCTGATGGAACAGGTCCAGAGGGGGGCATGAAAATGATCAGGGGGCTGGAGCACCTCAGCTATGAGGACAGGCTGAGGGAGCTGGGGGTGTTCAGCCTGGAGAAGAGAATGTTCCAAGGAAACCTAATAGCAACCTTCCAGTACCTGAAGGGGCTACAAGCAGGACGAAGAGGGACTGTTTACGAAGGTCTGCAGTGAAAGGACAAGGGACAACGGTTTGAATAGTGTGGCCAGCAGGAGCAGGGAGGTCATTCTGCCCCTGTACTCAGCATTGGTTAGGCCACACCTTGAGTACTGTGTCCAGTTGTGGGCCCCTCAGTTTAAGAAGGACATTGAGACTCTTGAAGGTGTCCAGAGAAGGGCAACAAGGCTGGGGAGAGGCCTTGAGCACAAGCCCTACGAGGAGAGGCTGAGGGAGCTGGGGTTGTTTAGCCTGGAGAAGAGGAGGCTCAGGGCAGACCTTATTGCTGTCTACAACTAGGTGGTGGAGTCACCATCCCCGGAGGTGTTCAAGAGGGGATTGGATGTGGCACTAAGTGCCATGGTTTTAGTAGTCATGAGGTCTTGGGTGACAGGTTGGACTTGATGATCTTTGAGGTCTCTTCCAACCTTATTGATTCCATGATTCTATGATTGTAAAGAAGGGCAGACTTAGACTGGATGTTAGGAACCAGTTCTTTACAATAAGGCTGGTTGAGCACTGGAACAGGTTACCCAGGGAGGTAGCTGAGGCCCCATCCCTGGAGCTATTCAAGGTGAGGCTCGACAGGGCTCTGGGCCACCTGATCCAGCTGGGGATGTCCCTGCTGACTGCAGCAGGGGTTGGACTGGATGACCTTTGCAGGTCCCTTCCAACCTGGGTGATTCTATGAAATAAAGGGGGACCCCTAACAGCAGCACCCCAGGAGCTGAAGCTCTGTCACCCAGGGTAAGGCTGAGCACTGCAGGGGTGCCTTTGTGGATCAGAGCAGGCAGAAAGCAAAGGCTCCAGCAAAATCCCTAAACACTGCACATGTATTTCCAGTTTATTCACTGGGCTTACCACTGACTCTTACTAGCTGCCATAGTTGGTTGGTTGGGTTTTTTTTGTTGCTGGGTGGTTTGGATTTGGTTTTTTGTTGTGTGGTTGTTGTTTTTTCCCTTTCCCCTTTCTTTCCTTTCCTTCTCCCTGGGAGAACTTAATAAATCTTTGAAATCATCCAAAAGAAATGCAGCTTCAACACTTCGAGAGCATGGTTAAGTTACTTCCTGGCAACATAAACTCAGGCTGTAAAGTCAAATATTTGCATGCCATAACATGAGATGAAAATGAGGGTTTGGGAGGAGAGGGAATGGGAATGGCCTCACCCTGCATCTCCCATCGCTGGGGGCTAGAAAAGCCTGGAAAGCCAGCGGCTGGCTGGTGGTGGGGACGAGGACAGCACTGTCCCCCCTGCCTCTGCCACGCACAGCAATTTCAGCTCTTCTCATTACAGTGGGTTGGCTCTGCATGACCCTGCTCTGAGGCAGGCATCAGCTTGATGAAGCACACCTACGCCAAGGCACGGGCACCAGCACCTTCAATAAGAGACCAGCAGAGCTGGGCTGAATTCCCCCGGGGGTGCCCAGCTCCCTCCTGCTTGCTTTTCAGCTCCTGATGATGTTTGGAGAGACAGAGCTGTGGCTCCAGCTGAATACCAAACCCCCTTCAGCAGTACCCCGAGGGAGAGCCTGGTGGCACCCACTGGCTGCAGGTCCAGGGATGGACATGGGGTGGATGCAGGCAGGCCCCAGGGATGGAGACAGGCAGGCAGACAGGCTGGCCCCAGGGATGGATGGAGGCAGGCAGGCTGGCCCCAGGGGTGGATGGAGGCAGGCAGGCAGGACCCAGGGATGGATGGAGGCAGGCAGGCTGGCCCCAGGGGTGGATGGAGGCAGGCAGGCAGGACCCAGGGATGGATGGAGGCAGGCAGGCAGGACCCAGGGATGGATGGAGGCAGGGAGGAAGGCTGGCCCCAGGGATGGATGGAGACAGGGAGGAAGGCTGGCCCCAGGGGTGGATGGAGGCAGGCAGGCTGGCTCCAGGGATGGAGGTAGGACCAGGGGTAGAGGCAGGACCAGGGATGGATGCAGGCACCATTCCCATGGCAACACAGCAAAAAAGCAATATGGAAGCAGCCCTGAAAGGAAAAAGGGGTCAGGAGAAACTTGGCTGCCAGGAAGGGCACATTGATGCAGGTCCTCCAGCGCTGGGAAGGAGCTGGGGTTCCCACCCCCGGGTGCAGCACCCACAAAACACCTCCCCCCCAGCAGTTCAGGGTACAATGAGGCCCCTGATTACTTGTTCTCTTGGTGGGGTCCCTTGACCTTGCCCAGTGTTGGGGAGCTGTGGTTAATTGGGATGCAGATTGCCAAGCCTGTGCCCTTGATTTACTCTCTTAAGCCTCCTGCTTTCTAAATCTTGCTTTATGAGTATCACCACACAGCAGAGCACAATTAGCAGTATATTAGCAATAAAAAAAAAGCAGCCAGAGCCAGAAGTACTGCAGGTTATTGTTTTAAATCCTGCAGCTGCCAGGGACACGGCCTCCCCCATGGCCCCCAGCCCCGGTGAGGGCCTCACCCCATGCCCATGAAGCCCCCCAGCAGCACGGGGCAGCAGCTAGGCTTCCTGCCCCCCCATCTCGGAAGCTTTTACCTGGTGCCGCAGCAAAGCCAGCACTAATCCTGCCCACGTTTAACCATTTATATTGATTACCCTGTCAGCTCATTTGAATAATTAAAACCAGATGGAGCCCTTTTATGTGTTTAAGGGAACAGCATCGAGAGCATCCTCAGAGCCGTGCAGAGCTGGCAGAGGGGAGCAGTGGGGCACGGGGGGCAGCCCGGCAGCTTTCGCTGTCAAATCTTCCTTTCGGTGACACTTGGCCACCCTGCCAGGTACCTCCCACGTCCCCACCGCCACCCCCACCCCCTGAGGACAGGGTGGTGGCATCAGCTCCATGCCAGGGCCCATCAGGGGCAGCCAGCAGCATCTTATTTATACAGGAATAATTGCTGTCGTGCACTGCTGCTGTTCCTTCCACAAACAGCACTAAAAACGCCAGCCAGCCGCAAACCTCAGCAACAGCAGCACATAAATTAGCCTGCTGCCAGCAGCCACGTGTGCCAGTGCCAAGGGTGGGCATGGGGCGTGGAGCCTGGCGTCCAGCCCCACCTTGCCAGCAGGACCCACCAGCTCCTCTTTCAAAGCCTCTTCCACCAGGTCTCTCGGCAGGGCCCTCCAGCTCCTTCAAACGGATGGGTGATACCAGCTCAGCTCTGGTTACTTGTTATTCCCTTGCCTTTCAAAGCAAGTAAAATATTCCTGGCATGGTGCTGGTTCTGCACTCCTGCCATCAGGCAGGGATGAGTTATCTTTACAGAAAGAAGCAGAGATTAATATGTCAAATGAAAATGAACTATCGGCAGATGAAGATGAAAAGGCAATGGCCAGCGATGGGGGGAGAAGAGAAAAGAAAACCCAGCTCCTCAGGAGGACAGCAACGTTGCAAAATGAGCAATTGATCAGTGCTGCCGAAGTTGGATGGAGTTTGAACACCCTGTGCAAGGCAGGGAACCTCCCTCTCTCTCCTGCCTGCCGAGGGGATGGATGAAGACTAGAGGACCACGCGCGTGAAGTTCAACAAGAGCAAGTTCTGCACCTGGGCCAGAACAATCCTCACTGTCAATACAGACTGAGGGATGAGGTGATAGAAAGCAGCCCTGTGGAAAAAGGCTTGGGGGTGCTGATGGGCAAGAAGCTGGACAGGAGCAGGCAGCGTGAGCTTGCAGCCCAGAAGGCAAATCACAGCCTCTGCCACTTTGGTCTACTGAGACTCACCTGGAGTACTGTGTCCAGCTCTGGAGCTCTCAGCACAGGAAGGACATGAACCTGATGGAGCAGGTCCAGAGGAGGCCATGAAAATGATCAGGGGGCTGGAACACCTCTGCTATGAGGACAGGCTGAGGGAGCTGGGGGTTTTCAGCCTGGAGAAGGGGAGGGTCCAAGAAGACCTAATAATAACCTTCCAGTACCTAAAGAGGGACTGCAAGAAGGATGGAGAGAGACTGTTTGCAAAGGCCTGCAGTGCTAGGATGAGGGGCAATGGCTTCAAACTACAGCAGAGCAGATTTAGATTGGATATGAGGAACAAGTTCTGCACCATGAGGGTGCTGGAACATTGGAACAGGTTGCCCAGGGAGGTGGCTGAGGCTCCATCCCTAGAGATATTCAAGGTGAGGCTCAACAGGACTCTGGGCAACCTGCTCTGGTTGAGGATGTCCCTGCTGACTGCAGAGGGGTTGGACTGGATGACTTTCAGAGGTCCTTTCCAATCCAGACCATTCTATGATTCTGTGCTGGGAGCCTCATCCTGACGTGTGTTCAGCCACCCTGAGCTGCACAACAGCCCCTCCAGAAGTGTCCTGTCTGCAGACCTGTGTGGTCAGCCCTAAGGCACAGAGGCAGGAGGGGATGATCAAAGCTGGAGTCCCACAGGACCAGAGCAGGGCGCCAGTGGCCAAGGTTTGTGCTCAAGACCTAGTCTCACCATCACCCCAACAGCCCCTGGGTAAAGAGGATCTCCCTACATCAAGCCTGGTAGAAACCTGGGATGCTTGGAGCAGCTCCCCACTGGTCTCACCCCTAACACCAAGCTCTGCTCAAAAAAATCACACTCCAGGCTGCCTTGAAGTCTCTGAATCAGCTGCAGAAGATCTGCCTGTGAGTCTCCATCCCTAGGCAGACTTCTCCTGACTTTCTCCAGCACCACCAGTAACCCACTCTTTGCAGCCCTAGAACCCAGCCCTTCTTTGCTTACCCAGCTGCAGAGCCAGATGCCACAAACCCAAGGAGAAATGGGGGCATTCCAGCAGCACATCACAGAAACCTCACCATTTACAGATGTTTATTGTCCAGGATGAGAAGCCAAGCCTAGTTTGGTTTATTTAGACATACTTCCAGTACCTGGACATAGTTATTTATACAATCACCCTGCGGTGACGCACTTAGGTGCTTGGCTTTTTGATGGCTCAAGCCCACGAGCAGCAGGCTGGCAGGTTTCTGTTCCCCCTCCACCCAGCAGACTCCTGTGCTCAGGCAGGAGTCCCAGCCCTGCTTGGTGTCCCCCAGGATGTGGCTGCAGAGCCCTGGGGCTGGACAGGGTCCTGCAGTCTGCCCTGCCCTCCCTTCCCCTCCTGCTCCTTGGTGGAGAAATGAGGCCAAAAGAATCTCCCATGAGCTGCCTGCTGCTGCTAAGAATTAATTAGATTTCCCTGCCTTTGTAACTGCTAGGGGGATTTACCCACAGGCTGCAGCTGACTGGGGGAGTGGGGGGGACAGCACACCCATATAGACTCCATGGCACATGTGTCTTACTACTGCAGGTAGGACATCAGCCCTGAGCACCCAACAAATGGTGATGGCAGCTCACAGGCAGGGCTGGAAGGGGAAGGACACCAGCCTGGGAATCAGCCCTTTGCTGGCATGTGGGACCCAGCACTCCCCAGCCTCAGCCCCATTGCAAGGGGAGATGCCATCAGTGTCCCCTGATGTTTTGCAGGTGCTTTGCCAGAGGTCAAGTGGAAAGGCAGCCAGCCTATCTTTTGGCTCAAAAGCCATTTGCAGAGTTGCTTCTCCACACCCCACACCCCCCACATCCTGGGTGCCACAACATTCTCCAGCAGTGCCAGAGCAGCCAGAGGCCAGCCTGATGCCCCTGCCCCACCCCATACATCACCCCACGTCCAGGTTTTCACCACCTCAGCAGGGTTTATGGCCAGGCAGGAGATTATGCAGCAGAACAAGGGGCAGCTCCCTCCAAAAATCAATAAGTAGATTGGGTTCCCTTCTGCTCCCAGGACTTTGCAGCAGAGCAGAGAAGCCTCCCAGGGCTGCAGAGGTTGGCTTACTCACCCATGCTGACAGTGCTTCTCCCTTGGATCGAGGCAGGAATACCAGCTCAGTGCATCTTCTTGGTGCAAAGGCAGCTGCCAAGGCTTGCCAGAGTGGGAGAGGTGCTGCCAGGGAAGAGAAACAGAGGCTGGTGTCAGCTAGAGGGACATGGGACAGCTGATGTCACTCAGGACCTCCCTGCTCCATTTCCACAGATGTGCCCACAGCACACAAGAACTTCAGCCCTGGCAAGCAGCATCCTCCTGCTTGGCACAGACCAACCCATGGCCTCTGCCTTGTCCTTGCCTGCCCAGGGGTGGCAGGGCAGGGCTGCAAACGCCTTTGGTGGAGGGCCCTGCCATGAATCATGCTGAATTTACAGGCCAGCTGCAGAGAAGGGAATTATATAACTCTCAGGAGACAGGCTGGCGGGGAGCGAGCATCCATCACACACAAACTCTGGGTTATTTACCGCCACCAGAACCCCCCCAGAGCAGGCAGCCTGCAAAGAGACCCAGCCCTGGGGACCCCTGCAGCAAAGGAACAGCTTCCAGCTTGCTGCTCAGGACAAACCTGGATGTTTATCCCCCCCACCTCCCAGGTCCTTCTGCCTATGGGATGAGCCCAGCACCCAACAGAGGATGAGGCTCGGCTCTTGTCCTCCCTCCTCCTGTTTCTGGAGTTGGAGGAGCCTGACAGCAGTGCCCGGTGACTCTTTCATGAGCAGCACTTAATTATTCACCCTTTTAAAACATTTTGCATCACAAACTCAGGATGGAGTGGAGGAAGGTGATTGTTCTGACACTTGCTCTCCCTTGCTGGAGGCCAGTGGTGTGTCTGCCCAGCACAGCAGCGAGAGTCTGGGGCTCTGATCACACCTTCACCTGCAGGAACACTGAGCCCTGGCTGAGCAGCAGCCTTTCCACCCCTCAGCCCCGAGGAAGATGAAAGGCAAAGCTTGCTCAGCCAGCAGGAGGCAGATTGACACGTCCCAAATTGGCACTGAATTAAGATCCTCACAGGAAGATTTAGGGAGGTGAGACGTGGCCCTCAGACGTGTATCGCGGCCGCGGGGATCCATCAGCAAACCACTGCGGCCCCAGCTCTGACCACCTTCAATCAAGGTGACAGAAGAGGCAGGAGCTGCTCTCCAGAGCTCAGCCCAGGTGCCCACAGGGGTCCCAGTGATATACTGGAGCCATCTTCCCCAGACACAGGCTGTGTTTTGCCCTCCTGGAGACCTGGCCACAGCAGGCTCCCACCCTTTGGGGACATCCTTTGCCTGCCTGGCTCTGGCAGCTGCTTTAGGAGTAGAACAAGCTGCTGCTGTGTGATGCACCAAGAGCTAGACAAAACCTTAGCCATATAAACAAGCCCTTAACTCTGCCATGTTACACTCTTAGCCTTGAGCTTCCATGGAAGTGTTTCAGCAGCTGGGAAGGGATTGGAGCTGTAAAACAAAAGCAGGACTCACAAATCCTGCTTGTTGGGTTTCCCCAGAAGGTGGCTGGTGGCTGGCCTTCAGCTTGTCCTTGCATTTGGCAGGTACCTGGAGCTGGTGATGCGCCACACGAGCTCACTCATCAGGATCTGCCTTCCAACAGTCCTTGAGCCCACCGGGGGGAAGTAGAGGTTCAGTCCCAAAGCCTTGTGCCTGCAGGTGGTTCAGCATCCGAGGCACGGCAAGGAGCGGTTGCCACCCTGCTGCCACCTCCCCAGCCCTTGCAGGGAGGGGGCAGAGCTTCGGTCTGCCTGGAGGCGGAGTTTCTGGATCCGCTCCCACCCTTCCCATCGGTTCTTTCCTCGCTGCTTTCCTCAAAGTGGCAGTAAAAATTCAGGGAGACTGGAAGTCTGTGATTGGTACTTTGCACATGGGAAGCGGAGCAATCTTTTGTTCATTTACTGTGACAACTGCAGTTCAGATTTAATTATTTACGATAATGTTCCGAGGCACATTAGGGGAATGTGCTCCCAGCTCCCGAAGAAACCAGGACGCCCTGGTGCTGAGTGGCATCTAGCTACAGGCTCTGCTACTGCACCCGCGGCGCTGGCAGCGCGGCAGGGGCAGGCAGCCACACAGCTGAGCAGCTTGGAGATCACCGAGTCCAACTGCTCGCCTAGAGCTTGGCTGCTGCTAAGCCACCACCCTCAGCACCCTCTTTTAAATACCACCAGAGATGGGGACTCCACCACTGCCATAGGCAGCCTCTTCCCTGTGGAGAAGGACCTGGCAGTCCTGCTGGGTAACAAGTTCTCCATGGGTCAGCGATGTGCGCTTGTGGACAAGAAGGCCAATGGGATCCTGGGGTGCATTAAGAGTGTGTCCAGCAGATCCAGGGAGGCTCTCCTCACCCTCTACTCTGTCCTGGCGAGACCTCACCTGGGATATTGCTTCCAGCTCTGGGCTCCCCGGTCCAAGAGGGACAGGGATCTGCTGGAGAGAGTCCAAGGGAGAGCTACAAGGATAATGAAGCCCAGTAAGGCTCTCTCCAGTCCCGAGGAGCAGCGCAGGCCCACAAAGCCTCCCCTGGCAAACCAGCAGACATGCCATCCTCACCATCCAGAAGAGAAGGGAGACCAAGCTGGGGTCCTTGCAGGGCTGGGGATCATATCCAGGACAGAGAGATGGAAGCCATCATGGGAGAGGCCATCAGCAGAGTTCCTGGGCTGCTGCAGCAGCCTCTGCATGAGCCCATGCTCCTCTTCAGCAGCCCCAGTTTGATGGTCCCTGGGCTGCTTAATCCAGACAAGCCTTATTGCCTTCCCCTCTCCCTTACTGCTGTATGGATTGCATCAGTCAGCAAAGAGGGGAGGGAACCTGATCATTGCCAGCCTTAATGTCTCTTGTGTTATTAAGAATTGAGAAGCAACCTCAGAGCTGGAGGACCATTGTGAAGGGACATGGACCTGCTGGAGTGGTACCTGACTGCAGGGACTGGGGTGGGTAGACTTTATTCCATATCTGTATAGATGTAACATGGAATTGTTTCTGTTGGGAAAGACCTCTAAGATCACAGAGTTCAACCATCAACCTAGCACCACCATGGCCATCAAACCATGTCCCCAGGTGCCACACATCCACAGGTCTCTTGAACAGCTCCAGGGATGGCAACTCCACCATCTCCCTGGGCAGCCTGTTCCAATGCCTGACCACTCTTGCAGCAAAGAAATTCTTCCCAATCTCCAACCTAAACCTCAATTTCAGGCCATTTCCTGCTACTAAGGAGAAGAGACCAACCTCCACCTCACTCAAACCTCCTTTCAGGGATCTGTGAATCTCTGCAGCCTATAGACTCATAAGAAAGCAAATTTGTCTCTGGGGATAGGTTTTTACTCCCTAGCAAGGCAGTCCCTCCCCTGCAATACAGCCCATGAGCCCCATCACCCCCTGGAGGTGCTGGCAGCCCTTAGCTCCATGGTTTGCTCCCAGGCCATTTGCACTCACCCATACCTGCTGCCCCATCTTGTACATCTTCCAGCACTTACTGTGCCAGTAGCTGCTGCTGCTTTTTGCTGTGCCCTTCCCCATTAGTCCCAGGAATTAGGAAAGACAGTTGGTGTTCCATCAGTAAATGTATCTGATCCAATCAAGTGATCATTATTCTCTGCTGATTAGCAGCTTGGTTTCCATCAGTTTAGTGTAGTTAGGAGCTTCCACCACCCCCCACCTGCCCTCCAACCCCCCATCTTCAAGGAGCAGCACAGCTTCTCCTAAAATCTGTTAGAATCAAAGCTTTGAGCTCTGGAAATCTCCTTTGCATACACAGGAAGGTGGTTGGTTGGTGTTTTTTTCTCCCTGCTCTCCCTCCCTCATGGAAAGCTTGCTTTGAAATCCTGGCTCCCAGCTCCTCGATACTGCCTGTACCTGACCTGTTTTAATTTTAGTCTTGCCTGAATCTGCCACCAGCTCATTTAGTTGTAGCATTGAGAGCTCTCCATAGAGCTGGCCACAGGTCAGCTCACATACTTTTATTACAATTGCTGAGTCCACCTGTGTTCTGCAGCTCTGACCTGGCTCCTGGCTGCCAGCTGCCTTCTCATTCACCACTGGAAGCCTCTGGGTCCTCCTGCATTCCCTCCCATCTGGGATGGGAGACAGGTACTTGGGCACAGCTTCTCTGGTCTCCTAGCCCCACAGCACAGGGTGTTGATGGCAGGATTTGCATCACATCCACCCCTTTGATGGCTGTGGAGAACAGGAGCAGCAGCTATTTGCTTTCGGGACATTCCCAGCATCACTGACACGGCAAGCGATGCCCCATCAAGAGCTGACCCAGCTGCCCAGTTGAAGCCATGATGGGCCAAGCAAGCCAGGAGAGCATGAAAATTCCAATGAATATTCATTTAAAAACTTGCTCAGCTATTCCCAAGGTAAATTTGGCTCTGTATTAATTTCACCCTGCACGCTAAGCACATTGTTATTGCAAAGATAAAGCCACATGGCTGGGTGGAAATTGGTTTGAGGTTCTGTCTCACCAGAGCAGGAGGATTTAAATACTCCAGCTGGCAGGGCTCTGAAGCAGCATTCTGATGCCCTGCACCTCTTCCACCATGGTAGAGTGGGTCCAGAGGAGGGCCATGAGAATAATCAGGGGGTTGGAGCACCTCTGCTACAAGGACAGGCTGAGGGAGCTGGGGGTGTTCAGCCTGGAGAAGAGAAGGCTCCGAGGAGACCTTCTTGTGGCCTTCAAGTACCTGAAGGGGGCTACAAAAAGGATGGAGAGAGACTGTTTGCAAAGGCCTGCAGTGACAGGGTTAGGGGCAATGGCTTCAAGCTGGAGAAGAGCAGATTTAGATTGGATGTTAGAATCACAGAATGTTCAGGGTTGAAGGGACCTCGAGAGATCATCCAGCCCAACCCCCCTGCCAGAGCTGCCTCACCTATACCAGATCACACAGGAGCTCATCCAGGCATGTGTTGAATATTTCCAGAGGAGGGGCTCCACAACTCCCCTGGGCAGCCTGCTCCAGTGTTCTGTAAAATAATTCTTCCTCACATTTCCATGGAACTTCCTATGCCTCAGCTTCCACCATTGCCTCTTGTGCTGTCATTGGGCATCACCCAGCAGAGCCTGGCTACAGCCTCTTGGCACTCACCCTTTATGTGTTTATAAGCATTAATGAGGTCATCCCTTAGTCTCCTCTTCTCCAAGCTGTTAGGAACAAGTTCTTTACTATGAGGGTGGTGGAACACCTGAACAGGCTGCCCAGGGAGGAGGTTGAGGCCCCATCCCTGGAGATATTCAAGGTAAGACTCAACGAGGCCCTGGGCAGCCTGGTGTGGTTGGTGGGGGGTCCCAGCTGACTGCAGGGAGGTCAGACTGGATGACCTTTGGCGGTCCCTTCCAGCCCAGCCCATTCTAGGATTCTATCTGACCATAAAAGATGGAAGGATGATATTCCCCATCAGCACAGCTGCAGCTTGGCCTCACCAAGCTATGGAGGAGCAGGAGGGTTGCCCTTTCAGTTTGCGTTTTTCCAGAGGTGTGGAAAAAGCCCCTTGTGAAAATGGCCAGTGTAAATACTCTCCCTGGAAATTCAGCTCAGTTTTGTTGACCTCCAAGGCAACCCTCACTGAGGCTTTTGCTGAATTTCCCAAGTCATGAAGGAGGTGGCAACATAATTAGCCAGTGGAGACTGGAGTGGTGAACCCCAGCGGGAGGCAGCGCTTCACCAACCATGGGAGCTCCTCCCAACACAGCTCCTGCTTTGCCAATGCTTTGGCTTTTCAGCACCCAAGGTCACCTCTCCTTACAGCACACCAGAATTTCATTGGGTCATAGAATACTTTTGGTTAGAAGTGACCTGTGAGACTGAGTCCAACCTTCAACCTAAGCCCACGTTCCCAGGTGCCGTGCCCACAGGTTTCTTGAACACCTCCAGGGACAGTGGCTCCAGCACCTCCCTGGGCAGCCTGTTCCAGTGCCTGACCACTCTTGCAGCAAAGAAACATTTCCTAAATTCCAACCTAAACCTCTCCTGACAACTTCAGGCTGTTTCCTCTTGTTCTATCACCTGATAGCAGGGAGTTTGCCTCAGCTCACTTACTTCCCCTTCATCCATTCCTATTCCTCACCCCCTGCATTTCTTTCCAGGCTGTAATTGGGATGGTGGCCACGTTTGTGGAGGTGTTTGTCATCAGGCACGTCTTTCTGTCCACTCCATAATGTGGGGCTCAGGCACACTCACACATTCATCACTCCTATGTGCTGCTCTGGCACTAATGTCCTCGTCAGTGTCTCTGGATTGCCTGGGAGATAATGAGTTTGCATCTCTAACGGCTCCTTCAATATTTGTAGCCAGCTTGGTCCTTGCCTGGCTTGAATCTCTCTTACCAGGAGGTCCCTAATTGTGGTGTGATGTGTCTGTGCAGCCAGCTGATCACCAATCACCCTGTCAGCCAGGCCCTCAGAGCAGCACCTGGGGACCAATTCACTTTGGTGACATCTCAGACAGCCCTGCACAGTCCGAGGAAAAGAGATGTGCACGGGAGGGAGGGGGCTGGCAGGGACCAAGAGGTAGCCCCACAGCTAACCCATCTCTCTGCAGCTGCATCCCATTCCACCAGTTCCAGGAGCAAAAAAAACCCCAAACCAACCAGCAGAGAGCTGGAGGTGGGCAGTTTTGGCTGGGGTTAGCAAGATCCCAGCTGGAAACAAGTAACTTCAGAAAGGCTTCTGCCTTGTATTGGGAAGTGTTGAGTCCTCTAAATCAGCCCTGGAAATCGATACCTTCCACACTCAGGGTCAGCTTCTGCCTGGCTGCTGGGCCCTTCTTAAGCCTTTTAAATCACACCTCTCCACTTGCTATCTGCAAATCTAGGGAGCTGCACCCAGCTTCACAAGTGAAGAGTTAGGAACCACCTTGGAGACACCTCATCTTTGGGGTGGTGGTTGGGTCTTTCCATCCCATGCCAGAGGGAAGGAGGCCATTCCAGCCCTTCCCACACCCCATTTACACCAGTAAGACCTGGCACTGAAAAACCAATCCCAAACCAGGAGATGTGTGGGGAGGGGGTAAGGGGTGAGCTTCCCCCCAGCACTCCCCTCTCCACCCTAGGGAAAGGATGCCATAGCTCTTTCCCCATCCCACTCTGCTGTGTTCAGTGGCTGCTCCAGCTCCAAGCTCAGAGGGTATTTCAGCCATTTCAGTACTCCTAATCTCATTGGGAACATTGCTGAGAAACACAATTTCAAGCCTCCCAAGATGTGACATGACTTGTAATCTGAGGCAGAGGGGAGAGCCTACCCCCAGGGGATAGAAAATAAACAGCCTTGGCACGTTTCTGCTCCCAACCCTCCTCCCGGTGGACCTAAACCTCAGGCTGGCATCTCCATACCCTTGCACCCAGCACCGTGGACCCAGTGGGAGAGCTAAGCAGAGGCTGGGAAAGCACCAGGCCGTGGAGGAATTTGGGGGCCACAGGAAATGCTGGCAGTGAGAAGAGCAGAGGGATATGCTGGACCACAGCAGCCAGCCCCAAGCCTGGAGCGCAGAGAAGCTGGAGAAGCCATTTCAGAGTGGCATCTGCAAAGCAAGAGGCTGTGCAGTGCATTCAGGAGTGCCACCTGCTGGCACCTGGCCCTGCTCTCCATCCTGCCCAGAGCCCCCCCTGCCAAGAAATCAGCCAGGGCACAAATCCCCCAGAGCAGAACCCCTCTGCAGGGACCTGGGCAGCCTCAGGCCTCCAAAAGCAGCCTGCCAGCGGCAGCCAGACTCCAACCAGCCACCCCTCACCCCCCACAGCTCCACTTCATCTCCCCACAAAAAGCAGTTGCCAGGTCAGATCCCTGCCCAGGCTCTTAGCCTTGCTCTCTGACTGAGCAGCTTGCAGGAGCTCTGCTTCCCAGCTGAAGCTGTCTGGCAGCCCCAGCCCCCTCCAGCTGCCAGGGCAGGGCCTGCCCACGCCAGCGCTGGGCGATGATGCTGGCACACACCACCTAATTGCCAGCACTCAGGTGGGGGAGGCTGAAACAAGAGGAGAAATAATGCTGGCAATTAGCCTTGACATTTCTGGGGCCAAAACAAGGGGGAGGCAGAGGAGTGGGAAACAAATCAGACAGACACTGGATCTCAGCACCAGGCAAATCCAATTAAGCATCCCAAATTTCATTCTTAAAAACACCCAGCACTGATTCTGCTCCCTGGCAGACAGGATCCTCCTGCAGCTCTGGGCTTGGGTGCCAGCCCTCACAGCCCCTGGCCCCACACTGGGACAGCAATGTGCCTTTGAGGCCAAAAGGGCCAAGGGCATCCTGGGGTGCAGCGAGGAAAGTGTGGCCAGCAGGGCTAGGGAGGTTCTTCTCCCACTCTACTCTACCCTGATGAGACCACACCTGCAATACTGTGTCCAATTTTGGGCTCCCCAGTTCAAGAGAGACAGAGACCTGCTGGAGAGAGTCCAACAGAGCTATGAGGATGACTGTGGGACTTGAACATCTCTGCTATAAAGAAAGACTGAGAGGATCTAATCAATGTCTATCAATATATGGAGGGGTAGGTGTCAAGATGAAGGTGCCAGGCTCTTCTTGGTGGTGCCCAGTGACAGCACAAGGAACAGTAAGTACAAGCTGGAACACAGGAGATTCCACCTCAACATGAGGAGAAACTTCTTTGGAGTGAGGGTGCTGAAGCCCTGGAGCAGGCTGCCCAGAGAGGTTGTGGAGTCTCCTTCTCTGGAGACTTTCAAGAGCCATCTGGATGTGTTCCTCTGTGACCTGCCCAAGGTGATCCTGCTCTGGTCGGACTGGATGATCTCTGGAGGTCCCTTCCATCCCTTAACACTCTGTGATTGGTTCTGTCCCCTCCTGAAGGTCAGCCCCAAGCAGGAGAAGTGGGGACACAGTGAAGGGGACACTGTGCCCACAGGGCAGCAAGCAGGAAGGAGCTGGCCGTGCTGGCACAGGTGTGATTGTGTCACAGGGGAGGGAACAGCCATGCTGTGATCCCACCAACTTCCATTACCACACCAGGGCTCCCAGCAAGGCTCCAAGCATGGCTTTGGTGCTAATCCTGAGATTCCGCCACGTTTAAGGCAGCAGCACATGGAGCTCCCCAGCTCTTTGGCTGGGCAATGGTTTCATTATCATTTCCTATATGTTAGCTTTAAATCCCCAATAATCCCACAGAACTGGAGCCCATTCCAAGTGAGCAGCAAAATCCAATTTAGGAAGCTATTCTCCCCAGCTGTGTAACCAGAGCCTGCTTCATGCGGGCACAGAAATCCAATTCAGCTGCTTTGCCTCTCAAACAGCTGTGCCCACCAGGCTTGCCCAGGTGAAAGACAACCACCCACAAAAGCCAGGGGCTGAGGTAAGCAGAGTCAACCCAAGCAGGGTGGCACTAGGGCCAGCTCTGCTCCCGCATCCATGCCCTGCTCCCACATCCCTGCGCTACTTCTGCATCCCTGCTCCACTCCCACTGCCAGCCCTCTGCTCCCAGAGCAAGGTGTGATCAGCACGGGGGCCCTCTCCCACACTGTGACCCAGCTCCACTCACCCACACAGCCCTGTGCCCAGCTCTGCAGGCTACTCCATACCCAACACCATCACAGCCCAAGCAAGGGCACAACAACATGAGATGCAGAATCACAGAATGGTTTGGGTTAGAAAGGACCTTAAAGACAATCTAGTTCCAAGCCTCCTGCCACAGGCAGGGACACCTTTCCATTAGACCAGGTTGCTCAAGGCCTCATTCAGTCTGGCCTTGAACACTTCTCAAGGAGGGGACATCCACAACCTCCCTGGGCAACCTGTTTCAGTGTCTCATCACCCTCACTGGAAAGAATATCTTCCTAATATCCAGTTTAAATCCACCCTCTTCCAGCTTAGAGCCATTCCCTCTCCTCCTATGACTAAAAGGCCTTGTAAAAAGTCAGCTGTTAGGAGCTCTCTTGGAGCCAAAGTCACTGACATGGAAGGACCTTGCTCAACACTTGGGCCAGTGGCTGGGACATCTTCCAGAGGAGCTGTTGGCTCCAGGGTTGGGGGGAGCTCCCAAGGCCACAGACACCCCAGCCCATGCTGGGGAAGATTTGCACCAAGGCTAAATGCATTTTCACCCAGCTAAATGCATTCCAACATCCATCTCCATATTTTGCATCAGTTCACCATCACATTGGTCCAGCATGTCAGGAGGGAGGGTGAGGAAGGTTGGGGAACCCTCCAGTGAGTCAGCAGCCCCCAGACCTCTCCCAGGATGGCATGAGACTTTCCAGTCCTACCTCACAAGCTGCAAAACCACTCTGTACTCTACTTGCAAGGTCTAGAAATAAGTAGCCCCAGCTGGCTCTGAGCAACATCCCCTGCCTCTCCCTGGGTGCTGCCCCCCAGACCCTGCCCCACATCTTAGGGTTGCAGTTTCCCCTTGCCCTGAGCCTTTGTGAAAACCACCATCCAAAGGATCCCAGCTTCCAGCCACCCCATGCCAGCAGCCATCTCCCCAGCTCTTTCCCAGGTAAGCTTCCCCCACTTAATGCCTATCCCCAAGGACTCTGCCCAGAGCTTCTCTCCCATTCTTCTTTAATTCCCACTAATCCCCATTAGCCATGTGGCATTCAGAAGCCAGAAGAAAGCAGATTCCCTCAGTTTAGGGACTTGCCCTCTACAAGTTCCAGCCCTCCTGCCAGAGGATGCTCCCACTCCCTGCACCCCAAGGCTGAGGGCACACCAGAAAGTCAGTGGGTCAGTCAGCAGGGGGGTCAGTGACAGCACTCACTAAGCCAGAACTTGGGCAAGACACATTCAGCTTTAAATTCCCCCCCCCCCCCCCCCCCCCCAGATCCCCATCCTGGGATTCTAGACTGGTTTTCATGCACTAATTTGGGTTGGAAGATCATCAAGTCCAACCATTAAGCCAGCTCTGCAGGTCACCGCTAAACCTTGTCCCTCAGGACCACATCTCCACAGCTTTCAGATCCCTCTAAGGGTTTCAGCTATTTGCTTGCTAGAGCTGGTAGGAAAGGGGGTTGCTCCACAGAGGACTGCTGTGCTGAAGGGCCACAGAACTGGCCATGAAGAGCTGCAGGGAGAGGAGTCAAAGCCATCAGCCCAGAAAGCACCAAGTGGATTTGGTCGCTTGCTCCATGCTTTGCCTTCAGCTGCTGCACTGCAAATTCACATTTCCCAGGCAAAAAAAAAAAAAGAAAGAAAGAGTCTTTTGAACCAACTCTCCCCCACTTTGTTTGCTCACAAATCACCCAAATGGGATGTTGCTGAGCATTTCTGAGCACCTGCTTTTGAACTGGGGAGATTTATGAAGCCTGACCTTCCCCACGAGCATTTTCCATTTGACAAAGGAGCGGTTTCCAACCAAGGAAAAAGACCACCACAAAAAGAAAATCAAACTCCAAGGCTGCTCCAGAAATCCATCCTCAGGCTCACTGCTGAGACCCAGCCTCCTTTCAACATCACTACCAGCCAGCTCCTCCTTTCCTCCTCCTGCCTTACTCTTCCTCCTCCAGCTTGTGTTCTTCCTCTGTGGAGAATAGAATAGAATAGAATAGAATAGAATAGAATAGAATAGAATAGAATAGAATAGAATAGAATAGAATAGGTTGGAAAAGACCTTTGAGATCATCAAGTCCAACCTATCACCCAACACTATCTAATCAACTAAACCATGGCACCAAGCACCCCATCCAGTCTCTTCCTAAACACCTCCAGTGATGGTGACTCCACCACCTCCCTGGGCAGCACATTCCAACGGCCAAACACTCTCTCTAAGAAGAATTTCTTCCTCACCTCCAGCCTAATCCTCCCCTGGCACAGCTTGAGACTGTGTCCTATTGTTCTGGTTGCCTGGGAGAAGAGACCAACCCCCACCTGGCTACAACCTCCCTTCAGGTCTCCTCTGAGCCTCCTCTTCTCCAGGCTAAGCAACCCCAGCTCCCTCAGCCTCTCCTCACAGGGCTGTGCTCCAAACCCCTCCCCAGCTTTGTTGCCTTTCTCTGGACACCTTCCAGCATCTCAACATCTTTCCTAAACTGAGGGGCCCAGAACTGGAGCCAGGACTCAAGGTGTGGCCTAACCAGTGCTGAGTCCAGGGGCAGAAATACCTGCAGGGAGTGGGCTCCCAGGGAGCATTCATGTCCAGCAGATTTGATTTCTTGGTCCTCTCACCACACACATCCTGGCAGCCTTGGTTTATGCAGGAAAGTCTTCTGGGATGTGCCTGGCCCTTTCAGCAAGCTAGAAAATAAAAACAGCAATTATCTGTGCAAAAATTAAACTTGCTGCCTCCCTCTCCCAGCATGTGGAGCAAGGAAGATAAACAAGGATGGGGAAATGTTCATCTGTTTAAAGCAGCAGCACAGGGAAGGGGATCCGTGGCTGTGTGCATCCCAGCAGGGCTGTGGGATGCAGAGCTGAGGGCTCCCACTGAGGCAGACAGGAGTGGATGGGGCCCAAGCCTGGGGAGGTGCACCCATAGGTTCATCCTGATCAGCTGGAAAGGCCAAGCAAGTATGGTGGGAATGAGGAATATAGTCTGGAGAAGGCTGAGGGGGTGATGGATGGGATGAAGTCAGCCCATGCCTCAGGAAAGGGGACTCTTGTGGGACATTTTGGCCCCATCTCCTTCCCCAAGCAGTTGACCTCTTCCCTGGCTTTGCTCTTTCCAAAGAGGCTTGCCCCTTTTTCATCAGCTCTTTTCCACTCTCTCCATCCCTCAGCCAAGGCTTTCACCAAGCAGCAGCACATCATCAGGTGGAAGCACACCAGAGTGGTTGTGTTTTCCCAGGGAAACAGCTCTATTTGTGCCATGGCAGTGGCTGACAGCTTCCAGGGGCTCAGCAGCACTGCCAGAGGGATGCTGGCAGGAGGCCAGCCTCAACCAGGACTGCTGAGCTGCCACTCTCCTGACATTTTGGATTTTATTCTGATTACCTCCAGCTCTGTAAGGCACCCACCACCCCCTGCCCGCTGAGCCACTTCCCTCCAGTGTTCTCTTGCCCCTGGGATTCCTCATGGCTGCTTGGCTTCTTCCCCTCTGCCCACGTGGTGCTAAGAAGGGGGGAAAAGGAGGACAAACAGCACCTTCCAAACTCCACTGTCATCACTGTAGCATCTACCCATGCCCAGAGAGCAGCTCTGCCACATCTCAGGAGCATCACCTGCAGCAGCACTGTTGGTGTTGCAAGCACTTAGCGGGCGCCCAAATCCTACCAGCATCTCCCTGCTCACAGGACCTCGCTGGTCTCACCAGTAAGTGAAGCCTCAATGCCTCAGGAGAATTTTTCATGGGTGGATAGACCTTTCTACCACTGTGTTACAGGCTCAGCTCCAGCCCTGGGTCAATAGAGGCAGAAAGTCGTTGCCAGCTGATGAATGCCTGACAGGGAATAAGGCATTTGTCTCAGGCTAGTTGTGAGGAGACAGATGTCCACATCACAGCTGCCCCTGTCACAACCACTGCTAACCAGCAGCCTCCACCCACCAAGCAGAGACTTCCTTGCCATGAATTAAAACCCAAGGGTACCATTATTTCTGGGAGCATCTTCTTCACCGCCCTGTGCCTTCGACAGAGCAAAGCCAGCAGCTTGTTTCTTTCAAGCCATGGCCAGAGCCCCATCAGTACAGCGAGACCAGCACCTTCCACACCACCAGCTTTTGCTGAAAATCAGTCCTGGCTGGGGCACAGGGTGTCCAGAGAAGCCCTACCTGGTGTGGGGCAAAACATACCATCACCAGGACCTTGTCTCTGGCTCTTTCCAAAGATGTGAAAAGGTTAAGCCCCACCAAAACTTGGCCTTGGTGCAAGATCAAAAACATTCAGACTTCAAAGGTTTGCAGTGGTGTTTCCAGGTCTCCTATTTAGATGTTTAAGATACAGAGTGGTGAGCATATGCTGGGCTTTAGAGTTGACAGTCAGCCTTCCTGGCTGCCTTTTAGAGACTGGTGCACATCTTTGTAGACTGCAATAGCTCATGGAAACTCCAGCATTTTCCTCTCCAGCAGGAAAAGCTGAGCAGAAACCGGCCTGTGACTGTCTCCCTTCCACCAAAGAGCCTCCAGATGCTACTAAATCATAGAATGCACTGGAAGGGATCTCTAGAGGTCATCTAGTCCAACTGCCCTGCAGTAAGCAGGGACATCCCTAACTAGAGCAGGCTGCTCAGAGTCCCATCAAGCCCAACCCTGAATGTCTCCAGGGATGGGACATGTACAACCTCCCTGGGCAACCTGTTCCAGTGCCTCACCACCCTCATAGTAAGGGGCTTCTTCCTAATGTTCAACCTAAATCTACCCTGCTCTACTTTAAAACCACTGTCCCTTGTCCTGTCACTGCAAGCCCTTGTAAACAGGCCCTCCCTAGCTCTCCTGTAGTCCCCTTCAGATACTGGAAGGCTGCTCTAGGGTCTCCCTGGAACCTCCTCTTCTCCAGGCTGAACAGCCCCAACTCTCTCAGCCTCTCTTTGTAGGAGCTGAAGAGATAGTTGCTGCCCCCAAAGTCCTACCTTTGACCCTGGTTGTACAGGGTCTCCTTACTGCAGGACTTGGGTTCCTCTAGCACTTGTCCACATGCCCACATGTCCTCTGTGGAGAGGAGGACGAGGTGGAGAGAAGCCGGCAGACGCTGGGCAAGGTGGAGATAGTGGCACAGAGGGGAAGAGGATGGAAAGAAGAGCACGTCCTTGAGGAGCCACCACAGCCAGCCTTGCTCTGTAGAGGCCAGGGAGAAGACAGCCCCACTGTGGCACACAGGCAGGGGACAGATCCTGCCAGAAATAAGCCCCTTGTTACTATGGTGATTAACATTGCCTCGCAAACACGAGCGTGTGCTGCAGGATGGCTGTGACAGCGGTGGGTGAGCAGATAGGCAGGAGACAGTATCAAGGCTCCCAGGCACCCAGGTGGGGACAGTGCTGAGGAGACCTCAGGCAGCAGCCCTCCCCCAGCCCCCCCAAGGTGACAGAGCTGGGAGGCTGCAGCTGACAGGCAGGTTTAATTGAATGTTTCTCCCTTTACATTTCCCTTTCCAGCAAATAAAACCTGAGCAAGATAAAAATATATGGTGCTTCAAGGGGACACTTGCCAAGGAATTCTTATGGGGTTTAATTTGTGCTTCTCTCTCTGCATTTGTTTGCAGCACTGTCTCTCCATGCCTGCAAAAATAGCATTTATCCTTTTTTGCCCCCCCCTCCCCTTCCTGAGTTTTGTTGTGTTTCCAGTGAGGGCTGCCTCTTATCCCAACACTGTGCCCTGTGCAAAGCCTGGGTTGTTGCCATGCCCAGAGCAAGGTGCAGGTAACCCTTGCAAATCCTGCAGGGAGATGGGCAGTTTGTCCAGCCCTTGGGATGATTGTGGGGAGTCTGAAGGTTTAATTTATAACCTGGCTCCTGGAATTAACAGCTGGAAGCAGAATATTAGCTTTTGGTTAGAGGCCCCCCATGCTTGGGGCAATCCCCTGTTACTCTGCCACAGAAATTCTCACAGGAGATATTGCTCCCAACCCCATCAGGACCCAAAAGTGGAAATCACAGGCACCTGTTTCCTTCTCTGGACAAACCAATACCTAGCTAGAAATGGTCTAGAAATGTCCACCACCTTTGCCTACAGCACCAGGACAAACCCAATTCCCCTCCTCCCCGCCTGACCCCTGCTAATTTCCCCAGCCAACGTGATAAATGACTGTGCCAGCAAAGTGACATCTTTCTAATCTGCTTCAAGACAGATAGGTCCTGCTGCAGGGAAAGAAATCCCCCAGTGATGCCTGCCAGGGAGGGAAACCACAGCACCAGGAGCTGGATGATGGAATGGGGGAGGGAGTGGGGTGTCACTGCATCTCCCACTGCTTATTTATTCCCACCCACCCCATTAAAGCTTTGTGTGCTTCAGGGTTTGTGTGAAGGAAGGAAGAGAAAAGGAGGTGCAGGCAACTGGGACCCTGCTCAGGTGTCATCTCTGCCTGGGGGATGGAACACAAGCATCTGATCCTGCCAGCTCAGTGCACCCAGAGAAACCACCACCTTTCCAGGTCAAGAAGCCATCTCCATCTTTCTCCAAGAAGCTGCATTGCTCCTGGTGCCTCCCACACCATCAGCTCAGTGAGCACTAGCTAAAGCAGCAGCCAGGGCTCTCCAGGGTCAAGGCACAAAAGGCTTCAAGCTGCTGCTGTTTCAGTGCCTGCAAACAAATGCTTAGGATGGAAGAGACACCTGCCCAGCATTCTCTGGTGACACCAAAGAGGCAAGGACCCAAAGCTGGTTTTGAACAGCACATGACAGCAAAACTGGGGATTGAAATGGACACAGAAGGCTCATGTCTCTCCTTTTTGACTGATCTGCCCTGGGGGGAAGCTGTCACCAGTGCCTGAAAGGTGGAGGAGCCATGAGGCCACATGTGCCAGGAGCAGAGACAGGAGGGACCCTGAGGGCTCTGGGGCTGTTTCTCACCCACCTCCAAGAGTCACAGCAGGGTCTGTCAATGGGCAGATCTGGCTGTTTGTCCCACGTGGCTTCATCCCAATTATTTCTCCCTATCAAAGTTTCACTTCTTCCTCAAAATCAGCTTAGTTCTCCACTGACTATCTTCCCCAATCCCAGCACTTATCCCTATATGGCTCAGCTCTGAGGAAAGCACATTTGACTTCATGCTGACCCAGCTGGGATGGGCTGGCAGGGACATGCCCTTTACCATCAGGCCACCTCCTCCCTTTTTCCCATGGGGCAGCCCTCCATCCCACCATGCTCACCTCACCCTCCCCAGCCACATGTCCCACCTCCAACCATCAGCAGTAGCCAGAAACGACTTGAAAACTAAACCAGGTAGAGCCCAGTACAGCAGGACCCCCGGGTTTAAACCACCTTTGATTTGCTCCCTGGCTGAGGCAGAGGTGGGCTGGAGCCTGGGCAGCCCCATTGCTTGCTCAGGGGACAGAGGGAAGCAGAAGCACCAAGAGCTTATCGGCCCCCCTGGAGCAGACTGGGTCTGCCAGAGCTGTTCTTACTCCCTACCTCCATTTTCCAGAGATGATTTGCTGCAGGGCAGTACCCAGGTAGCACCGAAGGGACCCCAGACCCTACATTCACACTAGCTTGGAGGGATGTCCCCTTCTAAATTAACATTGGTGCCCGCCCAGGGGTGGGGATGAGCTCCAAAAATCGCCACCACTGTTCAGCCCCAGGAGGCACAACAGCGCCGGCTGCCAGCGGAGTGCTGCGTGTCCCCTGCCCAGCCCAGCGCCCCCGGAAGCAAGGACAAACCTCGGAGCAGGACCCCTTCCCAAGCCGGCAAAGGGGCAGCATGGCTGCTCCCCCGGGAGCCCCCAGCCCCGGAAGCCCCCGACGAGTGCGGTGCGCTGGTGCCATCTCCTGGGCTGGCTCCGCCGGCAGCGGCTGCCCGGATGCTGCCCGGATCCTGCCCGCCCCGCAGCCAACCCTCCCCAGCAGCCCCTGCAGGACCGGGACAGATGCTCGGCGTCGCATCCAGCCTTCTTCCCGCACTGGCACTGCCAGCATCTTCCTCGTCTCCAGCCCTGAAGCTCACTCAGTGCCCAGCACCAGTTAGGCAGGGCTCTGCCCACCTGAGCTGCCCAGTGCCAGAACCTGGTGGTTTTAGTGAGCTTTAGGTCTAGCTGGTGCTTGGCAAGGCTCTGTCTCAGCCTTGAACTTTATCCAGTAAAACATTTTAGGAGCTGCAACAGAGGTTTGGGAATCACAAAAGGGAAACAAAGCCATCTGCCCTAGAGACTTCATTCAAGGAGAAAAAGGTACAGGGGGGGATCATCCTACCATGCCCAGAAGGTATGGGATCATCCATGTGGATTTGAAGATATGGGTACTCAGGAGGTTAATTCCTTTCTTCCTCCCCCCTCACCTCATTCCCTTTTCTTTGTGGGGCACCAAGTACAAGACCAAGGAGCAGGAGAGGGTAGGTAGAAGTGGTCACAGCACCAAGCTTGTCAGGGTTCAAGGGGCATTTTAGTCACATGGCTTAGTTTTAGGTAACCCTTCAAGAACCAAGAAGTTGGATTCAGTGATCCTTATAAGTCCCTTCCAAGAGATTCTGTGTTTCTATGATGCCAAGACCAGGGCCAGCACAGGAGCACTCCCCTAGATGCTCCAAGGGCTTGCTTCAGCCCTCACCACACCCTCAGAGGGATTTCCACTCATATGAGCTTCTTGAAAACACATCAGGCAATATTTATCTGCTGTTAAGGGCCAGTTCCTCTATCTGACAAGCCCTGGAGAAGCTGGTGAGCCTGCTGGCTCCAAATCACAACTCAGTTCCTCTTTCCAAACACCTTAAATTCAGGCCAAAAATAAATAGACTGATATGCTCAGTGTTCAAGGAAGAGCAGAGGGAAGTACAGCCCCAGTGCTCTGAACCCCACAAAGATGCAAACAATGCCCATCTCCCACCAAGCCCTTTGCACAAGGCCTGGGGAGAGCAGCAGCAGGGCTGTGGGTCTGGTGCACAGGGGTTCACCTGTGGCCCAGCAAGGCTCCAGCACAGCCTCCCAGCACTTCCAGGGTCACCCCATCAGCCATCCCTATACCGAGGCTGCCCACATGCTAACACCCTGGAGTAGCACCAAGTCAAGAGAGGAGCTGCTTGCTCACCACGTTGCAGACACATCCCAGCCTCTACCCTGCTCCTCACAGAGCAAGCTGCTGTAGGAGAGGGGAGCTCCTGTGCTGGGCAATGCAGATGGTCAGTTGAGGGATGCACTGGGGCCTGCTGCTCTGCCACAGCAGGCAGGTCTGAGGGCAGCAGCCACCACTACCCCAGGGCCACAGCATCTTCCTGATGAAGAGGAGCAGGGGCTAGGGGCACCTGAGCTTAAACACAGCCCAGTGAGGGGGTGGAGGGTGTGGGGTGTTGGTGAGAGCCCAGATGGGGCTTGTCAGGGTAATTAGCACTCAGGGCCCCAAACTCTGTGACCATTTGTCTCCTTTAATTAACAGCCTCACAAGCCTCTGTCAGGTGAAGATTGGTTTGGTGGTGGTTGCAAAGAGATGAAAGAAAAGCTTAGGAGGATACAGGACTGCACTTCTGCAGCAGGCAGCAGCCCCAGCTCCCCACAGCATCTTCTTCCTCCTTGAGCTTCCTCTCTCACCCTGAGACAGGACACACGGGATGTACCAAACAAGCCCCAGCATGTATGTCTGGAGGCAGGAGAGGCTCCAGCCAGGCTGAAACAGCACCCAGCTGATGTCCCCAGCCCTAAGGGAATGGATGCACAGCCAAGGCTGGCAACTTGCCGCTGCAGGTCTGACCACCACCCTGAGCCACATTCTCCCAGCACCTCCAGCCGGGTCATTGCTTTAGCCAGGTCGGATTGAAAGGCTTTGCTTTGTTTCCTGTTCAAATCCCTCCAGCACTTGGGAAGACAGATGCTGAGAAGCTAAATCCCAGCAGCATTGATGAATGTGCTCCCTCCTGCCAGCACCGGATGGGATATTCCTTCCAGCCGCTGGCGGCGCGCTCCAAGCACGCTTGCCGCTCCCCTCCCTCCGACAGATTCGCTTCCCCCGCCCCAGCCCCTCGCAGCCATCAGGAACCCCCATCTCGCTCCGTGGGAGGCAGAACCCCTCCTCTGCCAGCGGTGGTGGGCGGCAGGGTGGGAGCCTGGGGGTGGTAGGAAGCCCATCCGGAGTGTGGGAAAAGCTAAGCACAGCAGCTGAGCTCTGCTTGTTCGAGGGTGCAGGAGTTGTCTCTTCTTCACTTTAATGCCAGCATCCCCCTGGAGTCTCAAGCAGAGCAGGCGATGGGGGTGGAAGGGTTGGCCAGAGATTTAGCTCATCCCAGGTTATTCACACAGGGGCTGCAGGACACAGAAGACAGCAAAAGGCAGCCCACGAAATAGGTGCCATGAAGAGCTTTGCCCATGCCAAATAAACAGGGCTCATGGCTATCCAGGGAAAGGGCTCCCAGCCCGGCCAGCCCAGGCTGGGCTCAGATGCAGCGGATGAAGCGGGGCTTGCAGGAGGGACAGGGTAGCCGAGAGGTGTCTGGCAGCCCTCCACACCTCCCTCTGCACCGGCTGCCCTGGAAACATATCCTAAATAAAAGCTGGGCTTGGATAAATAAATGCGTCCGGAGGCCGGCGGGTCGGCCAGCAGCGCGAGGAGGAGGGGGGACGGAGACCACATCTGCCTCAAACCCAGGCCCTCCATGCTGCAGGAGAAGGAAAGAATTTAACTTGTGTTACTCCCAGCTCTCCTCAAAACCCCCACGGCAGGGCCCCAAGCCCACAGCCCACTGTCCACCCTAGCCTTCCCCATGGTGGGCACTCACCAAAGGGTGAGGGCAGCTCCCTGCTGCCTGCACCTGGAGGTGGGGCCACCGGGGCATCAGCTCCCTGCACTGGAAGCTGCCTTGAGGGGAGGAATCATAGGGGTGCCTCCCTGCCAGAGAGGGTCTGGGTGCAGAGCCAGACTGATAGCCCTGCCTGAAGGGCCAGGAAGAAAAGACACCACACCATGCTGGCTCTGCCCCTCCAACACTCAGCCAGATGTTGGATGGGAAAGGGAAAAACAAATCCCTAGCTGCTGTCATGGCCTGGCTGAGGGACAGCAGATGTGCTGGCCAGCCTCAGGGCATGGGGCTGTGCTCTCTGGCCAGGGGGGTGGTCAAAGCAGCCTGCAGCAGGAGCTGACTCCCGGGCTGCCACAGGGTACTCGGTGGGAGACATTTGTCTGGCTAACACATGGGGTTTCAGCTAGAGGGTGTCATTTCCTTGCTGGAGGGGGAAAATAACAACAAAATGGTGAAGGTTTTATTCCATTATGGCTGTGGCCACATTTGTGTCTGTATTTTCCTCCTGTTCAGTGCTGGGTGACACTGATGCCAGCAGGGCCATCAAGTGACACTGATTCCAGCAGGGCCATCAAGTCCCTGCTGCCACTACAAGTAGCAATCCCTGCTGCTGGAGTAGGGAAAACCCTGTGTTCAGAGGCAGGAGCAGGCCAGTGAGCATCTCTGAGGTGGAGGATGGTCCAAGTGCTTGGAGCCATCTCTTTGCCCAAGCCATATTTGCTGCCTTTGCCCAAAGCCAATGGTGCCCTGCCAAATGGTGGCTCATCCCTGGTGCTGCAGGGAGCAAAGCAAGCTTGGGGACAGGAAGCCAAGAGTGAACTCAGGGATGCTTGCTGGTGAGTTGGAGTTGGTCCTGCTGGGCTGATGGTGGTCCTGGTGCATCCTTCCAGAGGATCCTCCTGTGCCAAGTGGGCAGGAGTGGAAATGTTCAACCTGCCTGTTAGCCATGGATAATGATGGAGACAGCCGAGATCAAACCTCTCTGCTGGAAGGTCCTCGTAAGCCCTGCACATCTCTGTCCCCCAATCAGCCCTTAACAAGGAGAGATAAAGGGGACCAAAGAGGACAGGCAGGAAGCAAAGTGACACAGAAGCCCTCAGCACACCTGGAGATAAAGAGCAGAAAGGGGAATACTTGGCAAAATTGAATCTGTACAAATCAGTGAGTCTGGATAATATGTAACCCCCAGACTAAACAGAATTAGCTAATGAACTTACTGAGCCCCTGACAATTACTCAGAGGGGGGAAAAAAAAAGAGTTCCTGAGAAAACAGCACATCCCAGGTTTGTTTAATGTCTTTATTAATGATCTGAAAGCAAGAGTAAACAACAAATTAATTATATTTGCAGATGACTGGAAGCTGGAAGGTGTCAGGAGCGCCGCCGAAGACAGCGCATTCGCACCAAGGGCCCTAAAGAGGTTAGAAACAAACCGGGAGGAAAGCAGCCGCACGTAATCCATCAGCGGAACACGGCACGGGGGAGAAGGGACATGAAATACAGACATCCAGCAGGGAGCTGGGGTGTGCAGAGCAGGATGCAGGCAAGAGGCTTTGGAGAGGGGTGGAGAATTTACGGATGAGCTACAGCTTGAGCAAAGAGGGCTCCGATACCTGCCAGGACTCTGTGGGGAGAGGAGCAGGCACCTGGGTGAGATGCTGTGTGTCCAACAAAGTTGTGACCTTGTCCAGAGCACATGTGGCATCAGCTTGGCACCAGGGGAAGAAGTTAGCAAGCCGTTTTCCCAGTGCTGCAACTGAACTGTATGACCCCCAGGGGCTGAGAGTCTTCCCAGTTGCCCTTACTCCTTGGGAAGCAGGCGACAGGGAAGGTGGCGCAGGCCAGCTCAGTGTGGGGTGCAGCTGGGGGTGGGCGGCATGGCTTTGAGACTGGGTCTGCATGGACTCCAGGAGCTGGTTTTGCTCCCCCAAAAGCACCTGGCACCGGGGAGAGCCACGGATGCCTCACTTCACCCAGCGCAGGTGGTCGCACCCCGTGTTGGTCTGTGTCCCACCTCAGCGGCCGCTCCTCCCTCGCCTCGCCCAGGCAGAACAAGGGCGCTTTGAGCAGCGGGTGGGCGGCGGGCCGGCAGACAGGGGCCTCTAGCCCTTTAAGAGAGAAAAGTGACTTTGTAATCGGAGCGAATTCCTCCTTTCTGACAGGCGGGAGAACTTCGGAGGTCCCTCCCTCGCTCCGCTTTATTAATATAGTAGTAGAAGCAGCCCTCGCTTGGAACCAGGCGCTGGCGGTCGCTGTGCCTCACCCGGAGCCCGACTCGCTGCCCCGGCCCTGGGCGACACCATGGGTGCCCGAGGTGGCATTGCCACGCTGCTGCTGCTGCTACTGCTGGCCTGCCAGCCCCAGTCTCTCCAGGCGGGACCCCCAACCGGAGGTAAGCCCAGTGCCACCAGCCCACCCGCGGGATGGAGTGGTGAGAAAGCAGGGGGATAAAGCTCGGCTTCGGGGGCGTGGGGTGGGCTGGGAGGGATGGGCACCCAATGGGTGGGCACCCATGGGTGCAGGCTGTGCTTCACGGAGGTGGGATTCCCGTCCCCAAGCAGTTAGCTGCCTGGTTTGGGGCAGGGTGTTTGGGCCAGGGCACCCTGTGGGGGAAGACAAGGGTGGGAGTGGGGCTGCTCACCCACCGTGGTTCTCAGGGCGCTGTGCCCCCTAGCTGCGTCTGATACTTTCCACAGGGGTACAAACGTGGTGCTGGGCGGGATGGGGCTCATTCCTCACACACAGGGTTTTGGTCTGTGCTGTGAATGGCACCTCTCCTGTGCTCTGTGCCATGAAGACAGCTCTGGTGGGAAGAGCCAGCCCTCTCTTCCCATGTTTGGCCTTGCCACAGTAGCTGTCTGCAAAAGCAGCCCCTGTCATCAGCTTACTGGGAAGGATGGAGCCAGACAGCATTTGCTAGGGTGTGTGTCACCTCCCAGCTTGGCTCTGGCTAGCTGTCCTGTGCACCCAAGGTGGCTGGGGGCATGGGGTGAGGAACTCGCCTCTCCTGCCAGCACAGCCCCAGAGGGATGCAGAATCACCCCCACGGGTGATTGGACACCAGGGACCAGCCGGGGCTGAGGGTGCTCCCAGGAGAAGGAGCCATGGTGGCACAGGACAGGCTGGCCACAGGCAGCAGGGAGGGCAGAGGACGCTGGCTGCTGCACAGAGACAGAGCCAGGCAGAGGAGTTACTGCAAGGGTACAGGCTGAGACAGGAGCAAAGAGGGTGACATGCCCAGTTTTGCCCAAGCAGTGGCCAGATTTGACCACACAGCTCTTGGCACAGCAGCGTGCCATGCCTCAGCATCCCAACGGCCACCCCACAGCCCTGGTCCCACCCTGCCCCTCCTCCTGCAGCTTCTGCTCCCTGCCCTGCTCCAAGCTGCTTGTACCTGCAACGGTCTGGATATGGGTCTCATCCTGCTCGGGACAGGACTGCGCCTTAGCCATGCTGTGCTTGGGGGCTGAGTGACCGTTTGCACGGGGTCAGTGGCATCTGCAGCTTCAGAAGTGAAGGGAATTTAAAAGCAGTTTTCCCCCCTTATTCACCCTTAAAATAGCAGAACATTTCGCTGAGCAGTTTCTCCTCCCCAGACCCCTCCCTGGACGCTGCCGGGGCAGGAGCTTGTTCCAAGCAGCTTCCAAAGGAATTAGTGACCACCTCTGGTCTTTTGTTCCCCAACCATCTTCTTCCTGTGTTGGTGTGAGGAGGAGGAGGAGGAGAATCCCAGAGCCCATCTGCAAGGTCCCTGCAGGTCCCTTGTTATCCCCATTCCCGCTCTGGGACATGCTCCTCTCCTTCCCTCAGGCCTTGTTCCTTTTTTTCTTTTTCCATGCACCAAGATCTGATGATGCCTGGCAAGCTGAGTGGGGAAAAAAACTTCCCTTTAGTTAATGAACACAGTGCTCTTCTTCCTCCCAGCACGGGCAGGGATCTCACCCTGCAGAACCCCTGCCCGCTCAGGTCCCCAGGCAGGCCTCTGAGACTGCTCTGGCACCGCTTGTGGCCTTCACTGGCACTGGCCAACCCCGACAGATTCCCCTCAGGTAATACCATGCATGGCCAGGGCACAGCTCCAAGGATCCATGGGCAGGGCTGGGAAAGGAAAGGGGGTTTACACTCATTTTCTGCTGCTGGGAACTATTTCTGCCCCCTGCTGGAGCAGATGTACCAGCCATGCCCTCAGGTCTGGGCACCAGCTTCCCACAAGCTCCCTGCCCTTGTGAGCATCCCTGTTGAGACCACCAGTGTCCATGCCACACTTTTTCATGGGCTGCCTTCTGGGCCAACCCTCCATCCCATCAGGGAGTGCCACACCATCTGCCAGCAGCATGCCAGGGACAGGGCTGGGGACAGACTCGTTTGCAGGGCTGAAGCCTGCATTGTGTGCTGCCTCAAAGCCCAGGTTCATGGGCCCGGGCTTCCTGCCCAGCCCAACATGGAAAGAGACATCGTGCACATCAGCAAATACAAGATCATATCAAAAGGCAAAAACACTCATGAAACTTGTCCTCTTGACATTTGAGTGTGAAGCTTCAGTAAACTGTTCTTAGACAGCCTGGCTCTCCTCCAGTTCCCAGGGAGGTCGCCCTTCCCCTAAAACCCTCTCACATGGGGGTCATAATGAGGAGTGATGTGAGGAGGGGATGAAGGAATTAGATGAGTAGGGTGATAGGAGCAGTGTAAACCCAAGCTTCCAGCAAAGGGCTGCCAAAAATGTGACCCCCCCCAAGACCTGGGTGGACCCACAGCAGTGGTGATGGAGGTCTGAGGGAGGTGACTGTGAGCCTAGCTTGTCCTGCTTGCCCCAGTACCTGCTCATGGGCAGGCACCAGTGACTGCCCCATGATGCCCAGCTTGTCCTGGTTGCCCTGCTCATGAGCAGGGACCAATGACTGCCTCAGAGCACCCATCCAGACCCACTGCTGTCACCTCCAGGGTTATCAGCTCCAGGAATCAGTTTCAGCTGTTCCTGCCCTCCACCTCTGGAACCACAAACTGATTGATTCAAACTTTCTTCTTTGTGAGTGCGCCACATGCTTTGAGGTCAGAGCTCCAGGCAGCTGGAAAAGTTTCCAGCTGATGGGAAAGGACAGGAAAAACGCCGAAAGGGGGGAGAATGCAAACTGGTATCGTGGGAATCGGGGAGGAATATTCTGGTCCCACTCTTATATTTAGCAACAGAGAGCTGTGGGCAAATCTATAACAAGCACATTCCTCCAGGATTGCAGGACAGGGTTAAGCTCACCCAGAGGAGCTAACGTCAGGTTGAAGGCTGGACAGTGACACAGGGCTTGGGAGGCAGCAGGCCAGCGCTGTCTGTGTGCCTAAATAAAGCTCAAAGCACAGACTGTTCAAACAGGCTCAGCCCAGCCTCGGCTCCCAGGGGCTGCTCCCGACGCCCTTTTCAGGTGCCTGGAGAAGCTGGGCTCTGGCTTGTCTCCTTTTTGGGAAGCCAGTCTCCCCGAGTGCTGGCATCACTAGGGAGGGCCTAGAAACTCCTCAGCTCATACTGGTACAGTTCACAGGGCTGGCCTGGGCGTCCCAGCCCGTTCCATGTGCTCAAGTCACCCCCGAAGTACAAGGCAGGTCTGCAGGTAGCACAGCCCAGTTTGCAACCTACCCCTTCCCCACTCCATAGCTTCAAACCTCCTGGAGACACAGAGGCCCACTGGAGACCCCTCACTCCCAAACCAGCACTTCTCTGAGCCTTCTCCATTGTGGCCAGTGCTTGGTGGCACATTAGAATCAGAGAAAGCATTGTGTTGGAAGGCACCTCTACAGGTCATCTAGACCAACCTCCCTGCAGTGAGCAGGGACATCCCCAACTAGATCACATTGCTCAGAGCCCCATCAAGCCCAACCTTAAACGCCTCCAGGGATGGGCCTCCACAGCTCCTCTGGGCAACCTGTTGCAGTGTCTCACCACCTTCATAGTAAAGAACTTCCTAATGTCCAATCTAAATCTACCCTGCTCTAGTTTAAAGCCATTGCAATGCTGCACACAGATGGGATCACAGGATCACAGGATGTTAGGAGTTGGAAGGGACCTCCAAAGATCAAGTCCAACCCCCCAGCCAGAGCAGGACCACATAATCTAGCACAGGTCACACAGGAACACATCCAGACAGGGCTTGAAAATCTCCAGAGAAAGAGATTCCACAGCCTCTCTGGGGAGCCTGTTCCAGTGCTCCATGACCCTTGCAGTAAAGAAGTTCCTCCTCATGTTGAGGTGGAACTTCCTGTGCTGTAGTTAACATCCATAATGACCCTCAGGGTTTTCCTAGTGCGACATGAAAACTGAGCTCCAGAGGAACTGATCGTGATGCTCATGTTACTTGTGAAGTTTTCAAATGCACCCAAGTTAGTGGGCCACAACCAGAGAACCCACTTTGTCCTGCTGCAGAGTCATTGCAGCTCTGGATTTTCTTTCAAAGCTATCCTTAAAACCAGAGGAGTGGGACTGCTGCAGCTCTCCCCAACCCCAGGGTGGGGAGGATGCAGGTTTCCCACCCAGCTTGCCGCTCGTTAGCTGTCACTCATCCTCAGGACAGACCAAACAGGGCCTCCTAGCATCCTCCTGCCAGCCAGCAGTGAGGCTGGGTGGGGCATGTTTACAGCCTGTGCCCCATGCCCAAGAGGCTGGTAAATTCCCATTTTCCACCCGTGCTCCCCGGGTGTGTCACCCACGCCGGCTGCGCATCACTCCAGGCAGTACCTCTGGGAGCTGCCCTGAGCCCAACGGCTGCTCTTGGCTGCCTGACAGACGGACAGACAGTAGCAGACAGAAGGCATCCCGGGGAAGGGAGGGCACTGCCAAACGTTGGCAGCAGCACAGAAAGTCATGGGGCAAACAGCACAGTTTGGAGGTGGCCTCCCAGCCAAGGAGAGAGAAAAGTTACATTGATCCATGGCTGTGACTCACTGGCTGTTGAAGGAGCCTCCATAGGCTGTGAGTCAGCTCGGGGTGGCCCTTGTGGATCCCTGTTGCTTCTTTTGCCCAAATCTTGGCTTCCTGGTGGTTGTTTTCCCTCCCTGTTGCAGGCAGGGCAGGGGGAAGAGGTGGTGAGGGAGGAGAGGGTTGGGGTTCAGAGCAGCAGATGGTTGTGGTGCCATTCCTATCTGTCATTGAGCCATAGGCCCCTCCAGTGCTCCCCCGTGCCCAGGGAGAAAGTGAAGGGGGGCCAGAAGGAATTTCCCATTCCCTTTCCCAGCATCTGGCTGGGCTTCAGTCAGGTTCTAAGGCTCTCTGCATCCCATCCCACGGAAATTTCTGAGCCCACCAGGGTCATTTCCTCTGGGAGCTGGGGAGGAGAGAGAGGAGTTTTGGCCCGAGGTAGATGTGGCTGAGAAAAGCCTCCTGTGCTGCCCTGCAGCCCTGGGAGGGGATGTGCACACACGCTTCCACACCCCCACAGCCCCCCGCCCCCAGCTATACATTTCCCCTGTGCTACAAATAGAGCAGCGTTTATTTGCTCTGTAAACATCACCCCAGACCTTGTTTCTCAGAGATGGAAAAGCCAAGGGGATTACAGGGTTGGGGAGAGAGGGAGGGGGACCTCTGAAGGGATGAGGATAGAAGAAGGAGAGGAGAAATAAAAAGAATAGAAAGAGAAGAGGTAAAGACTAGAAAGAGAGAAAGAGAAGAAGATGAAGAGAAATAAAAGAAAAATAAGAAGAGGGAGGGAAAGAGAGAGAAAAGAAGAAAAGAAAGATATTTCACCTCTAGAAAGGGAAGGGGAAAGGAAAAACACTAATTTTCTTCACAGCCAGAACTGCAAGACAGACAATTCAGCATGTCAACCCCAGAGGAGAAAAAAATATCCTCTCTTTCCCCTTCCACACTGCAAGCACCTCTCCCTGTCCATGGAGACACTTTTCTCACTCTCATAGAAAGCCTATCCCAGCCATAGCCCTCGTAGCCTCACAGGGTGCTGTGGGTGATGTGAGTGCTGTGGGCGCTCTGAATGCTGTGGGTGCTGTGAGTGCTGCCCAGCACCAGCACAGCTCCAGCCAGATCACCCCAAGACACACATTTCCTATCCCTGAGGACAGTGCTAGACAGTGCAAGGCTTCTTACCTGCACTGGTGATGGGGACAGTCTCAGAAATGGGATAGGATTCAGGGATCTGCAGGTGGGATGTGTTGCCCTGCTTTGCCACACTCCCTGATAACTCAGCTTCCAGCCCGGGCTTTTCCCAAGGTCCCCCTGTTCCTGCAGTGCTGGGATGGTTGGGATTGTCCCCTCGTATGCCACAGCGTGCTCTCCTGCAGCTCTGCAGGCCCTGTCTTCACCAAGTGGGAAGCAATTGGGATCAGGAAAGCTGTGGGAGTGAGGGCTGGGATGTACAGGGTGGAGCTGGAAAACCTGCCAGCCAGCGAGGGACAGGGAGATGGCTTGGGAGAAAGAAACAGAAAGAGAAGGGAAGGGGAAAAAATAGAACAAAACCCAACTTGGGATGCTTTGGAAACCACGTCCTTTGGGGCTGATACAATATTTCCAGGCCAACTTCTCCTGGCAGCAGGAGCCTGAGCAAGCCTGAGTCACGCTGCTGCGGACGGCACAAAAGCCCCATTGAGCCTCCTGCTTCCCCAAATCCTCCCACTTTCTCCCCCTGCTTTGCTTCCCAGGGCAAAAACTCCAACCACCACTTCAGGCTTCTTCCTCAAGTCCCTCCAGAGTCGTTTAGCCACCCCTAATTCTTTATCCCTGCTCCTGCTCCAGCCAGGTTCTGGGGATGCTCACCCTGGGGATTGCTTCTAAGAGCAGCATGACCTCTGTAGGGGGGGGACACAGCCGACGTGTGGCCAGTGCCAGCTCCCAGCTCCTTGCCCTCCCCTCCGTGGCTGCATCTGGCTGAGCAGGAGAGCGCAGGAAATACCATCAGCTTCAAGGCTGCTTGAATCATCCTAAAACTACGCTGGATAAGCAAGGGCTGGAGCTTCAGAGCTGCAGCCAAGCCTCCTGGACCTGGCTTTATGGCCTACAGCTTATAGCTATTGTGGAAAGCTGGGGATGGCAGGGGAGAGCCTGCAGGCTCCTTGGGCAGGGGCTGAAGAGCTGGCAGGACATGGGGTGATACTCCAACACCCTAGCTCCCACCCCCCTCCCAGGCAGGGCAGAATTAGCAGGGGGCAAGTTTTGCCCTGACCCTAAAGTCCATGGGCTGCAAAAGGGCTTTTTTCTTTCTCCCAGAGCTGTCAGGCAGAGGCAGGGGAAGGGGAAGGCGAGAGGGAGAGCAGCTGGCAGGGACACAGGGAGAGGAACAGGATTCATAAGCACAGGCGGAGGGTTTCAGAGCAGTACAGTGCTGCCAGAGGTAGGAGTGGGCCATCTGCTCTGGGACCAGGGGGATGGGATGGGGGCAGAGCAGAGCAAAACAGCCCAGAGGCTCTTCTCCTGTGCCCGAATCAAGGGTGATGGCCACTTCTGGCAAGCGCTTGGCAGCCGGTTGGCAGCCCCGGGGCGGGTGCTGGGCTGCGGCTTCGCTGGCCGTTTCCCGGGCGCTGCTTTCCAGCAAAGTTCTGCTGGCCGACGCTCCTGGAAAGCATCAGCCTCAGCCCCGGGGAGCCCCACTGTGAGGGAGGGCCAGGTGGATTGGGGGAGGGTAGAACTGGAGCTCTCGTTCCCATTGTCAGGGTTTGAGAAGCACGTACAGCCCTGCCTCAGGGTGTGGGAGATACAGTCGCTGTCTGGAGTCAGTGGGGATAAAACCTGGAAGCAGGGAGGAAGAGGAAAAGCCCTGCTCCACGCTGGGAGCTATCACACCAGGGATGGATCTGAGTCCATGACACTCCACGCCCTGAATGTCAAGGCTGGACCCCAGAAGCGAGAGGTTTTTCATAGGGCCGGGCTGTTGGGCTGGCTCTGCCCCATCCTGCTAGCATGAGAGGGACTGGGATGTCCCCAAGGTCTCCACTGGGTTTGGATGCTATCACTGCAGGCCAAGCCAGGCTCATGTGTGACCTATCTCTGTTGCACCAGGATTTCCTCATTGTGGAGCCCCAGACGGCTGCTTGGCTCTCCTGCTGCACCCAGGCACCCATTCTGGCATCCCTGAAGGCAGCAGCCCCCCTCAGCCCATGCCACCTCGCACCCCCTTCTCCTAGCAAAGCCCCAAGTTACAGCTGAGGGCTGCTCCACAGCGGCTGTGTTTGCCTTAGCCTGCCTCACAGGCTGTTCATTTCCTTCCCCAGTCATAAATAAAACCACCTCGTAAAACGAAGGGAATGTGCAATATAATGAAACCTTTCTCAGCCCAGCAGATCCCTTCCTCCCCTGGCCCCTCTGCCCCATGCAGGGATAGGGGCACAGCCCGGCCCAGGGATGCAGCCAGGGTGTGGGGGGCTGAGGGTCCTATCGGGCATCCCAGAGCCAGGCTGGGCACTGGGGAGACTGAAACCCAGGGCCACCCATGGTGGAGGCAGGAGGGCTGGTTCTGGCCACCCTGCCTGTGCTGGGAGTGGCGACGGGAGCTCATGCACACTCTGGAGGGGGGGAACAGGAGGGGTTCAAGCTGCCAAGCAGCAGCAGCCCCAGAGCTGGATGGCTGCCTCCAAGCCTTTCTGCTGTTTGCATCCTTCCAAACCTCTCTGGTGTTTGCACTCCCTCAAACCCCTCTGCTGTTTGCATCTCCCCAAATGCCTCCTGGATTTGAATTCCCTCACACCCCTTTACTGTTTGCATCCCCAAACCCCTCCCTGATTTGCATCCTCCCTCCCCCCCAACCCCTCTGCTATTTGCAGAGTGGGTGGGTGCAGTGCAGCATGGCTGGCGACAGGCGAGCTTGCTACCTTATAAAGTCAGTAAAAAAAAAAACAACCACCACCCTAAACAACTCAGAGGGACTCAAAACAAGCTTCTGACTTTCGGGTAGAGGAATGCACCAGGCTGGCCATGGGGTGCCCTAGCAGCATCCCATGGGAGGAGGTGGAGGGGGCTCAAGCAGCGCTGGGCACACTGCCGACACAGGGGCCGCTTGTTGGCATGGGCTGGCAAGCAGGAAGGCGGGCAGCCGGCGGGCAGGGCGGCACCGCTGGCCGCACAAGCCCAGGGCTGTTTCGGGCAACAAGGAGCCTTCACTGCCCGGCTGTTTTTCCAGCGCTAGAGAAGCGGTGCGGCAGGGCTGAGAAGCGGCTGCAAACACAGAGGGTGCCTGTGTCTGCACAGGGCTCTCCTGGCTCCCACTTGGGTAATTAAAGAGCTGATTTAATGAATTCCAGTCCCCTCCCTGCAAACACACATGGGCTACCAGCCCCGGCCCTCACCTGCCCCCACCGCAGCCTGAATGAAGCCTTGTTGAGCGGCCAGCCCATCCCCAGTACTGTTTGCTCCACTCCTTCCTCCTCAGCCTCAGCATCCTCTTCTGGGCAGAGCGACAAGGGTTCTTGCAGCCCCTCAGGGACTTGCCTGTACCCTCGACGTGCCAATGCACACCCCAAAACCCATCCAGCTGTCACACAGGCAGGACCGGGGATGCCCCAAGCTGTGGTAGGAGCTGCCAGCAGGGGAGGCATCCATCCACCAGCTCACACAGGACACATCTCCTCACTCCGAAAATTCCTCGGTCCAGCACCACTTCACTCTGCAAACCCTCATGTGGAGTTTTGTGAGCCGGGAGTTGGCTCCTCGGTCCTCCTACGTGCTGAGAAGGAGGTGGGAGAAGTTTGTGTACTGAGATGTTAAAACACAAGAGAAGAGGCCAAAGCAGCCCTGCTGAGCCACGCAGCACTCCAGAACCACCCCCCTCCCCTGCTCCCCCCCTCCCGAGCCAGCTCCTCCAAGGCAGATAGGGATCCCTTCCCCTCCAGGCTCTCGCTCCTCAGGCTGCTGGAGCCGGCCCGCTTCGGGCTGGGATGCCAAAAGCCTCGCCGAGCAGGCAGAAGCAGAAGCTGGAGAGGCTCCCCCCGCCGTGTTTTTCAGCTGGCGGAACCGGGGGCCGGGGCCAAGGCGTCCCGGCGCGGCGCGTGTCCGGCGCCCGGGGCAGGGCTCGCACAGAGCCATCGCTTGTTCGGCAGCCCCGGCCGGAGCCCAGCACGCTCGGGGCCTCGCTCCCAACTCCTTCCTCAGAGCTTTTGGCTCCTCTTTTTGCCCCCCCCTTTTTTTCCCCTCCCCCCCCCCCTCCCCCCCCCCCCCCCCCCCCCCCCCCCCCCCCCCCAAGGCACACCAGAAAAAAAAAAAAAACAAAAAAAAAACCACCACCCAGCTGACAGCGCAGCCTATAATCTGCTGGCTGCTGGCCGGCTGCTCGGAAACTCTGACGGAGGCTGCTCTCGCTTTGTCAATGCCTTTCCATCGGATCAGCCTGGCAAGGCAGGGGCAGCGATTTCCTGCGGGACACCCGGAGCTGGGGATAAGCGGGAACCTCACTCAGTTTTAGCCAGGGCAAGTCAAATGGCCGAGGTGCCCATCCCAACCCACAGCCAGGATAAGGAGACCTGCTGCACCCCACGGCAGGGGAGGAAGGGCCAGCTTGGGCATCTCCATCCAGGGATGAGGCTTGGCTCATGGCATGCTCATAGTGTGATCACAGCTCCTGGGAAAGTGACCACCAGATCACCTTGGGTTTTGGGCCACAGGACTGCATCTGCATGGAATGACCCTGGGATGGGGCAGGATGTCCAGGAGGGAGTCCCTGCTCTCTCCATGTGTGCCTAAATCAGAGCTGCCATCCAAGCCATCAACTGGGATGGGGCACCCCGTACCATGGAGGCTCCTTCAGGGCAAAATAAATTTGAAAAGCAAACCTAAACCTCAGAAAAAAAACCATATTTTCTGCATCTTTTGCAATGTGGAGGGCAAGGAAGAGGGGAGGAGGTGAAAAGCTGTGAGTCCCTTGTGGAAGAGAAATGCCACAGGTCAACCGGCGTTTGAATCCTGGCTGGGCTGCTGAGGAGGAGAGCAGCCCTGAAATAAAGCAGAGATTTGGGAAGATAAACAGCAGTAACTCACACTGCTCTGCTGCTGGAGAAAAAAAAACAACCACCAGCTCCTCCTGAAGCCAGGCAGTGGTGCCTCCTCCCTGCCCCAGCAAACAGCCCTGCTCCTCAGGGCACCCGTGCTTCCCATAACTTTTTATTGGTAGTAATTTATAAGAGACAGAGAAGAAAATAATCTCTGGCAACTTCAGGAGAACAGAGGCAGGACAAAATGTGCTGGCTGCTGGAGCTGCTGCCCCTTGTCACACTGGAAAACAGGCTGGCTCTGTGAGACAGGCTCCTCCACCCCCAAAACGTGATGCCCAGCACCCATGGCAAGATGCTGCCTAGCCCCTGGGCTGGCAGAAGAGCTTCTGGTGGGTCTAGCCCCGGCAAAGATTTGCCTCTTTATGAGAGTATCTGCTTGGTGTCCCTCTGAAAAGCATGTTTTGGGGATTAGGGGAAGCCAGAAACCAAACTGTAACAAAATCCTGGTGGGAGCTGGAGCACAGAGCATGCACACATGGGGGAACATCGAAGGGAGCCAGCACATAACGTACACGCAATGTCTCTGGGGACACCACTATATTGCACGCATGTGTGCAGGCCTGGCTGGGGCCTGAGCAACAGTTTGTGCATGGAGGGAGAGGAAAATTCCCTTTTGCAACTTGCCCCATTGCTCCTGCTCACCAAACCTAAGTGCAGAGCTCCAGGCAGCACCCATCACCCCTGCCCACTGAGCAAGGTGCACTGGGGCTGGCTGGTTTTGCAAGGGTTACCGGAAGGAGGGAGCAGGTCAGGGGAGGACAGAGCCCTTCACAACCCTGCAAAGAATAGCAAAGATCCTCTGAGTCACTGGCTGGGCTGAAGAGGACAAAGAAGCCAAAGTGCCCCATGCCAATGGCCAGGAAATGAGAGGCCTTGGGTTAAGGCACCCTGGCAGCCCTACCCGGGGCCGAGCAAAGGGCTTGGTATTAAAGCAAGGGATAGATATTTCCATGCTGCTATTTCTTCCCTGCCCAGGGCAGGTCCTTGCAATACCCATGTTCTTTCCCCAGCTTTTAGGAGAAAGCTGAGGCAGTTTTGCCACTGCCAGCAGCAGGAAGTTATTTTTTGTGGTATTTGGGCAAGGAGATCTCCCTGTCCTTGAGAGGCCCAGAAGAGCATCACTGTACATGGGGCATGGTAGAGCTCATCTCAGAAGATAAGGCAATAAGCCAAAGAAGGGTGCTCCAACTCTACCCTTGCCAGGCAAACCTTCACTGACACCTCTGACCCTGATCAGCCTCACAGAAATTTGGGCATCTGTAAGAGCACATATGTGCTCCATCCCTGCCTTCTCCTAAAGAAAGTAGGGGCTGGGCTTGGACTCTCAGAGAAGCAAAAATCTCACCCTCCTTTCTCCATGGCACCTCAGCAAACTGCCAGACCCTAAACCCAAGTGCAGGTCTGCAGCTGGGTGGATTTGATGCCACCATGTGCAATAATGGAGAGCAGCAGGAAAGCTCTGCATGGAAGGAGGCCTACAAGAAAGCTGGAGAGGGATTTTTTACAAAGGCTTCTAGTGGTAGGACAAGGGGGAATGGATTTAAGCTGAAAGAGGACAGATTTAGACTGGATATTAGGAAGAAATTCTTTACAGTGAGGGTGAGGAGATTCTGGAATGGGTTGCCCAGGGAAGTTATGGATGCCCTCTCCATATTGGTGCTCAAGCCCAGGTCAGACAAGGCCTTGAGCAACCTGGTCTAGTGGAAGGTGTCCCTGCCCACGGCAGGAGGGGTTGGAACTAGGTGAGCTTTAAGATCCCTTGCAACCCAAACCCTTCTATGACTCTACGACAAGCTTGAGCACAACAGGCTTCCCAGCCTGTGCCTACAAACGGTCTGAAAACCTGCATGGACACTCACCAAACATTTACAGCTCTTCTGTAGTCTTCTGAGTGTTTATGCTTCACCCTGTAAGCACAGAATGAAGGTGGCCACGGCTTGCTCTGGAGCTAACCAGGATGGGTGGCTGTGCCTGGCAGACACAGGCACTTCGTGTGCAGGCAGCGCTCATGCACGCCCCGAGCCAGCTGAAGATCAGCAGCACTCTCACATTAATCCCTGCCACTCCCTGTGCTTTCCACCCTGCCCTCTCCTGCCTGTGCCCTGTGACACAGTCTCTCATTTGGTGACCACATGCCATTGAGCTGAGTCCCTGCAGGGCTGGTGCAGACTGGGCGCTGAACGTGTTCCAGCTACAGCTTCGGCCGCCCCCCTTGAGCCGATGTTTCCGTGTGGCCTCACATCCACATATGGGTTGCAGGCACACACGTTCATTCCTCCGGCACTGACGGAGCAGCCACCTCCAGGGGCAACGTCAGCAACGTCTGGATGATAGGGGGAGCTGTTTGGAAGCGCTGTTAAACAGGGAGAGAAGAGCGCGGTGCTGGCTGACCTGGTGGCGTCCCCGGGGCTCCCACGCAGCATCTCTAAGGGATCTGGGGCTGTTTCGTTTGGAGAGCAGGAGACTGGGGGGAGACCTCATTGCTCACTATGGCTACCTGAGGGGACATTGCAGAGGGGCTGGTGCTGGTCTCTTTTCACAGGTGATTAGTGATAGCACAAGAGGGAATGGCCTCAAGCTATTACTGGATAGGCTTAGACTGGACATTAGGAAGAAGTTTTACCCAGCAAGAGTGGTCAGGCATTGGAATGAGCTTCCCAGGGAGGTGGTTGAGTCACCAACCCTGGATGTGTTTAAAGGTCATTTGGATGTGGTGCTTGGGGATATGGTTCAGGGGTGAATGTTGTAGAGCAGGGTTCTGGGTTGGACTTGGTGATCCTGAGGGTCTTTTCCAACCTGAATGTTTCTGTGATGTCTCCGATTGCAGTGATTGACACTGCCCAGGGAACGCAGGCAAGGCAGGACATGGCCACTGCTGTGAGGGTCCATAGTCCTCCAAAGGGAGACAGCCATGGCAGAAAGGGGAAAGACTCAGGGGAACATCTTGCCTCCTAAACTCAGGAACTCACTCAGGAACTTGGCATGATGACAGCATTACTGCATCTGTCTTGGGCAAGTAACAAAGGGGGAAGGTTCATCTAAATGCTGCATGGGCAAGGAGAAACACCACCTCCACCTTGCCAGCCAGCCCCTGGGAACCCCTTCTCCTGGGAAGATCAGAGAAGAGGAACCTAGGTTCATAGAATCATCGAGTTCAGTCATAACCCAACACAACTGCTAGACTGTGTCCCTCAGCACCTCATCTAACCTTCAGGGATGGCAACTCCAACGCTCCCCTGGGAAGCCTCTTCAGGTGCCTGATGACCTTTCTGGTGAAGAAATTTTTCCTAGTATCCAATCTAAACCTTCCCTGATGCACCTTGAGGTCACTTCTTCTTGTCCTACTACATTACCTGGGAGAAGAGGCAGGCACCTTACTGCGACCTAGAAACCCCTTCCCCTAGGACAATCAGAGCAGACTCTCCCAAGGGTCTTCACAGCTTGGTGTGTTCCACCACCCTCTCACAGGGCAGAGAGAGAGGGGATGAAGGGTGGGTTTGAGAGGTTCCATACAGCAACCACACAGACAGGGCTTGTGGGAGGTGTCCTTCCCTGCCTGACCCTCTCCCTTTTCTCCCCAGCTTCTTTCTTTGGGGACAGCTACGTGGAGATGCCGCTGGTGGACGCCTCGCGCACAGTGCGACTGCACCTCCAGCTGTACACCAGCCAGGGAAGTGGGCTGCTCTTCCTGGCTGCTGGCCAGCCTGACTACCTCCTGCTCCAGCTGAGAGCTGGCAGCCTGCAGGTCAGTACATTGGCACCCTGCTGTGGGTCAGGGCTTCACCCAGTGCAAGGAGGAAGTGGGGGCAGCACCTGAAAGCAGAAGTCCATGGGGTTGGATGCCAGCATGGACAGCCAAGCTGCCAAGACCTCTGCCAAGGGAATGTTAAGGGTTCAAGAGAAGAGCAGAAGGCCTTGGGAGAATCAGTTAAATACAGAGAAACAAGGTCCAGCTGGGGAAGATCGTCACCTGCTGCTTCAGGTGATGCTGGGGAGCATCATGGAGACGGCCAGGCAACAGCACCCTGTGCACCAGTCAAACATGGTGCACAGCACCCTCAGGGTGCTAGAGATAATGAACAGAAGGGATGAGTCAAGAGTCTCACCACAGGCCAAGCCCAGATAGGGCGTGGGAAGGGATCAGGACAGAAGAGTAGAATTGCCCTCTTGTGGTTATGGTTTTGGCACCCACCATGAAGGAAAAGAGCAGGGAACATCCGAGGCGCACATCCTGCCTCTCCTGAAGCCTGGGCTAGGCCAACAACCACATCTAAACCAAAGCAGGAGAGCAAGCAAGCAGCTGACTGGAGGTCTCCCTAATGCAGACCATGTGTCTCAGGGTCCATCAGCTAACCCTCTACTTAGGCAGGCTCCAGGCTGCTGCTTGTGGAGAGTAAAACCTGCTATTTCTCCTGCCACTTACCAGGGCGAGGGCTGCAACAGCCCAGGCTGCAGGCATGAATGGAGCAGGGCAAGAAGAGCAAACATCTGGCAGGATTTCTCCAGAGGGTGAGAGGAAAAGCCTAGTGGTGAGACTGGGGGGTGAAGGACCCCAGGGATAAAGCCCCAAGACTTGGATTTGCAGAATGTGAGGTAAAAAAGGAGAGAAATCCCAAGACCAGGACAGAGAAAGCACAGCCAGAGAAGGGGATCTAGCTTGGCTGGGAGGAACATGCACAGAGGAGGAAGAGGGTGGGGTGGCCAGGAGTGAACAGGGGGACCAAAGCACTTCTGAGCCCCCAGGAACAGTCCATGTTTCAGTAGGTGTTTCTGGTAGGTGGGCAGGTCTCCTCACCCATCAGACAATTTCTTGCTTGAGCTGAACACTTCCCATGTGCTACCCTGCAGGCCAGGCTGCGGCTGGGCTCAGAGGAGGTGATGCTGCAGTCACCAGCAGAGCTGCAGCTCAATAACCTGGCGGTGCACGACGTGAAGCTGCTGGTGGAAGATGGCAGGATGATGCTCACCATCGACGGCCTCTTTAACAGCTCCGCGGACGTGGCGGGGCCTGTACGGGAGCTGGACATCCAGCACGGCCTCTTTGCTGGTGGAAGAGGCAGCCTTGACCTACCATACCTTGCTGAGGCCAGCTCCCCCTTCAGAGGCTGCCTCCACTTAGTGACTTTCAATGGCCTGGATGTCCTCTCCCCTCCGTCCTCTGATGGCAGCTCCAAGATCTTCCACCGGGTCCAGGAAGGGTGCAGCACACAGTTCTCTGCGGAGCCCGATGACCCCTTTGGGTTCCCGGGGCCACACTCCTACGTTGCGTTTCCCACCTGGGATGCAAGGGAGGAAGCGACCATCGAGTTTGTGATAACCACCAGCATCACCCAGGCACCCCTCATCTACCATGCCGGGCTGGAGAACGACTTCTTCTACCTGGAGATCTCCAACGGGCGCCTGAGGGGGTTTGTTGAGAAGGGCAATGGCATCATCGTCCTGCACAACAACGTCTTCATCAGCGACGAGCAGCAGCATTACGTCAAGGTCTACACAGACGTCCACAAGTTTGAGATACTGATAGATTACTACGCCTCATCCACATCCAACCGGGGCATCAACAACTACCTGGACCTTCAGGGAAACCTCTTCATTGGAGGCATGAATGAAAAAGCTTTGCAGAGGCTGAAGGAGCACCACCTTGCTTTCATCTCAGTGTGGACCATGGCCAACAACTCCTTCGTTGGCTGCCTGGAAGACCTGCGGATAAACCTGCAGAGGAGGAGCCTGCAAGATGCTGTGATCACAAAAGACATCACTGCAGGCTGTGGGAAGCAGGAGCACTACTGGGACTACGAAGAGACGTATGAGCAGGATGACGCACATACCTCCCCACCTCCAGATACCTGGTCAGGAGCACCAGGCCTGGCGGCGGAACCGTGCCGGCCAGACAGCAGCTTCCCCCCTGCCTTCGCCAACATCAGCAGGCTGCTTCACGTCAGCCCCCTCATCGTCTCCGAAGGGGGCACGGCCTATCTGGAGTGGAAACACACCCAGCCAACTGTAGACCTGAGCCTCGCAAGCATCCGGCAGTCCCAAATCCTCTTCAGCATCACCAACGACCCCAGGCACGGCCAGCTGGAGCTGGACATTCCTGGGTCAAGGAGCAGAAGAAAGTTCACCCTGTTGGACATTGTGAACAGGAAAGTCAGATACGTCCACGATGGCTCCGAGGGGCCCATGGACCAGCTAATGCTGGAGGTGACAGTGACCGCCCAGCAAGGGGTCCCAGAATGCTTGCGGCAGGGGCAAATGTACCTGCTGCCCATCATGATCAACCCCACCAACGATGCCCCGCAGGTGATCTTTCCCCACGGGAACCACATGACAATCCTGAAGCACACGCGGAAACACCTGACCACAGACGTCCTGCAGGTCCTAGATGATGACACATCCTGTGATGAGCTTGAATTCCAGCTGCATGGTGGCCAGCAGATGGAGGAGGGTTATGTAGAGTATGACTTTCACCCTGGAGTGCCCATCGAAGAGTTCTCCTGCAGGGATCTGGAAGCAGGCAACATAGTCTACGTGCACCAGAGTGGGACGAACTCGCAGCTCACCTTGCAGGTGAACGATGGCACAGTCCCAAGCCCTATTGCCACCCTGAGGATCCTTGCCATCGATCCTGACATCCGCCTGCGTAACAACACCGGCCTCTCCACCTCCCAGGGAGGGGCTGCACGCATCACCACGGCCAACCTCTCAGTGGAGACCAATGCAGTGAACCAACAAGTCGCCATCCTCTATGTCCTCACGGAGCCCCTGAGGTATGGCGAGATCCAGAAGCAAGGCAGCATGGGAGGGGAATGGAAAAAAGTCGAATCCTTCCACCAGCAAGACCTGGAGCAAGGGCGCATCCAGTATTTTAGCACAGACACAGAGCACCACCTGGAAGATGTTGTGGAGAAGCTGCAATTTGAAGTCCAAGTGGGACAGAAGGTCTTGCAAAACAACACTTTTGTCATAAGGATTAAAAGAGCCACCATTAAGATGAGGACCATGGTCCCCCTCCAGATGAAGAACAAGCGGCACAGAAATATCACCAGTAAGGAGCTGGAGGCGATGCTGGAAGATCCAAACTCTGCTCCAGTCCCTTTCCACTATGTGATAATCCAGGCTCCCAAAAAGGGAAATCTGGAGCTGCTCGGCAACAGGCTGACTGAAGGTTTTGGGTTTACCCAAGACGACCTGCAACAAAACCACCTGAGCTACAGCGCCACCATCAGGAACTCCCAGCAAGCTGAGGACACCTTCCAGTTCCGTGTCCGCATTGGGGAGCAGCATTCTCCTGTCTACACCTACACAATCAGCATCGGTGGAGACCCCGATGCACCAGCTCTGACCAACGTCCTTCTGACCGTGCCGGAAGGGGGACAAGCAGTCATCTCCAAAGACCACTTGTTCGTCCAGAGCATGAACAGCATGGACTACCTCTACGAAGTGATTGAGGGGCCCGCACATGGGAGGCTGGCCTGGGCTGCATCCCACGGCTGGGCCTCCAGAGAGGAGATCACAGAGTTCACCAACGATGACATCCTGCACCGCCGTCTGCTGTACCAGCACGACGACTCTGAGACGCTGGAGGATGACATCCCCTTTGTGGCGACGCGGCAGGGCGAGGGCAGCGCTGAACCCGAGGCAGAGGAGGTGAGAGGCGTTTTCAGGGTCTCCATCCAACCCATCAATGACCACGCCCCGGTCCAAGTGGTGAACAAGGTCTTCAACGTGGTGCGCAACGGGCAGCACCTGCTGACGACAGAGGACATTGCCTTCAGCGACAAGGACTCTGGCTTCTCCGACACGCAGCTGGTGCTGGCAAGGAAGGACATCTTGTTTGGCAGCATCGTCTATGTTGATGACAGGAGCCACCAGGTCTACCGGTTCACACAGGATGACCTGAGGAAGAAGAAGATCCTCTTTGTCCATTCAGGGGCTGACCGGGGCTGGATTCAGCTACAGGTCTCAGATGGCCTCCACCAAACCACGGCCCTCCTGGAAGTGCAGGCATCAGACCCCTACATCAAAATAGTCAACAACACCGGTCTGGTCATCCCCCAAGGCAGCCAGGGGAGCATTGACTCTTCTGTCCTCAGCCTGGAGACCAACATGGACATTAGGTCAGACGATGAGATACGATTCCTGATAACAACCCCTCCAAGGTGGGGGACCGTGCTGAGAGGGGAGCAGCCGGTCATGGCTTTCTCCCAGAGGGACCTGCTGGCAGGAGAGATCTCCTACCGCCACAATGGGAGCAGGAATAGCCGGGATGAGCTCCAGTTCACTGTAGAAGCAAACGAGGTATCAGTGGAGGACACACTGGCCATCAGCGTGTTCTTGGACACACATCCCAGCCCCTTGCGCATAGTCAACCGCAAGGAAATCCACGTCTTCCAGGGGGAAGCAGCTGGGATCAAGGAGCAGTACTTACTGGTGAGTATCCCTTTCTCTAGTCGTTCCCCACATCTGCATCCCTTTCCTGGATACCAAACCAGGCCAGCCACTGGTGGGACTCCATTTTATACCCACCTGCACAGGGGAAAGGACTTGTGCACGTGTCAAGCTTTGCCCAGGGGCAGAGGTGGGGGGGTCAGGCATGGCCTCAGCCAGAAAGTGACTCTTGCAGCTCATCCCCATAGCAAAGCCATGGGACATTGCACACTGGTGGGCTGCAGGGCAGCCCAGCTTCACAGGAACCAGCCCCATCTCATGCCTTGTCTCCCCCACACTCCCAGGTGGCCCATGAAGAGATCCCTCCCCAGGACATAGTTTACCAGGTGAGCAGCCCCCCAGCCTCTGGCTTCCTGGCAATGCTTCAGCACGAAGAGGACGCAAACGAGCAGCCCAGCCTGGACCCCATCCAGTCCTTCACCCAGGAGGACATCAATGATGGCAGGGTCCTCTACCTCCACTCCAAGCCGGACGAGGAGCGTGACCAGTTTGTCGTGGACATCACAGCCCGTGGTGTAGAACCACTGCAAGGGGTGGTGGTGAGCCTGGTCATGCTCCCGATTGCCATACCCCTAGATGTCCGCAACATCACGGTGCCCGAAGGTGGCTCTGCTACCCTCTCCACAGGCATCCTCAGCATCCCCAACCCATACTACACGGCTCTTGGTGTGGAGTTCAGGGTGCTCGAGCCCCCCCGGTTTGGCACCCTCCTGAAAAGCGAGCGGCCTGAGGACGGCGAGCTGCAGGGTTTCACCTGGACTGAGGTAGAGCAGCCAAGGCTGTCCACTTCCCCACTACCCTGCTCTCCCAGGGGTGCTGAGAAGAGCCTGGGGCTAGGCTCCAGGCCCAACGGCACCAGGAGGCTGGGGAGGGCTGTGGGGCTCCTCTCCCCACTAGAGAGCTCTGCCCTTGGGATGGAGGGGTTTGGGTGCTGGCTTTGGCCTCCAGACAGATCATCAACCCCCAAGGTGCTTTTAAATGTCCCAGGGGATTCAGAATGGGGCTGTGGGCAGAGCATCCAGGCTGGGCTCCAGGTCTGCTTCCTATGGGGATCCCACTCCCTGTCTTTCTGCTGGATCCATCCCACAGGGATGCCCCAGAGGAAGTGGTAGGTGCTCAACTTGCTCTTTCCTCCCAGGCTGGTGCAAGGGTACCAGGGTACGAGGGTGCAGGGCTGGTGTCCCATGTCCTCCCAGGAGGGTCACCCAGTCCCTGCCCCGCAGGTGCAGCACCAGCAGATCCAATACAGGCAGGATGGTCCCCGGGCACGATCCGACAGCTTCACCCTCTTGGCCAACGCCTCGTCGCTGGAACGGCAGAGCCAGGCCCGGACAATCTTCATCTCCATCCTGCCCCGCAGCTCCAGGGCGCCTCGGCTGCGGCTCAACGCCGGGCTGCAGGTAAGGGCGGGATGGAAGGGGATGGGTCAGCCGCCTCGGGGTGCTCAGCACCCTAGGGGCCGCCAGCCTAGCGTCGGGACCGCACGGGTCGCAACCTGGCATCTGGGGCAAGGCAGAGCAGGGGCGCAGCCCAGCGGCGGGCGCCGTGCGCCGGGGAGCAGGAGGCGTTTCCCGGAGCGGCGAGGCTTTGCAGGAGGCGGGGAGCGGGCTGTGCCGCGCTCGTGTCCGTCCCTCCACCTCGTCCCTCCCCCTCAGCCGCTAGTGCTGAGAGCGGCCACAAGATGGGAGTCTCGCCTCGCAGCAGCAACTGCTCCCCCCTGCACGGCGCGGGGTCGGCAGAGTTGCCACGGCGGCAGGCAGCGGCCGCCGGGTCCCCCTCTGCCTCCTAACCCCTCACTGCCGAGGGCAAGCAGCGGCTTCTAGCCCTACACCCCCACCCCCGCCTCCTAAACTCCCTCACTGCCTGCCCGCCCTTCCCCAGGTGTCGGAGTAATCCCCGGTAGCAGAAAGAACAGCTTGGGCAGGACTCATCGGCCCAGCTTGGAGATGCTTAATTAATTATTTAGGCATCTTTGGCACCTCTCCTTATGCCCGTCTAGGTAAAGTCACAAGCAAAGCGGTCTCACAGAGTCTTTCAGGTTGGAAAAGACCTTTGAGATCATGGAGTCCAACCACTGACCTAACACCACCATGGCCCTTAAGCCCTGTCCCAAAGTGCCATGTCCACACGTTTTCTGAGCACCTCCAGGCACAGTGACTCCACCACCTCCCTGGGCAGCCTGGTCCAACGCCTGAGCACTCTTACAAGAAAGGATTTTTTCCTGATCTCCAACCTAAACTTCCCCTGGCACAATTTCAGGCCGTTTCCTTTCATTCCATCCCTCCACCTCCCTAGGGAGAAGAGACCCAAACCCCACCTCACTGCAACCTCCTTTGAGGGAGTTATAGAGAGCAAGAAAGCCTCCTCTCAGCCTTCTTTTCTCCAGACTAAACAACCCAAGTTCCCTCAGCTGCTCCTCACCAGCCCTGTTCTCCAGACCCTTCACCAGCTTGGTTGCCCTTCTCTGGACCTGCTCCAGCCCCTCAATGTCCTTCTTGGAGTGACAGCCCCAAAACTAAATCCTGTATTCAAGTTGTGGCCTCAACCAGTGCCCAGTATAGGGTCACAATCACTTCCCTACTCCTGCTGGCCACACTATTGCTGATCTAAGCCAGGATGCTGTTGGCCTTCTTGGCCTCCTGGGCACACTCTGGCTCATATTCATCCAGCTGCAATCAACACCCCCAGGTCCTTTTCTGCCAGGCAGCTTTTCAGCCACTCTACCCCAAGCCTGGAGCAGAGCATTCGTGGGGTTGTTGCAATCCAAGTGCAGAACCTGGCCTTGGTCTTGTTAAACCTCGTACAATTGACCTCAGCCTGTCCAAATTCTGCTGCAGAGCCTTCCTGCCCTCAAGCAGGCCAATGGTCCCACCCAGTTTAGTGTCATCTACATCAAGCCCGCCCATCCTCACCCGCTGCCAAAGTCCCACCTTCTGCTTCAGACACCTCCCTGTCTCCTTCAGGATCATTAAGTCAAAGTTGCAGCAAAGAGTTTCTTAGGAAACATGCAGGAGCACCAGCCTGGCATTCCACCCCAAGGTATCTGCACCCATCCCAGGATTTCCCAGGCTGGCAGCTCTTTGCATCAGGATCATCATCATAGCAGCCTTGGGAAGGGGTCTGGAACTTGGATTCTGGAAAGGATGACCAAAGGGAAGGGTACACACTGCCACGGGCCAGGTGCCACGCAGACAGCCCCAGAAGAACAGACATGGGGCCAGGACTGCCAGGAAAGTGTGGGGGAGGCCACAACCACAGCCAGCACCAGGCTTAGCTCTGGGCTCTCCTCAGTTAAACTCCCATCCCTGGAAGCTTAGGCCCATCCCAGCAAATCCCTTTTGTAGTGTATCAAGTGCCCATCAGGTACTGGAATAGGCTTCCGAGGGCAGTGGTAGAGTCACCAGCCATGGAGGTGTTTAAAAGATGTCTGGATGAGGTGCTGAATGCCGTGGTCTAACAGTTGTGTACAGGAAGATGTTAGGTTCTCTTCGGACTTATAAGGTCTTTTCCAACGAGGTGATTCCATGACTCTAAGTTGTGCCTACAGGATGTGCTCCAGCTGCCCCAAAATCCTGCACTCCCCACAGAGCAAGGTTAACCCCTTGACTGCTGGACCCACAGCAGCCCCTTGTCTCCACTCGAGAGGCACAAAACCTCCCCTCTGCTCACTGATGGACCAGTGCATCCCAAAAGTACCCATAGGCGCTGGCCCTGGTAGGCTGGGCCCAAGAAGGGGCTCTGGAGCTGGGAAAAGCTTCCTGCTCTAAAGCAAGGGCAATGCTAAAGCAACCCAGGGCTCAGGAGGGGCCCAACCCTGCTGTGTTTGTGCTTTGACGAGAGATGACTTCAGCGTTTAAAGGTCAGGCTGGGTCCGGGAGGGAGATTGCACAAAGCCTTCCTCTGCTGCCTGATCCTGCCAGCTCCCAGGGTGCAGAGTCCACGCAGGGCTGGGGCGACAACAGGCAGGGTTCATGCCCCAAACTGGAGCTGCCTGGGAAAGACTGGGCAGATTTGCCTTGATCATCTTTCTGGGTTGCATCAAGAGAAAGGATGGCTGGATGCCAGCGAGAGAGAGGCTTCCAGTGCTGCAGCGATTCAGGGCCACGCTCCCGGCGCTGTTCCGCTGCCTCCCGGCGCGCTCCCCCGGAGAGCAGCGGCGACACGGAGGCTGAGCAAACAGAATGGGCCGAGTAAGCCAGAGCAGGACCCAGGCGGGAGCCTTTAATAATTCAGAGAGCACCAGGAGCGTGGCAAAGCAGGTCAGCTCCAGTGGCACAGGCTCTGGGTGGCCAGCAAAGCTGCTCTAGCGGCTGTGTGTGCCCATCTCCAGTGGGCAAAAATGGCCCGGGGCTGCTGGGCCCCCTTCCTGCAAACACCTCTCTGGGCTTCCTTGGCACCAAGCCCTGGATGTGATTGCGATTCCAGTGGGTGCTGAAGTGATCTGCCTGTGAGCACTGGGGAGAAGCAGCAGTGCAAAACCCCCCGATGCCTGTACGTGGTAGAGCAACAGCTCCTTCTGCAAGGGCTTCAATGTGTCCAGCAGTACTTCCCCCATCCCGTCTCTCCCAAGCTGTGTTTTCCAGCTTGCCTCCCGCCACCCCATGGGGACTGCAGAGGGATTTAATTTCACTGTCGGCACCCACACCCACTCAAGAAATGTTTTGAGTTAGGCCAGCTGAAAACAGCAGAGAGGAGCTCATCGAGCCCAGCACAGCCAGCTGAGCAGCTCCTCCAGCGCCTGGGTGTTGTCCTCTGGGTTTGTAGGAAGCTGGCCAGCCTTGTGATGCTGCGGGATACAGCTCTGCATCAGCTGGGGGAAGGTTCAGTCCACATGCCCCATGATGCTGGGTCATCCTGAGTGTGAAAGGCAGCTCTGGGGTGCTCAGGCAAAACCTGTCTGGCAAGGCAGGATTCATCCCCATGGTTTGCCAAGACTAAGAGACAGCACAGGATTAGGAGCAAGGAATATTGTTGCCTGCAGCTGGAGAGGGGAGATGCCAGGGCTTTGGGGTGGCAGCACCCCCAAGGGGGAAGTGGGCACCACTGGTTGGGGACAAGTGGCACTGGGAGACCTTGCCGTGGTACTGGGCGGCTTTGTGGTGGCCCTGGAAGGCTTTGTGGTGGCCCTGAGCTCAGCTGCATGCTTGTCATTCCTGGAGGGTTTGCTGGGGCAGCTCACAGCCTTGCTGCAGCCTTGAAGGAGGCAGTGGGAAGGGTGCTTTGCTGGGAGCATGAGCTAAGAGAAACACCCAGCTGGGGAGAGATGGGGGTGGAATCATCACAGCAGTTCAGAGAGCAAAGTCAGAGAATCACAGACTGATTTGGGTTGGAAAGGACCTTTAAAGACCATCTAGCCCAAGCCCCCTGCCGTCAGCAGGGACTGTAGATCAGGTTGTTCAGAGGCCTGTCCAACCTGACCTGGAATGGTTCCAAGGATGGGGCATCTACCTGAGTCAGTGTTTCATCACCCTCAGTGGCAAAAAAAATTTGTCTTCCTTAGATCTAGTCTAAATCTGCCTCTTTTACCTTAAAATCCTCACCCCTTGTCAAGGGGTTCAGGGCTGGGAGACCTCCCCAGAAAGCCCTTACCCTGCATAGCAATGGGGAGAGATGCACCGAATGCACAGCTTCTAGCCCAGACCTTTGCCTTTCTTCCTTGCCCACTTGGGGACACTGGGAGAAGCTGCCCTGCACACGCCATGCCACTGCACGGAGCCAGCAGCGTGGAACGTGCCAGCAAACACGGCAGCAGCGCAGGGTGACCCGGGGCTGGGCAGAGGCCAGACGATGGAGGCATCACTCAGCGCGGGGACAAGGCCTTCTTGTTGGCTGGGACGTGCTCAGGCACCCAGCAAAGATGTCTGAGCAGGGATGAGGCCTCGAGCAGGCTGGGGAAGAGGGGAGAGGGGCTGGAGGCAGCTCAGGGGGGTTACAGCCTCTCCTTGTCCCCCAGCTGCGGGAAGGCACCACGGCTGCCATCGGTCCCCACATCCTGAGCGCTGAGGACGAGGACTCCCCGCCGGAGGAGGTGACCTACTCCATCCAGCCCCCGGCCAATGGGAAGGTTGTGCTGAGGTCAGCACCCAGCTCTGAGGTCCAGCGGTTCACCCAGGCCCAGATAAACGATGGCCTTGTCCTCTTCATGCACCAAGGTAGGGAAGGGATGAGGTGCCCCAGCATTACCCCTGGCACAGAGGAGGGGACACCACCTCAGGGCAGATGCTAGCCCCACCACACAGCCCTCTGCTCCAAACTGTGCCAGGTTAGTGGGGGGCTGCAGCCCCTCTGCTCCCCCCAGACACCCAGCAATGTGCTTTCCACAGGGCCCCTGGATGGAGGCTTTGCCTTTGACCTGTGGGATGGAGAGAACTTGTCTCCTGGGCACTTCTTCCTCGTTAGGGCTCTCAGAGAGCCCCTCATCAGCCTGGCCAAGAAGCAGAGCCTCACTGTCTGCCCAGGTGGGTACAGGAACATTCCCCATCCTCCCAGTTCAGTGGCAAATGGGGCTCTTAGACCTTTCCACCAACCAATGCCCAAGTACTGCTGAGTGCTGCCTGTGGCAGAGGCTGCAGTTGAGTGGGGAGGCAGCCAGCTGAAGCCTGTACTGGACATGTTTTCTAGGTGCCCTGCAGCCCATCACCAGCCAGAACCTGCAGGCAGTGAGCAACAGCCCTGCTGGCTCCACCACCCTCTACTACAGCATCGAGCAAGCCCCACGCCTGGGCAGGCTGTGCAACTCCCAGGGAGAGGAAATCAGGAACTTCACCCAAGCCCAGGTGAGCTTTTGCCTCCTCCATTACCTCCCACTGAAGCCAGAGCTCCCATCCTGACCCTGCTGCCACCACAGGCAGAGGCTCTGATCCCTGGCAGGAGGCAGAGCAGGACTGCAGCCACGCTGTGACTTTCCCAGCTCTGCCAGCAGCTGCTAAGAGGGATTAAGAGCTGCTGCCCTAGGGCCAGCTTTGCTGTGGCCACCAAGCCTTGGATTTAGTGGTGCAGGAGGCTCAGGGAGCTGTAATCCCCTTTTCTTAGGCTGCCACCCTGCTGCAGACCCAGCCTGGCTACTGCCTGCACAAAAGGTCTGGAGAACAGGCCTTGTGAGGAGCAGCTGAGGGAACTGTGGTGTTCAGCCTGGAGAAAAGGAGGCTCAGAGGAGATCTTCTGGCTCTCTACAACTCCCTGAAAGGAGCTTGGAGCCAGGTGTGGGGGGTGGTCTCTTCTCCCTAGCAACAAGTGATAGGATGAGAGGAAACAGCCTCAAGCTGTAGCAGGGGAGGTTAAGATTGGACATTTTGCTGCAAGAGTTGTCAGGCATCGGAACAGGCTGCCCAGGGAGATGGTGGAGTCACCATCCATGGAGGTGTTCAGAAAACATGTGGACATGGCACTTCAAGACATAGTTTAATGGCCACGGTGGTGTTAGGTCAGTGGTTGGACTGAATGCTCTTAGAGGGCTTTTCCAACCCAAACAATTCTATGACTCTGTACAAGCAGATGCCTTCCCTCCCGCTCCAAGCAAAGCCTTTCTGCCACTTTCTTCTCACACGGCCAGGCTTTTGCAGAGCATGGCAAAGAGCTTATTTGGAACCAACTCTCAGAAGCACTTAACTTTGTCCACCCTCTTGTGCTCATCCCTAGAAGCCTGGCCCAGTTCTTGGAGAATATTGAGCAAGCTCAGCCCTTCCTCTGAGCCTCAGTTCCCCCACTTGCTAGGCAGAAACATCCTGACAGAGAGGCACCATGGTGGCTACCATGCCGTGGCTGATGGTGGTCCTTACTTCTTACCTTATTTCTTGGTGGTTGCTCCTTCTTGGAGCTGAGATAAGAGCTTAGGGTGCACACATTGGCTGTGACATGGCATCACCAGGGTTTTCCTCTGTGCCACGATGCCCATCACACCAGAGATTATACAATCTCCTGCACGGTATCATCCGCTTGGAGGATTTATCTTTGACAGAGCTCACTGAGACTTTGTTCAATCTTTAGGTGGACAGTGGTTTGATTTTCTACCAGCACGAGATGCCAGAGAAGCCCTTCTGGCTTGCCCAAGATGCCATCCGCTTCCGTGTGGTCGCTCCCACAACCATCTCAGATTCCTTCATCCTCCTTGTGCTGATCTCCTTTGAGGCCAAGTGTCCCCAGCGCTCGACTCAGCTATGGAGAAATGGAGGTAAAGGAAGGGGGAGACAAGGGACAAACCTGAAGCCTGCACAGTCATCCTGCATGGGGGGATTGTGTGAACTTCAGGAGAACTTGTTAGTCCAAAGAAGACAGCACAATGCAATTGCCCGTGGCTCTTTCCATTTCTTTGCCTCCTCCTTTTCCTGCTCTATCATGTTGTCTCCTGGATGTGCTCTCCACTCCAGGAGATCCTGGCTCTTCCCAGGAATGACAGACCTTTGGGTTTCCCCTTTTCTTCCCAGGTCTCCAGCTTGGAAGGGCTCAACGGGCTGAGATCGACACCACGGTGCTGGATGCCTCCAACCTCCTTAGCCAAATCCCAGCCCCTGAGAGGGCTGCACACGATGTTACCTTCCTGGTGACAGGGCTGCCAGCTCATGGGCAGCTCTTGGTGGGTAATGTGCCCCTAGATCGGTCACGGCCGTCCTTCCTGCAGTCAGACCTGTCCACGGGACGCCTGGCTTACACCCATGGTGGGGACAGTGTCTCTGAAGACCATTTCAGATTCAAGGCTTGGCTCCAGCCCCGGGCACAGCAATCCATTCGCCCTCCCCAGGAAGGAGTGGTCATCTCTGAAGCTTTCACTATAATGGTGACAACCAGCAGCAGCAGCAGCAGCCCACTACAGGTGGTGAGGCGACAAGAAGTGCTGCGGGTCCCACCAGGTTCCATGGTGACCTTGTCCCAGGAGTACCTGGATGTAGCAGACCCATCAGGTCCCCCAGAGGAGATGGTGTACAGTGTCCTTCAGAGACCTCTTGTTGGCCACCTGGCCAACGCCCACAACCCACGGGAGCCCATCAACCGCTTCACCCAAGCAGATGTCAACGCAGGCCACGTGGTGTTCGTCGCCAGCAGGAGCCGTGCCAAAGGCTCATTAGCCCTGAGCCTCTCCAGTGACCACCACCCCCCCGCCCTGACCTCGCTGGAGGTTGAGGTGCTGTCTGCAGTCAGCACTGCTGCCAGCCCACTGCTGCTAGAGGTGCCTCAAGACCTGAACAGGGCCTCTATGTCCCACCATCACTTCCTGGGAGCCACACAGCCGAGGGGTGCAGGCAATGCACAATACAGGATCAGCAGGGAGCCAAGATTTGGCCAGGTGCAGGTCAACGGCAAGCCGGCACGGGGCTTCTCGCAGAAGCAGCTGGACCGTGGGGAGGTGACCTTCACCTTCACAGACTTCACCTCTCCTCAGGATGACTTCCAGTTCCTCCTCACGTCACGGGCAGCCAACAGGACCGGGGTGGTGAATGTGACCGTCCGTGCCTTGGTGAAGGCTCAGCCAGGCAGTGTGTGGCCCAGGGGCACCACAGCCCTCCTGGACACCAGCATCCTGGATGCCAGCGAGCTGGCCAACCGCACCAGGAGCACCCCGCTCTTCACAATCCGCAGGGCCCCCCATGGCAGCCGCCTTGTCAGGGTCTCCAGGGACCCAGGGCAACCCACAACCCCAATCGAGGCCTTCAGCCAGAGCGAGCTGGAACAAGGGCTGGTGGGGCTGGAGGTGCTGGATGCTGGCGAGACCAACCAGCCCCTGCAGAGCGACAGCTTCGTCTTTGAGCTGACAGCTGCCGGTGTGCCACCAGCGCTGGCATCCTTGGGCTACAGCACTGAGCCCTACAACGCCTCAAAAGCCTATGGTGTCACCCTGCTCATGGCCCCCCTGGCACCCTCACCCCTTGTGCCCCAGCCTCATGGCACAGCACGGAGCAGCCCCAATGCCAGCGAGCTGGGCATGTCCCCCACCGCCTGGCCAGGCCGTGGCGCCACCACCAGCCCCAGCCCCACGGAGGGGGGCACTTTCCTCAGCTTCATTGAGGCCAACATGTTCAGCATTATCATCCCCATCTGCCTCATCCTCCTCCTGCTGGCCCTCATCCTGCCCCTGCTCTTCTACCTGCACAAGCGCAACAAGACAGGCAAGCACCACGTTCAGGGCACCCCCTCCTCCAAGGTCAAGAACGGGGCTGTGCCGGACCAGGAGACCTTCCGGAGAATGGACCCCAACCAAGGCATCCCCCTAACGACTGTCAACACCCTGGAGGGCAAGGGCACAGGTGTCCCACCCCAGGGCAAGGGTCCTGGGGCACCGCCAGACCCTGAGCTCCTCCAATACTGCCGGACTTCCAACCCCCCCTTGAAGAACAACCAGTACTGGGTGTGAAGTGCTCAGGCATGGGGGCACAAGACCACCTGGTTGGTCCGGACCCTCCCAGAGTGCTGCCCGCCACCCCCTCCCAGCTCTCCTCCTCCTCCTGGGAGCTGGAATCCCACAGATGCAGGAGGGCCATGGGGATAATGGGGGCTGCTGGTCTGGCCCACCCAGGAGGCCCAAATCTCCGGGTGGCTTTGGGCAGGGGAGGGGGGCACTGCAGAAGTAAGCAGAGGTGGGCAAAATGCCTGGGCAGCCCTGGGGAATGCTGACTTCAGGTGCTCGTTTGGGCCACCCAACAGTGGCCACAGTGCTGGAGGGGACTTGATGGCACCAGTGCCCACCGAGCCACCCCGGCAGGTCTGGTGGTGGTTCCTTCATGACCAGCAGCGACTGCTATAGGGGGGTGGGGGGTGTTTGCCACAGGGAGGATGAAGAGCAGCTCGTGCTGAGTCAGGCTGAGGACGAAGCTGCCCAAATCCCCCAGGGCTAGGCAGGCTGAGACACTGGAGCAGAGGCTCGGAAAAAACTCTGTGGCCAATGCCAGGGGAATTTAAGGAGTTCCCACCCACTTGGAGGAGAAAAAAACAAGAAACCCAAACCAACACAACCAGCCTGGCTCTTTCTCTGCGTGCCTGCTGCCTGTTTCATAGAGCAGGTCGCACCGAGCCCCGTGGGAGGTGGGCTGCACACACAGGTAGGAGCCCTCTTGGCTGGGAGGGATGGCAGGAGCTCACCTGGGCAGCATGAAACCAGAGAGGAGAGCGGAGAACCCGAGCCAGCCAGGTTTTCCACTGTATACTCCCCTAGGGCAGAAGTAAACAGAATAAAGAGCCTTTCCCGAGGTGCATCATGGTTGTCGTCAGCCCTCTCCCTTGCCAGGCCTTTCTGAAGTCCCAGGGAGCTACTGACTGACATTTGGAGGTAATGGACCAAATTCTGGGCTTTTGCTCAATTTTTCCCCAATCTGGAGTCCTAAAAACCGAAATAGAACTTGTCTGAGGAAGAGCAGGGGAAAAACTGAGCACTGAGCTCAGGATGGGACCCAACAATAACACCCTGCACTGCTGCAGCTGGGAAGCTCATCACAGGGCACAGTCCGCTCTCAGAGCACCCATGGGAAGACAAAATGAGCCCCCAGGGCCCACGGGGGATGTTTTACATTTGCACACCCCCTCCCCCCATCATCCAGGGTAAAATCCATCCTATCACCCCCCAAACCAGCACCCTGTGCAGTCCCTCTGCAGGGCTGGAGGAGAGCCGAGATGTTTGCTGGGACCATGCCAGCAGCTTTCCTGGCTGTGTTTAAGGTGCCAGACGTTTGCTGAGCAGTAACTCACACCTGCCCTGCTCCAGCTGGCAGCTGCCAGCATGTCCTGCTGGGCACCCACAGCCATCAGGGTGCAGCCAGCCACCCCCAGGCCCCCCAGACCCAACCTGTCCCATGGCACGGGTGAGACAGGACATGGTGGAGGCAGCCCTGACCACCTCCAAGCTCTCTTGGCCCAAATCAGCCCATGCTGCTGGGTGCCAAGCAGGCACACTGCCACCTCCTTCCCTGATGCAACCTCTCCACCTCCAAAGCCTCCTCTGGAGGGGGAAAAAATGAGGCTCCTTTCTGCTCAGAGACAAATCACACCCTCTGCCCTCTGTGAAATGGGGACAGTGCAAGCAGGCTGCCCACGTCATGGCTCAGAGCTCGCCAGGGCGGAGCTGTTCCCAAAACGTTGAGCCATCTCCTTCCTTCTCCTTCCAGATCATAGCTCTGTGCCTTCACCACCACTTTAAAAGCAGCTCATTTAGTCTTTTTTTTGTTTTTCCTTTTTTTCCTAAGTGCATCCCCCCCCCAGGGAGGGAGGGAGGCTTGCAGGGAAGCTGGTGACATCCACCGAAGGTCCCCTTGGAAGCAGCCGCCGCGTTTTCCTTCCGACTGCTTTTCACCTCGCACCCAGGGATTAAATGGAAGGAACGTGGCCTATTTTGTAATGAGCACTGAAAGAGAAGCAGGTTATTTTTAAGGCCTGTGGTTGTATTCCTGCTACTGGGAAACATCCATTTCCCAAGGTCAGGGGAGGACAAGCAGTAACCTGGAAAACGCCAGCGCGGATCGCAGCTCTCCGGGGCCGAGCTCTGCTGGCAGGGTTTAAATCCCAAGCAAAGCTGGTGGCTCTGCTTTGGTTATTTGGGATTTGCAGCAGGATGGCTTGGATAGGATTGGATCCAGCCTCATTGCTGCCCACCACAACCCACCCACCCACCCAGGCAGGGGATGAGGGTCCAAGCAGGCTCCTCTCTGGCCATGAAACAGACAAAACCACAGCTCCAAAGGTTGCTGGGCAGGCCCTTTGGCTTCCTGGGAACCAGTAGAGCATCCCTACCTTCCCCAGAGCCCCCCTACCTTCCCCAGAGTCCCTTGTCCTCACCCTAGTTTGGCCCAGAACCACTCTGATCTGGGAGATTTTGGAGGTGACAGAAGCTGTGCTGTATCCTTACAAGGCTGTAAAGCTCGCAAAGGTTTAGGGAAGATGCTTACAGCTGCTCTGCCAGATGTGCTGTTTCCTCCCAAGGCAAGCCAGATGTGCACAGCTGGCTGACAAGAGCCAACCCTGCCCATGAACTCACATGCCCTGTTCCCAGGGAGCTGGTGCCAAGCCTCACCCCCAGTCCCTCCCCACCTCCACCTACCAGTGGTGTTTCCCTGGACCAGGCACCTCCAGATGTCTCACACCCACATCCCTCCTTTGCCTTCTGCCCTTGGTTTAAAAGCAAAAGAAGCCACCCAGAGCAAGCCTGATGTCTCCAGGGAGCCCCAGGACGTGGCCAGAGCCATTTCTTCTGCAGCAGCACCAGCCTGGCCAAGCTGCAGTCAGGGAGCCTGTGCCCATGGTGGGGTGCATGACTCCCCAGCCCTGCTGTGGGAGAGTGGGTCACAGTGAGTGCTGCCCAGGATGGAGATGTCCCTGCTTCTGGTGCCAGGGAAGCACCACTGTGCCCAGCCTGTGAGGGCAGAGAAATGCAGGGTTGGGGTGGAATGGGACCATCAGGCATGGGAGCACCATGAAGAGTTGAAAGGGGCTGGGAGGAGGTGCTGAACAGGTCAAGACCTCCATGCATCTACATGCAGCATCTGAGGACACTTGGGTCAGGGAATAAAAGGCAGGAGAAGAGAAAAACCAGCTCACAGCAAAGACTCAAGTCACTAAGGGAAACATGGTGGGGCAGAGAGCAGGGCAGGAACCACAAGACACCCAGGGACAGTGAGCAAGTTCCAGTGACTCAGAGCTGTGAAAGGCTGGAGATGACAAACCATAGCTGCCTCCAGCCCCTAAAGAGCAGGAAGAAGCACTTCAAAAGCAAGAATATCACCAAGTAAAGCCACCTAGGAGGTGCAAGGAAGATTCAGTGCCTGGTGCCCCTTGTCCTCTGTGCCACCTCCAGACACCCTGAGGTGAAACCACCAGATTACTCAGGCAGTGACACAGGGGCTCACAAGTGGGAAAATGCCAAGGAGTTCACTTCTGGTTTGTTCTTAATTAAGAAGCTACCCTTGCAGGGTTTCTCCTTCTCCACTGGAAGCCCCTACAGCTAGATCCCAGGGCAGGATACAGCCTGGGCTGGATCCTTTGGGAAGTCCCTGCAGCCCTGCTGGATTTTCAGCCCAGTGCTGGCATTAATGTCCTGAGCTGAGCTCAGACCAGCTGAGGCAGGAGGAGCAGCCCTGTTGCATGGCTCAGGGAGAAGGCAGCCATTCTGGTTCACCATTTCCTTGGCAGGCACACAGAAGCTTTAAAGCAGCCAGAAAACCTCTTGAACTACCCAATGTCTCCCAGTAGCCGGGTCCTGTCCTGTGCTGGGCGTGGGTCCAAGCACCATGGCAAGGCAAAGCTTCCCCAGACCACACAACTGCTTTGGGGAGAGAGATGGAGAACATAATCCCACGGCCACCTCCCAGACTTTACATCTATGACAGGCTGGATCTGACACCTCTCCTGGATTAATAATGACACCAGCATCATGGTAGCAGCTCAGGGAGGGCCAGGAGCTCACTTGGCACAGGAGCTGGAGACATCAGGTTCTCAAAGGTGGAAATGGACACAGAGCAGGAGGGGAGTCTGTCACAGCTCTGGTGACACCAACCAGTTTCCATGCAACTATTCAAATGCAAACAAGCCATAGGCCAAACCGGTTTCTTTGGGCACCCACCCAGGGCAGATAGGATTGTTTGGCTTTCCAACCCTCCCCATGCAAATGCAGGAGTTCAACAAATGAGGGACTTTATCCTCAGCCAGGCTCCAGGCCAGCACATAGAAGCCCTGCACACAGAGCTGGGAACCAGCCTCCAAACCCCACTGCTGTGAACCACCACCTGCTGCAGGCTCTTGTGACAACGATGTCCACCTTTCTGCCGGGGAGAGAGGCACAGCAGAGCATGTGAGCTCACTGAGCTCACACAGGCAGCCCCTCTTTGGTTTGGGGAGGCATGGTGCCAGAGCTATTGCCTCCCTATCCTCATCCCCAAACCTCCCTGGCAGCTCTTGTCACCCCCCGGAGATGCTCTGGATTTCACTGGAAGCCAGGAAGACCATGCTGGGGTCTCTGCAGTGGGCACAGGGCATGCTCCCTGATGACAGGCATTGACAAAGCTGGGAGAAGGACACCTCTGCCTCCCAAGGCAGACGAAGGACCTGGCCAGGTCCTTCTGGGAGCTGCCCCACGTGGGAAACTTATAGCCAGACCTCAGGCTGCCTGCTGCACGGTGTAAGGAGGCTCAGCACCTCCACTGGGCTCCAAGCCAAGCCCAGCACCCTGGGATGTGGGACTCTCCCTCCCTGTACATGCCTGCCTGCAGCAGCAGCCCATGGCTACAGCCTGCAGAACCTGCTTAGATGGCAGCCAGCCCAGTAGGATGGAACAGAGCCTGTGGGGAGGAGCAGGCTGCAGGCACCTCACCCAGACAGTACCTCACAAGGAGCCCATGTGGCAACAGGGCTGTCCCCAGGGGTCAGGCAACATCTCCACCACTTGGCCTATCTGAGCAAAAGCACATGAATTTAATCTGCAGGGCCAGAGGACCTCCCCAGACCCCAGCAAGCTGAGGAAAGGAAGAGGTGAGGAGATGGACACCAGAAAGCATCCCCCAGGCAGCTGCTGCCTGCCACGGCTCTCCAGTCCGGCTGCCCATTTAAATGTCAGATAGACTGAGCCCAGCCTCCCTTTCCACACCCAGCAGTGACGGAGAGACAGCCACATCCCAGAGCCTCTCCACCCCTCCTGCAAGAGCAGCACGCCCAGACACACAGCTCCCTGTCAGGGCAGCACAGCACCTATCCCTCCAGGCTCAGCACCCACCTCCCCAGGCTCAGCACCTACCTCCCCAGGCTCAGTACCACCTCCCCAGCCTCAGAACCTTCCCAGGAACTGGAGAAAGGTTATCCATCCCATCCCAGGTTGGAGGGGACACGATGTGCCCCAAACATCGTGCCAGCTCTGGCTGGTGGGCACCAGCCCTGTTGCAGAGCACCAGGGCTGTAGCATTCGGCCCTGGGCTGGGGGCAGGAGGGAGCATTTTCAGCCACAGCCAAGGGAACCAACCGGTGCTCCCTGTCCTTCTGGGAGGAGCCAAGTCACGATCAAGCTTTGGATCTATTTGAGAGGGGCAGTGATGAAAAGATTTGAGCTGGCAGTCTGAGCTCTCTCCCTCTGCCCTCAGTTTGCTGCCACCCCACACCGCTGCCCTCCCATGGGCAGCTGCCTGGTCTTGCTCCTCCAGGCATGCACACACTTAGCCACCTCCCACCATGCCAGGGCTGGGTCCTGCTGGGACCATCCCCGTTGGCAGCTGTGCCTCTCCAACATGTTGCTGACTGTGCTGGCAGCGTAGCATGCCCGGCAGGCCTGATCCTGCCCAGCCACCCCGCCGGGACCTGCACCCTGCACTCCCCTTTGCCGTGGGGAGGAGCTGGGATGGCTTACTGGGATGCATTGGTATCTGCTCTCAAATTATGGAGTGTAAGCCACATAGAATCATAGATTCAGAGAATTGTTAGGGTTGGAAAGGGCCTCAAGGCTCATCCAGTTCCAAACCCCCTGCCATGGGCCGGGACACCTCACAGTAGATCAGGTTGCTCACAGCCACATCCAGCCTGGCCTTAAAAACATCCAGGGCTGGGGCTGCCACCATCTCCCTGGGCAACCTGTGGGGGTGACAAGCATGACCCATGTGCTGGGATAGGAGGCACCCAGCACATCCCCAGCCTTCAGTGTGGCTGGTTCCCACAGGTCTCTGGGTGCTTCTTCACCCAGGAAGGGGGTCCTAGCCACCCCCCCCGGTTGGGTTTGGGGGACACACTGCAGGCAGACACCTTCATGGGGGAGTGGAGTGGTTTGGCTGTGGAGGTGGCTCATGCCGCCAAGCAGAGCTCTGCTGAGGATACATGGGCATGGGTTGGATATAGGCCTGCTGGCCTGGCCTGCACATAAATCCCAGTCTCTCACAGGTCAAACCAAGGATGCTGAGTTTTCTTTCCATGATGAGAGGAGGTCCAAAATGAAGAGGCAAGACAGGAGTTCCTGGAAGCTGCCTGCTGGAGCAGAGGTAGCAACTGGCTCTCCAGTGCCAGCTGCACTGCTCCCAGGGGAGGGTGCCCTGGTCACCACCACCACTGCCACCTCCCCACCCCACTGTTGTGCCGACAGGGATCATGCTGGTGCCTCAGCTTTGACTTTCCCATGAGAGAGCAGCCTTGGGAAGCAGGAGGAGGAAGAGGACCTGCCCCGTGTTCCCGGCGTTTCCTCTTGGCCCTTCTTGCCATGACCCTGAGAAGGGAACAGGGTGTCCCAGGCAAGGGCAGCAACTGAAATCACTGGGGCATGGGCAGCACCCTGTGCACCCCCACACCTGCTTCCCCCACCCCCCCCCTGCACACTGGGGTGCCCATCCAGTACCAGGGCAGCTGCAGGGATGCTCAGAGCTGATTCCATCTCCCAAACCTTCCAAACCTCGTTGCTTTTACTACTGGAGGTGTCTGGTGCAGCAGGAGGATGCTTGACCTCCCCACCCAGCCAAGACAGACCCCAAAATGCCCACCTGTGTGGGCAGGGAGAGTCCCAGCCACCCACTGCAAGACAGCAGAAGGAAAAGGCAGGAATGTTAATGGGAAGTAGGTTCTCCTGGCTGATGAGTTTGCCATGCTGAGCCAGCCCTGGGAGCGTGGTCCAGACATGTGGGTACACAGCAAGGTGAATGGTGTGGCTAGGGGTCATATGTGGGTGCTGAAGGACTGCAGAGACCACAGATCCATCCCTGGTGAAGCTGAAGCCTTCAGGGAGGGTGCAGCCCAGACAGACCCTGTCCTGCTTGGGTCCCCACACCAGGATTCAGGAGCAGAGCAGGAGCTCCTGAGCTGCTGGGACATTTCCCTGTCTGTGAGCAGAGAGCAGCTCTTTGCAGCCTTCACCAGGGGTGTGACCAGCCTGAGTTTGGGGCCCAAATCTGCAACTGTTTATCAGGGTGGCTGCGAGGAAGATTAACTCCTTCGCCCAGGCTGCACACACCTTCCCAGCACTGCTACTGGCTCTCCTACCTTCCCAGGCCCTTGTCCTCCACCCCACATCCCAACTCCTCAAAATCTGTCTCTGAGACATCATAGGGACCCCGGGGGATTCCCATGGTCAGCTCAGGTCCGAGGGAGCTGGGATGCCACAGTCGGGTCCGGGAACAGCTCTGGAGGCTGCTTGCAGTGCTGGAGGCTGGCTGCCTGCCCGGGGACAGCGGTGGCAGGCTCAGACCCAGTGCCCATTGTGCTGCCGAGGGAGAGCAGGCAGGAGCGGGCTAGGGGGAGACATCCCACTCCACATCTCGCCTCAACACGGGGCCAAGGCAACTGCAGCCATCAGGGCTGGGACAAAGTGTTAACCCCTGCAGGGTTAGCAACGAGGGTTAGCCACCCTGCTCACTTGGTGTCTGCTGTTTGAAGAGCTGCGGTGGGATGTAGCCAAGGTAGGATAGGGTTGGGATGGCTCCACAGAGATGGCAGTGGGGTGGGATGGTGCCAGGTGGAATGGGCTTCGGGCAGGATGGGGCTGGGCTAGGGTGGAGTTTGGCTAGGACGGGGCAGAAGTGGGATGGTGCCAGTGTAGGAGTGGGGGCAGGATGGGAAGAAGCCAAGGTAGGATGTGGTCAGAGTGGCATGGGATCTGGGTAGGATGGGACTGGGGCAGGGCCAAGGTAGGGTGGGGCCAGGATAGAATGGATAGGATGGGACTGGGATGGGGCAAGAGTGGGATGGGATTGGGTTAGGATGGGAATGGAAAGGGATGGTGCTGCAGAAGGATAGGGCCAGGGCAGGATGGAGCTGGGGTAAGATGGAACTAAGACAGGATGGGAATGAGGTGGGATGAGACCATGGTGAAGGGGACTACTCTGGCTGTGGGATGCAGGAGGATTTGGGGTAGGATGGGAATGGAATGGAAAGGGAGGGATGGTGCTGCAGGATACAGCCAGGACAGGATGGAGCTGGGGTAAGATGGAGCTAAGACAGGATGGGAATGAGGCGGGATGAGACCATGGTGAAGGGGACTGCCCTGGCTGTGGGATGCAGGAGGAAACTTGCCCTGCCTGGAAGGAGGCTGTGCGCCGCCTCGGGCTGTATCTGGATGTGCTGGTCCCCGCGGGCTGGGGCCAGGGAGGGCTCTGGGAGGGCTCTGGGAGGCCGGAGCACAGCCGCCGCCTTCCCAGCGCCGCTGTTATTTTAACAATGCCCTGCTGGCCTGCATGCCGGGGCTAATTTTAACCCTGGAGCCGTGCCAAGCCGGCCTGAACTTTCCTCGCTGTGATTTATCCCAGCCATTTCCCTTCAAAAACAAGGCCCCCGTGCCAGCCCCGCCGTCTCCCCAGCCTGTGGCACGCTGCCCCGGGGCCGGCCTTGCTGGGCAGGGCGAAGCGGGGCAGGATTTGCCGCCTCAAGGGGGTCGTTTTGGAAAGCAGGAGGGTGGCCAGGGTGGGACACCCCCCTACCCCCCCCCAACACTTCCCCAGAGCTTAGCTCCCCCCTCCACCCAAGGCAGGAGGAAGTTTTGAAAGCTGGCTGGGAGCCAAGGGATGCCCAGATGTGGAGTCTTCCCCAGGATCCTGAAGCAGCTCCGTTTTCCACGGACACCTCTGGGAAGGAGGTGGGTGTTGGTGGGTGTTGGGTTTGTTGGGTTTTGTGGTTTGGTTTTTTTCTACCAACAATTTTTATTGAAAAGGCTGTGGGGCTTTTTGGGGTTGGTTTTTTTTTTTTCTCTTTTTTTCCTTCCTCTCCTTTTTTTTTTTCTTCTTTCCTTTTTTTCTTTCCTTTGCTCCCTTTTTCCCAGGCAGCAGCAGCAGCCACACTCCAGAAAGAGATGTTTCCCTTTGCCCCCCTACTGAGAGTCTGTTTAAAAAACAACGGATTGGTAAAAATGCTGCAGAAACGTTTGCAAAAAGTGGAAAGTGTTGAAAATATCTTCAGACAAGGCAAAAAAAAAAAAAAAATCATTACCTTCCACATAAAGATATCTTTTTTTTTCCCCCCCCTCTTTTTTTGTTTTGTTTTTTGTTTCTTTTTTCCCCATCAGAAAAAGCTTTTAGTGTGCAAAACGTCGACTGCTTGGATTTCTTCTCCCAGCGGGCTGGAAGGCCCCCCACCTCTCTTGCTCCAGGAGGATGGGGCTTCAGAAAGCTTCAACATCACCGCGCAGAGGGAGCGGTGCCGGCACCTCCACCTCACCCTGCACCGTGCCCCCGCCAGACCCGCGGCAGGGTGGGAGGTGCCCGGGGAAAGAGGTGGCGCGGGCAGCCCTTCCTCGCAGGACCGCAAGCCTGCCCGCCTGGGAAGGGGGAAGAAGAAAGCCTGAAGGTATTTGGTCACTAGCGTCACGAGTTCGTGTTCATTCTCAGCCCGGCCCAAGCAGCGGAGGGTCTGCCGGGCCGGGGAGGGAGAGGCGCGCGGCTCCGGCGGGGCGGCGAGCGGGGGCCTCAGAGGTTGTCGTACATGCGCAGGGTCTTCTCCAGCTGCTGGCTGACGCGCTGGTAGAAGATGATCTGCTGCTTCAAGTAGGACTGCATCATCCTCTTGAAGTCAGCCACGCGCCGCTCGTGGAAGTGGTTCATCTCGGCCTGCAGGGCGAAGCCCACCACGCGGCAGCGCTTGCGGATCCCGTCGGCCTCCTCCTGGTCCATCCTGCCCTCGTCGCTCATCCGCTGGCTCTCTTTCACCTTCGCGAAGGCGCCTGGCGAGGCGGGAGCAAGGGTGAGAGGTTGATGGATCCCCACCACCTTCTGTCCCCCTTTCCCTGGCACAAGCATCCCCAGCCCGTGCCCACGGTTCCCATGCCGCCACTGGAGTTGCAGAGCTTGCCCACGTGAGGGCTGCCACCTTTCATCTCCCTGTACCCATTCATCCCCAACCTGCTCGTCCTTGCAGGGGAAAGACCAGGAACCTTTGCCCTCAGAACTCTGACCTCCCCTACTCCTTTTCCACCCCATCCCTGGGCTCTCAGCCTCATTTTCAGAAGGAGGTTTGGGGGACTGGGCTGCTGGAGGGGTGCAATTCAAGCCTCAGGGTGCAAAGCTAACATAGGGCAATGTTACCACAGGCAAGCACCCTGGCCAAGTCTGTCCTGTTCCATGTCACCCCATGGTCAGCATGCGGGTCAGCAGCAGCCCTGGGAGAACACATCCCAGGAGGCAGTGATTTAGCATTCAAGAAGGGCTGGAGCTGAGCTGGGAGACCCCAAGCCAGGGAGGAGATGAATCAGGGGGTTGGAAGGGCAAGAGGATACGGCCTCAAACTGCATCAGGGGAGGTTTTGGTTGGACATGAGGAACAATGTCTTCCCTGAAAAAGCTGTCAAGCCCTGCAACAGGCTGCCCAGGACAGTGGTGGAGATTTGATCCCTGGAGGGGTTTCAAAGCCATGCAGATGTGGTGCTGAGGTTCATGGTTCAGTGGTGACCAGGCACTGGCTGAGTTAATGGTTGGACTCGATCACCTGAGAGGTCTCTTCCGGTCTAAACGATTCTATGATTCTAAGGGTCGGAGCTCGGCTGGGAAAGCATCTCCCAGAAGCAGCTGATGCTCTGCCACCATTTTTTTCCCCCTCTTTCCATTTATTTTTACAGCTCGGTTTCGAAAGAATCCTGCCTGGCTCCAGCCCTGCATTCCTCCCCCTCATTAGCACAGAGGCTGTTTGCCTCAAAACAGGATCTGGCCTGCAGCTCCGCAGGCTCTTTTCTCTTCTCCTGCCCTTTGCTGGGAGCACCAGCCCCGAGGTTATGGTGCTCCCATCGCTCCAGCCCTGTTCCCAGAGGAGGAGGAGGAGGAGGAGGAAGAAGCTAAGGTTGGAGGCCAAATCCTGCCTTCCGCTCTGCCCACGCAGCCTTGCTTCCGGACGGGATCCAGCCCCTCTTGGCTGCGGGTGTAAACAACGCGGGGCAGGAATGGCAAGGAAGTGGCCAGGCCTGGATCCCATACGCCCCTTCCCACTTCACCGTCCCCACTGCCCCCAAGGATGCGAAGCACGGACGCCCCCGGATGCCGGGACACAAAACAGTCTGGGCTCCACCCTGGGAAAATCTCCCCATCTCCCAAAATCTGGGGACACCAGCAGGGGATGCCAGGCTGGGAGGAGTGTGTGGACTTCGGCCCTGCTCCCACACCCAGTCCCTGCCTGCGTCACATGTGCTGGCTGGGTGTGATGGGACACTGAACCCTGCCTGCCCACCTCCCACCCCTCTCCTCCTTCCTGACCCCCTCAATACCCAGGGGACAGGCAAACACAAGGGGACAAAGGGGACATGAAGAGCCCCTGGACTCACAGGAGCAAAGATAAACTCTTGAAGAGCTTGACCCCAGTTATCCCCAGAAGGCCCAGCATATCCCCACTGGCCAGGAGAGGTGCAGTTAGGCTGGTGGGATGAAGGGACATGTCCACATCCCACCAGGCCTGCACATGTCCCAACCTATCCAACTGACCCAAGGCCAGGTCCCACTATGTTCCTGCTGGCCACCCAATTGCTGCCTCGGCTGAGGTAGGAGGATGAGGCGGGACAAACAAAGTGGAGGGTGGGGATGCTCACAAGTTGCTGGGCAGCCTGCCCTGGAGCCAACAGCAACAGTGCCAGCTATTTCTCACAGCTTGGTGGGAGCACCCCTGTGCTGACCTCCTAGCCAGCACTTTGGGCAGCAGTTATGGAGCCCACATATCACTTGAGGCAGAAGCTGATCCTGGGCCCAACAGCCTCAGCACTCTCTCCCAGGCTGGGACAACTGGGGAGCCATGTCAGCAAGTACCATGATGCCTCCCCTGGGAGCTATGGTGTTCATTCGCATTCCTACAGCCATCCTCATCCCCAAAACTGTACAGCACAAAATATTCTCACCACATCCCCATCCTGCTCCTCATGCTGCTCCCACCTATGAGGGGCCATCACACCTGCAAGGTCATCACCAGGAGAGAAGAAGCCACTCTTACCTTTCTGGAGGTGGATGATGTCTGGGAAGTTGGAGAGGAGTCCTTGGTACAAAGAGAGAGTGTCCAGCATGAGGAACAGGTCATTCTTGGGCTGCTCAGCAAACATCTCCCCCACAGTCTCGTAGGTCTTGCCAGTGTGGGAGATGGCATTGTTGAGGGCATCCAAGCTGTACGGAGGGTCCATCTGGAAGGAGTGGCTGATGGCTTGGAAGGCATTGCCCAGCTTCTGGAACTCCTTCCGAAAGCCTCCCACGTGCTTGCGCACCAGCTCCGAAGCCACATTGGTCAGCTGCAGGACGCTGTCATCCATCTTCTTGCTGAAGGCCTTGAAGGCATCCACGCGGTCCTCCACGTCCTGCAGGTCCTGGTGCTCCGTGGGGATCTGGATGGTGAGGAGGAAGCTGGCCCCCACCATCTCATCCTTCTCCGCCCGGCGTTTGCCCAGCTTCCACTGCTTCTCGTCGCGGCAGCAGAGGAAGTGCTGGAAGCCTTCGTACTGGGAGAGCACGGGGTGGCTGGTCATGTGCTCCATCCAGAGGATCAGCCTCCGCTTGCGCTTCTCGATGAAGTCCTCCTCGAAGCGCCCCGTGGCCTGCTTCTCGGGCAGGTGCGGCACCGAGATGACCGTGAACTTGTGCAGCAGGCGGTTGTAGAGCCAGTCGAAGTGCTTGTACCGCCGGTACACGGGAGAGTTGATGCTGCTGGGGGTCAGCTTGTAGGAGATGTAGCTTTTGATGCCCTTGAACTTGGTTTGCTTGGTCGGGTCCTCCACGGAGCAGATGAAGGGGTGGGGGTTCGGCTTCCACTGGGGACCTTTGGAGCCCATCTCGATGAAATAGGCCTCAGCGATCTTGGACATCAGGGGCACGTCACCCAGGATGAAAGCTTCCACCCCCGAACGGACAAAGCAGGAGAAACGGTTGAGGTTCCTCCCCACCACACTGCCCCTCTTGGAGGAGCTCATGCTGTCCTGCCTCTCCAGGGCTGGCTTGGGACGGTAACCAGCATGCTGCTGGTGGTCGTAGGCTGCTGGGTACTGCAGGCTGGGTGAAGGGTGCCCATTGGTGCCCGGTGCACTCCGAGGTTCCTCCACCACTGTGCAAGCATCATCCCAGTCATCCCAATCATCATCGTCGTCGTCCTCAAAACTACCCTGGTAAGAGATGCTGGGGTTGGGGGGAGTTGTGTAGTAGTCGTGCCCGGGGGAGCCGGTCGGGCTGCTGGAATAGTCCGTGTAGTTGGAGCCCGACCGGGAACGGAGGATTTCGACGTAGGAAGCAGGGAAGAGGCCGGTCTCCCCGCGGCTGTTTTGGCCCTGTAACCACCCATCCAGGGAGTTCTCGCTGAAGATGACAAGCTCCTCGTTCTCCTGGATGCTGATCTCTTCTTTGTTTTCACTCTGGAAACTGTAAAGCGCTCTGGCTTTCAACGCCATGGCCGGTCTCGGGGCGGGGGGGGGGGGGGAGAGACACGACGTAAAGCAATCCCAAAACAAATCCCCTGGGAGCGAGCTCCCAGCAGCAGGACTACCAGGCACCGAGGGCAACGGCTGGGCCGGACGCTCGGGGAAAGAAAAAGCGGTGAAGAAATCCCTTAGGAGGTGACGCCAAGGTCCCTACGGCCAAGTGACCCCCTCGGTCCCAGCGCCCCGTTTATAAACAACATTCCCCAGTTAAAAACAACATTCCCCAGTTAAAAACATTTCCCGGTCAAGCCAGCAACATTTCCCTCGTTCCTACGAGATCGAAGCCCCGGCTGGAGCCAGAGCTGGGCTCTGCCATGTCCACGCAGGTTCTTCTCTCGCTGGGACGCTGACCCTTGCCGTTCCACTTCCCGAGAGGAAAAGAACTGGTTGCCAGCGAGGAAATAAATCCAAAGCGACTTCTCTCGGGGTCCCTGTAGATAAAACAGCCCGGTCTCCTCCCGCCAGTCGGTGGGCGCCGGGAAGGCACTGGGAAAAAACCCCAAACCAGCTCAACCTCCCGTGATCCCGGCCCGGGGTTTTGCAATTCCTTGCCGGGCCGCCTTTCCCGGGATTCGGTGCCTTGTTTTGTTGTTGTTCGAGGATTTTCCGGTTGGAAAGCAGCAAATCTCACGCAGGACGGAGGGGAATGGCCCTGCTGGCAGGGCAGCACAGGGACCGGTACCGGGGGCTGCCTCCGCCGCAACGCCCCGGGTTGGGAGCGAGCTGGCGGCAGCTGGTGCAAGCGCCGGAGTGGGGTATAGGCAGCCCGGCCCGCCGCGCCGCTGCCGTTACCGGGGCCGGGGAACCGAGGGCGCGCGGCGGCCGCGCCTCCCGTCCCTCCGCGGAGCCGGCGAGCCGCCCCTCACCGCATGGCCGGGCCGGGGGCCGTTGGGGGTCCACCCCTCGCTGCCGCCACCCCTCGCTGCCGCCGCCCGCCCGCGCTCGGGGCCCCGGGGCCGCTGTCGGTACAGCCGCCCGGTTCCGGTGTCGGCGCCCGCTGCTGCTGCCCAGTGTCGGTGCTGGTACCCGGTGCGGCTGGCGGTGGCGATGCCGGTGGCGGGGCTGGCCGCCAGCCTCCCGTGACGCACGGCAGCACCGAGCTCCCCGGTTCGCAGCTCGGGAGCGGCGGCGAGCGGCGCGGCAGGTCACACGCTGCCCTCTGCAGGCAGCCGGCCCCTGGGGCACGGAGCCCGCCCGCGGCCACGGCACGGCACGGCGCGCGGGGGCACGGCTCCGCGCTAGCTGTTCCCGTGTCTCTGACCGGGAACGACCACAGGCAACCCTGCCCGCGGTGTCCGCTCCAACCCTACCCGGGATGTCCCCTCCATCCCTGCCCAGATTCTCCATCCCTGCCCAAAGTGGTCCCCTCCGTCCCTGCCGTGTCCTCTCTGTGCTTACCCGCGGTGTTCCCGCCATCTCCCCCGGGATGTTCCCTCCATCACTGCTTAAAGCGTGCCCTTGATGTCCTTTCTGTCCCTTCCCAGGCTGTACCCTCCAACCCTGTCGAGGTTGTCCCTTCCATCCCTACCCGCGGTGTTCCCTATATCCCTGCCTGAGATGGTCCCCTCTGTTCCTACCCGCAGTGTCCCTTCCATCCCTGCTCGGCGTGTCCCCTGCATCCCTGCCTAAAGTGGTGCTCTCATCTCTGCCTGGGTTGTCCCCTCCACCCTTACTCTGGATGTCCCCACACCCGTGTCTGCTCCCCGCTTCATTCCCGGCGGGAGGAAAACTGAGTCATGACGAAGGGGAGGCTGCTGCTGGGTCGGGGAAGGGAGCAAGGAGCCTCCGGGCCGCCAGGGGGTGCTGCCGGCCGGCCCATGGAGCCGGGCGGAAGTGCGTCATGACGCGCGGCCGTCGGGCGGGCGTTGCCATGGAGGAGCTTAGCGCGGCGCTGGCGGCTGGCGTGGCCCTGTCCGGGCCCAACAGCCCGGCGGCCCCGCACCCTCGCCTCGCCGCCTACAAGGCCCGCGGAGGCCCGGGGCAGGCCGAGCGCCGCCAGCGCCTTCTCTGCCTACAGAAAGAGTGAGCGAGCGAGCGAGTTCCGCTCGGGGTCCGGGAAAGGGGAGGCCCGGGCAGGGGGCGCCTCTTGGGGGCGGGCAGGCCCGCGCTGCGGAGACGCTGCCTTGGGACTGGGGAGCTGGAGGTGGGGATGGGGGGAGGTGCTGTCCCCCCGCAGAGGGCAAGCTGGGCTGTGTTGTTCAACCCAGGAGGCGGCTGGACTACGTGAACCATGCGAGGAGGCTGGCAGAGGACGACTGGGCAGGGATGGAGAGCGAGGGGAAGGAGGAGGAGGACGAGGAGATGGACGTGGATGCTGGCAAGAAGTTGCCCAAGCGCTACGCCAATCAGGTGAGGAGCTGTCCGGCTCCGCCCAGTGATGGGATGCGGGTGCGAGCTCAGGGTCGGGCAGGGTGAGGGATGTGGGGCCGCGATGTTGGGCTGGGTGTGGGAGGCTGGGGATAGTGAGCAGGCACGGCAGGCTTGAGAATACCCTGTCCTGCCTGGCTTGGTGCCCAGGGAGGAACTGTGCCTTGCTTCAGCCTCTGAGACATGCAGTGTTCATAGGGAAGATGGGTGGAGATGGGTTGCCTTTGTGCTTTGAGAGATTTCGGCTCAGCTAGCAGTGTTTGTATCCCCTTGTGGAGCACTCAGAGACTTTTGTCTCTCCCACAGCCTGGGACACTGGGAAGGAAAGGAAACCTCAGCTGATGGGTTTTATCAGCCTTGGTGCCATACTGGTCTTAAAAGACACAGAGCCTCCTTGGTGATCAGAGCCAGGCAATCTCAGAAGAGGTCAGTTTGCCTTGCCTCTTTATTGTGACTGTTTAGGAATCTTTAAACCTTGCTGTGTATTTAAAAACAAATGCAAAAAATAAATTGGAAGTGCTGGACTAAGGCACAGGAGTGCCCAAGTGAGGACTGTGAGCCCTGTGCTTCTGTCTGAAGCTTAGTCAGCAGCCAGGAAGCTGGAGAAAGCCCTTGGGGAGAGTCTGTTATGACTGTTGATTATAGGGAGGGAGGAGCCCCTTTGGAGCTGTAATGCAGGGTCACAAGCACTACAAGCTGCCTCTGAAGCACCCCAGTGTAGCTGTTGAAGCCCAATCTTGCTTTATCCCTGAGCTGGGAAGGGTTTTTTGTAACCTTAGGAGAGTTTTGCCATCTGAATTTTTTTTTCCTGGGTTTCTCTGTAGTTGATGCTGTCAGAGTGGCTGGTTGATGTCCCCCTGGACCTGGAGCAGGAGTGGGTTGTAGTGGTGTGTCCCGTTGGGAAAAGGGCACTGGTTGTGGCTTCCAGGGTAAGTGGCAGCAGCTGTGATGTTTCATCATCTGGTAAAGGACCTGCACCAGCTTCCCAGCCAACAGAAGACTGGGAGAAGTGTCTGGCTTGACTGTTTCTTATTCATCTCTTGTTTCCTCACAGGGCACCACAGCAGCTTACACCAAGAGTGGCTTCTGTGTCAACAAGTTCCCATCCCTGCTGCCAGGGGGGAACCGGCACAGTTCAGCGAGTGAGAAAGGTAATGCTGTGAGGGGGAGTTTGGGGTGGAGAGAGGAGAGCTCACTGCTGCTCCTTAGGAGCCTGTATGCTGCCAGGCTTGCTGCTGCTCCTCCAGCTTCCCTGAGTCCAGAGATGGGCCCCTTTCTGTTGCTGGGGGCGGTTAGCTTCAGGCCTGTTCCTGTGTCACTGAGCATAACTAGCTGTGGCTGCTATCAGATACCTTTATGCTAGATAAGAGGATCTTTTCATTAGCTGCCTGCTTAACTGCCACTCTTAAGCCTCTTCTGAGAGAGAGCTGTGTACTGAGTGGTCTTTCTTAATACCTTTTGTAGTTGCTTTCTTGCCCTGAGGAGGGGCTGCTGTTTGGTAAGGGCTGTCTTCTGGAATGTGCCTCTGGCTGCTACTTCTGTAGGCTTCTTGGAGGCTTTGTGTGGTTGCACCTTCTGTGGGCAAAGAGCATCCCTCAGCACCCCACAGCCTCACATCAGGGCAGGCTTAAGGCAGGGGAGGTTTGCCCTGCTGGGCTAGGCAGCCCCTGCAGCGTGTCAACCTCCCTGTGTTTGTGTGTGCAGTGTACTGCATCTTGGACTGCATCTACAGCGAGGCCAAGCAGACCTACTACATCCTGGATGTGATGTGCTGGAGAGGACACCCTGTTTATGACTGCCAGGTACCCCCACCCTGTCTTGTGCTCCCTTTTGCTCCCTGGGCACTGAGTGTAGCTCTGCAATAAGATGGGCGGTTCACTGAAGCCCCAGCAGCGTTACGGTTTATGGGCTGCTGGAATAATTAGGGACATCATTTGGGGGGGTATCAGGGGAAGCAGCAGAGCAGGGGGAGCTGGCTGGATGTGCAGGGGAAGCTGAGGCTGTAAAATCTCCCAGGGAAGTGTGGAGCCCCTCAGCAGGTGCTGATCAGTGATGTGTGCTGGAGCGTTGTTAAATCTCTCTGCCTCCTTTCACAGACCGACTTCAGATTCTTCTGGCTCCTCTCAAAGATCCAAGAGGAGGAAGGGCTGGGAGAGAAAAGCAGGATTAATCCAGTAAGTTCTTTTGTAGTGAGAGGAGGAGAATGGAGGGTGTAAGCTCTTCTGTTCAGCAGCCTTCAGCACTTTCTTTCACCAGCGGAAGCTTTTTTCTTCCCCCCCCTCACAGATCAGGCTTCAAAGTGCCCTGATGAAATGGGATGCCTTGCTCAGGATGTAAATAGACCCACTGAGTATTGTCAGTGAGGGTGGGTTGTTGGCTTGGGTTTTGGGTGGGTTTTGTTTTTTTCACCCAGCCAAAGAGCTGAGGGAGATCAGCCTGCAGGGTATCAGCTAACTTCCAGGCTGTTTTTAGCTTTCCCTGGAAACAGACTGGAAACCCATTGTGCTGTCTGCAGGGCCATCGTGGGCTGACAGCCTGGCTACAGTGGGATTGAGGTTTGTGTAGTCTGAAGGGCTCACAAGGTGAGGGTGAAGCTGCCTAAAGCTTCAGTCTTAAACAAATGATGGAAGTTGGTGGGATGGATGCTGGCTTGCCACCCGGAGTCCCTGCTGAGCAAGGAGAAAAAGACTTCCTTTGAAGACTTGCACAGAGAGGTCAGACCTAGAACCCACAGCAGCTTGGAAAGTGATTTTTGTAGGGGACAGACAGAAGGGATTTGGCAGCCTGGCTTGTGGAGCATAGTTGGCAAAGTGGGAGCAAGTGGCTGTGCAGCCCCTGAGCATGCTTAGGCACAGCAAAGCACAGCAGCTGCTGTGGACTGAGCAGGTCAGCCCCCATGTGGAATGGCCATGCCTGTGCCAGCACTGAAGTGATCTGTATTTGGAGAACATCCTGTACTGACTCCAATGGGAATATCCAGGAGACAGCTACCTAATGAAGGGGGGGTGTGGTGTTTCAGCTTTCATTTCCTGGGTGGAAAGATGTGTTTGCCTGAGCCAGCAGCCTGGAGCAGACATCTGTCTGCTCTGCATCCTGCCCAGAGGTCATCATTTTCTATTTTGGTTAGAAGAGTACTGCAGGGGCACCTCTCCTGCAAAGTCCTTCCTGCAGTCTTGGATGCTTGGCAAAAAAAAGTAGCAGGAGCTGTGTGCTGACTCTCTGCCATCAACATCGCCCCTTAAATGCCAGAGGAGAGGGGGTCATTTGGAACTGGGATGGTAAAACACCTGAAACAGCATTCTGGGCACTCTAGATTTCATGCTGTCTGGGCATCATGGTGGCAAACCATGGGTCATCTTTTCAAAGTCACCCTCTGCCCATGGAATGAGGTTTGTGAAGTTGCAGCAGCGTTTGTGCTTTAGCCAGGACTGCTGGAGGTTCTTGGGGGTGTTCTCCACCAGCTAGGGCTGGGGTTTGTGGGTTTTCATGCAAGCACTCCCAGTTAATCCAGTGGGATATGAGGCATTGCTGGACACCTTGGTCCTGTTGGTTTGTCCCTGGAGCTGGGCTTTGCTTATGAATTGTTGCTCTGAATCACATCAGAGGTCTGCCTTGTCTGTCCCCATAACCCACAGTGGTCACAGGGACCATGGGAAGAGTAAGAAATTGTGGAGGACTTTTGTGTTCCCTCTGACTTTCATCAGCCAGTGGTTCTGCCTAGGTCATGGAGTAAGTGGCCACTGAGGGACCTGCCTTTCAGGAGCTGGTCTGATCCTCCTTTCAGCCTCCTGTTTGTGCAGGAAGGCCAGCAGTTTAAGGACATGAGATGTACTGCTTGAGATGCCCCTCCCTTTGCCTTTCATGCTGGATTTTGCACTGGGGGACATCCTTCCTTAGCTGCTTCCACACCAGTGCTCAGTTCAGCAACTTGGTCTGCTTGAGGCCATGCAGTTGGTCTTTTCTAACCCTCTCTTCCTCTTTCAGTTCAAATTTGTGGGCCTGCAGAACTTCTCCTGCTCATCAGACAGTCTGTGTAAGGTGCTGGCTATGGACTTCCCCTTTGAGGTGAGAACCCACAGGCAGGGGCCTGTAGCTCAGCCTTGGAGACAGCCCTGCTGCACTTCTGCCAGTGCCTGGAGAGAGTTGCATCCCCTTTGCTCAGGAGCTGTGCTCTCCTGAGGCCTGCAGGAAGCTTGCTGAGCTGTACTGCTGTTTCCCTGGATGGGGGATGGATGCCTTTTGTACATGTGGCTGATCTGCTACCCTGTCACCAGGGTCCTTCAGTAGGACTAAAGCTGGTGCTGCCTGCTGGCCCAGGATGGGCTTACATGGGTACAGACATGAGAGTCTCTCTGAGGTGGTGGTGGTCTGGGTAGGGTGGTGATTTTCTCTGCCCTTTAATAGAATCCTGGAATTGTTAGGGGTGGAAAGGTCCTCAAGGATCAGCCAGTAGCAATCCCCCTGTCATGGGCAGGGACACCTCACACTTCAGCAGGTTGCTCACAGCCACATCCAGCCTGGCTTTAAAAACCTCCAGGGATGAGGCTTCTATCACCTCCCTGGGAAACCTGTGCCAGTGTCTCACCACCCTCCTGGTGAAGAACTTCTTCCTTCCTAACATCCAACCTGAATCTAACCATTTGTATTTTGTTCCATCCCCCCCAGTCCTATCACTCCCTGACACCCTCAAAAGTCCCTCCCCAGCTTTCTTGCAGCCCCCTTCAGATACTGGAAGGCCACAAGAAGGTCTCCTTGGAGCCTTCTCATCTCCAGACTGAACAGCCTCAACTCCCTTAGTCTCCATATCAGAGCAGCTCCAGCCTTCTGCTCATCTTCCTGGCCCTTCTCTGGACAGGTTCCAGCACCTCCAGATCCTTCCTGTAATAGAGGCTCCAGAACTGGGCACAGTACTCCAGGTGGGGTCATACCAGAGCAGAGCAGGAGGGGAGAATCATCTCCCTCAACCTGCTGGCTCTGCCTCTCTTGATGCAGCCCAGGATGTGATTGGCTTCCTGGGCTGCAAGTGCACACACCCCTTTGTCACAGGCTGTGTTTTCTGAGTCTATCTACATCCACAGAATCAGAGAATACTTTTGATTGGAAGAGACCTTTGAAGATCAAGCCCAACCATTACCCCAGCACTGCCAGGTCCCTCAGTACCACGTCTACACAACTTTTAAATCCCTCCAGGGTTGGTTATTCCACCACTGCCCTGGGCAGCCTATTCTAGAGATGGACAAACCTTTTGAGGAAGAAATTGTTCCTCATGTCCAACCTAAACCTTTGCTGGTGCAACTTGAGGACATTTCTTCCCATCCTGTCACCTTGTTACCAAGGAGAAGAGACCAACACCCCCTGGTCTCCATCCTCCTTTGAGGAAATTGTAGAGAGCCAGAAGCTCTCCTCTCAGCCTTTTTTTTTCACTCTAGGCTAAACAACCCCAGCTCCTTCAGTTGCTCCTCCTAGGACTTGTTCTCCAGACCTTCACCAGTTTCATTGCCCTTCTTTGGACTCAATGGTGACTGAGGGGTTTGGGTGTTAGAAGTGGGTGTCTGGGGTGTGCTGGAGCTGAGGCCAGATGGATGTTGACAGAAATGGCTGGGAAGGGTTCAGAGGAGTCTGTCCTCCTGCTGTATACTACTGCTGGATCTTGTGGAGGGGATGTTGCAATCTCAGCTTCTTGCTTTGGTACAGAAATGACAGCTTCCCATCTTTAGCTCCTGCTGCTCTTGGCTGTCTCTGAGGTGAGCATAGCCCCAGCATGGGTGGTCAAACAGGACACCTGCACTTGCTTCATCGGTTTTAGAGCTGCTCAGGCACCTCTGCTGACCTGTGCCAGAAGGGTAGGACAGGCCAACAGACCTGCCACTCAGTCCTGCTCTGTGTGTCTGTGATCAACATGTTGGAGGCTCTCCTGAAAACAGCTCAGGCTGCTTTGGGCTGCCCTGGCTGACTTGGTGCTGTGGTGGGAGAGAATGGAGGAGGTGATGGCATCCAGCAGTGTCAGTCACAACCATCTGGGAGCCAGAACTCCTCCAGTGGCTGCAGCAGTCCCTGTGGAGTGCTCAGTCTCAGCCCTAGATCAGGAACAGCTTCTGCAGAGGTCACTTGTCCTGCTAATGCCAAAGCCACGTTGATCTGACTGTGTCTCTTGTGCTCTCCTACCCCCAGTTAGCCACTGACATAAGCACAGGCTTAAATTTAAGGGACACTTCTGTGGCTGAGGGCTGACTTGGTCTTCAGCTCCTCAAAAGCCAGGACAACGGTTAGAGCTGGAAAGTCCCAATGCCTTGCTGGTCTTGACAGACCCCACTCTGAACCCAGCCTGAGAAGGTATCCCTGGGTTCCTGCAGCTCAATTACAAATGCTCTGAGTGCCTCTGTAGGAGCAGGCATTCCCCTCTTTACTGAAACAAGCTTCATTCCTTCCTGAGGCATCTGCTCCCATGAGGAGAGGCTGAGGAGTATTGCTGTGGTCAGAGCAGGAGAGACTTGGGCTCTACAAAGGAGATGGTTGTGAAACACCAGGGGGAGGGAGGTGAAGTGGCTCAGTCCCTCCTTTGTAATCCAGCTGTGATTTGCCCCCTCCCCCCATCCTCAGCTCTCATCAGACCCCAAGGAGCGAAGCGTGGTGCGATTTGGCTCCAAGCAAGCCCAGGGAAACGCTGGTGCTGCTTGGAGGAGAGAAGGGACTGTGGGTGGGGTCTCCTGGGGATGTGCCACAAGGGGGAGCCCAAGAAGCCCCCATGAATGGCTGCTGCCAGCTGCACCTAACCAGAGTCACTCTGCAGAAGGCAAGCTTGGCCTTGCTGCAGATAGTGCTGTGTAATAGAGGGCTGCTGGGGCCTGGGCACAGCACCTCCTGATCCTCAAGAGGGTCTGGGGCATGTGGTAGCAGCAGAGGTGGTCAGTGCCTTCCTGCAGATCTGGGTCTTCAGAGTTAATCTGTAACCTGAGAGCTACATTCAGCAGACATGGGCTCCACTGACTTCAGTGGACTTTGAATCAGTTGGCTGGCACTGAATTGGAAGTGGTTTTTGGAATGGATTTTAAGAGCTACAGTCCTCCTCCCAGATCCAAGTGAAGCAAGGTTCAAGTTTCCACAGGATGAGGACCAGGACCAGGTCTCTGAGAAACCCTGGTGTGAAGGAGTGAGACTGCTGTTAAGTACCTAAAATCTGAAAGGCATGAAATGTGAGATCCTGCCAGGCCACTTTCTCCTAGGGTTCATTTAGGGACAGTGTCAGCCCCTAACTCTGATGTGGCTGCTGTCAGTGTGGTGACTCAGGGCCAGCAGATTAAATAAACTGGAAGGAATATGGGAGTAACATAAGAGAAATCAGGAGAAGGAAGAACATGACCTAACTCTCCTTTGAATTCTCCAGTTTTGGAGTTGCCTGGAAGGCAGAAGCTCTTCCAGGCTCTGTTTTGTACCAAAACATCCCTGTGGGTGCCAGAGAATTGCTGTTGCTCACGGAGTGCCATGCACCCTCAGGAGTGGGCTGGATGTGGAGGCATGGTGCTGAGGTGATGCAGGATCTGGCTCTTTCCAGGAGGCAAAAGCTTTGTACTTCAGATATCCAGAGGGTTACACAAGCTCTTTGTCATGTTTACTGTTCTGGTATTACCTTGCCCTAGCACAGGAATCCCCCCCACCTCTGGGATTATTTTGCAAGATCTTAATATGTGAGTGGAAATTTGGGACAGGGTAGTGCAAGAAGCTCTGCTGGAGGTTAGCATCTATGGTGCAAAGGTGGACTCTTGCTGCTCCTTGCTCTGCCTGGCTCTCAGTCCAAGAATTGCCTCGGGCTGCTTGGTTCACTGATGTCTCAGCTCACCACTGATACATGTTCCATTCTGCTGTGTATATTTAGGGGGCTGTAGGCTCAGGGAGGGGCCTGAGCAGTTCTTCACTGAGAGAGTCATTGGGATGTGCTGCCCAGGGAGGTGGTGGAGTCCCCATCCCTGGAGATGTTCAAGAGGGGATTGGATGTGGCACTTGGTGCCATGGTCTAGTCATGAGGTCTGTGGTGACAGGTTGGACTTGATGATCTTCGAGGACTCTTCCAACCTTGGTGATAGTGAGCTGGGCTCTTTCTCTCACCTCTTCTGCCCACTCAGCCACTCTCACAGCCAAATGGCCTTTTAGGAGCTCACGAGGCCGCGCTGAGAGAGGAGCAGCACCTCCAGCGTTAGCCAGCCTGGCAGCAGGATCTAACCTGGCAGAGTGCTCCCCTGGGAAGCGCAGGAAGCGGGGTGGGGGCGGGGCGGAGATCCCGGAGCGTGGGGGATAAGCAGGGAAAACATCAGCTGGCTGCAGCACTGCAGTGTGGAAACAGCAGTGCAAGAGTTAGGGCCTGAAGCTTCAAAGCCCTGAGTGCCCTTAACTGTCATTGATTGCTGGAGAAGCTCTCTCTTGGGAAGCGTGAGGGCTTTATTTTGCACAAGGCAGCTGAAAGCGCTGGCTGGATCGGCGCTCGGTGGCGTCATCCGCGCCGACTAATTACTCCTCAAATGTATTATTTAAAATAACCTTAATCCGGTAAAGTGGCCTCCTTCAGCGACCTGATGGCTTCTCTGCAGAGTGGGGAGATGGCAGCTGGAGGAGCACTGCTGCTCTGTGCCCACCGAGGCCTGGACTTGTTTGCCTTTGATGATTCCGAGCTGGCTGGCAGTTGCTGGGCTGGCTGTGGGCTTCCAGGGCAGGAGCTTTGCAGGTTTCTCCTTTCCCTTCTGCTATTTCTTAGGACAGGATAGCATAGCATATAATAGAATTAACCAGGTTGGAAAAGACCTTTGAGATCATCGAGTCCAACCTATCACCCAACACCATCTAATCAACTAAACCATGGCACCAAGCACCCCATCCAGTCTCTTCCTAAACACCTCCAGGGATGGTGACTCCACCACCTCCCTGGGCAGCCCATTCCAATGGCCAATCTGCCTGTCTATGAAGAATTTCTTCCTGACATCCAGCCTAAACCTCCCCTGGCACAGCTTGAGACTGTGTCCTGTGAGGCTACAACCTCTCTTGAGGTAGTTGTAGAGAGCAAGAAGGTCTCCCCTGAGCCTTCTCTTCTCCAGGCTAAGCAACCCCAGCTCCCTCAGCCTCTCCTCACAGGGCTGTGCTCCAAACCCCTCACCAGCTTTGTTGCCCTTCTCTGGACACATTCTTGCCCTGCTGGAGGGAAAAATGACCCAGCTGGTAGCTTTGTGGCCTGTAAGTGGAGAGCGATGCTGTCGTCTGGCGCTGTCCTCCACCTCCAAGACCTCCAGCTCCAGCCTTTGATTCATTCTTTCTCCTCACAGGTGGATGGGCTCCTCTTCTACCACAAGCAAACCCACTACACCCCTGGCAGCACCCCACTGGTGGGCTGGCTCCGGCCTTACATGGTGCCTGACATCCTGGGGCTGGCCGTGCCTGCCACGGCGCTCACGGCCAAGCCGGACTACGCTGGGCGTCAGCTCCAGCAGATCATTGAGAGCAAGAAGAGTAAAAAGCTGGCAGCAGGGGAGGGTGACCCCAGCAGCACGGCAGCCGCCAGCAACGGACATTACGAGCTGGAGCATTTGTCCACCCCTCAGCCAGCAAACTCTCAGGAGGGCCAGGGTGAAGCAGTGAGCCAGATGGAGAACTAGGCTGCTGGGACAGCCTGGTTGGGTAAGGAGAAAGCAGAGAGGTTCCCTGCTTCTCCCTGTCAGTCGTGCTCCCTGAGAAGGGGGGGGCAAAGGTCATAATAGGATGATTTTGTTGAAAGGGCAGGAAAGTGGAGTGTCTCGCTCCAAGGGCTGCTGAGTTGTTGTTATTTTAATTATTTTATTTTTTTGCCAAGGTTTCTGTGAGGCCTTAACAGGCTCATCTGGTTCTTTGCTAAGGCGGCCCTGCGTTGGGAAGCGAAACGAGCTCTCCCCACACCGCAGGGTTCCTGCTTCAGCTCCTTGCCCCCGCTTCTGTGAAAGCCTCTGGCAAACCTCCAGCATAGGAACAGTGCTCAGACCTCCAAGGTGCAGCAGCTGCTCAGAACCCCAGCAGCAGCCCCACCTCCCCGGCCCTGAAAACTGGGGCATTTCACCCTTCTTTGATCCAGCTGTTTACCATGGCTTTCCCAATAAAAGGGTTTGGCTGGGATTTTTTTTTTTTGCTGTGTGGTCAGTCCACTTCTAGTAAAACAAAAAGTTTGCAGCAGGCTCCTGTAAATCCAGAGGCTGAGCTTTTCACACCCACACGGTCGCTGAGCAAACCCAAATTCCCTCGCACGGCACAGCAGGGCCTGCCTGCAAGCACAGCTTTGTGCAGCAAGCAGCCTCTTACTCGAGGCTTTTCTCAGTAGGGGGAGGAAGGAATGGTTTCGCTCTGAAGGGAAAAAAAAAACCCCAGCATTGATTGTGCCAAATAAAAGGTTTCTCAGAAAGACAAATTCTTGAGCGTCTTCCTGCTACCTAAGGCTGGATGCGTGCTGTGCCTCCCAAACAGGGGCCGAGACATGGCTCGCAGCGCTCACTGGAGTGGAGGAAATGCTTCTGCGGGTTGGATTCTCCTCCAGGCCGAGGTGCTTCACTGCCTCCCTGCTGCTGCCCTTCTCATCCCGGGCTTTCTGAGCACCCGTTGCTGCCTTTCCCTGGCTTTAGCGTAGGGGGCGAAGCCAAAGCACGGTGGGGGTGAAACCGTGGTACTCACCGGCCCCAGGTTGCTTTGCAGAGGGAAGTTAAAAGGCCGGGGCGGGACTCTCTCGGGAGGGATGAAATATCAGGCTAACCCCGCCGCTGGGGAGTCTCCTCCTGGCCCTCTGTGAAGTGCCCCCAGTGAGGGCCCCTCTTCAGGAGGGGGTGGCTGCCTGCAGATAGCGGGGGCACTTGTATCCTGCCCTCACACCCCCCGTTTTTCCCAGAAAAGCCCTTGTGTCTGTGCCAGCCCTGCGGGCTGCTTGTGCTCGCCTGACTGCAGCCGCTATTGATTATACCAGCGGGCAGCCTGGACTGCCCCAACTGCTGCTTGGGGGAGGGGGCTGGCCTCAGCTTCCCCTCCCCAGGAGGGCAGGGAGCAGAGCCTCAGTTGAGCAGCACTCACATTCTTCAAAGAGCTGCTATATTCTGTGATTTTTATTATTATTGGGGTCTTGCTTTAGCATGCAAAGTAACTGGGCTGGGGGAAAGGGACAAACACCTGGACTGTGTTGCCATCCCTATCCCTTGAAGGTTCTGGGCTCCTCTGGCTATAGGTCCCCCTGTGCTTCGGCCTCACTGGCTGGCAGAGTACCACAGGAGAGCCCTGGTTGGGAGACCTCACCCAGCTTCTCATCAGTGTAGGTTTCCTTCCTCAGGCAATTAAAACCGGAGGTGGGCATCAGGCTGCAAGATTTGTGCATCCCTCAGGGCAGAGAAAGCCGCAGCTCAGGTTACTGCCTCCCTGCTGCCCTCCAGCCAACCTCTCAGGGTCCTCCAGGCGAGGGGAAAGAGTGGGCAGGAGATAAAATAGAGTCCAAGAGGGGCTGCCTTCAGCTGCTTGCTCGGATGGATGGAGGAGAGCAGTAGGGAAGCAACTGGAACTTCCAACCGGCTCCAGATGATGCCACATAGTTTCCCCTTTAAAAGTACGAGCTGGACTGGAGAAATAAATATTTGTGTTACAATTCCTGATGGAAACCAAAGGCTGTGTTTGGAGAGAGGGTGTTAAACGGAAGCCACCCGGGCCAGCGCAGTTTGTTGCTGTGACTGTTTTGTTTGCTGGGTGCGATCCCGCTCCCAGCTGTTCCCTGTGCTGCTCCCAACTGGAACAGGCGGCAGCTTCGGCAGTCACTGAGGAGGGGTCACCCCCTGGCAGGATGGGCGGGCGGGGGCTTAAATGTAGTCTGGAGTAGGAGAGATGAGCACCTCGACCTCTAGATGTGGCCTGGGGCTCTGGAGGACGGCCAGCCCCCGAGCCTGCATCCATCTTGGGGCTCAGCCCCTTTCCCCTGCCCTTTCTTCCATTTTCTCCCAGTTAGGTGCAAAGGCTTTGGCTGCAGGCACGTTGCCAAGGCAGTCCTCCTCGGCTGAACAAAATGTCCCCCTGTCCCGAGGCCTGCCTTTTTGGTGGGGCCGCTGCTGGCCCGCTGCTCCCCGAGGTCCCTGCTCCTTGCCGGAGGAGCGCCGCCGTTCTCCATGCCGGTGTGCCCAGGCAGGGCATGCGATTTAGGGGTTGCAAGGGAGGGAGAGTGAGGAAAGGGCTGGAAATCGCGGCGGCCTGTTTGCTCAGTCCGCAGGGCAGGGCTGCGGGGCAGAAGCAGAGGCAGAAGAGGATAAGGCTGGCAGGAGAGGTGAGGCTGGGGGGGGCTGGAGCTGATGCTCAGGGCAGGCTGAGCGCTCCCGGGCTGGGGCTGCGGCTCAGGCAGGTTGGAGGCACGGCACAGCCAGAATGAAACATCAAGGGGCTGCCCACGGGCGACGAGGAGCGTTGTTCGGCGGAGGGATCACATGAAACACAGCACGAAGCGGGGTCCTCCAAACGCCCCCTCCCTCCTCTCCGAAGCCCGGGTGCGAAGGTGGCCGAGGCTGGAAGGCAGACAGACCTCCGGGGGTCTTTGGGTGCCGTTCGCCAGCGCTCACCCATGCAGGCGGTTCCGGGCAGGGCCGTTCGCCACCATCTTAGCGGCGGCAGCGGTGCCACCGCCTGTCACCGAAGCCTGGTGGGGGGAGAACAGGGAAACGCCGGGGCACGCAGAACCGGGGCGGGCAGAGGCAGGGCTCCGCCAGCTCCTCCATTCCCACCCCGGCCGCTGCCGCCCCTCCGCCGAGGAGGGCTTCCTGTCCCCCGCCTTCCCCTGGCCGCCCGCCCGCTCCCTCCCTCCCGCCGGGGCCGAGCCGAGAGCCGAGGGGAGGGGGCTGCGGGCGCTTCCTGCCGCCGCCCCCGCCGGGGCAGAGCGGAGCGGGGCGGGGAGGGGAGCACGGCCCGGCCCGGCCCAGCCGAGCGGCGCTTTCCGGCCCGAGCCAAACTTACCGGCGGGCTGCCAAAAAGATACTGGAAATTTTATTATTTACATTTTTCTAATTTATTTATTTTAATCTTTTTTTTCGGCACTTTCGGCGGGGACCCCGGGGCGGAGCCGCCCTCACCGATTCTGCTGCGGTCGGGAGGGGCCGATACCGGTACCCGCAGCGCTGCCGGTCCCCGGGAATGGGCTCCGGCGGGGTGCCCGCCGCTTAGCCCGGCTCGGTACAGCCCGGCCCGGCCCGGCCCGCCGGGAGCAGCGGGGCCGCGCCGCACAGCATGGCCGCAGAGCTCAGCGCCGAGGAGGAGCAGGTAGGTCTCCGCCGGGCATCCCTAGCCCGGGCTGGGCTGGGCAGCACTCTTACGCAGCCCCCTGCCGCTCCCCACCGCCCCAACCCCCTCAACCCCGTCTTATGGCTACCCTGATTTGCGGCGTTTTTTTCAAAGCGTGGTGGTGTTCTCCAAGGAAAGCCCCATTTGCAAACCCCCCCATCTCCAACCTGGACAGCCCCCCATCAGTCCTGTCCCACATCAGCCCAGCCCCACATCAGCTCAGCCCCCCACCCCCTTGCGCTGCCCACCCAGCGCACACCCCAAAGGCTTTTGCACGGTCTGAACGCTAGGTGCCAGGGCAGGGAGGGGTGCTGCAGCTTGGGGTTGGGGTCAGGCACCCTCAAAGTGGCATGCCCCCCCCTCCTGGCAGGCCTCCCCCCGTAGGCAGGCTGCCGTGGGGATGCGTGTGCATGCTCTTCCCACGCCCCAGGCCTCCCCGTGACGTCCCGGCTTCCTCCGCCGGCCTTGCGTCACCGCGGGAGGATGTTGCTGGGCTCGGGGAACGGGGATGATAATCCAGCCGGGGCATGTTGGACGGTGAGAGCAGCTTCTGGCTCTCGCTTTCGTCGTCCTCATCCGCAGGGATGTCCATTTGGCTCTGCGTCCGCACCCTGAGACACCCCACAGAGGCTGCCCCGAAGCAGGGCTCTCGGGCTCCCCGTGCTGAGGCGATGCTCAGGTTGGCCAAGGGCTTGGCACTGCATCGGCCGCCTTGCTGGCCTCAGGGGTCACAATGCGAAACCAAAAGCAAGCAGATGGACAGTTTTCTGTCTGTGTGTTTGGTGGTGTTCTTTTAAACCATCCTTCGTTTCTACTGGAAGGTTTAGGAGGGTCGGTATGGAGACCCTGGGTTCTCCAAACCCCCATGCCCTTCAGGGAAGGGCTTACTCAGAGCTGGAAGAGTCCATCCTGCAGCCCGTGCTGGAAATGCAGCACTTCCAGGCTTTCTCCTTCCACCACACCTCCCTCTTATCAGTACTGCTCCTGGGAGCGGTGTTGCTATCTCTAGGGGTATCAAATCTCAAGGATTGGAGCTGTTTGTGCCCCAGTGCCCTGCAGGTGACAGTGTTTTGTGTTTCCCCTGTGTTGTGGAGGGGGCAAAGCTTCCAGCAAACGGGGTTTGGGAAGACCCTGCTCTAGCAGGGAAGCTTGGTTTTCAGCCAGAGCTGTGTTTGGGCTCTCTCAATTGGCATCCAAGGATCCAAGGGGATCCAAGATGTTTGGTTTGTGTGGCAATATTGGATGGAGAAGATGAAGAGGCTATTTGGATCATCAGGCTGGAGCAGTGGAAGGCTGCCCCCTGTGCTGCCCTTGGAAGCCAAATAGTGGAAGTTTCTCTCTTTTCATGGGTGGTGGGGGCTGGGACATCCCCTTCCTGCTATCTCTTCACCATCCTCAGGACCACATCAGGATTTCCTCTGCTTGCTCTGCTCTCCCTCACTACCGACAGCAAGCCAAGGTTGGGGGAACTCACCCTCTCCTCTCCCTGCCAGCCCTGAGACATCTCTTACTCCATAGGATCTCCACAGCCTATCCCAGAGGATCCAAACCAATTTTCCTCAGGCGTTTGCAGCCCAGCTGTGATTTTCCCTTCCAGCTGAAGAAGGAGGGTGGGTTTGCTGCCTGCACAGTCCACAGGAGGAGGGCTTGAGGAGCCCTCATGTTCCCGTGGCGGTGGCTTTGTCACCAGCCTGTCCTGGCGCAGCAAAGCAGGGACTTGGATGACGCCAGCTCTCCAAAGCCTGGCATTGTTCTGAGCACCCGGCCGCGGACAGTTTCGCTCAGAGCCCTGCCATCACCTGCAGAAACAGGGCTGCTTCTGCAGCTCTGGGGCAGGGGCTTCACCTTCACTGCGTGGCGCGATCCTGCTTGACACCGGGATAAATCCAGGACAGAAATGGTGATGAGACCCCATGGAGCATGCCAGGTGGGCAGGGCTATGGCTGCTAGTGGTGCTCGGCTCAGTAACTCCTGGCTCGCTTGAATGGCGGCATCGGTAAGTTTGGGATTTCATTTTGCTGCTGGAGAAAGCTGGGGAAAGCTGAAATTCATGGCTGAGCCACCCTGCAAAGCCAGCTCTTTTCCTCCTGGGTCTTGCCCCTTGCAAAAACACCCAGCATCCCTCCTGGTGGATGCTGGAAATGAGATTGCACAAGCTGTAAGGGGTTAGATGTTGAGGAAGAAGACCTGAACCGTGTGTTACATGGTGTGCTTCCTTCCCATCACCTCGGGGCATCCTTCCCATCACCTCAGGGCATCTTTCTCATCCTAGGCTGCCTTATTGGCTCTGGTCTCTCTCTAAGGGCAGTGGTACCGTGCCTGTTGCTTTCCATTACCCCTGTGCCATCCTGCTGGGGAAGGAACACTTTGGGCTTTTGTGCCCAGCCCAGCCCTAGCTTTTGGGCTAGCAGGGGCTCAGAGGGCTCCCTGAAGAAGCAGGGTTATGGCCAGTGGGGTTCCCTGTCTTAGTTTATGGTTCTGTGAGTGTGTGTTAAGGCTGAAGATGGTCTCTACATACACCCATTTATTTTCCTATTGCTCTTTAATAGAGGAGGAAGCATTAAAAATTTGGCTACCAAAGAGCTGCTTTTGCTTTGGCAAAGTGGAGGCAGCTGGAGATGAAGCCCTGGAGATAAAGGTGCCTGATAAGTACAGCTCCCGGCAAAAGCTCCCTCTGGCTGCTGGCTGGGAGGTGAGAATGCAAGGCAGGGGGGTGTATGCTACCTTGGCTCCTTTGCCTGTTTCTTGCAGTTCGGTGCCCCCAGCAGTTACAGAGATGGGGGTGACTGATCGGGCTGCTGAGCCGTGGCCAGCTGACCAGGGCACACTGCTGTGCCAGGAGGGATTGTGATGCTTGAAGGGGATTTTTGCAAGGGATTGGAGCTGGGCTATTGAAATCCACTTTCTGAGTCCTCCCGGTGCTGCTGGTAGCAGGTCCAGCCTAATTCCGTGAGTTCTCTCCCTGCCACTCTGACAAACTCCAGTAGCACCTTAGAGGGCTTCTGTCTGCCGTGTGCTGGGGTCTGGGCTGACCCTTACCACCTGCCAGCAGCCAGTCCAGCCAGCATCTCTTCCCAGAAAGCCTGTGGTGATGGCAGGCGGGCTGTGAGGAGCCCCCGTGGACAAGCTGGGCTCCTTGGCTCATCCCACAAGCGAAGATGCTTGCCCCCGCCGAGCCTCGCGCCGCCGATAAACCCCAGCCCTTGGCTTCCTCCCGTCGGAAGTCATTAACGCCGCCGAGCTTTGCAGGCTGAATAACTCCGAGCCGCTCGGTGACATCCAACACCGCCTCCTGCCCGCGCTCCCCGCGCCGGCAGCCAGCCTTCGGCACTCGCGCTCCCTCCTCCTCCTCGTCGTGACGTCATCGCCATCCTCCGCTCTTGCGAGGATGGAAACGTCTCCGCTTTGGGTTTTGCCTTGGGTGGAAGCGAGGAGTTTCAGGAACCCCCTCCATCCTTTGAGTGATACGTGGAGGAAGGCTGGGCCATGCTGTCCCTTTTCCCTTGGGGCTGCTGTGTGGGGGATAGATTTAGCCTGGGCGTTAGGAAGAAGTTCTTTACTGTGAGGGTGGTGACACACTGGGACAGGTTGTCCAGGGAGGTTGTGGATGTCCTTTCCCTGGAAATATTCAAGGTCAGGTTGGACAAGGCCTTGAGCAACCTGGTCTAGTGGAAGGTGTCCCTGCCCATGGCAGCAGGGTTGGAAATAGGTGATCTTTGAGGCCCCTTCCAACCCAAGCCACTCTCTGACTGCAGGTCAGCATGCAGCAAACAGCAAAACACCTCAGCAGCGGTGTTCAGAAACCCTGAGCCCACCTGGCAAACACAGCTTGTGCAAATAATTCATTTTGGGGTTATTCTGCTTGCCTTCAGGGATTTAAGCCCACTGGGGGGTCGCAGATGGGATTTGCCACTCTGCTCTGCACTAGGGAGGGGAGCATGCTCATGCAGGATGACCCCAGTGCCTTACGGAAGCATGGGCTGAGGGGCCCTCCTGGGCTGAACCCTTCTTGCCTGGTTGTCTGCAGCTGTGTGAAAGTGGCCTTACTGGGTGACCTGGTCCACGTCCTGTAGCACATCAAAGCATCAGCCCTTGATGCTGGTTGTGCTTGTTACCTGTGTTCACACAGCCAGGTTCTCTGCTCCACAGCAGAGCTGCAGCCCCAGGAGGATGCTGCCAGCTGATGGGTTCCTGCTGCACTGGGGCTGCTGTCTCTGAATGAGAGTTTACTGCCTGGAGAATCTTCCTTTTACTCACCCTGTCCCTCCCATGAGTCTTCCCAGCCCCTTGCTCCCTTCTTCACAATGGTGTTGTCTCCATTTCCATCCCCACCCACAATGCCCTTACTTCCTTTTAGTAGCTACCACAGAGCTCTCCTCTTTTCCCCTGGAGCTGCTGGATTTGCCAAGCTGTGCTCAGCCTCTGCGCGCACACCAAGGACCCTGCAGCTCCCGCCACGACCAGGGATGCTCCTTAGGCTCTCTTCCTCCTCCTCCTGCCACCGCATCTCACTGCCCACTCCCGATCTCTCCTGCAGGCGACCAAGCAGTTCCTGGAGGAGATCAACAAGTGGACAGGCCAGTACAATGTGTCCCCGCTCTCCTGGAACGTGGCTGTCAAGTTCCTCATGGCCCGCAAGTTCGACGTCCTGCGGGCCATCGAGCTCTTCCACTCCTACCGGGTAAGTCACCGGGGCTGGGTACCCCCCGCGACCCGAGGGCTCCCTGCTCTCTGGGAGATCTCTGGTCCCAAAGACAACCCTCCCCCTGCTTTATTTCTTCTCCCCACTCCGTTATGAGTTTTATCCAGCTGGAAAATCCTTTTCCAGCCAAGGCAAGTCACCATGGAGATCTCCCCGACTCCACTCCCCTCTCTATTGCTGAGAACAGCAGCGTTCATGCTTGCAGGGTGCCCTCCCAGCTGGCCTGCGGGTATCCCCCACCCCATACATAAAGGATCTCTATGCATAGAGTTCCCATCCTGGCTTTGCAGAGCTGCTCCTCCCCATGCTGCTGCAGGCAGTTGCAGTTCCCTGCTGGAAAATGGGGCCATGGAGCAGAGGTTTCCGTGCTGTGGTTTCCCTTGGAGGGCTGGGTGCCCCCGGGGGACACGCTGGTGGCTGGAGGGCTGAGGTGCCCATGCTGGCAGTCACACCAGCTCCCTGCCTGCAGGAGACACGGCTGAAGGAGGGCATCGTGAAGCTGAAGCCGCACGAGGAGCCGCTGCGCTCGGAGCTGCTCAGCGGCAAGTTCACCATTCTGGTAGGTGGAACTGGACCCCCCTGAGTTACAATCATAGAATTGTTAGGGTTGGAAGGGACCCCAAGGATCATCTAGTTCTGACCCCCCTGCCGTAGGCAGGGACACCTCACACTAGATCAGGTTGCTCACAGCCACATCCAGCCTGGCCTTCAAAACCTCCAGGGATGAGGCTTCCAGCATCTCCCTGGGCAGCCTGTGCCAGTGTCTCACCACCTTCATGGGGAAGAGTTTCTTCCTAACATCTAGTCTGAATCTACCCCAAATTGCCCCACGTTGCCCTAGGTGGGTGGCTTATCCTGGCTTCACAGGGGTGTCTGTGGGAGCCTGACCCTATTTCTTCACCAGAGCGTGCGGGACCCTTCGGGAGCCTCCATCGCCCTCTTCACAGCCAAGCTGCACCATCCTAGCAAGAGTGTGCAGCATGTGGTGCTCCAGGCGCTCTTCTACCTGCTGGACCGAGCAGTGGAGAGGTGAGTCTGCCTCCAGAGAGCTGCCCTGTCTTACAGCAGCAGGTCCCTGGGGAACCCCTTGCCTCCCAGGGGCTGCTGTTTCCTGAAGTTTTGATGAAAGCCCTCCAGAAGGCTTTGTGGGAAAAAGCTGTGCCACCTCTGCTCCGGATGTCAGTTCTTGGAGGTGGTCACAGCTCTCTGAGGCCTCAAATTCCCTGTCTGCCCCTGGTTTGAACCCAAGCTGCTCATCCCCCATGGGGGAATTTCACTCCTGCTTCAAGCCCCGAAGCAGGCTCTTCACAGCCTTTCTGTGCCCGTGTCCAGGTTTCAGTTTAGCAAAGCCCCTGATTCCTGCAGGCTTTGGCCAGGAAGGAGGCAGCCCTGCTGCAGGAGGGGCGTAACATGAGCCCTGCCAAAAATACAGAGCCTGGGCGTCCCCTTTGTCCTGTTGGGCTCTTCCTGGATTTGAACTTGCCCATCACGGGCCACGCAGCTGAGATGGGCTTAAAATACAGACCAGACTTTAACGAGGGTCATAGGAAATGGTACTGGAGCAGCTGGGAAATGCAGAGGGGAGCTTTGGGTCCATGACTCCTTCTGGAAGCACAAGGGGGTTTTCTGGGGTCAGCAAGCTGGAGGTGAGGTTATCATGGCACAGATCTGCTCATGCAGGAGTCGAGCAGTTGGATGTGCTGGGGTTGACCTTGCTCTTTGCCCCTCTGTCTCAGCTTCGAAACGCAGAGGAATGGGCTGGTGTTCATCTATGACATGGCAGGCTCACAGTACACCAACTTTGAGCTGGACCTCAGCAAGAAGATCCTTAACCTGCTGAAGGTAATGGCCAGGGGCAACCTGGTGTCTGGGGACAGCACGTAGGGCCGCTCCCTCACCGGGAACGTGGAGCTCTGTGGGTTTGGACCGTGCTGAGGACATCTCGGTTGAGGAACACCAGCTCCAGCCCGGCAGGAGCCCGGGAAGGCACTGGGAGCCTGCCAGGCCGGACCCGGCCGGGGCTGTGGTGTCCCGTGGGTGGGAGGGGATCAGCTGTCCCCGTGCCGGATTCCTCTGGCAGCTGCTGGCAGTGCTTTTGGGAAAACAGATGCAAATGATTTTTTAATCGCGCTGGCATTTGGTGCCTCCTCCCTTCTCCGGAAAGAAGAAGTAACAGTAAATATTGGCCGGGCTCCCTTCCCCGCCCAAATCCCGACTCCCAGCCTTCGCCTCTCCCCCGCCCAGCCAAGCCCTCTGCCTACCTGATTCCAAGGAAATCGTTTGTTTCCGTATCGGAGCATAAAAAGAAGCGTGGCCGTGGGCTGCACAGCCAACATGAGGCCCCTCCTCTGCTGGTTGTCATCTCTGCTGGGACCTGCCCCCCTGCCCCAGCAGAGCGTGGAGAGGGGCTGGCAGCGTGGATCTGATCCCCTCCTGCCCGCAGGGTGCCTTCCCAGCTCGGCTGAAGAAGGTTTTCATCGTGGGAGCTCCCATGTGGTTTCGCGTGCCCTACTCCATCATCAGCCTGCTGCTGAAGGAGAAGCTGCGGGAGCGGGTGAGGGCAGGGGCATCCCCCTGGGATGGGACCCTCGCTGGGGAGGGCTGGGGCTGATTTCCCTTTGGGACAGGATGGTGTAGGCAGCTTGTGGCCCATAGCCCTGTCAGCTGTAAGCTGCTGAGCCCAGGTCTGGGAGGGAGGGAGGCTTTCTCAGCCTGTTCCGTGGGGGGGGTCAGCCTGCTCTGGTATTGGCAGCAGGTATCTTCAACCCCTTTTGAAATCAACTTTGATTTTTTTCCCCCCTCTGTGATGAGGCTGCCAGCAGCAGCAAGCAGAAGCAGTGGTCAATGATTAAAGGGAAAGGAAACTTTTGCTGAGCATGCAGGAAAAGAGAGAAGCTTAAATACCTGCACTCAGTCTCTGTCTGATGTTGCCTAAAATACCTAAAGCAGCATCCTTGGTGTCAGTGATGCTGCTGATGGAGCCTCTGTCCAGCCTGATGTCTCTCTGGGCTGGACTTTGCCTCTCTGCTTTTGGTAGGAGCACAGAATCACTTGCAGATTTGGAGCTGGGTGTCAGCATGAGCTCCCATGATAGGTGCATGGGGTGACCAGCCTTTGCCCTGCTAGCAGTATTCCCTTGGGTGCCCTCCTGGGGCAGGGGAAGAGCCTAGCGCTGTCAGGTGAAGTCTCTGTGCTCCATCAGGACCATGTCAGACCATTGTTGTTCCCATCTCCATTCTTCAAGGAGTAACCCCTGCCCCTCCTTTTTGTCCCACAGGTGCAGATGGTGAAGATGTCAGAGCTGAAGGAGCACCTGCCCCGGGAATGCCTCCCTGAGTACCTTGGGGGGTCCCTCAAACTCGACCCTCTGAGCTGGAACTGCCGGTTCCTGCCCCAGCAGAACGGGCACCCCGACCCTCTGGACGAGCTCATCCTGGTGCCACTGGTGGCCCCCAAAGATAACGGCTCCGTCCACGTCCCCGGGCCCAAGTCTGTCACCCTCCAGGAGCTGCTGGACCATGTCAGCCACAAGCAGAAACGGGGCATCTACGAAGAGTACGAAGAGATTCGGCGCAGGAGCCCAGCCGGCACCTTTGTCTGCTCTTTGTGAGTTGGGGAGGGGCTGGGTGCAGGGCTCCACAAAAGGCTGCATCTCCCCCTCCCCGTGCTGCTACTTCGTGGGGGCCTTTCTGGGGTGTGGCACTTTGGGTTAGCAGCAGAGACCCCCAGCCAGGTGATGCTGCAAGCTCCCTCTGCAGTTCCCCGGAGCTGAGCAGGGGACAGCGGGGACCAGGACCTGTCTGGGACTCCGCTTCCCGAGGCTTTGGCCAGGTGATGGCAGCAGAGCTCAGGCTATGGGCGCCGGAGGCTTCTGCAGAGAAGTTGCTGCCTTTTCCTTCCCTGCCTGGAAAACATCTCTGCTTCCCTCTCACCCCTTCCTCCCAGGGCACCCTACAACCAGGAGAAGAACCGGTACGGGGATGTGCCCTGCCTGGACCAAACCCGTGTCAAGCTGGCAAAGCCGTACAGCCGGCCCGAGGTGAGGCAGCCTGGGGTGGAAGCTCCTGACACAGCTGTCCTGGCTGTGAGGCTCTGGAGGGCTCATGCTGTGCCTGTTTCTCTCCTTCCCAGCTGACTGACTACATCAATGCAAGCTTCATGGATGGCTACAAGCAGAGGAATGCTTACATTGGCACTCAGGGTATGGCCTGAGCCACTTTATTTTGCTCCTGGTGCATGTGTGGGCTTTACCTCCCTGCCTAGAGTCAACCTCCAGCCATGGCAGGGGACATCCCAGGAGCATAAATATCGTCTCTGAGGATATTTACTCTTCTCTGTGGGTATTCACTCCATCTTGGTCCCCAGTGAGGAAACAGCAGAGTTTCTCCTGTGATCCATCCTCCTTCTGGCAACCACTCCTGCCCCTAAGCCAGCCTCTGGCTTTGCCCTCTCTGCCTGGGGATGAAGCAGTAGGGAGCAGAAAGTGGGGGTCAATGCTGACCCTTAAGAATTTGGTGCTGGAGGGAGCAGCGCGTAGCAGCTCCACCCACTGCTGATGGATTCGCTTTGGGTCCATGCCCTATAAGAAGGGGCTGTAGCCCCCCAGGGAGGGCAGTGGGGGGCTGGCAGAGGCTGCTGGGTGAAGGGACTTGTGCAAATCCATCAGCTTTTGGGCTGATGTGCAGGTTGTCCCCACAGGGCCTCTGGAAAATACCTACGGTGACTTCTGGCGCATGGTGTGGGAGCAAAATGTCCTGGTGATCGTGATGACGACCCGGTGAGTGCTCTTTGGGGGGCACCCAACCCTGTTTCCCTTTGCCAAATGAGTGCCTTTACTGTTGGATGCACAGCCCCATGCCCCCTGCAGTGACCCTGCAGCCATGGTGCCAAACAGAGCCCTGCGGGGTGGGGGCATCACATCAGGGATGGAATGATTGGTCCCTGTGGGATCCCCAAGGCTGGGTGGCACAGGACATGGCCCTGTTAGAGAGCGGAAAAAGTCACAAGCTTGTCCTTCTGCCTCTAGGCTGGAGGAGGGAGGCAGGAGAAAGTGTGGCCAGTACTGGCCTCTGGAGAAGGATTTCCAGGTGCGCTATGGGGCCCTGACCATCACCAACTTAGGTGTGGAGAACCTCAACCATTACAAGAAAACCATCCTGGAGATCCACAGCTCAGAGGTGTGTGGCCACAGCTGCCTAGCAGGGCACAGCTTAGTGGTGCTGGATGCCCTCTGTGTCCAGGGGCAGAGGGGAGGACAGGGTCTAACCCCTCGGTTTTCCCTCAGACCAGGGAGCGTCGCCTGGTGTCCCATTTCCAGTACCTGAGCTGGCCGGACTATGGCGTCCCCTCCTCCGCCGCCACCCTCATCGACTTTCTGGGGGCTGTGAAGCAGCAGCAGAGGGTGGCAGTCAGTGCCCTGGGACCTCGCTTCAAAGGTCACCCCGGAGGACCCCCAATCGTGGTGCACTGCAGCGCCGGCATTGGCAGGACAGGTACTGGGGTAACCCGAACCCTGCTGCTGGGCTGGAGGCCTTGGTTGTGGGAGGACAGTGCAGCCTCTCCCCGCCAGGGTGCGTTTGGGAGCTAGTTGGCCTGAGATACTTCCTCAGGACTCCCCGCAGCCATCAGACCTGAGGAAAGGTCTCTGGCTGCTTCTCCTGATGCCCGTGGTCTCACGCCAGGAGGTTTTGGAGTGGGGGCTGAAGACCACCACCACCCTGCTGTGGTTTCTGATGGGGGACAGTGCTGGCTTTGGGTGGGTGACACCACCTCCCTCGTGGCTGTTCCCAGGTACCTTCTGCGCGCTGGACATCTGCCTGTCGCAGCTGCAGGACGTGGGCACGCTGAACATCTACCAGACGGTGCTGCGCATGCGGAGCCAGCGCGCCTTCAGCATCCAGACCCCCGAGCAGTACCACTTCTGCTACGCCGCCATCCTCGAGCACGCCCAGCGCCAGGGCCTCCTGCTTGCCAACCACGGCACCCACTGGCCTGCCCAGGACAAGAGCTCGCCGGGACACTGAGAGCCGCCGCCTCCCCACGGGACCCTCCTCCCCATCCTCTCCGGGGCTGCCTCTGCATCCCCCGAGGTTCAACGGGGCCCGGTGCCGGGGCGGGGGGAGACGGCTGCCCGCCCGCACCCGCTGGCAGCGCTGTGGAACTGTGCCTTATCCAAGCCCAGTGCGGGAGGACAGCGTGGGGAGAGGCTCCCACTCCTCCCCGCCGTGCTTCTGCTCGGGGAGGTGGTTTTTCTTGTCTTTGAGTTGGTTTTGTTTTGGTTGATGTTTTGGTTGATGTTTTGGTTTTTTATGATTTTTTTAATTATTTTTTTTTTTCTGTTGGGACCAGCTAAAAAAAAAAAACAAAACATGTACCTAGAGAAGGGGTTTGCCAAGCCCTAGGAAATGTATTTCCAGCCCTGCCCTGGCCTGGGGCGTAGGAAGAGGTGCCCGCCTCAGCCTTCCCTGCCACTCAGCCTGTGTGTCTGTACCTCTGTGTGTGTCTGATGTCCCCCTGCTGCGCCCGACCCTGCTGTTCTGTAGATGCGTAGAGATGAGCCCCCACTGTAGCAGCTTCTGCGGGCCCCCTGCTCTCCTGCCGTCTCATTGCTGTCATCCCTGGAGCGGTGAGTTTGGTCCTGGCTCTGTCTTGCCTTTTTTTTTCCCCCTCAACTCCCCTCCTTCTTTCCCATCCTTGCTCCTCATGGGCAGTGCTGGGACCCGGTACCCGCTCCCATGCCCATCCCATGGGATGCATGAGGATGCCCATTGGCGTCTTCCTCATCCTCAACTGCTGGGACGCAGTGGCTTTGTCCCTGGGAGGCAGAGCTGGAGGATTTTAGCCATGGCAGGCAGGGTGGTGGGGGTTGAGGAGCCCCCCAGCGTCCTCTGCCCTTCAGGACGCAGCCACGGTCATCACTAGGTACGAGGTGACAGGGAGGGATGGAGACCAACCGGCTCTCCAGGTTGCCCGGCTTTTCCAAGCCGGCAGTGGAAACCCACAGGCCCATCCCTGCTGTGAGTCACAGGGCTGGAAAAGCGCTGAGCAAAAGAAGCCCAAACCCTGGGGAGGCAGTGAGCTGACCTCTGGGGCAGCAGCACCTGCAGGGATGGCTGCCCTGGCCCCTGTCCCTGGCTATACCACCCTGTCCCCCATGCCCCTCCGGGAGCCAGGCCTGGCAGTGCCTGGGCCTCAGTGACTTTATACTGTAATAAGCTCTCTGAATGTGTATATTCTTATTTTTTTATAATCTTGGGGGGAGGACTTCTTTTCATTTGTGTGTTTCTGGTATCGTTTTTGGGTTTTGGTTGGGTTTTTTTGTTTGGGTTTTTTTGGTTTTTGTATTTAACATTAACTTGATCCAAGCCAGAGCCAGAAGTATTTGTAAATGTTCCTATTTTGCTCTCGTTCAGAGAAACGTTTTTGTTGTTGTTGTTGTTGTTGTTACCTTTTTTGGAGGGTTGTTTTGATTTTATTTGTATTGACATAAAAATACACGGTCAGTGCCCAGCTCCTGCTCGTAGCTCTTGTGGTGGAGTCGCTCAGGGGCAGGAGAGGGAGGGAGCTTAGGCCTTTCACACCCCCCAGTCCCCAGAAGCAAGCTGGCTTCGTCCCTGGGGCCACACAGACCTGCTGCAGTGCCCTCCCCACCCCCAGCACTTTGTGGGGCACAAGGCTGCATTCGGGGCCATGCTGGGGAGCATGGGGTAGGACTTGCTCAGGGCAGCAGTCCAAAGAGCTGACCAGCCGAGCTTGCTCCTGTCCTGGGTGAGGTCCCACCAGAGATAACCAGGCTGCAGGCAGCTTTCCTGGGCCAGCAGGATAATGGCAGCAGGGAAGGCAGATTAACAGGGGGCAAGTCACCCCACTCTGAGCTCCTGTCTCTTTTCCCAGGGCCTCACTGAGCCCTAGAGCATCAATCTCCTGTCCTGCTTCACACAATGGGCTCTTCAGAGCCTCTTCTTTGCATGATCCTTGGTGTTTGGGGGGGTGTCCCGTGGTTTTTTTGCATTTGGGAGCTTTCTGCCATGGCAGCTCTGGGAGAAGGCATTTCTTTGGCTGCTGGATTTGCAGGTGAGGGCACTGCTATGGCACCGCCAGACCTGCTCAGAGCCGGCATGTAGGGCACAAAACCAGGCAGGCATGGCTGGGGGGAAGGTGGCCTGGCTGCCTGCCGGCTCCCGGGCTGGCAGCAAGCCCCAGTGCCTTCGGCTGCAAGGGATTCCTGTCCTGGAGAGGCAGCCGCAGGCCCAGGCTGCAGGGTGAAGGAGGGAAACGTGATGGAGCCAGTTGTGCCCCAGAGCAGCCAGCCCCAGCCAGGCTCTGGGCGAGAGGGAATGCTGTGGGTGGGAGGAGCAGCACCTGTGTTTGCACAGCTGGAGTCAGAAACCCGAGGAGGCTGCGTCTCTGGGACTTGCAGAGGCACAACTTTTCCCCTGTGCTCAAGGTGTGGGCAGGCTTGGCCATGCCAAACCAGGGCCCAGCGCATGGGCGGGATCCCAGCCCCGTGAGAGGTGGGCTGGAAGCATCCCTGAGCATCCTTGGAGCTGTGCACATCCTGCCTGTGGAGTGATTTTGTTTCAGCTGGAGCATCCCATCCTTCTAGGTACCATTTTCTGCCCTGCTGCACTCTTCAACCTGCAGAGCAGCTCCTCCTGCTCAGCCTGGCCTTGAGTTTCTCTCCTGGTGCCTGTTGAAGAGTGGCTCCAGCATCCAAGGGAGCTCCAAAGAACCTCTGGGACCCCTGGAGCACTCCTTCCTCACTGCCACATGTTCTTCACCCCAGCTAGGCTTTCTTGTTGGCACGTATACACAAAGGGTGTATTTGCAGCTTGTCTTCAAGCCCATGCTGGTGGCAGTGCCTCTCAGCTTGAGGTTTGGGGCTTTTTAACCAGTTTGGTGGCCTCCAACTGACAAATGACAGCAGAAGCCAGGGCAGAAGATTGCTTTGGCTGCTGCCTCCTGCTCTGCTCACCCCAGGGGAGAAAACTGTGCTTAGGTGGAGAGAGATCACTGATAACCAGCTCTACATGGGAGCTGCACACATACACTGCTGACAGAGACCTTGGCAACTCCCTTCAAAGAGGGATAAGGATCCCATCTGTGCTGGAGGTGGAGGAAAGGGTTCTAAGTGTTTTCCATGGTAAAATAACCCAAACGCTCCCTGACTGTTTCCAGGGCTGTGTTTCAAAAAGCAATGTCTTCAGTCCTCTCACCCTACACAAGGTTTTGTTCCATCCACTATTCCCTGCCCTGTGCCAGCAGGTCCTACTGGACAGCAGGAATAGGGATTTCCATGGCAATGGTCACTTCATGCAGAGCCAGGTGTCACTGAAAAGTAAAACTCTGCATTGTTTGGAGAGCAGTGGAAGAAAGGAGCCACTGAGTGCAGGCAGCAGGTTTGCCTTGCCCTGCCTGCAGCATCTTCCCTTTTCTGGAGCTCCCTCAGGGATGGGGATCAATCACCAAGGGCAAAATTCACAGCAGAGACATCCTGGGCCAAAACAAGCCCAAGAATGAAAGCCAAAGGGCTGGTTGAGTCTAGAAACAGAATTTAAACCTACTGCAGGGAATCCCTGAAGTGTCAGTGCCATTCCTGTGCCCACCTGTCTCATTTGGCTTTCTGGATTTCTTGGCTGCATGCACACCACCTCGCTAATTACGATTGCTTTAGTGCTTGCAATTTGCCTGGCACGTGTTGAGCCCTGGGAGTTTACAAACAGCCTGGCTCCACAGCCAGCTCTCCTGCTTTTCTGCCACCAGCTTCCTAGCTGGATCCCCAGCAACACGGCAGGTTCAAACACCCCAGACAAAGACCTTTCAGCAGCTCAAGCGAGCTGCAGCTCCTATCCAAAGGGCTGAGAGAGATCCTCCTCTGCTGTGCCTCCATGTCCTTGCTTCCTGGCAGCACCCTGGGGGTCTCCTGCTAGAGCTGAGTGAAGGAAAAGCAACTAGACAGGGAAAAAAACCAAACCAAAACAACAAAACAAAAAACCTGAAACACAAGAGGTTTAGACTTTGAGTGAAGATGCTCAAATGTGTGTTTTAATAGAAGTTTACAGCAAGTGTGTGTTTATTTTTCACCCTCCCGCGTGCACTCTGTATGAGGAGCCAAGCAGCTAATTGGAGGCCAGGCCTGGTTCTGCCAGCCTTTAGGCAGGCAGAGGGCCGCTGTCTGCAGCAGAGGGGAAGCCAACGACTCACTCCACAACTTCGTAAACCCAGGGGGAGTAAAACCACCACCGTCATTACAATAAACGTTTAACCCCCCTCAGCCCATGCCCCAGCTCCAGCTCCTCACACCATCCAAGTGGCCTGGGGAGAACGGCCCACGCCCCCACGATGCCAACCTTTGCAGCAAGAATCGCGTAGTCAGTCCCCTCCTGCCTTCCCCGGTGAGGCCTCTCCCTCGGCAACCCACCACGACGCACACCCCCCTGCCGGTGGGCGGGTACGGCCGTGACGATGGGTAACGGCGGGGCCAATCCGCCCCGGGGGGAGTTCCCCTCCATTCAGGGCTCCTCGCCTGCGCGTTGAGGGTATGTAACAGCTGCTTCCCCCCCCCCGCCGCTTATTTTTCCCCCTCACAACACAGCGGGGCGTGCGTTTCCCTCCCTGCCTGTGTGTATGTGGAGGGAGACCCTTGGCTTGAGGGAAGCAGTGCCCCGCGCGCTCCGGGCGGGAAAGAAGCGCGGCGGGAAGCGCGCTACGGCGGCGGCGCGAGGGGCGGGAAGGTGTGTGTGTGGGGGGGTGGGGTGGGGAGAAGGAGACGGGGTTAGAAGAGGGGGCGGGGGGGGGGGCGGAAGTAGAGCGGCCCGCGCGCTGTGGGGGCGTGGTTCCTCTCATCCCCAGCCAATAGCGAAGAGGGGCGGGCTCGACGCAGCCACCGCATCTCTGCCTTTCCCCCCTCCTGCCCCCCCTTGCCCTCTGCGTGCGTGCGCGTGTGTCCCCCCCCCACACGTGTAACCGACCCGTTGCCATCCCGGAAGTAAAGCGATTGGGGACAAAAGGCAGCGTCGACCCCCATACCCACACTCTCGGGCCCCGTCGCCAACTCCCCCACCATCTCCCGCGGAGGGGAGTTGTCGGCTGAGCCCGGAGGAAGGAGTGCGGCAAGGCGGGCACCAGCGTCGCCATGAGCGCGCAGACGGGCGCGCCCCCGATGTAAACATTCCACAAAAGGACTCCCCAGAGAGGGGGCGTGGCCTTATTTCTGGAGGGGGCGGGGTTAATCCCCCTGCCGCCTGGGCGGGGCTCTCCCCCCTGCTGCGTGACGGTGGAGTCTGAAGCCAACCACTGGTTGGTTGGTGGTTTTAGTGCGCAGCCAATAGGATAACGGAGAAGGCGGGAAAGGGGCGGGGCGCGCTGCTTATACGGACATTTTTCTTCGGCGGTCGCTTGCTCGCAGCCCCCCCCCCCCCCCCCCCCCCCGCCTTCTACCTCCTCCCTTCCTCTCCACATCCCCTTCCTGGGGCCGTGGCCAATAAGGGAGGGGGAAGTGGGCGGGACCAATGCGGTGATTTGCTTTGTCGTTGATGGGCGTGCGGCGCGCCCAGTGAGCGTTTGGGGCTCCCCCCCTGCGCGGGGAGGGGCGGGATTTCCCGGGGAACAGAGAAGCGGGCAGCGCTCCGCCGCGGCGGCCGAGAGACGGTTACTCCATTTTACCCCCCTCCCCCGCCGAGCCTTCCCCCCCCAACCCCTGCCCCATCCCGCGGCACCGGCGCCGCCCCCGCCCGCCCCCCCTCTCCGGGAGGAGGGGCGCGGGGAGCCCCCCCCTCACACACATACACACAGACCTCACCGGGGACAGCTCGTCGCCCGCCCGGGAGGGGCCCGCCGCGGCCCCGCCGCTCTCCGACCCCGAGAGAGACTCGGCCGCTGCTAGGGCCCACTTCGAGGTAAGGGACGGCAGACCTGGAGGTGGGGGGTGGCGGAGAGGGGGTCGCCAGGCCCGGTACCGGCCCCCTCCAGCGATCCGTAGGGGGCGGGGCCTGGCGCCGGTGCCGCGCGCGCTGGCTGGGGGGGATGGGGGCGGGAAGAGAACGGAGACGGCGGAGAGATTAGAGGGGAGAGGTGGGGGTCGTTCCCCGGGGAGTCCTGGCCCGCACAGGCGGTCGTGCGTCCTCCCGCCCCGCCCCGCCGGGGGGTGTCCCGGCCCCGGCATGGCGGGAGCAGCGGGCGGAGCGTGTGGCGGCCGCTGGGCGCGCTGCGGGGCGGGCGCCTCCCGCCTTCCCTCCCGCCTTCCCTCCCTCCACCTCTCCGCTCCTCCTCCCTCCCTCCGCCCGGTGCCGCTCCCGGGCTGCGGCGGGACCGCCCCCCGCCAGTGCTCGCTCTCTCCCGCATTGCACGCCCCCGGTACCGGCCGCAGTGCGCGCTGCGTCCTCCGCCGGGGGTTCCTACCGGAGCTCCTCCTCCCCACGCTGCCTGGCCACAGGGTGGGTAGTGGGGGAGGGTGGGTGTGTGTGTACAGGGCCCTCCCCGGCCCCGCTGCCCGCCCCAACTTCCCGGTGAAGTTGCCGTTAAAAGCGTTTCGCCGCGCCATAGCGGCCGCTGGGATCTGCTCCGCCGCCTCGCCGCCGGCTGGGATCCAGGGCAGCTCCCTCCGAGGGTTCCCCGGGAGAGCTCTTCTAGCTCGCTCCCGCAGCCATCCGTAGGGACCTGTTGGAGCGGTGTACGGATCTATGGAAACCCGAGAGCTCCTCCTGCACGCAGGAATTTCTGAAGCGTGTGTAGCCTCCGGCCCGCATCCTTTTGTAGGGGTCCCTTCGGCGCGGCGTTGTGTCTTCAACTTGCTGTTTCAGCCCTGGCTTTTTCTTCCTCAAAAATGGAATTTGTCCACAAAATCTACCTTTTTTTTTTTTTTTTTTTTTTTAAATTTTCTTTCCCCCTCTGGGTTTGCAGGAGCCTGGCTGTGGGGTTCTGATTAAAACACTTGGTGTTTGCTTAACCGAATTACTGCCCTTTTTATGCCTGAGAATGAATTTTAATAGTCATTATTTGTGCAAAATAGCACCGAAGGAGGACATCCCAAGAGGCGTGCATTTATTTGGACCACTAAAATGGTAAAAGTAGGAAACAATTTCTTCTAGAGATCATTTAAACAGACGATCAAAGGCTTTTGGGGGCTGCACGTGGGTTGTTAATTCTCCCGAGGAATCAGCACCAGGTTCGTGTGCTAAAGCCTGGCTTAAGGATGACCTGGCACCTTGGGTTTTTGTCTGACTTGTTGCTTTTATGTTCCTCGGTTGTGCTGAAAGGTGTGGGGTCAGTAAACAAGTAGCAAATGCTCAGCTCGTTTCAGTGCAGCTCTCTTCTTCGGTCTTCTGGTTCTAACTTTCTAAATTGCTGAAATGCGAAGTTAATCGTTGGCCTAAAGCACTTAGCTGTTGGTACTAGCTGATAAAATGGCTCCTTGTGCTCACACAGTGATTTTAAAGCACCTGTGAAATTCCTTCAGCGCATAAAAGCAGCTCAGCCAGCCTAGCGTTAGACTGGGCTGGATCTCCAAGAGCAGAAACCCACTTTTTAGGGCCTTTTCTTCCCTGCCTGGGTGAAGTTGGAAGGTTTTTCTTGCTCTTTGCGAAAGGAAGCAGCCCTTTCTCACCCCAAAGTAGCTCCTTCCTCCCACCCACTGCTTCTGGTCTCGGTGCGAAGTTGCTTGGAAAGCTTCAAAGTGGTCCTTCACCCAGGAAAACGGCAGAGGACTGGGGAAACTCTGGGTGATTTTTTTGCAAGCAGTTTGGGGAAGGAGGATTCTCTCCCCCTCCCCCCACTCCTCCCCATCCCCTCCACGCAGCCTCCTGGCATGTGTGGGGCTTGGAGCACCACTATGGAATTGGCAGGCGGATTCTTTACGTTTCCAGGATTTATGAATCAGTTTGTGTCCAGATTGCTGCTCTGCTCTTCTCCAGTGTTGGGAAGCTTTTATGGCTGTTACAGCTGGACCAGAAGAGAGAGTCCTCTTAATAGCTGTTGTTTCGGCCTGCTAGGCAGGGGTGAGCTTTTGGGGATAGGCTGCTTTTTTTTTTCCAGCTCCTGTGGGCTCTTCTCTCTTTAACCAAAAAAAACACCCCACCCTAAAAGTATCATGCTGATTGTCTCCAAGGAGAGAGATTGGACTCGGGAGACTGCACAAAACGCTGCTGACCTCTCAGTGTGAAGCCCACCTTGGATCACTTCTTTGGGGTGGGGTTAAGCACCCTGGCTCTTGGCTGCTTTGGCAAAGCACAGATCAGTGCCCTACCAACTTAGCTGTCTGGATGGAGACAAGCAGGCTTCCTTCGTGCCCTGTCAAGCCTCGTGGTGGGTGCTGGCACCTAATCCACAGGCTGTCACCATGTCACTTTGCAGAAAACTCAGCTAACTGCTCCCAAAGCTTTCCCTAGTGCTTTTCCAGCCCCTTTTCCTTTGGGATGTGTCTCTTCTCCGTTTGGTCATGGATGTGCCTCTCCGCACAGCGCACCTCTGTAGCAAGTCCAGGGGCTTATTCCCAGGCACTGCATCCAGGCTGTGTGGCACCAGGCAAAAAAATACATCAGCAATTGCTGAACAAGCTGGGTCATGTTCTGGAAGCTGTGTGGCTGGGTTGGTGTGCAGACAACAGCACTGCCCAAATCAAAGTCCTGGCGGGGAGTGGGGGGAGGGTGGTTTGTCCCACAGGACATCAGCAGTAGCTCTGGGCTTGGAGCAGCCTCTCCAGGGTCAGGAGCTGTAGCTGAGGTTTACCCTTGTTGCTCCTCAGGCTTGAGTCCTCTCTCCCTCTAAAGGAAACCTTTTTAAAAGGTCCCACATGCATTAAGCATATCCTCTGCAGCTCTGTGATTTCCTTGCCCTTTCTCAGAAGGGTTCTTGCTCTGTAAGGACCAAAATCCTTTCTAGTGGCACTTCCACAACTTGTCCCTGAAGTCAGGGTTTACCAACAGGGCATAGTGTGGTTCCAACAGGTGCCAAGGTAGCAGACCTTCCTGATTTGCTTTCTCAATCTTCTCCTTTTGCCCTTTTGGTTTTAAAACCTATTTAAGAGCTGACCCTGCTTATCTGTTTGGAAAACCTGAGATAAAGACTCAATATATGTTTCTAGCAATGCAGATTTTGGAGGTCTTGTGTGGTAAGAAGCTGAAGAGCAGAGCTGCCTCTGGAGAGGCAGTTTTGTGAGACAAGAGGAGAGTACCAGGGCTCCCTTGACTCCCTTGCTCCTGAGGAGGAGGAGGAAGCAGGATGTGGGAGGTGGCTTGAAGTGTGAGGCAGATGGATGGAGAAATCTTGAGCTGAAGCTAGTGAGGTAGGATTGCATGATTCTGGTGGTGTTCCTGAGATGCAGTGTACCTTTCATACATTGTTCTCTTGCTTTACCAGCCAAGGACCCTCTGTGTGTTTATGGCGTGTCTGCCTGATGCACCCTGCCTGTGGCACTGGACAGAGCTGGTGAGCTGGGAGGGGGCATGGGTGGGAAAGTCAGAGCTGTGTTCCTGCCCAGTGCCCTACCTCTGAGAAGGGGAACACTAAAAACCTCAGACAACAAGAAACCAAGGCAGTTTTTCATGCTCCTGTAGGGCAGAATGTAGTGTAACTGAAGTTGAAAGATAGTTTGGGTAGGAGTAATGCTGGAGAAGGGGAAGGTGATGCTCCTTGGATTGCACAGAGCAGGGTTTGCTGAGCTCTGCGTTGTGCCACGGGTTAATGCTTTTAACGAAGGAAAGCACCTGAAATTTGTGACTGACTTTCAGTTTTGTGCCACCCTTGCTGTATTTTGGGGGCTTTTCACCCCCAAATGAAGATTACAGACAATGGGGCTTTCTAGATCAAAGTCTGGAAGGGGGTGCCAGAGGTATGTGCCACCTTCCTGAGGGGAGGACACGAACTAAGTGTGGTGCTGTGCCTGATGTTGCTGCAGTGGAGGGCAAGTAGCTGCTAAAAGCCTTTAACACTACCGATTGTGATTGTAGATTTGTCCTCAGAAGACCTTTCCACCTCAGCAGGGCTTTGCCATCAGCAAAATCAGAGCTCTCAAGTCTCCGGAATGCTCTTTGGGGTCATTCAGAACAGTGCTTTCTCCTGCAAGACGCAGAGCAGTTTGTGCCGTGGCCTTCAGTGCTTGGTCCTTTTCCCCTCTCTGTGGAGTTTTGGTGGGGGGATGCACAGACTTAGCATCACTTACTCTTCGTTTAGGGGCAGCAGAGTATCGAGATCACCTCTGCTAGGATTAGAAAAGCCTGTGACTTAGTAATCTTTGCTAAGTGGTGGTCTGCTGGGAGCCACTTGTGCACAATAGATGCAGACCCTGAGTAGGAGTTCAACAAGGTGAAGACTGACTAATGCTGTTGGTTATTGACTGTATACCTTTATCTTGACTAATCCAGGGCATTTTAAAGTTGAAGCAAGTACAGCCTTCGAATAAAAGCAGAGTCCAAGTGAAGGTGAAAGGGATTCAGAGGGAGAAGCCACCTACAGGAGCTTTAATTTTCACAGAGTGGAAGCTTCAGTGTTGATCACACAGCAAACCAGGTGTCTGGAAGGTGGCTTCCTTGGTTTGCAAGAATCAGGAGCTTCACAAATCGACATTCCTGCTGCTGGCTTGGGAGTGTATCCTTGGTGTTCCCTTGATTCCCACAGCACGGCTGAGACGTTGGGTGGCTCCACAGGGAAAGGCTTTTCAGTCAGCCTAAGGTGGCATTTTAATCCTTGTAAGGACACGTGAGCCTTCCAGCCATCTTCTGTCCTCAAGCAGCCTCTGCTTTAAAGGTTGATTAGTCCATGCAAAGCAACAAGTGTGGGACCTTGCTTTGGGAGGTGAGGCACAAAGCTGGGACGCTTGACAGCCACATGTACACCACGTATACATTATATTTATCTGCACACACCCCTCTCACTGCAGGCAGGCTGCTGAGCCTGCTCATGCTGTTGCACCTCTAAATGGCAAAGCAGAGCTGGGGAACCTTCCTGCTTGCTGGATATCACGTGTACGTGGCTGCAAACTAGCAGCTCTCAGCTGCTCCTGGAGGGAAGGAGAGCTGTTGTACCAAGGGTGAGGGGCCAGCCAGCCAGCCTGGGAGATCACAAGGAAGTGGAAGGACCGGTCGGGATAGCAGTGTTTGGAGCAGATGGGTGTCCAAGTCGGTGAGTGGGTTATAAATAGATGCCACCAAAGCTTTGCCCAGACTTTACTCCTGTAGTCAGCCATTGTCATGCAAAGTCCTGGCTGGCTGCGTGTGGGGATGGTGGTGCTGGGCCAGATCTGCCAGCGCTGCTGCTCGCTTTAGTCCCAGCCCTACAAGCATCAGACTGCAGCTTTACAAAGCTAAACATGGGCTGTGCTTGAGGGGAGCAGCTCTTTGCTAACCTGCCTAGCTCTTTATTTGTCAGCAGAGAGCAGCTGAATGAAAAGACAACCAGAGCAGGCACATTAGCAAAATGAGCTCCTGGAGTGTGCTCCTCTGCTTTCAGAGGGTGTGCTGGAGGTCAGACCTGCTGAGGATTTGTAACTTGTAAATGAAATGCAGTTAGGAAGCTGGTCCTTCTTTCCCTGGGTTGAGGAGTCTTCCTCTGCCAGCTGTCTTCTACCTGCTGAATACTTTGTAGACCTGATAAAGGACTATTCTGAGAGGTTAAACTTGAAGAGCAGCTCCAGAAAGAAATGATCTTCCTTTCTTGTCCTACCACACTCCCAAGTGAAAGGAGAGACTAGTAAGGAGGGACAGGGAGTGGAGAACATTTTCATTGCACAAAGCCTATGGTTTCAAGCCCGCCTTGATCCCACTGAACCTTTGTGCTGCTGGTTCCTGTTTATGTATTTGATGAGCTGTGAGATACTGGGGAATGATCTTTGGGTTCTGTGGTTAATGATGGATTTGGACTGTGAAGAGCTGGCCTGACTTGGTAGATGAGAACTGGCTTGGTTGGCGGTTGTGCCATTATTCTGGGGGAACTTTGTTCCCCTTTGTTTATCCATCTGTCCACCTTAGCAGTGAATGGATTTAACTGCTCTGGAACTGGAAGGAACTGGCTTTGGAGAGGTCCTGATGAATAAGAGACTGAAGAGGGTGGGTTTCACTCTGTTCTCTGCCCATCAAACACCTTACTAGACCTTACAAACACCTTACTTGAGGCCATCTCAAGGATGACAATGGCTACCAGTGCACAGGAAACAGCACTGGAATTTCCTTGGCAGGAGTGAGCTGGGGTTGGTGCTTCAGTCAGAGTGAAGAATTCATGGACCTTCTAGAAGTGGGACAGTGCAAACAATGGCCTGTCAGACTTGAAGTGAAATGAAGTTGCATAAAGACAACTTGGAGTAGGTCAGGATTGTGTCTGCATGTTGGAGAAGCGCTGGAAAGTGAGTGAGAGAGCTGCTGATCTGTGCTTGCTGGCATCCCTGGCAGGCTCACAGGGTAGGTTTTAGGCTGGACATTAGGAAAAAGTTTTTCACAGCAAGAGTGGTCAGATTTTGGAAGAGGCTGCCCAGGGGGGTGGTTGAGTCACCAACCTTGGATGTGTTTTAAGGTCATTTGGATGTGGTGTGTGGGGATATGGTTTAGGGGTGAGCTTGTTAATGGTTGCTCTTGATGATCCCGAGGGTCCTTTCCAACCCATTTGCACTTGTTGCCTTGTGCTGGTGAGCTGGGCCAGGATGCTGGGAGGGCTGTGACCATGTGGCACGTGGTATCCAAAACACAGCTTCCTACTTCCTGCAGCAAACTGGCCCTTGGTTCCACTTGGCTATCTGGAGCTATCAATAACCTGTATGAATAGAGAGCAACCTGCCCTGCCTGCTGCTGGCAAAGCAACAGCACTGGCAGGGAGCAAGGAGACGTTATTGGGGCCTTCCAATATCTGAGGAGGGCCTACAAGAAAGCTGGGGAGGAACTTTTTAGGGTGTCAGGTAGTGCTAGGACTGGGAGGAATGGATCTGGGGAGAGTTAGATTAGATGTTGGGAAGAAATCTTTCACCATAAGGGTGGTGAGACACTGGAAATGGCCTTTGGGGAAAAGCAGCCCAGAAAGCAAATCATATCTTGGGTTGCATCAAGAGAAGTGTGGCCAGCAAGTGGAGGGAGGTGATTCTCCCTGCTCTGTACTGCTCTGGTGAGACCCCACCTGGAGTACTGTGTCCAGTTTTGGAGCTCCTATTACAAGAAAGATCTAGGTGTGCTGGAGTATGTCCAGAGAAGGGCCATGAGGATGAGCAGAAGGCTGGGAGCTCCTATTCTATGAGGACAGGCTGAGAGAGTTGGGGCTGTTCAGTTTGGAGAAGAGAAGGCTCCAAGGAGACCATATTGTGGGCTTCCAATATCTGAAGGGGGCTACAAGAAAGCTGGGGAGGGACTTTCGAGGGTGTTAGGTAGGGATAGGGGGAATAGATCCAATCTAGAGGAGGAGTTTGACTCAGATTGGATGTTAAGAAGTTGTTCCCCACGAGGGTGGTGAGAGACTGGCACAGGTTGCCCAGGGAGGTGGTGGAAGCCTCCTGCCTGGAGGTTCTGAAGGCCAGGCTGGATGTGGCTGTGAGCAACCTGCTGTCGGGTGAGGTGTCCCTGCCCACGGCAGGCGGATTGGAGCTGGCTGGTGCTCGGGGCGCCTTGCAGCGCTGCCGACCCCGCGGCGGCTGTGCTGGGGGGGTGTGTGTGTGTGTGTGTTAAGCTGTGTGCCTGTGTGCACAGGTGCTGCGCTGCCGGCCGAGCATGAGCGCAGAATGAAGCGGCGGCTGGACGAGCAGGAGGCACCGGTGTATGCCACACAGCAGAGGCGCATCCCCGCCGGCACCGAAGCCTTCCAGCACCAGCACCGCGTGCTCGCCCCGGCCCCGCCGGTCTATGAGGCGGTGTCAGAGACCATGCAGTCTGCCACGGGGATCCAGTACTCGGTGACTCCCAGCTACCAGGTGAGTCTCCTGCGGAGTCCTGTCACGGCAGGGCTCTGTGCTTGAGGCCGGGTTTTGCTTTAGGGGATGCCGGAGGCGAGGCTGGGCGGCCTGCTTTGGGCGGGGGGGTGGTGGGTGAAAAATTCCCCCCCAGCATTAAATTCCAGCCCAGCTGGAAGCAAAGCAAGCTGTATTTCCAAGCAAAACTGTAATCTGCAATGATATTTACAATATTTACAGGTGTTTATAAACAGCACCAGAAACATCACCTGGCCAACAAACAGGGGAGCTGTCCTCCCTGCCTCTCCTCCCCCTTCTTACACCCCTGGCCACAAAGGGAGAAGTGAAAGTGCAGAGCGTTGTTAGAACTTAGCCGAAACAATGCAGCCAAGGTCAAGCAGAAGCCAGCACGAAGTTGGTATCTCCCAGAGGGAAGAAGCCAAAAGAGAGGAAGATTGTTTACCAAACTAATTCTTACGGTAGAGATCTCTCCAACAGGATTCTTTAGAGCTACCACTGATTTCCTTTTCACACCCAGTAGTGATTTATTTACATTCTGCCACCTTCTGTTCAAGATCTGTGGAAAACTTTAAAGGTACAGCCTAGAACTAGCACCCTGCTCATCTCATTTTACACACTTGCTGCTGGACTCTTGGCTTCATGCGTGCTCAGAGGCACCTCAACACACACGGTGTGATCTCGTGGTGGGTTTATCTTTTTGAACACAATTCTTCTACTGGCTCTCTGGATCCTTGAGGCAGGCTTGTGAAGGGCTTTTTTTTTCCCCCCTCCCAATTTTCTTTCTCAGGAAAAGGTTTGTCCTTCTTGTTGCTCTGCCACAGGTGTCACGCTGTCTTGGGTGATCTGAAGCTTAACAGCCTGGCTCGCATCAGTGTTTAGATTGAAGGCTTTCAGGCAAATTGAAATGTTGCAGAAAACATGACCCCAGAGTCATTAGGTGGCACTCTTCCCTCACTTGCCTCCTTTGCAAGGAGCTCTCATCTGGGGAAGAAGATGGGAGGGAGGAGGGAAGTGCTTTAAAGAGGGCACTGGAGATGCCTCCCAGTGAAAGACCAGGGAAAGGCTGCTCCTATGTTGTCTCTGCCGTGTTGCATCTTCCATGCCTGTGTTACTAGTGAGCTGCTGTCCTTGTCTAGTGCCTAATTTTACTTCCTTCCTGCTGCAGGAGGGATGTTCAGGCTGGTAGTAGCAGCCGAAGAGCCTGCAGGCAGACACTGGCAGGGACAGGAGGAGAGAGTGTGTTTAGGCTGGCAGTCCTCCTTGAGAAGAACTGGGTTGGACCAGCAAGCAAATCGTTTCTTGCTCACATGAACAGGATTCTGAAATAACTGTGCCCCATCTTAGAGGCCTGCAATGGAAAACTGGGAAATGAAAAGTAACTGGCTTTTCAAACAGGCTTTTTAAAGGCTCTTTTAATGGCCTTTCCAGACTGAAACTTTTCTGGGTTAATGTACAAAGGGGTCCCCAAAAGTGCAGCCTTCTGTTCCTTCCCCTGCTTTTCTAGGGGAGAAACCAAGCTTGTGTTTTCCCCTGAGTCTGCCTGCTGCCAGAGAGCCATGTTGTGATTTCCAGTACCCAAACTGAATGTCAGGAATGGAGAAGCTTGGAAGGATTCATTCATTCAGATCATGGCTTGTGACACCGAAGTGTCAAGGGAGAACCTTGAACTCTGTCAGACTGAAAAGTGCTATTTTATGCCCTCCTTTGGGGTCTTTTTCTTGGTGGCTAGATAGGCAGTGAGCTTGCAGGCTGGAGAGCCCCTGCAGCTGTAAGGTGTTGTATTCAGAGTGTAGGGTGAGAGGTGGCTCCTTGTGTTTTCAGGCCTCCCTGGGACGTTGCTGAAGAAGCAGAAGGTCTGTTTTGGAGTAAGGCTGTTAGCAGCCACAACTAAAGGGTCAAACTGAATGTACCCAAACTGAATGTCTGGAATGGAGAAGCTTGGAAAGATTAATTCATTCAGATCATGGCTTGTGACACTGAAGTGTCAAGGGAGGACCTTGAACTCTGTCAGACTGAAAAATGCCATTTGATGCCCTCCTTTGGGGTCTTTTTGTTGGTGGCTAGACAGGCAGTGAGCCTGCAGGCTGTAAGGTGTTGTACTCAGAGTGCAGGGTGAGAGGCGGCTCGTTGTGTTTTCAGGCCTCCCTGGGACGTTGCTGAAGAAAACAGAAGGTCTGTTGTGGAGTAAGGCTGTTAGCATTCACGACTAAAGGGTCAAACTGACTGCCTTCTGCTTCCTTAAGGCTGTCCTCGCGTTCCTGGGGCTGGGACACCCCCTGCCCGTGCCGCGGGTGACGTCCCCTTTGCCTTGGCAGGTGTCAGCTGTGCCACAGAGCTCGGGCAGCCACGGGCCGCCCATCACAGCCGTCCACGGCGGCCACCACCACCCCGCGCCCGTGCAGCCCCACGGCAGCCAGGTGGTGCAGAGCCACACGCACCCCACCCCGCCGGCCGTGCCCGTGCAGGGCCAGCAGCAGTTCCAGAGGCTCAAGGTAAGGCTGAGCGTCGCTGCCCGAAGTAAACCAACCTCTGCCTCAACCCTCGAGTGACCTTTTCCTGTTGGGGGTGTGTAGGGAGAGCTGTGCTGAGAAGCCAGCTGGTGACCTCCTGAAAGCTTTCTTCCTGCCTGGAAGCCTGGTGAAGGCAGGAAGGGACTGCTCTGTCTGCTGAATTTCAAATAGCATAGGGGAAAAAATGGATGTGCTAGGAAAAGATCAGGGGCAGGAAGGAAAAGGGAGAAGGATCAATCAGGGGATTCATAGAATTGTTTCATTTGGAAAATATTAGAGAGACTTAGAATTGTTGTAGTGGGAAGAGACCTTTAAGATCATCAAGTCCAACCGTTGACCCAACACTGCCAGGTCTCTACTAAACCACGTCTCTCAGTATCACATCTACACAGCTTTTCAATCCCTCTAGGGATGGGAACTCCACCACTTCCCTGGGCAGCCTGTTCCGGGGCTTGACAGCCCTTTCAGTCCAGCCATCAACCTAAGAGCACCATGGCCACTAAACTGTGTACCAAGGTGCTGTGTCCACACAGTTCTCAAACACCTCCAGGGATGGTGACTCCACCACCACCCGAGGCAAACTATTCCAATTCCTTTGAATGGGTTAAATTGCCAAAACATTTGATGCTTCTCTGAACACATGGCTTCTGTGGGTGGTTGTGTGGGAGTAATTTGGGAGTAAGGAAGGCTCTATTCTGGGATTATGTGCTGTAAAATCCTTGGGGGGGGGAAAAAAGAGAAAACTCCACCAAAAATAACCCATTTCAGTAGCTACTTTTGGTTCAGCTCTAGCAAGAAGGCCACGTGTCTATGAGTTGATGGCTGTTTCTTTGTCTCTTCAAAATACATTGCAGGTCTCTCCCAGTTCTGGTGGAACCAAACTTGGAACCGTTCAAAGCCAGGCTGGATGGGGCCTTGAGCAACCTGGTCTAGTAGGAGGCGTCCCTGCTCGTGGCAGGAGGGTTGGAACTAGAATCTTATAGGTCCCTGCCACCCCAAAACATTCTGTGAACCCAGTGCCCTGCTGGCTGAGAGGCCCTTTCCTTTTGCCAGAGGAAGGACATTTCATTTTCTGAAACCTCTGAAAGCACTTTCATGGAGTGTGGTTCTCTCTCCCAGGGGAATCAACCACAGATCCCCTGCCCATGCAAGATTTGGGAAATATGTGAGAGCCTTTCTTCCTTTGCCATTGCTGAATTTCAGAGGAAAGAGAGGTTCTGTGTGAGTATGTGGCCTGCTGGCAGAGACCCAGAGCTCTTTGCTTCATAGATTCACAGAATGGGCTGGGCTGGAAGGGACCTTAAAGATCCCCTAGACCCAGTCCTCCTGGTGTTAGCAGGGACACCTCCCACTAGCCCAGGCTGCTCAAGGCCTCATCCAACCTGACCTTGAACCCCTCCAGGTAGAGAGGCCATCCACAACCTCCCTGGGAAACCTGTTCCAGTGTCTCACCACCTTCACTGTAAAGAATTTCCTCCTAATGTGCAGTCTAAACCTCCCCAGTCCTTCCAGTACATCTGCAGGCTGGGTGCTGGTACACAAATAGCCACTCGTGTTGTTGGAGGTGGAAAACAATTTGCTGCCCACAGTTGCCACTTCCAGAGCCTCTGCATGTGGAACTGAAATGTCCCAGCTCCTAGAAGAGCACTGCAAGCCCATACCTGGCAGACATCTACTACACTGGAGATGTCATTTCCACTTTCTGCTTACTGTTAGACTTCCATAATCATTTCCACATATGAATGCAGGAGAAATACTCAGCCTAGTTCTGTTGATCCTATCAGTCCCTTCACTGATGGTAAATTCGGAGTATGCTTGTTTGTGGGTTTGGTTTTTTGTTGTGGGTTTTTTCCCCCTTTTGCTGATCTGTCTTGCCTTCCCCCTTCCCCCCCCCACCCCCTCCCTTTTTTACTTCTTTTTGGTACAGGTTTCTCTTGTGAGTCAGAAGCGGGGAGTGAGTCTCTCTTATTCAGATGGTGCTGGTAGTGCACTAACCAGGCTCATGATAGTTTTGCTCTGTAATTCCCTGCCTGGGCTCGAGGCTAACAGCTGTGTTTTCAAATAGTGTGTGTTTTGCAGAAGAATAGAGCTGGAATAAAATCTTCTCTATTATTGCCACCCTGTCTGTTCCCTCTCCAGGTGGAGGATGCGTTGTCTTACCTTGACCAGGTGAAGCTGCAGTTTGGTAGCCAGCCACAGGTCTACAATGACTTCTTGGATATTATGAAGGAATTTAAATCTCAAAGGTAATAAGATGTGTTTTGCTTCTTCCTTCCAGGTGAGGGCATGGGAGCTGAATTCTGTCCTTCCATCTGCAGAGTAATGCCTCTAGCAGGAGTGTAAAAGCAGGTCACAGAATCACGCAGCATGTTAGGAGTTGGAAGGGACCTCCAGACATCATCCAGTCCACCCCCCCCTGCCAAAGCAGGATCACCCAGGGCAGGTCACACAGGAATGCATCCAGGCTCCACAACCTCTCTGGGCAGCCTGCTCCAGGGCTCCAGCACCCTCACCATAAAGAAGATTATCCTTGCGTTGAGGGGGACCCTCCTGTGTTCCAGCTTGTACCTGTTGTTCCTTATGCTATCACTGGGCACCACTGAAAAGAGCCTGGCCCCTTCATCTTGACATCCACCCCTCAGATATTTAGACATTGATAAGCTCCCCCTTCAGCCTTCTTTTCTCAAGATTAAACAGCCCCAGGTTTCTCAGTCTTTCCTCATGGTAGAGCTGTTCTAGTCCTCCAATCATCCTTGTAGCTCTAGCAACGCAGTTGCGTGCCTTCTCTCCCCAGAAGTTAAATGCATCCCTTCACTGCTACTAAATCTCTGCTTAGGGTGGCAGTTCACAAGTTCAGCCTTGATAGCTGATTCATCTGGTTGTGTGCCCATTAATAATGGTCAGACTTAGATCTCACAGATACAGAATGCTGTCTGGGCTGATGAAATCATTCTAGAGCCGTTCTCCAGCAACGTATGAATCAGTTGTGCTTCATTTCAGACCTTAGAGATGATGAGGGGAAAAATTCTGATGGAAAAGTCTTCTGGGGAGAACTCAGTGCACCACTGAAAGGGTCTTTAGAAGTTGGAGGCCTTTTCCAACCAAAGCAATCCCCTGATTCTGTGTTCTTTTCTTCCTCCTTCAGCATTGACACTCCGGGAGTGATCAGCCGCGTGTCGCAGCTCTTCAAGGGCCACCCAGACTTGATCATGGGCTTCAACACCTTCTTGCCACCTGGTTACAAGATTGAGGTGCAGACCAATGATATGGTGAATGTGACAACACCAGGGCAGGTCCACCAGATCCCTACTCATGGCTTGCAGCCCCAGCCACAGCCCCAGCCACAGCATCAGTCGCAGCCTTCAGCTCAATCTACCCCGACACCAGCACAGCCGGCGCCGCAGCCTCCGCCTGCCAAAATCAGTAAGGTGAGAGCTTGGGGCCCTCATGCCTCCAGCTCAAACTGGTGTGGAGCTGGAGAGCAAAAAAGTTCATTTCCACACTGCTTTTTCATAGTACTCAGGAGCCTACATGTGTTGGGCTTCCCCTGCTGGACTGGTTTCTGCTTTTCAGAATTAGGCATCCTGGTTGACTTGGCCGTGATGGTGTTAGGTCAGTGGCTGGAGTCGATGAGCTGACAGATCTTTTCCAACCCAAGCTATTCCATGCTTTAACAGTATTCTAAAGGGCTTGGAAAGAAAAACCTTGTTGTTTCCAGCAGGGAGCTGGAAGATGCTCAGAGCAGCTACTAAAATGACCATGGGAATGATGTAGCAGCCCTAAGAGAAAGCTTTGCAAAAGCTTTGGCTTTGCAAGAAGAGCTTCCTAGGTAAAGCACTAGGCATGTGTTGAACTGCCTGAAGCTGTGTCTACTGTTTCTGAGTAACTGGAGTCCCAAGAAATTCCCTAGCAGACAGAAACTGTGCTAAAGATACTGTTCTTGGTGTGAAAGTGTGTGTGTGTGCTTTCAAATACTAGGGGCAATTCAGCCTCTAGAAGGTCTTGATTAGGTAGATTCTGCATTCCTTGAAGTCTTCTTTTCAGATTGGACACTTCATGGAAGAGCTTGGTTCAGCTACCAGCTGGATGGGTGCAGGAGTTATTGGCAGAATCTGAAGTGCAGGAATTCAGGCAGGATGACCACGATGTTGCCTCTAGGTATTGGGTTTGTGTGCCTGCAACTGAGCCCTTTCAATAACAAAGGGAATTTGATTCTTGTTTTAGATGTAATCCAGATGCTACTGTCCCACAGATGTATTTTGTGTGATTGGAAACAGAACAGGATAATAGACAGCAGGGGAGCTCACTCTAGATAAAACAGGATGCATTTCAGCCTCAAAATGTGGAAAGATTTGAGAGGCTGAGGGAGGGGAAAGAATTCCCAAAGTTTCAAGGGTTAATCTTTCAACTGTGCAGTCAGCTAAGTGGGCTGGAAAAGGGAGGTGTTAGGCCCAGGATTTAAAATGTGGCCAATAGATGCTTGATGGACAAACATTGGTGGGATTTGCAACCTCCTGTTCCAGAAGTGGCAAACAAACACGCTAGGAGATTTGCAAAGCTGCAAACTGCAAAGCTAAGACATTCCAGATTTAGCTTACCTGGGCCAGATTTCAAGCAGGGCTTCTACAGAAGCAGTGCATGCTCTTGGGAAAGAGGTTTCAGGCTCTTCACTATGGCTCTAAGTGTTTTTTTTACCCTGTTGACCTGCAAAAAGCTGAACTGCTTTTGTTGAAACTTCAAAATGAACCTAAGGGACGCACTAGGTGATGAGGTGAGAGTTCCTTACCTGACAGGTAGAGTTGGATGTAAACAAGGTGGCATCTTCTGGCCATCCCAAGGCAGTTATCCACACTGAAAACTCTCTGCTTTGAAGTTTGGGAGGTGAGAGGAATGGCTGCTTTCATTTCCATTTCAATTCCCCACCTCAAAACTGCTGCTGAAGGAATTTTCCTGTAGCCCTTAGGTGTCTATTAAGAGCATTCAGAGTAACTCCTCTGACAGCCTTAGCTGCCTGATCTGTGTCTCAGTCTGGAAAGAAACTCCAGTTTGCCCTTGCTGCTGCCTGTATGCATCCCCAAATTCTTCACTGGGAGAGGAAAAGAACTTGGCAGAGTTGGAGCAAGCCATAGCTCTGCATTTTGGGCTCTGTGTTGAGACAGGATGTGTCTCCTGTCGGACTGCCCCCTGTGCTCAGTGCTGGGGAGGCCACACCGTGAGTCCTGGGGATCAGTTTTGGGCCACTCACTCCCAGAAGGATATTGAGGAGCTGGAGCAGGTTCAGAGAAGGGCAACCAGGCTGGTGAAGGGTCTAGAGAACAGGGCTGGTGAGGAGCAGCTGAGGGAACTGGGGTTGTTCAGGCTGGGGAAAAAGAGGCTGAGGGGAGACCTTTGGGCGCTCTGCAGCTCCCTGAAAGGAGTTTGCAGTGAGGTGGGGGTTGGTCTCTTCTCCTTAGTAACAAGTAGCAGGACTAGAGGAAATGGCCTCAAGCTGCACCAGGAGAGGTTTAGGTTGGGTATTACATGAAAATTCCTCACTGAAAGAGTTCTCAGTGACTGAAACAGGCTGCCCAGGGAGGTGGTTGAATCTGTGTCCTTGGAGGTGTTTAAAAGACCATGGAGATGTGTTGCTGAGGGACATGGTTTAGTACCAGAGTTGGTAGAGTCAGAGAATGGTTGGACTCTACGATCTTAAAGGTCTTTTCCAGCCCAAACGGTTCTGGGTTCAGCCAAAAGCAGTTAGCAGGGAAGATCACTGTCAAGAACAGCAGCCTTATTGGCCTGGGTGTTTTGTTTTCCTGATATATTGTAGCCTCTGCTGGGCCACTGAATACTTCTCCTGTTTTGCCTACCTGTATCTGTTAGCCTTTCAAACCCAAGGCTCACTGAAGTTGTGCTTCTCAGCGCAGACCCTTAGCAGCAGTTTGTGCTTAGACAGCCACTAGGAAGTGTTCAGTTGAAGACCAAAATATTGTTAAGATCCTTTAGACCTGCAAAGGCAATAACTGTTTAGTAGCAGTTTAAGAGGAGCATTCTTCTAAGGATTTTCAGAATGGTTTGGGTTGGAAGGGACCTTTAAAAGATCATCCAGTTCCAACCCCCTGCAATGGGCAGGGACACCTCCCACTAGACCAGGTTGCTCAGAGCCACATCCAGCCTTAAACACTTCCAGGGATGACATGTCCACAGCTTGTCTGGGCAACCTGTTCCAGTGTCTCACCACCCTCATGGTGCAGAACTTCCTCCTAATATCCAATCTAAATTTTCCCTACTCTAGTCTCAAACCACTGCTCCTTGCCCTGTCATCACATGCCCTTGTAAAAAGTCCCTCTCCAGCTTTCCTGTGGGCCCCCTCAGGTACTGCAGTGTAGCAAAAGTCCTGCAGGGCCAGTAGCTGGTTGACTGGATGTGGTAGCAGGAGATTTCATCCACTTGATGTATTCCAGCTCAGAGGTATCCCTGTTGAATCCATGTTATCACAGAATGCATCCAGTTGGAAGAGTCCTCAAAGGTCATTCAGTCCAACCCTTGACCCACCACTGAAGGGTCAACACTAAACCATGTCCCTAAGAGCCAGGCCCACAGGCTGCTTGAACACCTCCAGGGATGGTGTCTCCACCATTGCCCTGGGCAGACCATTCCATGTTTAATAACCCTCTCTGTGATGAGGTATTTCCTAGCATCCACTCTGAACCTCCCCTGGCACAGCTTGAAGCCATTTCCTCTGGTCCTGTCGCTTGTTTTCCACTATTTGCATCAGATAAAGCTCAGTGCTGGGTTGTTACCTCTGCAGGTGGTCCATAAATGGAATAAGAGTGCCTTGAATCCAAAGCTAAAAGAACCTGCTGGTTTCTAACACAGCTTCTTTCCTTCCCAGCCATCCCAGTTGCAGGCTCATACTCCTGCCAGCCAGCAGACTCCCCCGATTCCGCCGTACGCGTCCCCTCGCTCGCCGCCGGTCCAGCCTCACACGCCCGTGACAATCTCCCTGGGAACCACACCATCCCTGCAGAACAATCAGCCTGTTGAGTTTAATCATGCCATCAACTATGTCAACAAGATCAAGAACCGCTTCCAGGGACAGCCAGACATCTACAAAGCCTTCCTGGAGATCCTCCATACATATCAGGTGAGTGTTTGCAGCGCACCTTTTGAGTATATAGAGTTGGAAAGGTTGGAAGTGACTTCCAAGATCGAGTCCCATCATCAAGCCAACCCTGCCAAGTCCAACACTAAACTATGTCCCTCAGTCCCCCACAGCAAACTCCTGGCCAAGCTGTCAGCCCATGGCTTGGGTGGGAGCACACTGCGATGGGTTAGGAACTGGCTGGAGGCCGAGCCCAGAGAGTGGTGGTGAATGGTGCCACAGCCAGCTGGCAGCCAGGCACTAGTGGTGTGCCCCAGGGATCAGTGCTGGGCCCTGTGCTCTTTAACATCTTTATTGATGATCTGGATGAGGGCATTGAGTCCATAATCAGTAAATGTGCAGATGACACCAAGCTGGGGGCAGGAGTTGATCTGCTGGAGGGTAGAGAGGCTCTGCAGAGGAACCTCGAGAGGCTGGACAGATGGGCAGAGTCCAAGCTTGAACACATCCAAGTGCCAGGTTCTGCACGTTGGCCACAGCAACCCCATGCAGTGCTACAGGCAGGGGTCAGAGTGGCTGAGAGCAGCCAGGCAGAGAGGGACCTGGGGGTGCTGGTTGATGGTAGGCTGAACATGAGCCTGCAGTGTGCCCAGGCAGCCAAGAAGGCCAATGGCATCCTGGCCTGCATCAGGAACAGTGTGGCCAGCAGGAGCAGGGAGGTCATTCTGCCCCTGTATGCTGCACTGGTTAGGCCACACCTTGAGTCCTGTGTCCAGTTCTGGGCCCCTCAGTTTAGGAAGGAGGTTGACTTGCTGGAAGGTGTCCAGAGAAGGGCAACGAAGTTGGTGAGGGGTTTGGAACACAGCCCTGTGAGGAGAGGCTGAGGGAGCTGGGGTTGCTTAGCCTGGAGAAGAGGAGTCTCAGGGGTGACCTTATTGCTCTCTACAAATACCTGAAGGGAGGTTGTAGACAGGTGGATTCTGGGCTCTTCTCCCAGGCATCCAACACCAGAACAAGAGGACACAGTCTCAGGCTGCACCAGGGGAGGTTTAGGCTGGATATTAGGAAGAAGTTCTATACAGAGAGAGTGATTGCCCATTGGAATGGGCTGCCCAGGGAGGTGGTGGAGTCACCATCACTGGAGGTGTTCAGGAGGAGACTGGATGGGGTGCTTGGTGCCATGGGTTAGTTGTTTATGTGGGTTGGGTTGGTTGATGGGTTGGATGCGATGATCTTGAAGGTCTCTTCCAACCTGGTCTATTCTATTCTATCTGCATTTTGTTTGAACACTTCTAGGGATGGGAACACCACCACTCCCCTGAGCAGCCCAGTCCCAGGGCTTAACCACTCTTTCAGTGCAGAAAATGTTCCTGATGTTCAACTTTAAACCTCCCCTGGTGCAACTTGAGGCCATTTTCTCTCCTTCTGTTGTTTGTTACATGAGAGAAGACATTAACCACCCCCCCTCACTCCAGCCTCCTTTTCAGTGAGTTGTAGAGAGAGAAAGTCTCCTCTCAGCCTCCTTTTCACCAAGTTGAAAACCCCCAGTTCCCTCAGCTGCTTCTCCCAAGACTTGTGCCCTAGGCCCTTCACCAGCTTTGTTGGTCTTCTGGAGCAACTTCAGGACTTCTGGACCTGCTCCAGGGCATCAATGTCCCTCTTGAAGTGAGGGGCCCAAAACTGAAACCTGTACCCAAGGTGAGGCCACACTTGTGGTTATTTCTTTCTGTGCCATGAGGAGCTGTGTCTGTCCAAGACTTGCATTTAGGTCTTCTACTGGAAAAGGTTTGGGCAGCAAGCTAAGCAGGATTCTGCTGCATTTATAGCATCTATAAGTGTACATGTTCAGTATATGTAGAATCATAATAGAGTATTGCCAAGGGCCAGGACTGGGCTGGCCACTGGATGAGTGACAAAAGCTCTCTATGAATCCCTTTCCCTTCCCAAAGGGAAGAAGGGAGAGAGACTGATGGATTGGAAAAGAAACTGAACTATCTGGGTTGGAAACAAGAACAATCCAATGAAAGAGATACAAACCAGTAAGGAACCCGACCCCTGATGGCAATGATGTTGCCATGTCACCATTGATGCTGGGAGCAGGCACTTGGGAGGTTCCAGACTGGAGTCTCCAGTAAATGGAAGATGGATTCAGGAGCTGGATTTTGGAACTGGGCTCAGGAACATGTGGATAGAGATCAAAGGAATGAAGCAACAGAGTCCTCCTTAGACACTGGCCAGTGAAGAAGAGACTTTACCCTGCTGGTCCCTCAGCTTTCTCCTGAAGATGCTGTCCATGGGATGCAATCTGTTGGTCCCTTTAGGGTCACCTGTGCTGTCTGCAGGTGCCACCTCTTGACTTCCTGCTCAGTGGTAACTCCCTATCAATGTTACCACGGCCAGGAGCAGCCTTTGGCTGTGCAGACCTGCCCTGAACTTCAGAAAGTGCCATCATTGAGCAGAGCCTGAGCTGAGAAATCACTTCTGGCTGATGACACCAAGCTGTGTGGTGCAGCAGACACGCTGGAGGGAAGGGATGCCATCCAGAGGGACCTGGACAGGCTGGAGAGGTGGGCACAAGCCAACCTCATGAGCTTCAACAAGACCAAGTGCAGGGTCCTGCATCTGTGTCGAGGCAATCCCAGGCACAAATGCAGGCTGGGCAGGGACTGGCTGGAAAGCAGCCCTGAGGAGAGAGACTTGGGGGTGCTGGGGGAGGAGAAGCTCACCAGGAGCTCTCAGTGTGCACTTGCAGCCCAGAGAGCCAACCAGATCCTGGGCTGCAGCAAGAGAAGTGTGGCCAGCAGGGCAAGGGAGGGGATTCTGCCCCTCTGCTCAGCTCTGGGGAGACCCCACCTGGAGTACTGTGTCCAGTTCTGGAGCCCCTATGACAAGAGGGATCTGGAGGTTCTTGGAGGTGTCCAGAGAAGGGCCAGGAGGATGAACAGAGGGCTGGAGCACCTCTCCTGTGAGGACAGACTGAAGGAGTTGGGGCTGTTCAGTCTGGAGAAGGCTCCCAGGTGACCTCATTGTGGCCTTCCAGGATCTGCAGGGGGCTACAAGAAGGCTGGGGAGGGACTGCTCAGGATCTCAGGCAGGGATAGGACTAGGGGGGATGGAATGAAGCTGGAGGTGGTCAAATTTAGGCTGGAGGTGAGGAGGAAGTTCTTCCCCATGAGAGTGGTGAAACCCTGGAATGGGTTGTCCAGGGAGGTGGTGGTGGTGCCGTCCCTGGAGGTGTTTAAGCCCAGGCTGGCTGAGGCTCTGGGCAGCCTGATGTAGTGTGGGGTGTCCCTGCCCATGGCAGGGGGGTTGGAACTAGATGATGCTTGTGGTCCCTTCCAACCCTGACTGATAGTATGATACTGACTCAAACCAGGCCAATGATCCACTACATAAGATGCTGAGAACTTTGCTGGTTTCACAGAGCTGTCAGGGTTGGAAGGGGCCTCAAAGATCCTCCGGTTCCAACCGCCCTGCCAAGGGCGGGGACACCTCACACCACATCGGGCTGCTCAGAGCCACATCCAGCTTGGCCTTAAAACCTCTCCTATGTTACTGAGGGCCTGTGTTTTGTTTGTTGTTGTTGTTCTTTGTCCCTTACATGGTTTGTGTGTCCCTTCTGCTGACTCTTCTCCCCTCTGCTGTGGCAGAAGGAGCAGCGGAACGCCAAGGAGGCGGGAGGGAACTACACGCCGGCGCTGACGGAGCAGGAGGTGTACGCGCAGGTGGCTCGCCTCTTCAAGAACCAGGAGGATCTGCTCTCAGAGTTTGGGCAATTCCTGCCTGATGCCAACAGCTCTGTGGTGAGTCTATTGATGACAGACTGGGGATGAAAGAACCTAGCAGGAAGCTGTTCTGTGTCCAGCCAGAGTTCAGGCAAATGTGCTTTTGCTGCTTGGGGTGGGGTTGTGGTTTAGCTCGAGGGATCTTGTGTCCTGAGCGTGGGGATGGGGTCAGGGTGATATGTTGGGGTTCCTGGCCATCACTTGTCTTTTAATTACAACCCCTTTGTCTAAAAAGGTTGCCCTAAGATTGCAGTAACTGCAGTAAAATCCCTTCATAGGATGTCAGGTTGGAAGGGACCCCCAAGGATCATGTGGTGCAACCTTTCTAGGTTCATTGTTAAATAGGATGGCCCAGCACTCTTGTCAAGCTCAGTCTTAAAACTGTCCAGTGTAGGAGAATCCACCACTTCCCTTGGGAGATGATTCCAATCTCTAGCTGTTCTCATGGGAGAATATTGGCTTTTGGACTCCCTGTTGGAATCTCCCCAGCAGTAACTTGTCCCCATCACCCCATGTCTTTTCCATGGGTCTCAATGTAGAAAGGGAGTCTCCATCCTCCTAGTAGCCACCCTTTATGTACTGGTATGTGGTGATGAGGTCTCCCCTGAGCTTTCTTTTCTGAAGGCTGAACAGGGCTAGGAGGAGCAGATGATTTTTATTTGTTTGCCTGGATGTATGGAACTCAGCTCTTGATGGTCTTGTGGGTTTGTCTCTAAAGCTGTTAAGTAAGACAACTGCAGAGAAAGTGGAGTCAGTGAGAAATGATCATGGTGGCACAGTGAAGAAGCCACAGCTCAACAACAAACAGCAGAGACCCAACCAGAATGGCTGCCAGATCCGACGGCACTCGGGAACTGGCGCGACGCCCCCGGTGAAGGTAAGAGCCTCTGCTGCCTCCAGGAGGCTGTGACAGAGCAGGGTGCTGGTCCTGAGCCTGTGCTGGTTTTGTGGTACAGGTTTGCAGCTTGAGAACACAGATTCATAGGATCACAGAACGGTTTGGGTTGGAAGGGGTCTTAAAGATCATCCAGTTCCAACCCACCCCTGCCATGGATAGGGACACCTCCACCAGCCCAGGTTGCTCAAGGCCTCATCCACCCTGGCCTTGAACACTTTCAGAGAGGGGCAACCTGTTGCAGTGTCTCACCACCCTCACTGTCAAGAATTTCTTCCTGATCTCCAGTCTAAATTTGCCCTTTGCCAGATTCAGTCCATTCCCTCTCATCCTATTACTAAAAGCCCTGTTAAAAAGTCCTTTCCCAGCTCTCCTGTAGCCCCCTTCAGGTACTGGAAGGCTTCTCTAAAGTATCCCCAGAACGTTCTCTGCTCCAGGCTGAATAGCTTCAACTCTCTCAGCCTGTCCCCCTAACTTCTGGGGAACATCTTTGTCATTCCAACAGTTCCAAGCCCTCCTTGTCTTGTGGGCCCCAGAGCTGGAGGCGGTGCTGCAGGTTGGGGCTCTCAGCAGAGCAGAGTGGCAGAATCCCCTCCCTGTGCTGCTGCTTTCCCTGCTTTGGATGCAGCCCAGCACACGGCTTCCTTCTGAGCTGCCAGTGACCATTGCTGGCTCATGGGGAGTTTGTCACCAACTGACATCCCCAAGTCCTTCTCCTCAAGAGCACTCTCAAACCACCCCTCACCCAGCCTGGATTTGTGCTTGGATGCCAGTGGTGTCTTGTTTGCTCACCTTCCCTATGATAAAGCTTCTAGCACAGTGCTGAAGGATTATTGTCCTAGCAGAGTTTGCACATTTTGAGAGAGCCAGGCTTTGTGGTGCAGTAAAAACAGTCTTGTGACCAGGTGCCTTAATGTTTGTGCAGCAGGGGTGGGCTCAGCCTGCTTTATTTGAAGGTGGCCTCCTATGCTGTGTGATGAGAAGCACTTGCAGACAAAACTCTATCATCTAAAGCCAGTGATTTACTTCCCCTTCTGCTCTTCCTTCTCCTCCTCCCCTTCATATAAAGGCAGCAAAGCACCTTTCAGAGGCAGCCTGCAGCCTTTCTGAGGATGTGGAGTGCAGGTGCTTATAGGGGGGGAAATAAAGGCTCTTGCCATGGGATGCAAGAGAGTGATAGAAGTGGCCTAATTTTAGGGAGGTGTAAGAGTGGTGAGTGATAGTAGGGGAAGAGTGGGGGGAAGGGAGATTTATTCTGGTAGTTTTGCCATGAGATATGCTACAGCCAAGGACTGTTTCAAGCACCTAGCTCCAGAAAAGGATGCAACAGTGTATTAAAAATATTGTGGTGCCCTGCTACTGATTAACCTTTAATAGTGTCACTTGTGACAACACTTCCCTGCACCTCTCCTTCCACAAAAGCCACCTTGCCCCTCTTGGAAAGCCAAGCTGTGATGTCAGGAAGCTTGAAACTGTCTTTTGGGGGGTTTTGTTGGTGACAGATCATCAAAATCTGGCAACTTGCTCTGCTGAACAGCCCTTTTTTGTTGTGTTTTTTTTGTTTTCCTTGCCTTTGTTGTTTAACAGAAGAAACCAAAGCTGCTTGGTTTGAAGGACCAGTCCTTGGCAGAAGCCAGCAAGCATGGTGTGGGGACAGAATCTCTCTTCTTCGAGAAGGTGAGAAGCGCCGCTCGGGACAAGCCAGCTCGAGCCTTTGCTTGGTGCTCTCTGTGTGGGGGCAGCCAGGTGTTTAGCACAGCAACCACCCTGAGGAGGTTCAGTCAGCCTCACCTCAGGTGGATTGTGTCCAGATCCATTGGAATTTCTTAAAAGACAGGTGATAACAGGGTGCTGGTTGTGCCTTTTCCCCAGAGGTCACCCTCCAGCTTTTTGCTTCCTGCTGCTGCTGCAGTTGGTGTGCAGGAAGGGGAATCTTCATCAAATTTCCATAGGAATTTCACAGGAGTTTTCATAGAATCATAGTATTGTTTTGGTTGGAAAAGATCTCCAAGATTGAGTCCAGCTGTCCACCCAGCACCCCTGTGGCCATTAAACCGTGTCCTCAAGTGCCACGGCCACAGGTTTCTTGAACACCCCCAGGGATGGTGACTCTACCACTTCCCAGGACAGCCTGTTCCAATTCCTGACCACTCTCAGTGAAGGAATTTGTTCCTTCCAACCAAACCTCCCCTGGTGCAACTTGAGGCCATTATCTCTTGTCCTGTTACTAGGCAGAAGAGACCAACCCCCACTTCAATCCAGCCTCCTTTCAGGGAGCTGTAGGTCTGAGTTCTCCCCTCAGCTTCCTTTTCTCCAGGCTGAACAGCCCCAGTTTCCTCAGCTGCTCCTAACCAGCTGTGTTATCTAGACCCTTCCCCAGCTTTGTTGCCCCTCTCTGGGCCTGCTCCAGCCCCTCAATGTCCTTCCACCAGCACTCCCAAGTCATAGTATCATAGTAATATCTTTCAGTCAGGGTTGGAAGGGACCACAAGGATCATCTAGTTCCAACCCCCCTGCCATGGGCAGGGACACCCCACACTAGATCAGGCTGGCCAGAGCCTCAGCCAGCCTGGTCCTTCTCTTCAGGGCTGCTCTCAAGCCAGTCACTGCCCTGCTTGTTTGTGTTGATGTTGAGGTTGTTCCTCTCTCCCTGAGAGATGAATCCAATTAATTGGAGAGTCGTTACCTGTTGCTGGTTTACCACACACAACAGCTGAAAGGAGCTGTGGGATGTTTCCAAGTGGTACCTCAGTGTCTTCCCTGAGATGTCCACACGTTTCCTGATGGCTCAGAGGGGAGTACACAGGGAACATAAACAAGCCTTTGATGTCATATTCATGTGTAGAAGGAAGTGTTGGTTGCTCCCTGATGATGTGGTGCATTTTTGCAGCCTGCTCTAGCCCTGTGCTGAATGGGAGCTGGGAAGCAGTGTATTGCTCAGAGGCTGTGTAGGTGTTGCCACGAGTGAAGCTGGAAATCCCTGCTGCAGAATCATAGCTGTACCGATGAATATCTTAATGATGACAGATCTTCCTCTGATGCCTAGATGCTAATAGTCCTTGTGGGAAAGGTAATGGTGTTGAGGTGAAGAGTTCACCCTCCTCCTGCTGGGAAGAGAAGGGTTGCAGAAGCTGGCTTTTCGGTGATCACCCACGCTGGAAGGCAGGCAGAGGCTGGAGCAGTGTTACTCAGGGCACAGGTCTCTTACCCCTACTCCCAATATTCTCTGGTGCTTCAAGGCAGCCTGGGTGGCTTTGTGACAGCTGACATTAGCCATGATTCCAGCATTTTGTAATCCAGCTGTTAGGGGCCTCTGAGGGATTTAATTCCTCCCTTGCATGCCCAGCACAGGGATGTCTGTTTGTCTGGCCCTGTGTCCTGGGGGCAAGTCAGCCTCTCTTCAAGGTAGGTATCAAGCTGTGCCAGGGGGGGTTTAGGCTGGATGTTAGGAAGAAGCTCTTCATAAAAAGAGTTATTGGCCCTTGGAATGGGCTGCCCAGGGAGGTTGTAGAGTCACCATCACTGGAGGTGTGTAGGAAGAGACTTGATGGGATGCTTGGTGCCATGGTTTAGTTGATCAGATGGTGTTGGATGATAGGTTGGACTTGGTGATCTCACAGGTCTCTTCCAACCTGGTTAATTCTATTCTATCCTCATTCCAAGTGTCAGCAGCGGGAAGCAGGGTGTTGAACCCAGGCCTGCTGGACAGCAGTAGGATGCAGGGCTTGAGCTCACCCTGTTGTCCTCTCTCCCCTCCTCTGGCAGGTCCGCAAAGCTCTGCGCAGCACAGAGGCCTACGAGAACTTCCTGCGCTGCCTGGTGATCTTCAACCAGGAGGTGATCTCCCGCGCCGAGCTCGTGCAGCTCGTCTCTCCTTTCCTGGGGTAAGTGGAGCCCATCTCCCTGCAGGAGGTGAGAAGCTTTTAATCAGCTTGCTCTGTTCCTGCTGTGAAGCCAGGAAGGAAAGCCTCACCTTTGTAGTGGGTCAGGGGAATCACAGAATGGTTTGGGCTGGAAGGGATCTCGAAAGCTCATCCAGTCCAACCCCTCTGGCAGAGCAGGATCACCTAGGGCTGGTCACAGAGGAACACACATCCAGGTGGGTCTTGAATATCTCCAGACTCCACAACCCCCCTGGGCAGCCTGCTCCAGTGTTCTGTCACCCTCACAGGGAAAAAATTCGTCCTCATGTTTCCATGGAACTTTCTATGCCTCAGCTTCCACCACTGCCCCTTGTGCTGGCATTGGGCATCACCCAGCAGAGCCTGGCTCCAGCCTCTGGGCACTCACCCTGCATATCTTTATAAACATGAATGAGGTCACCTTTCAGTCTCCTCTCCAAGCTGCAGAGCCCCAGCTCCCTCAGTCTCTCCTCCTAAGAAAGATGTTCCTCTCTCTTAATCATTTTTGTAGCTCTGTGCTGGACTCTTTCAATCAGTTCCCTGTACCTCTTGAGCTGAGGGGCCCCTCGTGTGGTTGGGTGGCAGAGAGGAGAAAGAACTCTGCTTTGGGAACTGAGTGGTGGTTTCTTGGGCCACAAAGTCCATCTGAGGTGGAATCTCCCTGCCCACTTGCCTCCACTCAACTTTTATCTGGATAGCCTGCCACTGCTTAACTGTCCATTAAGTGATTTCATGAGTTTCTTCTGTGGCAGCACAGTGCCACAGCTCAGCCTGGGCATCCCAGATGTAGGTGGTAAGGTGCCACGTGCTGCTGGGTGGGCAGGAAGAGAAGGCTGGTAGATCTTGGAAGCCCTTCAGTGGCTAATACTGTGCAGGTGCCCTGTGGTTGAGGCTTTTCCTTTACTGGAGCAGGACAATAAGGACTCTGCTTCACTTTTCTTTCCAGCTTCATGCACTTCTGCACTGCCTTTTTCTATTCTTTGTCAAAGAGGAGATGAGAGAGGAGCTCTTAGCTGTGTCCTGGAAGGCAGGCAGCGTTCAGGAGCAGTGCTGGTTCAGCTTGCTGGGTTTCTTCCTTTGCCAGAAGAGCAAACAGAATCATTGAACAGCCTCTTACTGCTCTGGAATCACGGCTTGTTTTGTTTGAGAACAGGCTGGCTGTCTAATTACATAGGAAATGTCCCCTGCAAAAAAAGTGCTGATGTCATCTCACTGAAATTTCCTGAAAGCAGCTGAATTCTGTTGGGAAGCCAAAACTGATAAAAGAATACCACAGGAATGATGACTTCCATAAGTATACAGAACAACTCTGTATGAATCAGCTAAAAGCAACCAATATCCTCTCATCAATTTTGGGCAGCAAGATTAATGTTCCTGGTTGCAAGGGAGAAGGCAATAACAACATGTATTGGGTTCAGGACCCCATTACACTGGCAACCGTGCAAAGAAACTGCCCCAAGGAGCATCCATTCTCTCCATAGCTCCACTGGAATTAGGCAGGCAGCAGCAGGATGCTACCTTTAGCTAAGAAAAGTGAGCTACTCAAGAGAAGATCCTGAATTTTTCCCTTCTCCTGTCTGTGCTCCCAGCTGTAAGGGTGAATATCTGCACCAGGAAAGGTATAATGGAGCTTTCTGACTCTGGAGTTGAATGTTATCTTCTGTCATGTAATGAAAAAGCAATGAATGAGCAGTAATTCAATTAGCCTCTGTAACAGGCTCCATTCCTCATGTTGCTGGAGCTTTGCATGAGATAAGAGGAGTTGGACAGATGCAGTGTTTGAGACTAATGAATTCTTCAGAAAACTTTTCTCCCTGAGCAGGTGAACTCAGGTGTTGCAGGCAGACTTCCTCCTTGTGTAGTCTGGGGTGGGGGGCAGCACTGAAGTGATTGCTCAGCCTTTTGCTCAAACCCTTTGCTGTGTAGCTACAGAATCACTTTTCAGTTTCTTCTTGCTACTTTTGGAAAGGAAAAGCCCATTTCAAGAACATCTGCAAAGAACTAGGAAGCTGGCCTGAGCTCACAAATGGGAGACCCAAATGTGACCCTGCCACAAGTGCAGCCATGGACTCATAGAATTGTTGTCATTGGAGAAGACCTCTAAGAGCATCAAGCCATGCCATCAGCCTAACACCACCATAGCCATTAAACCATGTCCTGAAGTGCCATGTTTACACATTTCTTCAACACCTCCAGGGATGGGGACTCCACCACCTCCCTGGGCAGCCTGACCACTCTTGCAGCAAAGAATTTTTTCCTGATCTCCAACCTAAACCTCCCCTGGCACAACTTCAGGGCCATTCCCTTCTGTGACCTGATATTAAGGAGAAGAGACCAATCCCCACCTCACTCCAACCTCCTTTCAGGGGTACAGACCAATGCTGTCTCCCCTCAGCCTTCTATTCTCCATGCTGAACAACCACAGTTCCCTCAGCTGCTTCTCTCCAGACCATTCACCAGCTTGGTTGCCTTTCTCTGGACATGCTCCAGCTTCTTAGTGTCCTTCTTAGAGTGAGGACCTCAAAGCTGAACCCAGTGCTTGAGGTGCAGTGAAAGCTTGGGCTGCTCCTCCCTGGTGGGGACTGTACCCACAGGGATGTATCAATATGTTGGAGTGTCTCTGGCAAGGTGAGGAGGTCCTCCTAAAGCACCTTTGTTGCACTAAGGGAGCAGTGTCCAGAGAAGAGCAACATAGTTGGTGAGGGGCTTGGAACATGAGCCCTATGAGGAGAGGCTGAGGGAGCTGGGGTTGCTTAGCCTGGAGAAGAGGAGGCTCAGGGGTGACCTTATTGCTCTCTACAACTACCTGAAGGGAGGTTGTAGACAGGCAGAGGTTGGTCTCTTCTCCCAGGCAACCAGCACCAGAACAAGAGGACACAGTCTCAGGCTGCACCAGGGGAGGTTTAGGCTGGGGGTTAGGAGGAAGTTTTACACAGAGAGAGTGATTGCCCACTGGAATGGGCTGCCTGGGGAAGTGGTGGAGTCACCATCACTGGAGGTGTTCAGGAGGGGACTTGATGGGGTGCTTGGTGCCATGGGTTAGGTGATTAGGTGGTGTTGGGTGATAGGTTGCACACGATGATCTTGAAGGTCTCTTCCAGCCTGGTTTATTCTATTCTGTTCTATTCAGTCCACCGCCTGCTCAGCAAACAGGTCCTCACTTCCCGTTCCATCAGGCTCTGTGGAAGTGGGACTGAGCAGAGAGAGTCCCTTCCCCCTCCCCAGCCTGGCAGTTCAGAGGATGCTCTTGGGTGCAGTGTGTCAGCCCAGCTGGGGGCTCTCTGCTTTCCGCCTGGGCTTGGCTTTTCACTGCTGCAATTTTTGTTTTGTAGGAAATTCCCAGAGTTGTTCACTTGGTTTAAAAACTTTCTGGGCTATAAAGAGTCTGTCCACATGGAGACCTACCCGAAAGAGCGGGCTACTGAGGGGATAGCCATGGAGATAGACTATGCCTCCTGTAAAAGACTGGGCTCCAGCTACCGAGCCTTGCCCAAGAGCTACCAGCAGCCCAAGTGCACGGGGCGGACTCCGCTGTGTAAAGAGGTAAGGTCACAGAACCACAGAGTGCTCTGGCTTGGAAGCACCTCCAAAGGTCAACCAATCCAATCCCCCTGCGCTGAGCAGGGACATCCTCCACTAGATCAGGTTGCCCAGAGCCTTGTCAAGCCTGACCTTGAATTCCTCCAACGATGGAGCCTCAACCACCTCCCTGGGCAACCTGTTGCAGTGCTCCCCCACACTCACGGTAAAGAACTTGTTCCTCACATCCAGTCTAAATCTGTTCTTTAATTTCAAACCATTCCCCCTCAGCCTACCACTGCAGGCCTTTGTGAGCAGTCCCTCTGCAGCCTACTTGTAGGCCCCCTTCAGGTCTCCCCCTAGAGTCTTCTCTTCTCCAGGCTGAACAGCCCCAGCTCCCTCAGCCTCTGCTCGTAGCAGGGGTGATATAGCATAGAGCAACCCCAGGTCCCTCAGCCTGTGCTTATAGCAGGGGTGACATAGCATAGAGCAACCCCAGGTCCCTCAGTATGTCCTCACAGCAGGGGTGACATAGCATAGAACAACCCCAGGTCCCTCAGTATGTCCTCACAGCAGGGGTGACATAGCATAGAGCAACCCCAGGTCCCCAGTATGTCCTCACAGCAGGGGTGACGTAGCATAGAGCAACCCCAGGTCCCTCAGCCTGTCCTCACAGCAGGGGTGACGTAGCATAGAGCAACCCCAGGTCCCTCAGCCTGCCCTCACAGCAGAGGTGCTCCAGCCTCCTGATAATTTCTGTGGCATCCTCTGGACCTGCTCCATTGGGTCCATGTCCTTCCTGCATTGAGGGTGTTAGAGCTGGATGCAGCATTCCAGGTGAGATCTCACTAGAGCAGTGTGAAATGGCAGGCTCACCTCTCGCCATCTGCTGGAAGATCTCTTGGATGGGAATTGCCTGACACAGGAAGGCTCTTCCCAGCCTGGATGGAGCAGGATGAGCTTCCCTCCCAGGATGGAGCAAGGGTGAGCAGAGCAGAAGAGGATGGGGATTTATTTTGTATCCCTGTGCTATGCTGATAAGGTCCCTGGGGATGCTGGGACATGGCTGGTCCTGTGGAGAGCAGCTGTGCTGCTGTCTGCACCCCAAAACTGGTGCTGGGCATGGAACTGGGGCCCAGCAGCACCAATCCAGCCCGGAGCTGGGCTGTTCCTGCACCCAGGCATGTATGGGCACACCATCCTGGCTTGGGATCATCATGGTACATGTTGGAGCCCAAGGTGAGCACACCTCATGAGGTTCCTAGTGGTGAGTGAGCACCTGGCACTCCTGCAAATATCTGGTTCATGTCCAGGAGCACAGGGTGAGGCATTTTGCACCAGTCTAGGAATTGGTTGTGCTGGAAGCTGGCTGGGAGACATGATGCCCACATGGCTTTGATGGTTGGCATCAGCTTTGCTCCTGTGCTGCTTATGAAAGAGTTGCATGAAGTGGTGGGGAACAGCTGGGGAAAAAAATAAGCCCAGCTAGCTGTGGGTCACTGGATACCTGTGTTTTGTGTAGAAGAGTGTGAGAGGGGAGCATTAAGGTTGCAAACTTAAATATTCTGGGTAGGAAATGCAGAAATCATTTACTGCATGGTCTTAGAGTGATCTCAGGTGTGGCTTACATGAGAGTACATAGCTCAAGGTGGTTGCTGCCTCCTTGCCCAAATTCCCCCTCAGTCTGCTTCCAGAGCTGTCTCTAGTCTAACTTGAAAAGAAACTCCTGTTTTCTTTGGACAGTGTCTCCCCTCATGGCCCTCCCATGCTTCTCACTTTCTGCCTGAAACACTAAGAGCAGCATTTGTCTTGAGAAACAGAGCTTTGCTTTGGGGAATTGGCTCCCTGCAGGGAACCAAATTTCTAGGTCAAGAGTCAGAGCTGGGTGTCCCAACATAGTCTTGCAGGATTAGTCCTCATTGAGTCCTTCAGTGTGTTTTAATGGCCTTTTGATCAAAGAGGGAATGGTACTGGTGGATCCTGTTCCTTCACTGGTGTTAAAGGTGGTGTTCTGGAGGTGAATGAGCAGAGCTCTTGCTGAAGGGCAGTTACTAAACCTGCCTGGCTGGAGGAGGGGACAGCCCCTGAAACCCCTTCCCTGGGTGACATCTACAACAAGCAGAGAGGAAGTTGCTGCTTGGGAGCATCACAGGATTTGTGCTCTTTATGCTCCTCGAGAGGTGAGGAGGATGAATGTGGGTGAGCAAGTCACACAGCTAGCTGAGGTGCTTGGCTGAAGCAGTGGCAGGAGAGTGAATAAAGAACCTGGGAGAGAGACAATTGCAGGCTTTGAATCCAAAAGTCCTGACCTTTCTCTCAAAAGTCTCTTGTGTGATGCAGTTACTTCTCTTCCTGTGAGAATCTAATGACTCAGTTGTTCAGGATTTGGATTTCTGAAAACTGGGCCTGACTTTCCTGCCAAAATCCTTCTTCCCTTGCTTTTGGCCTCTTTGAGGGTGTTTTGTGGTTTGGTTTTGGGGTGTTTTTTTGTCATGTTCTGTTCCTGTGTTGGAGGTGATGAAAGCTGCAGGTGCTCAGCTGCTTTGTCAGGAGAGGTGTTGCTGGGGTCTGGATTTCTATGCTCAGTTAGCCTTATTTGGAGGTGGGAACCATGGACAGTCCCAAGAGTGCTGTCTGATGTGGTGACCACCCAGTGTGGTCTGTGGTGAATCACACACACGATGAAACAGCTGCTTGCAGCTGACTAACCCAAAGCAATGGAAAAGCCACCCTCACCTTGCTTTGTCTCTTCCCTTGCAAGTTTCCTCTCTCAGCTCCAGCTGATGACTTTTTGAGGCTGCCTGGATGTTTCAGCTCTGGCTGCTTGGGGGTTGTCTCATGGATGCTGACGTTGGGACACGCGAATTTTCCAGCTAGGGAATTAGATCCTCCTGTTGCAATATGACCTCCTTGAAGACTGACCCATGACTCCTCTGTCTCCCTGCAAGGTTTTGAATGACACCTGGGTCTCCTTCCCCTCCTGGTCTGAGGACTCCACGTTTGTGAGCTCCAAGAAGACGCAGTATGAAGAGCACATCTACAGGTGTGAGGATGAGCGTTTCGAGGTAAAGTGGTTTTCCTTCATTCATGTTTCTGAAAGCCTGGGGTTGTTTGAACACTTAATGATCTTGATAGCATTATCCCTTTTAATGCTACTGCTTAGAATCTTTTCATTGTGTGCCTCTCACAGCTGGCTTTTGCATCAGAGCTTTGTGGTCTCTTAATGCAAGAAGCAGCGGCAGCAGGACGGCGTCTTGCTCCAAGCTCCCACATCCTCCTCCCCCCCAGTTTCCATGCAGAACTCTTCCTTCACACCACTCCAGAAGGAATGGTTGAGTGGCCAGCATATAATGGAGGCCTCTCTTCTGTCTTCCCTGCCCACACAGCGCAGGAGAAGGTGCATTCCCCTGCAATAAGCTGAGAAGGGATCCCTTCAAGGATGTGAAATGATTGATGCCTCGACTGGCGCTGGAAGTTAGCTTGGCAGTTACCTGAATCCATTCAAATTCAGCACATCCTTTTGCAGAGTAACTGCCAATTGTGTTCTGTTCCCAGGTGGAAAATGTAATTTCCGAGCAGCTTCGTTCTGGTAGCCCTTTAAATTCTCGGGCAGTATTATGTAGGTAGCACATAAAAGGTAATTGGATTCTTTTGGAGCAGCTGAAGGCGCAGAGCACGGCTCGGCAGCGCCTCGTTAGCCACGCGCGGCGTCGCTTAGGTGCTGGGGCCCCCGCGCAGCGTCACCTTCGATCCCCTCAGCCTCATGCACCCTTCCCCTGCAGCTGGACGTCGTCTTGGAGACCAACCTGGCGACCATCCGTGTCCTGGAGGCCATCCAGAAGAAGCTCTCCCGCTTGTCTGCCGAGGAGCAGGCCAAGTTCCGGCTGGACAACACCCTGGGGGGCACCTCGGAGGTGATCCACCGCAAGGCGCTGCAGAGGATATACGCTGACAAAGCAGCTGACATCATCGATGGCCTGCGCAAGAACCCCTCCGTGGCTGTCCCCATCGTACTGAAAAGGTACTGACCGCTCTGGCACCCTGAGCCAGGCTGATGGGAAAGCCAATGCCAGCCCCTAAAGGCAGGGGGAGGTGGGGGGTGACCTGTCATGGGTTGAGGCTTACGCCTTTACGAAACCATAGAGAGGACCTCCAGGAGGTCCAGATGGGTCCAGGAGTGGACAGGAAATTGTAATCTTTTGATATTTCATTCCCACAATTCTGTTATCTTACTTTATTTAAGCTGGCAGTGATGTCTGAGCTTCCCCCTCTGTGCTGGCTGGGGGCCCAGGCCCAGCCCAGGCTGGGGTTCCGCACAGGGCTCGGGCCGCCCCTGGGCTGGGCTCCTGTGCTAAGCCCAGGCTTTCTGTGTACTTCATATGCATTTGCACCACTTAGCATAGCAGTTTGTAGTTATTAGTAGCACCTTCCATTTAATCTTCCAATAGTATTCTGTATTTCTCTCCAAATCCTGTCTGGGGTCTTCCTTTAACTGCTTTGAAAATAATTTCAGAGCCTGTCTTCCCCTGCTGCCCATTAACCAAAGGCACCTCCACAGGGCTGTAAATGAAGCAGCCTGTTCAGCTGCTGTGTTTGGTAACAACTCCCTAGAGAGGGAATTACAGTAGGAGGGGTCTAGGTAGAGTTCTTGTTGTCTCCTCTTGAGCCTGGTTCCTTCCCTGGTTGTCAGCGTCCTGTGTAACAGGACGAAACAAGTGAGAGAGACCTAATCACCACCTTCCAGTACCTGAAGGGGACTTGCAAGAAGGCTGCAGAGGGACTGTTTCCAAAGGCCTGCAGTGACAGGAGGGAAGGGAAATGGTTTGAACTTAGGGAAGAGTAGATCTAGATTGGATGTTAGGAAGAAGTTCTTTACCATGAGGGTGGTTGACCACTGGAACAGGATGACCAGAGAGGTGGTTGAAGCACCATCCCTGGAGGTGAGGCTTGACAGGGCTCTGGGCCCTGCTCAGTGCAGGGGGATTGGACTAGATGACCTTTAAAGGTCCCTTCCAGCCTGGGTGATTCTATCATAAGTATCTGTACTGTGTGGATTGTTCCAGGGCTAAATTTGATCCCCTTCCAAATCCATGGCTGTATGTGAGCATGGGCTCAGATTGCAGTGCCCCTGCTACCCTCAGGCCAGTTTCTGTTGTCAGCCTCCCCTTCCCTGGTCAAGAAATGGGAGTTGATGCTGCAACTCCCTGGAGAAGTTTGAGGAACTGTGTAAGCAGGAGATCCTCTTCCTTGGCCACTTCTTGTCCCTGTGGGACTGCTGGTCCTGTGTCTTGGGGCTCTGAGCTTTCAGGCTAACAGCTTTGTTCTGCATACCTGTGAGGTCATGGTTTCCCCACCCTGCTCTGAGAATACTTTTCTTGTGAGTGGGGTCTGGAGCTGAACCAAGGGTGTAATGCTTGAGTTACTGACTTGATGTTCAGGAGTCCATTCCCAGAAGCCCAGGTGTCCATGCTGCAAGGTGAGAATGTTACGTATCATCCAAACTAGCTGCTTCTTTCCAGCAGCTGGAGCTACATGACTTTCTGGGGATTTCTGAGAGAGCTCTCAAGGGCTCTCCCAGTCCTCCAGCCCCTTTTCCTGCTGCTGACAGTGGAGCTGGAGGGGTGCCATGCTCTCCTGGCATGCTACAGGGGGAAGCTTCTAAGCTACTTTGTACCTGAGTGGTGTTTCTTAGACCTTAGTCCTGGGGCATCTTAAAAGGGTTGTGGTTACTAGGTTGAGAGAGGTGGTTCTTCCCCTCTACTCTGGCCTGGTGAGGCCACACGTGGAACATTGTGTCCAGTTTTGGGCCCCTTGGTTCAAGAAGGACCTCAGGGAGCTGCTTTAAAGAGTCCAGCACAGAGCCACAAAGCTGCTGAAGGCAGTGGAACATCTCCCTGTGAGGACAGGCTGAGGGAGCTGGGGGCTCTTTAGCTTGGAGCAGAGGAGCCTGAGGGGTGTCCTCATTCCTGTTGATAAAGGTGTGCAGGGCAGTGGTGGGAGGATGGAACCAGGCTCTGCCTAGGGAGGACCAGTGATAGGACAAGGGGCAGTGGCAGGGGGGCAAGCTGGAGCAGAGGAGGTGCCACAGGAATGTAACAGAGAGCTGCTTCACTGTGAGAGTGACAGAGCCCTGGAGCAGGCTGCCCAGAGAGGTTGTGGGGTCTCCTCTGGACCTCCTATGTGACCTAGTCTAGGTGATCCTGCCCTGGCAGGGGGGTAGACTGGATGATCTTTTGAGGTCCCTTCCCAACCCCTAATGCTCTGTGATTCTGTGGTATGCAAGAAGCCCAAAGGGGTTTGTTCAGAGGAATGTGTGCAATGTGCCCCTCGTGTAAAGGATAGATCAGGCAGCTTACATTAATACCTATTTGATAAGGAGTTCCTAGCCAGTGTGGAGAAGAGATGAACTGTGGGCCTAGGTTTTCCCTTCTGAGCTCAGAGCAGACTTTTTAGCTCCCCCTTGTTTTCTTGCTTCAAGGTTAAAGATGAAAGAGGAAGAGTGGCGAGAAGCCCAGAGGGGATTTAATAAGGTCTGGCGAGAGCAGAATGAGAAGTATTACCTGAAATCCTTGGACCACCAAGGCATCAACTTCAAGCAGAATGATACCAAGGTCTTGAGGTCGAAGAGTCTCCTCAACGAGATTGAAAGCATCTATGATGAGGTAAGATGATCACCAATACTTTCCTTCCCTCAAGCTTAGGTGCAGTTTTGGTTCCTGTCCCTCACCCCCTCGGTGACAGAGGAAGACTGCCAGTGACAGAGCTTTCTGAAAGGCTCTTGGGTGGAGAGGGCCATTCGGGACTGATTTCTGTGCTGTGCCTCTCATTTGCAGAGGCAAGAGCAGGCTTCAGAAGACAACGCTGGAGTGCCCACAGGCCCTCACCTATCGCTAGCCTACGAAGACAAGCAGATCCTGGAGGATGCTGCCTCTCTCATCATCCACCACGTGAAGAGGCAGACGGGGATCCAGAAGGAGGACAAGTACAAGATCAAGCAGATCATGTACCACTTCATACCAGACCTGCTCTTCGCCCAGCGCGGCGAGCTCTCGGATGTGGAAGAGGAAGAAGAGGAGGAGATGGACGTGGACGAAGCTACTGGGGCCGCCAAGAAGCACAACGGCGTTGGGGGCAGCCCTCCCAAAACCAAGCTGATGTTCAACAACACCACAGCCCAGAAGCTGCGGGGCATGGACGAGGTCTACAACCTCTTCTACGTGAACAGCAACTGGTACATCTTCATGAGGCTGCACCAGATCCTGTGCCTGCGGCTGCTGCGCATCTGCACCCAGGCCGAGCGGCAGATCGAGGAGGAGACGCGGGAGCGGGAGTGGGAGAGGGAAGTGCTGGGCATCAAGAGAGACAAGAGCGACAGCCCTGCCATCCAGCTGCGGCTGAAGGAGCCCAGTGAGTCACCTCTGCAAGGGGAGGCTGGGGGGCAGAGCTGCTTCTGCTCGGCAGGGCTTGCTCGGTGTCTTCAGGCACGTCGCAGTGGTGCCCTGTGAGGTGGGGGAGGGATCTCTTACTGTCACTGGGCAGCGCTGGAGTGAGGGCAGAGATGGGAAGGGCTGGGTACGTGGGTCTTGGACAGAAGAGTCATGTACAGCAGTTATGTCCTAAGAGCTTCCACAGGGTGATGGGCAGTGGCTTTGAGCTGGAAGAGGGGAGATTTAGACTGGAGATTAGGAAGAAGTCCTCAACAGTGAGGGAAGTTCCGGAGGTGTTCAAGGCCAGGTTGGACAGGACCTTGAGCAACCTGGGCTGGTGGAAGGTATCCAGGGGGGTAGGAACTGGATAACCTTTAACCCAAACTGGATAACCCTTCCAACCCAAACCATTCTATGATTTTATACTTGCGTATCTAAAGTATCCTGGAGTTCCTAAAGAGCTCTTTAAATAGCCTTTCAGAAATAAAAACGTCATGGAGGAGGCTAGAACCAGAAAGCAAGAGGTGATGACACTACCCAGGGCCTTAAAGGACTCAGCAAATGCCTACACAAGCCAATTCCAGCAACTTTTCCTCTTGACTGTGTAGTCTGAGGAGCAAAACTCAGTATCACAGGGTGTTAGTGGTTGGAAGGAACCTCTGGAGACCTTCCAGTCCAACCCCCTGCCAGAGCAGGAGCACAGAATCTAGCACAGGTTGCACAGGAACACATCTGGATGGGTCTTGAAAGTCTTCAGAGAAGGAGACTCCACAACCTCTCTGGGCAGCCTGTTCCAGTGCTCTGTGACCTTTGCAGTAAAGTTGTTCCTCATGTTGAGGTGGAACTTCCTGTGTTGTAGTTTACATCCATTGCCCCTTGTCCTATCACAGGGTGCAAGTGAGCAGAGGCTGTCCCTGTCACTTCCTTCCTGATCTCCAGCCCTCAGATAGTCATAGACATTTATTGTATCCCCTCTCAGACTAAACATCCCCAGATCTCTCAGCCTCTCCTCACCAGGCAGTGTTCCAGTCCCTTCATCATCTTTGTAGCCCTCTGTTGGACTCTCCAGCAGATCCCTGTCCCTCTTGAACTGAAGAGGCCAGATCTGGAAACAATGTTCTGGGTGAGGTCTCGCTAGGACAGAGCAGGAGGAGAACCTCCCTGGATCTGCTGGCCACACTCTTCCTAACGCACCCCAGGATCCCATTGGCCTTCCTGGCCCTAAAGGGCACATCACTGGCCCATAGAGAACTTGCCATCCGTGAGGACTCCCAGGTCCTTCTCCACAGGGCTGCTGTCTAGCAGATCACCTCCTAACCTGTCCTGGTGCAAAGCCTACCGTGGCTGGGGCATTGTGCTGACCTCTCCCCGGCTCTGCTTGCAGTGGACATCGACGTGGAGGATTACTACCCGGCCTTCCTGGACATGGTGCGCAACCTGCTGGACGGCAACATGGACTCGTCGCAGTACGAGGACTCCCTGCGCGAGATGTTCACCATCCACGCCTACATCGCCTTCACCATGGACAAGCTGATCCAGAGCATCGTGCGGCAGGTGACGGCCCGCGGGGGACAGGCTGCAGAGAGCAGCTGGCTTGTGCGCTGCAGAGGGAGCCCAGACCCGTAGCGCGGCGGGCAGGTGGTGTGCCAGGACTGTCTGTGAGGGCTTGTGGCGATAGGATGAGGGCAAAAAAAAAGGGGAGATTGAGAGTGGAGATGTGGAAGAGATTCTTTTAGTGGAACACTGGAACTGGTTGTCCAGGGAGGTGGCTGAGATATTCAAGGTGAGGCTCAACAGGGCTCTGGGCAACCTGATCTAGTTGAGGACTGCTGAAGGGGTTGGAATGGGTGAGCTTTGGAGGTCACAGAATCACTAAATTCTTGAGGCTGGAATAGAACTCTCAGATCAAGTCTGGCCTAGGACCTAACACCACCATGTCAACTAGACCATGCCACACCCAGGTTCCTTGCAGCCCAGCAACCCTGACTCTTCTATGATTCTTTGCAGTGAGGGTGGTGAGGCAATGGAACACGCTGCCCAGGGAGGTTGTGGATGCCCCCTCCCTGGAGGTGTTCAAAGCCTTGAGCAACCTGGCCTAGTGGGAGCTGTCCCTGCCCATGGCAGGGGAGCTTGGAACTAGATGATCTTTAAGGTCCCTTCCAACCCAACCCATTCTATGAATCTGTGATTTCTGATAGCGAACTTGAGGGCTGAGCAGGTAAATTCTGCCTGATTTTTTTAACCCAGATCTAACATTGATGCAAAGAGACTTGATAAAAGGTCATTTGTGATGTATTTAAATTCTTGAGAGCATCTTCTCTGAACAGAGTTCTCCCTATGTGTCCCACAAGCTGTAGAATATTCAAAGCATCTCCAGCACAAACCTTGTCCTGACTTTGAGAAAGAATGCAGTGGCATTTAAACTCTTCCTTTCCTTTTCAGCAGCGCTGTTGCAGCAGCACTGTGTGCCTTTTCTAAACAGCTTTGTCTCTTTTCTCTGCCTCTTCAAGAAGCTCATTTTGGCTGCTAAAACTTTTGGCCTTTGTATTAGGCTGGTGGGAAGAATATGTGACCAAGGGGAAAATCCTTCATGTGCCTTTTTGTAGCGTGAAGAACAAAACCTGACACAAGGGGCTGGGAGTGGAATGGCTTGAAAAGCCTTTCCTCTTTCAGTAGGGTAGAGCTGCTTTTCAGAAGGCCTTTCCTTCAGTCCAGAGATTAACTGAATTCAAAAGGCAATTGGGTGACACTTGGTTTTGTAACTTGGGCAAAACAAGGATTTGATCCTAAATCCCCACCCCTCTCCTCAGACACAGCAGCAGCCCCTTGCTGAGGAGGGTGTAGGCTATGTCACAGTGCTCAAGCCCTGCTGCAGGTCAGGCTGTTCCCCGCCTGTAGTTCTTCTCTGAGTAGCTGTACTCTGTCACCTGCTAATCTGTATAAAGAGACTGTGTTTTTTTACAGAGCAGCAGAGGTCATCTCTGTCCTGGTTTGAGCCCTAACCTGTGACAATCTGCACCTGGAAAGCTGCTAAACAAATAGAGCCTTAAATTCATGGGTGGTTTTTTTTCCCCCACAGAATCACAGAATGGGAGGGGCTGGAAGGGACCTCTGGAGATCATCTGGTTCAACCTCTCTGCCAGAGCAGGTTGCACAGGATGGTCTGCAGGCAGATCTTTTTAACAACTCCAGAGATGGAGACTCCATCACCTCTCTGGGCAGCCTGTTCCAGTGCTCTACCATCCTCCAAGTAAAGAAATTCCTCCTCCTGCTGAGATGGAACCTCCCACACCTTTCCACCACCCCCCTTTTCTTGGACTCAAATCTATGGTTTGTTTCTTGTTGGGCACGTAGCAGAGTCCCTGAGGAACACCTTCTCTGTGTCCTTCCTTCTTGCAGCTCCAGCACATAGTGAGCGACGAGATCTGTGTGCAGGTGACAGACCTCTACCTGTCGGAGAACACCAACGGAGCAACAGGAGGGCTCCTGGCTTCCCAGTCCTCTCGTACCCTCCTGGAGGCTGCCTACCAGCGCAAAGCTGAGCAGCTGATGTCAGAGGAGAACTGTTTCAAGGTAAAGCTGGGCTGTGAATCACTGTGGAGAGGCAGCAAGCAGCGAGGGGTCTGCCTTTTAACAAGGGAGAGACGCCAGCCCTTTAAAAGATGGGCCATGCTGAGGCACCCAAGAGCCCTGAGGACTGCTGGTAGCTCTGGAAATGGAAAGTTTTGGTGGCATGTCCCCAGCTGTTGGCATCTAGGTTAATGCCTTCTGCAAGGGCCCCTGAGAAATGAGGTTTCAAGGAGAATTAAATTCCCTGGGACAGCAATGAATGGCCCTGGTGCTTCTCGGTATCACACCAATTTCCTTGCTGTCACCAGTTTTAATTTGCTAGCTCGGAGCCTCTCATTTCTCATCTGTCTCAGCCCTGGTGGGGAGATCTGTTCCTGACTGGGCATTAAATCACTGCTGCATGCTGCTAATCAAACCCATCCTTCCTTCTGAAGGTGCAGGAAGTGGTCCCTGTGTGGAATCTTTCTTCTCTTGCTCTCAAACTCATTTGGGAGGCTCAAGAAGGACCCACAGCACCAGGGAAAAAACATAAGAGATTTTTTTTTCCCTAAAAGTCTAAAAGCTTTGCAGTTTTCCTGTTCCTCAGAGCCTGAGCAGTTTGCTGTTTTCCCTCTGCTGCAAAAGTTTGTTTTTCTCCCCTTAAAACCATGCCCTTTGCCCCAGTGAGAAGTGGAGGTTGTTTTTTACCTCTTTGAAACCTCTTAGCAAAGTCCCTTCTGCCTTTTCTTTACAGCTGATGTTCATTCAGAGCAGAGGTCAAGTTCAGCTGACCATTGAACTGCTGGACACAGAAGAGGAGAACTCTGATGACCCTGTAGAAGCAGAGGTAAGAACAGGGTCCTGCATCTGGGTCGAGGCAATCCCAGGCACAAATGCAGGCTGGGCAGTGACTGGCTGGAAAGCAGCCCTGAGGAGAGAGACTTGGGGGTGCTGGGGGAGGAGAAGCTCACCAGGAGCTCTCAGTGTGCACTTGCAGCCCAGAAAGCCAACCAGATCCTGGGCTGCATCAGGAGAAGTGTGGCCAGCAGGGCAAGGGAGGGGATTCTCCCCCTCTGCTCAGCTCTGGTGAGACCCCACCTGGAGTACTGCTTCCAGTTCTGGAGCACCTATTACAAGAGGGATCTGCAGGTGCTGGAAGGTGTCCAGAGAAGGACCACAAGGATGAGCAGAGGGCTGGAGCACCTCTCCTATGAGGACAGACTGAAGGAGCTGGGGCTGTTCAGTCTGGAGAAGAGAAGGCTCCGAGGTGACCTCATTGTGGCCTTCCAGTATCTGAAGGGGGCCTACAAGAAGGCTGGGGAGGGACTGCTCAGGATGTCAGGGAGTGATAGGACTAGGGGGAATGGAATGAAGCTGGAGGTGGGGAGGAAGTTCTTCCCCAGGAGAGTGGTGAAGCCCTGGAATGGGTTGTCCAGGGAGGTGGTTGGGGCTCCATCCCTGGAGGTGTTTAAGCCCAGGCTGGATGAGGCTCTGGGCAGCCTGATGTAGTGTGGGGTGTCCCTGCCCATGGCAGGGGGGTTGGAACTAGATGATGCTTGTGGTCCCTTCCAACCCTGACTGATACTATGATTAGCACATAAATATGATGGATCTCCATAGTCATGGGATACTATGGAAGCACAGGCTTTACTGAGCTTCCAAATTAGGAATCTGGCCTTCTGACTTCACACCTGCAAAAGACTTGCAGTGTACTCAGCTATGATACTTCCAAAAGTCATCACACTTTGTCTGGTTTATGCTGTGCTTAATTTCAAGCCTCAACACAACCATTCATGGCTTCAAAGTAGAGCAGAGCAGAATTAGATTGGATGTTAGGAACAAGTTCTTTAGCATGAGGGTGGTGGAACGCTGGAATAGGTTGCCCAGGGAGGTGGTTGAGGCTCTATCCTGGGAGATACTCAAGGTGAGGCGTGACAGGGCTCTGGGCAACCTGATCTAGTTGAGGATGTCCCTGCTGACTGCAGACAGAGGGGGTTGGACTGGATGAGCTTTGGAGGTCCCTTCCAAACCAAACCATTCTGTGATTCTCCAGCAGCCTCACTGGATCCCTGCCAAAGGTCTTGGCCAGGCTGCATGTTCAAAACTGCCTGTTGACATGACCCAAGGCCAGCCTGTTGATTCACAGATTATAGATTGACAGGTTGCATCAGGTTGGAAAGGACCCTCAAAGGTCATCTTTTCCAGCTTGCTTGCAGTCAGCAGGGACACCTCCAACTAGAGCACTCTGCTCAGGGCCCTAGCAAGTTTGACCTTGAGTGTCTCCAGGGATCCCCAGGGCCTCAACCACATCCTCAACAAATGCTTTATTTTGTATCAGAAAACCCTCAAGACCATGCAGAGAAAGGTCATGGCTGCCTCTTGGTGGGGGGTAAGATGCTCAGAGGTGTAGCTTGTAGCTCAGCCTCCCTAGGTATGTTGTGGTGTGTGGTGGGAAGGCTGTGACTGACCTATGCTCTGTGCTCCCTCCCAGCGCTGGTCAGACTACGTGGAGCGCTACGTCAACTCCGACTCCACCTCACCGGAGCTCCGCGAGCACCTGGCCCAGAAGCCAGTCTTCCTGCCCAGGTGAGGGGCCAGCCTGTGCCCCCAGCACAGGAGCTTCCACCTCAGTGTGAGGAGGAACTTCTCACTGTGAGGGTCACAGAGCACTGGAACAGGCTCCCCAGAGAGGTTGTGGAGTCTCCTTCTCTGGAGACTTTCAAGGCCTGTCTGGATGTGTTCCTGTGTGACCTGTGCTGGATTCTGTCATCCTGCTCTGGCAGGGGGGTTGGACTCGAGGATCTCTGGAAGTCCCTTCCAACCCCTAACATCCTGAGATCCTGTGACCAGCCCTGCCCCATGGGCTGGACCTGGCTGTTAGATACAGTCTCAGCTGTGTTGAAATGCCACAAGAGCCCTGGCACTAAGTCCTGGCAGCCACCATGCTGCTCTTCATCCTAAAAGCCTGTGAGTCCACCCAGGGCTCCTGCTCCCAGTGACTGAGAGATGGTGGGGTGGTGGTGGTGGTGGTGGAGGAGTGGGTGAGGGCTGGTGACTCAACCAAGATTGGCCTTTTGGTGATCCTGCCTTGGCTTACAAGTAAGCATGGTTAAAACAGCAGGCACTGCACCAGGGCTTTCTGTGAGCAAAGAGTTAATTGCACAACAGCTGTGATTGAGATAAACTTGTGGTAGGGGTCTGAGCCTGAGTGACTGCAACAGGCAGCTGTGCTCCAAGCTGTTTGCTTGGAGCCAGCAGAGATCCACCAGCTACACCCAGCCTAGAGGGTGAGCACTAATGCCAGGAGGGGTTCTCTGGTCTGCAGGAATCTGAGGCGGATCCGGAAGTGCCAGCGCGGTCGGGAGCAGCAGGAGAAGGAAGGGAAGGAGGGGAACAGCAAGAAGTCCATGGAGAACGTGGAGAGCTTGGACAAGCTGGAGTGTAAATTCAAACTGAACTCCTACAAGATGGTGTATGTGATCAAATCAGAGGATTACATGTACAGGAGGACGGCTCTGCTGCGAGCTCAGCAGGTAGGAGTCAGTGGAGGGCCTGGGGTGGGCAGCTGATGCTTGCTGGGACCCCTTGTCCCCAGAAGCCAGGTGGGGAGAGTCAGGTTGAAACCTTGCTGGGGATCCCCATGTGTAACATTCAGTGTTGCCAGGAGAGAGCAGGGCACTTGTTTGTCCTCTCAAGGCACTAAAGATCTGAATGTTCCTAAGGTGTCATCTTCTCCCTCTGAATCTCCTCATCCTCTCACCTCTCCTCCCTTCTCTCCAGAGAATTCTTTTCTGGTAGGACAGTGAGCCTTCAAATTTCTTCCAGTAGGTGCCCTTCAAATTTCTTCCAGTAGGTGCCCTTCAAATTTCTTCCAGTAGGTGCTTCCCATGGGTGATGTTGCCCCTTGATTTAGGGAAGATTTGTCTTCTGCATGTTCTCATGCTGACACGTGAAAGTGCTTCTTCTTCCAGGGCTTCCCCAAAGAGGAATTACAGAGCATCAAATGCCTTCTGTCCCTACAGATCCTTCTGGATACTATTCCCTTGTTGTCTCCTCTCCCCATAGCCAAGAAGAATGGGAGTCCTCAGGTTGCTCCTGCACAGGAGGGCATGGCCACCTCGTGGCAGCAGCTCTAGAAACTCTGGTTTTGTGACAAGGATGGGAGCAGGGAGGTCACCCCAACAGAAAAATCCTTGTGGGTGTTATTTCAGGCCCTAGAAGACCTGGATCCAAGGGTCTGTGGCATCTCACATCTAGCACTGAGTGCCTGTGATTGCTGATTTGAATTGGAGTTCAGCTTTTTGAAGTTACTCAAGTCTGCTTTTGGCTCTCTATGCCAAAAGTAACTGTGGTGGGGCAAGGACAGGAATGTGTGTGGGATAAGTGGAGATGCAGATAGAGCTGGGTGAGGGGTGGGGTGTGGCTCTTATTCAAGCTGAAGGGAGTTTGTGATGCTTCATTGGCTGAATGCAGGAGGATTCAGTTGGAAAAAGCTGGTTTGGTCCTCTGAATGTTTCTGACAGATAATTTTCTCATCCCATGTGGAATATTTCCATCTGATAGAGAAAACCAGGGAGCTTTAACAGCAAGCTCCAGTTGTTGCCTGGGTGAGGTTTGAAATACTTTGCTGTCATTCAAAGTTTTATTAGTTTAAAACACAAACATTGAGCAGAATGGTTAGAAAGTAGAAGAAAGTGAAACCAGCCAGATCCAGGCCAAAGTTAGTGACCTAAGCAACCAGCAGCAGAAACACCTGAGAGGCTCTGGCAGCAGCAGCTGCAGAGGTGGTTTGCAGTTTACTCAATTAATTGCTATTCTGAGCAAACTCCTGACCAGGGAGAAAATTCCTGAAGAGGTAAAGGAAGGGTGTGAGGTGCTCACTGCTTCCTGTCTGGTAAATATCCCTACACATGTAGTTAGACTTACAAACCAGTTACTTCCCATCTGCTTCTCCCTGATGAAATGCAAGCAACAGTTTTCTTTCATCAGTGCTGACACTTGAAAAAGTCCCATCGTGAGGAATGTGATTGAATTCCATCTCTCCCAGTCAGCTGGCACAAACATCAGCAGGATAGTGTGTGCCAGCATGCACCAGAGCCTGAACACAAAACACAGCAAGTAGCAGAAGCCACACTGAACCACAAATCTGTGGGATTTAGCAGTTAACACCAAGCAGCCTTCCTGGAGGAGAACAAAACAAACAGTGAGATGCCTAAGTTTTAATCTCAGGGCTTAGTTTTATTTGCTGGTTTCAGTCATGGCTGTAGTCATGGCTTTAAACCATATGCCCTGGATTTGACATTCCTTGAGCAGATGCTCTTACTCCAGATGCATGCAGTTTTTCCTCTCCTGATGCTTCTGTTAAGCCAGCAGTTCCCAGACTTGTTAGACCTGACCCAGTTCTTCTTTTCTGTACCATTTGGGTCCCTTGATATTTGTAATGCCTGTTGAACTTGCTCTCTCCTAGGGACTAAAGGCAGACCCCGAGGGCTTGGGGACAGTAAGGCTTGCCTGGTCCAGGGTCTGCCTTAGCTCCTGGCTGCTTGAGGAGGAGGCAGCAGCAGCACCCTTTGGGCAGTGCAGGAGGGACACGGTGCCAGCTGTGCAGCTCTTGGGCTCCCACAGGATGTCCCCAGCCTGGGAGCTGCTTTGTTTAGTGAAGAGAATAAACCTCTTGGTATTCCTGAGTTACTTTTGGCTGCTGTAACCACCTCAGAGAGGAGAACTGGGATCCTTTATTGGAGCTTTTGCCTCTGTGGTCAGCAAGGGCCAGTGTCTGCCCTGCAAGTAGTGTGGCCAGCAGGAGCAGGGAAGTCATTCTGCCCCTGTACTCAGCACTGGTTAGGCCACACCTTGAGTCCTGTGTCCAGTTATGGGCCCTTCAGTTTAGGAAGGAGGGTGAGTTGCTGGAATGTGTCCAGAGAAGGGCAACAAAGCTGGGGAGGGGCTTGGAGCACAGCCCTGTGGGGAGAGGCTGAGGGAGCTGGGGTTGCTTAGCCTGGAGAAGAGAAGGCTGTGAGGAGACCTTATTGCTGTCTACAACTGAAGGGCGGTTGTAGTCAGCTGGGGGTTGGTCTCTTCTCCCAGGCAAGCAGCCCCCAAACAAGAGGACACAGTCTCAAGCTGCACCAGAGGAGGTTTAGGCTGCATGTGAGGAAGAAATTCCTCACATACAGAGAGATTTGCCATTGGAATGTGCTGCCCAGGGAGGTGGTGGAGTCACCATCACTGGAGGTGTTTAAGAAGAGCCTGAATGAGGCACTCAGTGCCATGGTTGAGTTGATTAGATGGTGTTGGGTGATAGGTTGGACTGGATGATCTCTGAGGTCTTTTCCAACCTGGTGAATTCTGCATTCTGTACTCTTTCTCTGTTTTTCCATTCCCGCTGGCTGCTGATGCCCTGGGCTGCATCACCCAGCAGCCGAGCTGTGCACCACGCCGCGGCCTGGGCCGGGAACCAAAGCTGCCTCTTCTCTAACACCTCTCCCTCTTTCCCCAGTCCCACGAGAGGGTGAGCAAGAGGCTGCACCAGCGCTTCCAGGCCTGGGTGGACAAATGGACCAAGGAGCACGTGCCCCGCGAAATGGCCGCCGAGACAAACAAGTGGCTCATGGGCGAAGGGCTGGAGGGCTTGGTGCCCTGCACCACCAGCTGTGACACAGAGACCCTGCACTTTGTCAGCATCAACAAGTACCGCGTCAAGTACGGCACGATGTTCAAGGCGCCCTAGGGCTCCGGCGGGCAGCCGTGTGTGTGTGTGCGCGCGTCCAGGACAGGAGGAGGAAGCCTTTCTCCTCCCCTCACTGTGTATCTCCGTAACATGGCCACTTGACTAGTGCGTGGCTGGGTACAACCTGTCACCAGCGGGACCCCTCCCCCTCCCCCCCGGCCCCGGAGGGATGCGGCTGTCCGCCGGCAGCCCCTCGCCTCGGGCACGGAGGGCGGGAAGGACCTTCTCTGAACTGAGCCATCCCAGAGAAACACACCGAGCTCGTACACACCAGCAGCGGTGAGGCTTTGACTCCCCGCAGGCCCCGAGCGGCAAGGGAAGAGAAACGGAGGCTCTCCGCCCCCCCGGACCGCTTGGATGTGTCCCAGGATCGCCCAGGTGCCTGCGGCAGGCAGATTCTCCTCCCTCCCTTCGCGCCGCCTCCGGGCTCCGGCCTGCCGCCGTCTCACTCAGCCGGCCCTGGGCTGCTCCTCGCCTCCCTCTCCTCCCTCCCCAGGCTGGACTCACCCCGTGCAGATCGGTCTGTCCTTTCTAGTGCCAGTGGAACCGTTTGGGGTTTATTTTGGTTTCAGTTTGCTTTGGTTTTCTTTCTTTTTGTACCTGCTTGTTTACTAGTCTCTCCCAGTGCCATGCACCAGCTCTTCACACACACACCTACGTGTACACACACACACCAACCAACACCACCACGATTTTAACATCTTCCCCCCTCTCTCTCTCTCTCTCTCTCTTTCTCTCTTTTTCTTTCCTTTTTTTTTTTGTAAATAAATGTACAAATTGTCCATTTATTTTTTTTTTGCCCTTTTGGTTTTTTTTGGGGGGTGGGGTGGGGCTTTGTTTCATTTTGGTTTTGTTTGTGTTTTTCTTTTGTTTCCTTTGGGTTGTTTTTGTTTTTTATTTTAATTAAAGGAAGTCTGCTTGATGTGCTAGCATAACTGTACTAGCTTCTTGTGTACCATAGTACCAGGTGGCTTTCAGAACTTAGTCCTGACCAGACAGACCGATGGAGACATTTATTACACTTTTTACCAAAGGGAGTTATCATTGTAGTGCTTTTTGTGTGGAAACTTTTCTCTTCTTTTTTTTGTAAATAAAAATAATGTCTTTGTTCTTAACTGGAGGAAGGCACTTGCTCACAACTCCACCCCTCCCCCCAGCCCCCTTCCTGAGAGGCATACGGAAGTGTCCCGGTCGGAGGGGACCCCAAGGATCAGCCAGTTCCAACCCCCCTGCCGTGGGCAGGGAGCAGGAGCAGGGAAGTCATTGTGCCCCTGGACTCTGCATTGGTTAGGCCACACCTTGAGTCCTGTGTCCAGTTCTGGGCCCCTCAGCTTAGGAAGGACATTGAGAGACTTGAAGGTGTCCAGAGAAGGGCAACAAGGCTGGGGAGAGGCCTTGAGCACAGCCCTGTGAGGAGAGGCTGAGGGAGCTGGGGTTGTTTAGCCTGGAGAGGAGGAGGCTCAGGGGAGACCTCATTGCCATCTACAACTACCTGAAAGGTGGCTGTAGCCAGGAGGGGGTTGGTCTCTTCTCCCAGGCACCCAGCACCAGAACAAGAGGACACAGTCTCAAGCTGCACCAGGGGAAGTTTAGGCTGGAGGTGAGGAGAAAGTTCTTCACTCAGAGAGTCATTTGTCATTGGGATGTGCTGCCCAGGGAGGTGGTGGAGTCACCGTCCCTGGAGGTGTTCAAGAGGAGATTTGGACGTGGCACTTGGTGCCATGGTCTAGTCATGGGGTCTGTGGTGACAGGTTGGACTGGATGATCTTTGAGGTCTCTTCCAACCTTGGTGATACTGTGATACCTGCCTGTCACTGCTCTCTCAAAGCTAACCTTCTCTTGGTGCATCACAAAAAGTGATCTTTTCCTGATTTCTCACAGGCAGGATATTTTTTTTAAGACCACGCACACAAAATGACTTCTGTGGTTCCTGGAATGACTCTGACAACTTGGAATGTTTCTGTGAGTCTCTCTAACCCATCAATTCCCACTTTGTGTTTTCTGTCAAGCTTAGGGTTCATTTAGTTCCAAGCCCCCTGCCTTGGCCAGGGACATCTTCCACGAGACCAGGCTGCTCGGAGCCCTGTCCAGCATGGTCTGGGGAATGAGGGGGGAATTCACTTGTGTCACCCTGAGAGTCAGCCATAACATCCTCTATGGGGACAGGGTCAGAGAGTTGGGGCTGTCCAGCCTGGAGAAAAGAAGGGTCTGGGAAGACCTTATAGTGGTCTTCCAGGACCTGAAAGGGGCTACAAAAAAGCTGGGGAGGGACTTTTTGCAAGGGTTTGTAGTGATAGGACAACAGGAAATGGATTGAAGCTGGAAGAGGTTAGATTTAGACTGTATCAAGAAGAAATTCTTTACAGTGACAAGAGTAAGACACTGGAACTGTTGCCCAGGGAGGTCTTGGATGCCCCCTTCCTGGAGGTGTTCAAGGTCATGTTGGATGAGGCCTTGAGCAGCATGGTCTAGTGGAGGGTGTCCCTGCCCATGGCAGAGGGGGTGGAACTAGATGATCTTTAAGGTCTTTTCCAACCCAAACCATTCTGTGAACCTCACACTATGTCAGCTTGCTCACAGCCACATCCAGCCTGGCCTTCAAAACTTCCAGGGATGAGGCTTCCACCACCTCCCTGGGCAACCTGTTCTAGTGTCTCATCACCTTCATGGGGAAGAACTTCTTCCTAACCTCTAATCTAACTCTACCCTCTTCTAGCTTGGATCCATTTCCCCTAGTCTTATCCCTACCTGACACTCTAAAGTCCCTCCTCAGCTTTCTTGTAGCCCCCTTCAGATTCTGGAAGGCCCCAATAAGGTCTCCTGGGAGCCTTCTCTTCTCCAGACTGAACAACCCCAACTCTCTGTCTGTCTCCATAGGAAAGGAGCTCCAGCCCTCTGCTCATGCTCATGGCCCTTCTCTGGACACATTCCAGCACCTCCAGATCTTTCTTGTCATAGGGGATCCAGAAGTGGACATGGCACTGTACAGCATGCAGTATTTTAGAGGTGGGGAAGGGGTGGAAGTAGGGGAACATGTGGACTATTCAGTATGGTTGACCTCACAATCTGAGAGGAGAAAGCAGAGGCAGCATGCGTGGTGCACTCAGGTGAGGTGCAAACAGCCTGTTAAAACTACCTAATTTTTATCCACTTTGTCTTCCAGCTCCAAGGACCTTCACTTGTGGGAAGTGGCTGGGGTTGATTGTGCTGATGTGTTTTTCCCCTCTCAGCACTGGAGAAAACATCACCTGAAGTACCAAACCACTCTTCCCTAGGGCTGCTCTGCCCGTGTGTTTGTGGGCCTGTGTGTGCAAGGGCGAAGGGTGGGGGGAGGTCTCGGTGTGTTTCACTCCTGAACTCCACATCTGGGATACATCCTTTTATTATTTTTTCAAGGATAGAAGTTTAGTAGTGGTAGCTCTTTAAAACATGGAGGAAAGCTATGATTTTTGAAGGAAAGACATTGGCAGGGATTTTGTCAGCCACAACTGCCCCGCCTCTCCTCCTCAAGGGAGGCACAGACCCACACCAATGAGAAACCATGAGAAGCTGCAGCTTTCTCATGGCTGGGGAGCCCTGAGTAGCTGCTGCTTAAACCTCTCCCAGAGATTTATTTTGTTTCCAAGACAGCAGGTTGTCTTCTGTTGCCACTGGAGCTCTCCTGCCTTCCATGGGGAGAGGCTGGGGAAGAAGGACCAGAGGTGGACTTGTACGGAGCCAAGGTGAAGGAGCACAGTCCTGAAAGGGCTACCGTGCAGCAGATCCTGAGCTGGAGCCTCCTGCAGAAAGAGGAAAGAGCCCAGAAGGTTCATGGTTTGTCAGCCATAAGTTACCCTTCTTGTTTCTCTGCTGTAAGGCAGGAAGGGGCTCTTGCTTGTCCTCTTCCAAGGTTTGACACATGCTCCCCATCTATTTCCCCACCTTTCCCACCCTCCCACCCCCTCCACCAAGGTGATCTGGAATAGACTAGACCAGACCAGACCAGGTTGGAAGAGACCTTCAAGATCATTGAGTCCAACCTGTCAACCAATCCAACCCACCTAAACAACTAACGCATAGCACCAAGCACCCCATCAAGTCTCCTGAACACCTCCAGTGATGGTGACTCCACCACCTCCCTGGGCAGCACATTCCAATGGCCAATCTCTCTTTCTATGAAGAACTTCTTCCTAACATCCAGCCTGAACCTCCCCTGGTGCAGCTTGAGACTGTGTCCTCTTGTTCTGGTGCTGGTTGCCTGGAAGAAGAGACCAACTCCCACCTGGCTACAACCTCCCTTCAGGGAGTTGGAGAGAGCAATGAGGTCTCTTCTGAGCCTCCTCTTCTCCAGGCTAAGCAACCCCAGCTCCCTCAGCCTCTTCTCACAGGGCTGTGCTCCAAACCCCTCCCCAGCTTTGTTGCCCTTCTCTGGACACCTTCCAGCATCTCAACCTCCTTCCTAAACTGAGGGGCCCAGAACTGGACACAGGACTCAAGGTGGGGCCTAACCAGTGCTGAGCACAGGGCAGAATGACTTCCCTGCTCCTGCTGGCCACACTGTTCCTGATGCAGGCCAGGATGCCATTGGCCTTCTAGGCTGCCTGGGCACACTGCAGGCTCATGTTCAGCTCATGTTCATCGACCAGCACCCCCAGGTCCCTCTCTACCTGGCTGCTCTCCAGCCACTCTGACCCCAGCCTGTAGCACTGCCTGGGGTTGCTGTGGCCAATGTGCAGAACCTGGCACTTGGATGTGTTCAATCTCCTGCCCTTGGCCTCTGCCCATCTGTGCAGCCTGGCAAGGTTCCTCTGCAGAGCCTCTCTACCCTCCAGCAGATCAACTCCTGCCCCCAGCTTGGTGTCATCTGCACATTTACTGATGATGGACTCAATGCCCTCATCCAGATCATCAATAAAGATGTTGAAGAGCATGGAGCCCAGCACTGATCCCTGGGGCACACCACTGGTGCCTGGCTGCCAGCTGGCTGTGGCACCATTCACCACCACTCTCTGGGCTCAGCCTCCAGCCAGTTCCTAACCCATTGCAGTGTGCTCCCACCCAAGCCATGGGCTGACAGCTTGGCCAGGAGTTTGCTGTGGGGAACGGTGTCAAAGGCCTTGCTGAGGTCCAGGAAACCTTCTAACGAAGCTGTTTAACCAGTTTGAAAGGAAGAGCTGCTGCTTGGTTGGGTGTCTTGGCCTGGGAGCCCGTGCTTGTGTGTCACTGAGCGCAGTGGGGGCCAGCATCATCAATCCCCTAGGGTGTGCCATGGGGATACCCCCTGCGTTCTGTGCTCAGCCTGTACCGTAGAAGAGCTTGAAGGTTTCCCCCCTGCTGTTCATTGTAAACTTGCTTCTTTTTTGCATTCTGTAATGTGACCCTCTGCCCATGCTCCTTGAACTCTCTATACCGTGGTTGTAAGCTGGACTGTGGCGCAGTCAGGGTTTACCATTGCCTACAGCTTCGTCCTCCTCTTCCTCATCCATACGGAGTGAGGCTTTAGGTTTCTGAGGGAAAGGGGACGGGGAGGACAAGAACGGTGCGGAATTGCTTAGGCTGCGGGACAGAGACGAGATTCGGGCAGCTGTTGGGGTTCTGACAGGACCTGACTCGGGCCACGTTTTGCGGTGGCTGAGGCAATCATCAGTTGTTTGTTTTCCTCCCGAAGCTGGGTGCCGGGCTACGGGGGAAGGAGTGAACGGGGCCGTTCCTCAGGGCCTGGCAGCCGGGGAACACTCGCTCCCGGTCCCTAGGCAGGAAGGCCCTGCCGCAGACGCCTGCCGGGCAGCGGACTGCCAGAGGAGCCACCGGACGCCCGGGCAGGACCCCGGGGGGGGACCCAGCCCCTCCCTGCGCACCCTCCGCGCCGGGGAGGCCGCTCCGGGCCCCGCGCAAGCGCAGTGCCCCAGCGCCGCCCTCATGGCCGCCCTCAAGCACCGGCGGACGGCGCTGGAGCGAGTCGAGAAGTTCCTTTCTGACACCTACTTCACCGACTGCAACCTGCGGGGCAGGTGGGCGACGGGGCCGGGTTTCTTCTGCCTCCCCGGTACCCCCGGGTGCTGGCAGCAAGCGGAGCTCGGCTGGGCTGTGCTGTGCTGGCGGCGCCCGGGCCTCTTCCCCTGTGTCGGGGAGCCTGTGTCCGGCTCCGCCGCCAGCCCCTCAGGGCACCCTGCGCCCCTCGGGTCGCTGCCGGGCTCGGGAGGGTTCAGTGAACACAGCACACACCCCCCTGGCCGGCCTGGAGCTGTGCCGCGGGGTGCTGCTGGCACAGTCGCCTCAGCCCCAGCCCTCCTTGGTGGGGGTGCGCCAACAGAGCCCTTGGGGGTTGTTGCTCAGGGAGCGCCGTGGGGGTGAGCCATACGGTACGGCCGTGCTGAGAAAGCAGGGTGCTCCCTGTCCCACATCCCTCAGGCTGATCCCCGCTGCTCTCGCCTTGTTAATCGAGTCCTGGCCCTCCCCACCCCGCCACAGGCTCTTTGGGGATCGCTGTCCGCTGGCGTCACTCTCCTGCTTCCAGACCCCACGGCGCATCCCATACGAGGAAGCCGTTCGGCAGGAGTTCCGACCTGCTCGAGTGGGAGACTCCTTCGGGCCCACGTGAGTACCGGGCTTCGGTGGGCACGGAGCTTGTGTCTCAAGAGTTAACTTGCAAGTGTAAATCCTCATGAGCTTTCAATGGTGAAGAGATGTGACGATCACAGCATGTTACGGGGTTGGAAGGGACCTCCGGAGATCATCCAGTCCAATCTCCCTCCCTGCCAGAGCAGGAACATAGGTCACCCAGGAACACATCCAGATGGGTCTTGAGAGTCTCCAGAGAAGGAGGCTGCACAACCTCTCTAGGCAGCCTGCTCCAGTGCTCTGACCCTCACAGTAAAGAAGTTCCTCCTCATGTTGAGGTGGAACCTCCTGTGCTGTAGTTTATATCCATTACCCCTTGTCCTGTCACAGAGTGCAACTGAGCAGAGCCTGTCCCCTCCCTCTTGACCCCCAGACCTCAGATATTTATAAACATTTATTAAATCCCCTCTCAGTTTTCTCTTCTCCAGTCTGAAAAGCCCTAGGGCTTTCAGCCTCTCCTTGTAAGGCAGTGCTGCAGTCCCTTCTTAATCCTCATAGCCCTCTGTTGGACTCTTCCCTGCCCAGTGCTTTAGGTAGGTGTCTGCCCAGAAGCCCTTAGGGATATTTAGCAAGGAAACAGACTAATATGTGATTGTTGCCAAGGAGAGCAAAGAGCCTGGTTCATCCATCCTTTCTCCTGAGAACTCCTCATTGTAGTTGTGACCCTGATGCTTGCTTCTGCTTTGTCAGAAGAATGTCTTGTTTCTGTTCCCAGCAGTGCTCAAAGACAGGGTCTCACTGGCTGTTTCTCTGGGTTCACAGGAAGGCCTTGCCTGGGGCCAGCACCACAGGATTTGTGTGCTGCCTTCTGAGCATCTTCACCCACTGGGGCTGCTGTGCCTCCTGCAGCCTGCCCTGGTTGTAAGAGCCATGATAAGAAGAATCAGAGCTCCAGGCATATTGATAAATTGCCCTGTCCCAGGCATAGAATCATAATAAGGTTGGAAGAGACCTCAAAGATCATCAAGTCCAACCTGTCACCCAAGACCTCATGACTACTAAACCATGGCACCAAGTGCCACATCCAATCCCCTCTTGAACACCTCCAGGGATGGGGACTCCACCACCTGGTCTCACTGCCTTCTGGGTTGCTGTAGGGGGTGGAGGAACGGTTTCCCAGGCCTTCTCAGCTGGAAAGAGTGCATCACCCCACTCAGCATGGCTTTGAACTGGCTGTCACATCCCTCATCAGGGACTGACAGTGGTGAGTGCTACAAGTTGGAAGTTTCTCTTAGTCTAAGAGCAACCAGTCAGGTCAGCAGCTCATGGCTAAAAGAAAGTCCAGCACGTTGAAATGGCACAGAACAGGGCTGGCATGTCACAGTCAGCCATGCTGGAGGCCACCTCCAGACAACACCATGTCTGGGGGCAGAGGTTAAAGCAGGTCTGTGTGGACAGGCAGCTTCACTACATCCACATCTACCTCTTGTTCTGTCCCCACTTTAGTTTTCCCATGGAGGCTTGGAGGAAGAGTGGCTTCCCTTGGGAGAAGGTCTCATAGTGGGCTGAGGTCACTGCCTGCTCTCTCTTAGGTGGGAGACTTGCTGGTTTAAAGTGGAGCTGAGCATCCCCCCGGCATGGACGGGGCGGGAAGTGCACCTTGTCTGGGAGAGCGACGGGGAGGGCATGGTGTGGCGAGATGCCCAGCCTGTCCAGGTAAGGAGAATGGAATGGAATGGAGTAGAATAGAAAAGAATTGAATTGACCAGGTTGGAAGAGACCTTTGAGATCATCAAGTCCAACCTATCACCCAACACTATCTAATCAACTAACCCATGGCACCGAGCGCCCCATCAAGTCTCCTCCTGAACACCTCCAGTGATGGTGACTCCACCACCTCCCTGGGCAGCACATTCCAATGGCCAGTCTCTATTTCTATAAAGAACTTCTTCCTAGCATCCAGCCTGAACCTCCCCTGGTGCAGCCTGAGACTGTGTCTTCTTGTTCTGGTGCTGGTTGCCTGGAAGAAGAGACCAACTCCCACCTGGCTACAACCTCCCTTCAGGGAGTTGGAGAGAGCAATGAGGTCTCCTCTGAGCCTCCTCTTCTCCAGGCTAAGCAACCCCAGCTCCCTCAGCCTCTCCTCACAGGGCTGTGCTCCAAACCCCTCCCCAGCTTTGTTGCCTTTCTCTGGACACCTTCCAGCATCTCAACATCTTTCCTAAACTGAGGGGCCCAGAACTGGACACAGGACTCAAGGTGGGGCCTAACCAGTGCTGAGCACAGGGCAGAATGACCTCCCTGCTCCATCTAGGCCAGGATGCCATTGGCCTTCTAGGCTGCCTGGGCACACTGCAGGCTCATGTTCAGCCTACCATTAACCAGTACCCCCAGGTCCCTTTCTGCCTGGCTGCTCTCCAGCTACTCTGACCCCCAGCCTGTAGCACTGCATGGGGAGGCATGGGTAAGGGCTGTGCCAGCTGCTCTGCTGCCTCCCTCTGCAGTGGGGCAGCAGCAGAACCCCAGGCTTTCCTCTGCACAGGAGTGCCTGCGTGTGTTGGGGCAAGTAGAATAACATCTGGACCAGCAGGAGAGAGCCAAGAACCTTTGGAGGTGTAGACAGAGTGGTCATGAACTAAATGGAAAGGGGGATATGTACTGGTAGAGCTGTGTAGCCTCAAGTGCTAATCTCTGAGGCAACAGCAGACCTGTCTTAAACATAGGAGAAACTGCTGTGCATAGGAGGGCAGTGGCTGTAAAGAATCTGATGTGTGGAGCAGGAGAGCTGAGACTGTTCTTGTGGTTTCCATGCTGTGCTGTTGGACCCCAGAGGGCCTGGGGGCTGTTTCCAGGGCCCCACCAGGAGTTAAGATTCTGGTCTACAAACATGTAGCTACTGAAAATCCCTGCCTTAGGCATTAGCAAATCTGCCCTGAAGGATGAGGACGTGTTGGGCCTGAGGTGTGAGTCTCCACTGCTGTCAAGAAGAGTGGGACAGAATCTTGTCCTGTGTGCCAGTGTCAGTCCTGCCTTGGGGTGGTGGAATGGCCCAGGGGACTTTTTGCAGCCCTGTCCTGCTCTGTAGTGGTGTGGGCAGGGTCTGTGTTACTGCTGGGGCAGCAGCAGTTTCCATGCTGTGGGAGGCACTGTCCTACAAGATGTGGGACCAGGCCCCTCCATCCAGTGGGATGTGCCTTGTCCTGCCCAGCCAGCCCTCTGTCATGGACCTCAGCAGACATACACTAAACATGCTGCCTTCTTCTGCAGGGTCTGACCAAGGAAGGTGAGAAGACCAGCTACATCCTGACAAGGAGCCTGAAAGAGTCAGAGCCCCACAGGTAGGTGGGCAGCTTGGCTGGACCCCATCACCACCACTGAGAGAGTTTGGATGAGCTTGAAGCCAAGAGGCTGAGCTATGACATCATTGTGGTGCTCTGGAAAGCCTGTGGTGTTCAGGGGCTCTGTTGTTAGGTCAGGCCAGTCACACCACAGGCTGGAGAATGGACTTTCCTGGCTCCCTGATGGTTTCCCTTTGCTTTGCAGTCTGACCCTGTATGTGGAGCTGGCCTGCAATGGTCTCTTTGGGGCTGGCAAGGGCAGTATGATTGCTCCTCCAGACCCTGACAGGAGGTTCACCCTGAGCAAGGCTGAGCTGGCCATCTTCAACAGAGATGCCTATGAGCTGCTGGTGGATCTGGAAATACTGCTGGACATGGCCCAGGTCTGTGAGCAGTCTTCCCTCTCTCACCCTTTGGACCTTCCACAACTTCATTTTATCTCCTCCTGCTGCTGTCCCATGACCTGTCTCCTCCCACTGGGTAGCCTTGGAGGAGCAAAGGTTTGCTCCTGCTGATTCAGCTCAACTGACAGTCTCTGGAATAGGAGAAGGCTGAGCAGAGAGAAGCCACAGGTGTTTTTTTCCATCTGCCTTCTGCTCCCAAGGCAGGATCTGTTAGACCAAAGCCTCCTGGGGTGGGTGCTTTAGAAAGCACATGAGCAAAGACAGAAGGTTGTGCCTGTGAAGCAGGGACAGCTGCTTACCTGTAGAGCCAGATGTTGGGAGGAGGTAGCAGCTTCTCCCTGAGGCAGGGGTGCCATTCAAGCTGCACCAGAGAATGTGCTGAGCTCCAAGTCAAACTGTTGTCACTTCCAGTTCCTTGGGGAGGAAAACCAGAGGAGTTTCCAGGCACTGTACACTGCCAACCAGATGGTGAACGTGTGTGACGTGGCAGACCCAACCACCTTCCCTGCTGCCCGGGGCCTGGCTGCAGCCATCTTCAGCCAGAGGAATGGAGAGAGCCAGCACACCATCCATGCCCTGGGGCACTGCCACATCGACTCTGGTGAGAGCAGCACAGCCTTCCCTCTCTGCAGGCCTGCCTGTGCTGCCTGAGGGCAGAGCTGGCTGCCTTTGGGCTCCAGACTCTGTGCCCCAAGGGAAGGGAAAGGGACCTTTGCTCTGCCAGGGAAGAGTCTGCCTGGCTTTGCCTTTTGGTGCACTGATGGGGCTGGTGATGAGGGGTGAATGACAGACTGCTGTCTTGGCTTCACCCCTCCATTTCTAGTCCTTGGAGGAGATTCAGTCTCCCCAGAGGCTGTAGTGGGAAGTGGAGGCCCCAGGCCGTGTCGGAGGCCCCAGGCCGTGTCGCTGTCAAGCACTTATCCAAAGGACAGCATTTACATGAGCAGTGTCCCAGGAGGATCCATGAAGGGCAGCACAGCTCCATCCCCATAGGAGCTTGTGCCAGGTGGTAACCACGGTGGGGCCACCTGCCTGTCCCTGCAGCCTGGCTGTGGCCCTACGAGGAGACCGTCCGGAAGTGTGCGCGGAGCTGGGCCACGGTGCTGGGCCTGATGGAGTGCAACCCAGAGCTCACCTTCACCTGCTCCCAGGTGAGTCATCTCCTCCTGCACAGCTCTCCTTCCACCTGCAGCACATTGCTTCTCCAGGAATGGTGGGGGGGGACCACAGAAACCTAGAATTGTTTCAGTTGGAAAAGGCCTCTGAGATCACTAAGTCCAACTGTTGACCTAAGACCACCACGGCCCTTAAAGCCTGCCCCAAATTGCTCTGGCCACAGGGTTTTTGAACACCTCCAGGGGTGGTGACTCCACCACCCTCCCTGGGCAGCCTGTTCCAGCATTTCAGAACCCTTTCAGAGAAGAAGTTTCTTCTAATCTCCAACCTCAGTCTCCTGTGGCACAATTTCAGGCCGTTTCCTCTTGCTCTGAGATGAGGGAGGAGAGGCCAGCCCCCACCTGGCTCCAGCCTCCTTTCAGGGAGCTGTAGAGAGCAATCAAGTCTCCCTTCAGCCTCCTCCAGGCTGAACAGCCCCAGTTGCCTCGAGCACTCCTCCCCAGGCCTGCTCTCCAACCCCTTCAGCAGCTTGGTTGCCCTTTGTGCAGTGGCAGAGAGGAGGGGGGTGTGTGTGGGCCGCAGTGGTGGGAGCTCAGCTGCTCTCCTGCAGGCCCAGCAGCTGGAGTGGGTGCGCAGCTGCTACCCCGGGCTCTACGCACGGATCCAGGACTTCGTGGCCAAGGGGCAGTTCATTCCTGTTGGAGGCACCTGGGTGGAAATGGTGAGGAGCCTGGTGAGCCTGGCTCACTGCACCCCCTCTGCACCATCCCTCTGGGACCAGTCCTGGCACTGGATGGGGAGAGCAGAGCCTTTCCTGAGGCGGTCTGGTTGGTGATGGTTGCTGTCTGCAGTGTCCAGCCTTGCAGCCCTCTCTCCTGCCGGCCCGTTCCTCAAGAAAGGAGCTGTGGTCTGCCCTGGCTGAGCTCTTCGATCTGCTGGGTGGGGATGGCAGTGGGTGGGCATGGGCTGCTCACCGGCTGTCTCTGCTTTTCCCCTCCCCCAAGGACGGGAACCTGCCCAGCGGGGAGTCGATGGTGCGGCAGTTCCTGCAGGGGCAGCGCTTCTTCCAGCAGCAGTTTGGCCGGACCTGCACGGAGGTACTGCCTCTTTCCCAGCACACCTCCTTGCACACCACCTCCTTCTGCCTCTTGCTCTGTGTGAGGGTTTTCTTTCTGGTTCAGCTGCCTCACACAGGCCTGCTTTTTGCAGCTAAAGCCATGAGGAGTGATCTACTCCCCTGTGTCCCATGGCAGTTGGCACAGCCCCAGTCCTGGCTCATGCTGCTTGTAGGTCCCTGGCAGGTATCTCAGGCTGCTCCTTGTCTAGCACATCTCTGCTCTTTGCAAGAAGGCCTGAGAGCCTGACTCCCAAGAAGCCCTCCACAAGCTCAGTCTCGTGGCTCACATGTGTCTCACCTCTCTGTGTGGCTCAGGTGTGTGTGTCTCTCTCTGCTCCCAGTTCTGGCTGCCAGACACCTTTGGCTACTCAGCCCAGCTGCCCCAGCTGATGCGTGGCTGTGGCATCAGGAGGTTCCTCACACAGAAGCTCAGCTGGAACCTGGTGAACTCCTTCCCGGTGAGCTGCACTTCCCAGGGGATGGGCTTTGCAGTTGCTGGAGTCTGTCTTCAGGGCTGGACCTGTGGGTTCAGTTCAGCTGGCACAAGGTCTGCTTCCAGAAGCCACCAGTTTATGTGGTGGCAATGTCCTGCCAGGCTATAAGGGAGTGGAAGGATGTGGTTAGAGATCCTAGCTGGGCCCTGGCTTACAGATCCCTTCTGCTTCCAGAAGGGAAGCTGTAACAGGCTTGCAGGTCTAACAGGGAACAAACCCAAGCTCTGCTCTGCTGTCCCCTACTCTTGTGGCATTCCCTGTCCTTGCACAACTGTCTCCTTGCACCGATCTCTTGGGGCATCCTGCAGCCCCATGGAGTGGAAGCGAAGGCCCAGTTTGAATTCAGTGGAGCTCTGAAGTACCTGTGCCATGTGCACTTCCCTGCTGACAGAGGTGCTGGGCTTTGGGTGTTGGAGAGGACTTGCACAGAAGCTTGGGCTTCTAGTGCATGAGTTCTGTGCTGAGCTGTGCCCTGCACACAGGCGTTTGTGTAGGAGAGGAGCTCGGGAGCCTTAAAACGCTGAGGAAGGGTGAACTGACCTCCTCCTGGGAGCAGCACGACCAGGAAGGTCCTTTTGGGAGCTCCTGGCAGCAATGGGACTGTGCTTTAGCTTTTTGGCACTGTGTGGCACAGGGGCCTGTAGGAGTCACCGTGCTTTCCTTTGGCTCCCCTCCAGCATCACACCTTTCTCTGGGAAGGCATTGATGGCTCTCAGGTCCTCACCCATTTTCCTCCGGGTGACTCCTACGGGATGCACGGCCGAGTGGAGGAGGTGAGTCAGGTTGCCAGGCCTGCACATAAAGTGCAGTGCCAGCCCCTTGGGGCCAGGTCTGAGCTTCCTAGGAGAGAGTGCTTGCCTGGGAAGGGAGCAGCATAGCTGGGTGAAGGCTATTGGGGTGCCTTGCAGTCAACTGCCTGCCTCTGAGGAGTATCTGTGCCAGATCTTGGCAGTTTGGGTTGGGGAAGGGGGTCAGGACTGGGCTTTGCACCCTAAAGGCTGACCTGGCTTTCTTGTGTGGAGCTGTGAGAGCTGAGGCTGGGCACCAAGGGATTGCAGCTGTCCAAAAACCCCTCTAGGTGCTGAAAACAGTGAAGAACAACAAGGACAAAGGACGGGTGAATCACAGTGCTTTCCTCTTTGGCTTTGGAGATGGAGGAGGGGGTCCCACACAGAAGATGCTGGACAGGATGAAGAGAATGAGTGACACAGATGGGCTGCCAAGGTGAGAGGAGAGCCCCTTTCTCTCTCCTTGCAGGAGCACTTGCTTTGAGCCAGGCCTGGTGTTCAGCAGTGCCAAAAAAAAGGCTGTGTGGAGACCAGAGAGCAAGCGGGGTGAGGAGTGGGCTAGGAGGGATGGTCAGGGAGATAAGAGTCTCTCCATCATGAAGAGGACATGGCCTTAGCCTTGGACTGCTTGTGAGCCCCTTGGTGGGGTGAGTGTCCAGCACAGCAGCAGTGCCTGGCAGTCAGTCCCTGCCTTGGGAATGTCCAGTTCTTGGTGGCAGGCAGCCAGAGCAGCATGGAGTGGGAGAGGAGCAGGAGAAAGCTGAGGGGAACACACTTGTGTGTGGTTGGGTTGGGCTTCCCAGGGCCTTGGCTGTGGGGCTGCCACCTGTCTGGTTGAGACATCCCACTGGCTGTGTCACAGCTCCTGGCTCATCACTGTCTGTGTGGCTGTCCCACAGGGTTCAGATCTCCACTCCCGACCAGCTCTTTTCTGCTCTGGAGCAGGAGTCCTCACAGCTCTGCACCTGGGTTGGAGAGCTCTTCCTGGAGCTGCACAATGGTACCTACACCACCCAGGCACAGGTGACTGCATGCATGGGGTGGGAGCTGGTGCCCCTGCCCCCCGGGGACGGTGGCCACACGCAGGTCTCTTTGCTCAGGCAGCTCCGGGCTTCAGTCAGTGCCCTTTAGGCCTCCACAGTGGGAGCCCTTTCAGTGCCCACAGTGGGAGCTACCTTGCAGCCAGGACTCCAAAACTGTCAGGCTTCCTTCAAGGGATGAGGAGGAAGCCTGAACACCACAGGGCCTCCATGGTCAGCAGCTGCCACATCACTCATTGTCGAGCAGAGTTGCAGAGCTTGAGCGAGGGGTCAGGGGCAGGGGAGGCAGGAGAGAGCAGAGGCAGGGGAGGCAGGAGAGAGCAGAGGCAGGAGAGAGCAGAGGCAGGGGAGGGAGGGGAGAGTGGAGGCAGGGGAGAGCAGAGGCAGGGGAGGCAGGAGAGAGCAGAGGCAGGGGAGAGCAGAGGGAGGGGAGGGAGGTGAGAGCAGAGGGAGGGGAGGGAGGCGAGAGTGGAGGCAGGGCAGGCAGGGGAGAGCAGAGGCAGGGCAGGCAGGGGAGAGCAGAGGCAGGGGAGGCAGGGGAGAGCAGAGGGAGGGGAGGGAGGCGAGAGTGGAGGCAGGGCAGGCAGGGGAGAGCGGAGGCAGGGGAGAGCGGAGGCAGGGCAGGCAGGGGAGAGCAGAGGCAGGGGAGAGCGGAGGCAGGGGAGAGCAGAGGCAGGGGAGAGCAGAGGCAGGGGAGAGCAGAAGCAGGGGAGGCAGGGCAGGCAGGGGAGAGCAGAGGCAGGGGAGAGCAGAGGCAGGGCAGGCAGGGGAGAGCAGAGGCAGGGCAGGCAGAGGAGAGCAGAGGCAGCGGAGGCAGGGGAGAGCGGAGGCAGGGGAGAGCAGAGGCAGGGGAGAGCGGAGGCAGGGCAGGCAGGGGAGAGCAGAGGCAGGGGAGAGCAGAAGCAGGGGAGGCAGGGGAGAGCAGAGGCAGGGGAGAGCAGAGGCAGGGCAGGCTGTGTCCTGTGCTTGGAGTTCCGGTTCGAGCAGCGACAAAACCCAACTCGCTGGTAGTGGCAAACTCATTAACCAGCACACAACCAGCTTCCAGGGCTGGAGCTGGGCTTCTGCTTGCTGCTGGTGTGGAGATCCACTCCCAGGCAGCAGCTTCCTTCCCTCCTTGCTCTGACACCAGATCAAGAAGGGGAATCGGGAGTGCGAGCGAATCCTGCACGACGTGGAAGTGCTCAGCAGCTTGGCTGTGGCACGGGGCAGGGCCTTCCAGTATCCTGCCAGCCAGCTGCAGCAGCTGTGGAGGTGAGGGCCTCTGGGAGCACTGGAGGGGGTGGGGAGGCTGGGGACTTCAGTGTGAGAGCTGCCTTGTGCTTGGGGTACTGCTCCTCGTCTCTGCCTGAGCCTGGGTAGAAACCCTTGGGCCTGGGCCACTTGGGCAGCACTGGTGTGGGCAGTTCTTGGGCAGCTTGGTGGGCTGGGCTGGGAGATGGCCACTTATCTCTGAGCCTTCTTAAGCTGGAGACAGAAGGGTGTCTGACCACAGCCTGTTTGGGGTTGAGCTGCCTCTTGAGTGAGCAGGAGAGCAGTTAGGGTGCAGGGACCTTTTCAGAGTCCGTACTGCAGGGCTGTGTGTACACAACTCCTGCCCTAGATCACAGAATCATAGAATGATCTCAAAGGTCATCCAGTTCCAACCCCCCTGCCATGGGCAGGGACACCTCCCACCAGCCCAGCTTGCTCAAGGCCTCATCCAACCTGGCTACTCCAGGGAAGGGGCATCCACAACTTCTCTGGGCCACCTGTTCCAGTGTCTCACCACCCTCCTGAAGAAGAATCTCTTCCTAATCTCCAGTCTCAATCTTCCCTCTTCCAGTTAAAAGCCATTGCCCCTAGTCCTGTCACTACAAGCCCTTGTCAAAAGTACTCCCTGCCCTCCAGCTTCCTTGTAGGATAAATTGATCAGGCTCCACCTGGAAAGTGTTTCAGTGCTTTGCTTCATTCTCCCATTGGAAGATCCCTCCCAAACCTCACTACTCCACTGGCTGGAAGCTTGGCTTCCCTCTTAAGCTTATTCCTCACTCATTTTGACTTGTCTGAACTTGTGCAGTACTGTACCTGGATAGCCCTGAGGGTTAAAAAAAGGTACCTCTTGCACCCTGAGGCTGTGGCTTATTAAAATGGCAGTTGGCAAGTCCTGAGCATCTTCCCAGAGAGGGATGTAAAGGGTGCTACAGAAACGATCCAGGGAGGTAAGGAACAGTTACTAAGTTTGTCCATCATGCAGGCAGGGCTGAGCAAACCAGAACAAATCTGCTGCTCCCCTCTGCTTCCCACCTGGTTTCTGTTCTCTGGTTTTAGGTTGTTGCTGCTCAATCAGTTCCATGATGTTTTGCCAGGCAGCTGTATCCAGCTGGTGGTCGAGGATGCCCTGCAGTACTACACAGGTGAGCAGGGAGTTCGGCATGGAGGACACTCCTCTGTTTGTTCCAGCCTGGTGGGGCTGCAGAGGTGTCAGTGCTGGGCTGCCAGGTGCTGTGGGTGTGCAAGCAGTGTCTGCAGCACTGCTAACTCCACAGGGAGTTGTTAGACAAAGGATTCAAATCCATCCCCAGTTTAGGGAATTCTCTGCCAAGATAAGAGCCCAGCCAAGGTTTGCCCCTCCCTGCCCACAGGCCCTGGCAGGAGCTTTACTTCAGTATAGAATCAGAGAATTGTCAGGGTTGGAAGGGACCTCAAGGGTCATCCAACCCCCCTGCCATGGGCAGGGACACCTCACACCACAGCAGGTTGCTCACAGCCACCTCCAGCCTGGCCTTCAAAACCTCCAGGGATGAGGCTTCCACCACCTCCCTGGGCAACCTGTGCCAGTCTCTCACCACCCTCCTGGGGAAGACCTTCTTCCTCACATCCAGTCTGAATCTCCCCACTTCTAGTTTTGCTCCATTCCCCTCAGCCCTGTCACTCCCTGACACCCTCAAAAGTCCCTCCCCAGCTTTCTTGCAGCCCCCTGCAGACACTGGAAGGCCCCAAGAAGGTCTCCTGGGAGCCTTCTCCTCTCCAGACTGAGCAGCCCCAACTCTGTCAGGCTGAGCCCCAGAGTTTTCCAGCTGTGCTGGCACAGCTCTTTGTCATCTCATACCAACCAAGTTAAGAATGATGCTAAACCTCAGTTACTAGCAGACACAGCTCCTCAGTGCTGGTAGCTACCTTGCACAGGAGTGCCAGAGGCTCAGGTGGCAGCTCAGGGACACTTTTCTTGTCGCTCAGAGATCCGCAGGGCCGGAGCCAGGCTGCAGGAGGAAGCTGTGCAGTCCTTGTGCGAGGAGCTGCTGCAGCCTGAGGCTGGCAGTGCCCACAGCAGCCTGGTGCTGAACACTTTGCCCTGGGAACGCACTGAGGTGATCTCCAGGACTGGGCCAGACGGAAGGGACGCTTTAGGTACGTGGAACCGGCGCGTAGCTGGGGTGTCAGAGCAGCTTCCAGGGGCAGAGGCAGCTGCCAAAGAGCAACCTTGCCTCTGCCTGCCCTGGGGAGGGTTTAGGGACTTGGCAAATCACTCCCTGGGACTCTGTCCCACTTCAAGTTGTGCCTGAACTGTGGATGGAGAAGAGGAGGCTATGAGAGGAGGTGGTAGGTCTGACATGAGCACAGTGGGGCTCAGGGTTAGGTCTGGGGGAGATGCTGGAACAGAAGCTCTTTGCTTTGCAGCTCTGGTGACGGTCCCCAGCATGGGCTATGCTCTAGTGAGGGAGCCATTGCTGCCCCCTCAGCCTGTGGCAGTCAGGAAGCTGGTAAGCACAGTGGCAGTTGTCCTCACCTTGGTGTCCCCTGCCTCAGAGCTTGACTGGGAGAAATCCAAGGAATCCAGGAGGCAGCAGCTAGACTTGCAACCGGGGCACTCAGCTCCTGCAGCTGTGGGTCTCTGCAGTCTGCTTCTGTCCTTTCCCCCAAGGAGGATGGCTCCATCACCATGGAAAATGGGCTGATTGCAGTCTGCCTGGACAGGATGGGGCACCTCACCTCCCTTCAGCTGGTGGGCTCCCAGAGGTACATCTCTCATCCAGTTACTGCAGCTGGGCTCCTCAGCTCGCTCTCGAGTTGCCTTCTTGCTCTGCATCCTTCTCCACTGCCAGTTCTGATACTGGTGAGGGGCCTGGGGAACAGGTTTTATGAGGAGCAGCTGAGGGAACTGGGCTTGTTCTGTCTGGAGAAAAGAAGGCTGAGGGGAGACCTCATTGCTGTCTACAGCTGCCTGAAAGGAAGTTGCAGTGAGGTGGGGGTTGGCCTCTTCTCCCTAGCATCAGGTGATAGAGTGAGGCCTCAGGTTGTACCGGGGGAGGTTTAGGATAGATACTAGGAAAAGTTTCTTTGCTGAGGGTGTGGTCAGGGATTGGAACAGTCTGCCCAGGGAGGTGGTGGGGTCACCATCCCTGGAGGCTTTCCAGCACCCTGTGGCCATGGCAGCTGGGGAGGTGGTTTGATGGCCATGGTGGTGCTGGGTTGATGGTTGGACTCAGTGATCTTTGAGGTCTTTCCCAAGCAAAGCAGTTCTGTGATTCTGCAAGGGGTTTTTTTTTTTGTTCCACTTTGTTGCAGAGAGTCAGTCCCAGATGGCTGCTATGCCAACCAGTTTGCACTCTTTGATGATGTTCCTCTGTACTGGGATGCCTGGGATGTGATGGATTACCACTTGGAAACCAGGTAGAGGAGCAGCGCGTGCAGCCCTCGGATTTAGGCTTGGGGGTCCTTGCCTCCCTGGGGTTTGGGCACCTCTAGCTACTGAGCTGAGACCAGCTCTGCCTTTATCCCTTTAGGAAGCCAGTGAGCAAGCTGCTGAAGCCTCTGGAAGTCAGCCTGGCTGGGGGCCTGCAGGGCAGTGCCAGCTTCTCTCTGCAGGTCGGGGAGGGCAGCACCTTGACCCAGGATGTCATCCTGGATGCCTCGTGCCCCTACCTCCGCTTCCAGACCCAGGTTAGGCCAGCAGCTGCTGTACCATACAGACATCTGTCCCCCCCAGGCTGGGCCCTGGGGAGCTGAACCTCAGGCCTAAATGACATTCCCCTTCCTGTTTCCATCCCTGGAGCTTCCTCTGCCTTAGGGGTGGGAGTCCCGAGGGATGAAGCTGGAAGAGAAACCCACCAGTTACCTGTGATCAGGCTCTGGTGTGGTTTCATTGTAGCTGGTCCAGTGGTGAGCTGGCTGCAGCACACTGGGGAAGGAGAAGGGCAGCCTCTGCCTGACAGTCTGCCATGGTCATGTTGCCACATAGAGTCTTGAGAAGACTGAGAGGGGATCTGATCAATGCCTATCAATATCTGAGGGGAAGGGGCCAAGCTCTTTTTGGTGGTGTGCAGACAGGGGGCAATGGATACCAACTTGAGCACAGCAGGCTTCACCTCAACATGAGGAGAAACTTCTTTACACTGAGGGTGCTGGAGGCCTGGAGCAGGCTGCCCAGAGAGGTTGTGGAGTCTCCTTCTGTGGAGACTTTCCAAGCCCACCTGGCCACATTCCCTGTGTGGCCTACCCTAGGGTGATTCTGCTCTGGGCAGGGGGTTGGGCTCGATGAGGTCCCTTCCAACCTCTACAGGTCATCTTGAGTGCAGTCACACAGCACTTACAGGATGGCCAAGGGCTCAGGCCCAGCCAGCATGGATTTAGGAAGGGCAGGTCCTGCCTCACCAACCTGATCTCCTTTTATGATCAGGTGACTGCCTGGTGGCTGTGGGGCAGGCTGTGGATGGAGTCTACTTGGACCTCAGCAAGGCCTTTGACACTCTCCCCCATAGCAAACTCCTGGCCAAGCTGTCAGCCCATGGCTTGGGTGGGAGCACACTGCGATGGGTTAGGAACTGGCTGGAGGCTGAGCCCAGAGAGTGGTGGTGAATGGTGCCACAGCCAGCTGGCAGCCAGGCACCAGTGGTGTGCCCCAGGGAGCAGTGCTGGGCCCCATGCGCTTTAACATCTTTATTGATGATCTGGATGAGGGCATTGAGACCATCATCAATAAATGTGCAGATGACACCAAGCTGGGGGCAGCAGTTGACCTGCTGGAGGGTGGAGAGGCTCTGCAGAGGGACCTCGACAGGCTGGGCAGATGGGCAGAGTCCAAGGGCAGGAGATTGAACACAACCAAGTGCCAGATTCAAGTGGCCAGATTGGCCACAACAACCCCAGGCAGAGCTACAGGCTGGGGTCAGAGTGGCTGGAGAGCAGTCAGGTGGAAAGGGACCTGGGGGTGCTGGTTGATGGTAGGCTGAACATGAGGCTACAATGTGCCCAGGCAGCCAGGAGGGCCACTGGCATCCTGGCCTGCATCAGGAACAGTGTGGCCAGCAGGAGCAGGGAGGTCATTCTGCCCCTGTACACTGCACTGGTTAGGCCACACCTTGAGTCCTGTGTCCAGTTCTGGGCTCCTCAGTTTAGGAAGGAGGTTGACTTGCTGGAAGGTGTCCAGAGAAGAGCAATGAAGTTGGTGAGGGGCTTGGAGCACAGCCCTGTGAGGAGAGGCTGAGGGAGCTGGGGTTGCTTAGCCTGGAGAAGAGGAGACTCGGGGGTGACTTTATTGCTCTCTACAACTACCTGAAGGGAGGTTGTAGACAGGCAGAGGTTGGTCTCTTCTCCCAGGCAGCCAGCACCAGAACAAGAGGACACAGTCTCAGGCTGCACCAGGGGGGGGTTAGGCTGGAGGGTAGGAAGAAGTTCTATACAGAGAGAGTGACTGCCCATTGGAATGGGCTGCCCAGGGAGGTGGTGGAGTCACCATCACTGGAGGTGTTCAGGAGGAGACTGGATGGGGTGCTTGGTGCCATGGGTTAGTTGATTAGGTGGGTTGGGTTGGATGATAGGTTGGATTCAATGATCGTGAAGGTCTCTTCCAACCTGGTGTGGTCTATTCTATTCTATTCTATTCTATTCTATTCTATTCTCTCCCATTCTGTGATTCTGTGCTTTAGGTTGAGTGGAAGGAGGCCCACAAGTTCCTGAAGGTGGAGTTCCCCGTGCAGGTCCGAAGCCCAGAGGCCACTTACGAGATCCAGTTCGGCCACCTGCAGAGGCCGACGCACCGGAACACGTCCTGGGACTGGGCTCGATTCGAGGTGAGAGGCCGGGCTGGGGCTGCTCCCCCCCGTGGTGTGGCTGCTGTTGTTCCCTGTGCTGAAGGTGTCCCTGGCTCCCTCCTGCAGGTGTGGGCTCACAAGTGGCTGGATCTGTCCGAGCACGGCTTTGGGGTGGCCCTGCTGAACGACTGCAAACACGGAGCGGCAGCCCACGGGAACCGCCTCAGCCTCTCGCTGTGAGCCGGCCTCGGGGGCAGGAGCTGCAGGGCTTGCTTGCCTTCTGAGCAGAGTGGCGAGTGGAGGCAGTGCCTGGCCTCAAGTGTGTTAGGCTGGCTGTCCTGGGAGGACTTCAGGCTGGCTTGTGCAGTTGGTTAAGCTGGTGTGCTTCCCAGGCATTGTGCTCACAGACATTCCAAAGAGAGCAGGTCCACGTTTGCCCCAAGTAGCTTTCCTGTTGTTGCTCAGGAGAGGAGGCTTAAGGAGATGGAAAGCAGAGTGATGTTATGGATGCATACAAAGCTGAGTGAAACTCCACCATCTTGGGGACCTGCTTGGTCACAGCAACCCCATGAACTCCAGGCTTGGGGCAGAGGGGCAAGAAAGCTGCCCAGCAAAGACCTGGGGGTGTTGGTCTGCAGCTAGTTGAAGATGAGCCAGTGGTGTGCCCAGGTGGCCAAGACCAAAGCAGGGATTGTGCCCCTGTGCTCAGCACTGGTGAGGCCACACCTTGAGAACTGGGTTCAGTTTTGGGCCACTCACTCCAAGAAGGACATTGAGGGGCTGAAGTGAGTCCAGGGAAGAGCAACAAAGCTGGGGAAGGGTCTGGAGAACAGGGCTGGTGAGGAGCAGCTGAGGGAACTGGGGGTGTTGACAGCCTGGGGAAAGAGGCTGAGGGCAGACCTTACTGCTCTCTATAACTCCCTGAAAGGAGGCTGGAGCCAGGTGGGAGTTGGTCTCTTCTCCCAAGGAACAAGTGAGGGGACAAGAGGAAATGGCCTCAAGTTGCACCAGGGGAGGTTTAGGTCGGACAGTAGAAGAAACTTCTTCCCTGAAGGGGTTCTCAAACACTGGAGCAGGCTGCCCAGGGAGGTGGATGAATCCCCATCCCTAGAGGGGTTTGACAGAGGCAGAGATGTGGTGCTGAGGGTCAGGGTTTAGCACCAGCCTTGGGAGAGTTAGAGAATGGCTGGACTCTGCTCTGAAAGGTCTTTTCCAACCACAGTGAGTCCATGCTGCCACGTTTCAGTTGGACTCCAGCAGCCAGGAAAGCAGCCTTCACGTTTGTGTGCCTTCAGGGTGCTGCTGCCAGACACCAGCAGCCTGTGGGATTCCAGCCTCAGGGCCCAGCCTGGAGCTAGTGGTGGCAGGCAGTTGTCTTGTCACAGCTCCTCTGGCTCTGTGCTGGCTGATGGAAGGTGCTGCTGAGACACCAGCTTCACCTACTTCTTGTTGCCTTAGGCTGAGAGCACCCAAGTCCCCTGATGCCACGGCAGACATCGGGCACCACCGCTTCACCTACGCTGTGCTGCCTCACCGGGGTGAGTGATGGCTACGAGGGGTAGGTGCCCTGTGGGGGCACACAGGGTGGAGGATGCTCCACTGAGCCCTGGCATGTCTCTGGCTCTGTGTGTGTAGAGGCTCTCTTAGAAGTTCTGGTCTTGCAGGTTCCTTCCAGGATGCTGGTGTGATCCAGCATGCCTACAACTTGAATTTCCCCCTCCACGTGGTGCCAGCCAGCTGTGCCCAGTGCCCAGCCTGGAGTGCCTTCTCTGTCAGCTCCCCTGCTGTGGTGCTGGAGGCTGTCAAGCAGGCAAGTCCCCAGGGCAGGGCAGGGGGGTCAGGCTGTGGTTGCTGCAGGTGGCTTGGCTTGTGTTGGGCGGCAGGCAGGCTCAGCTGGGTGGAAACAGTGAGCTCTCTGGTTTGTGTGTCCTGCTCTAGGTGAGGACAGGGCAGGTTGGCAGCCCTCTGCCTGCCCAGGCAGGGCCACTGACAGCAGGGGGTGTGGTAGTGTCCCTGTCTGTACCTGGGTACTGCAGCCACAGTCATCAGTCAGGTCAGGCAGCTGGGTGCAGGCAGGCAGAAGCACTCAGCCACCATGGCTGGGGCTGGGCTGTACCCCGAGGTGCAGGAGAGGAGGAGCCTGCCTCACTCCTGCATGCCCCCATGGCTGGGGCTGGGCTGTACCCCGAGGTGCAGGAGAGGAGGAGCCTGCCTCACTCCTGCATGCCCCCATGGCTGGGGCTGGGCTGTACCCCGAGGTGCAGGAGAGGAGGAGCCTGCCTCACTCCTGGCTGTCCCCAAGGCTGGGGCTGGGCTGTACCCCGAGGTGCTGGAGAGGAGGAGCCTGCCTCACTCCTGGCTGTCCCCATGGCTGGGGCTGGGCTGTACCCCGAGGTGCAGGAGAGGAGGAGCCTGCCTCACTCCTGGCTGTCCCCATGGCTGGGGCTGGGCTGTACCCCGAGGTGCAGGAGAGGAGGAGCCTGCCTCACTCCTGGCTGTCCCCAAGGCTGGGGCTGGGCTGTACCCTGAGGTGCAGGAGGAGAGGAGCCTGCCTCACTCCTGGATGCCCCCATGGCTGGGGCTGGGCTGTACCCCGAGGTGCAGGAGAGGAGGAGCCTGCCTCACTCCTGGCTGTCCCCAAGGCTGGGGCTGGGCTGTACCCCGAGGTGCAGGAGGGGAGGAGCCTGCCTCACTCCTGGATGCCCCCAAGGCTGGGGCTGGGCTGTACCCCGAGGTGCAGGAGAGGAGGAGCCTGGCTCACTCCTGGATGCCCCCATGGCTGGGGCTGGGCTGTACCCCGAGGTGCAGGAGAGGAGGAGCCTGGCTCACTCCTGGCTGTCCCCAAGGCTGGGGCTGGGCTGTACCCCGAGGTGCAGGAGGGGAGGAGCCTGGCTCACTCCTGGATGCCCCCATGGCTGGGGCTGGGCTGTACCCCGAGGTGCAGGAGGGGAGGAGCCTGCCTCACTCCTGGCTGTCCCCAAGGCTGAGGACAGGTCTGACGCTCTGGTGGTTCGTCTGTACGAGGCTCACGGCAGCACCGTCAGCGCCTGGCTCCAGACCTCCTTCCCCGTTCAGGAGGCGATGCTGTAAGTCCATGCTGGAGGGCTGGGCACTCTTGGTGGTGGAGATGAGTAACTTCAGCCTCACCTGCTGCTTTCTTCCCCAGCTGTGACCTCCTGGAGCAGCCAGCTGCAGAGGGCCGCCTGCCACTGGAGCCGCAGGGCGTGAGGCTCTCCTTCACACCCTTCCGTGTGCTCTCTGTCCTGCTGGTCTTGAGGCACTGACACACTCCACCACCCTTCCTGATGCTCTGCCACCCTGGACCAGCGCTGTGAGCTTCCCCCATCCCAAGAGCTGTGCAAGAAGGTGGTCCCAGAGAAGGGCAGAGCCCTCCCCTCACCATCAGAGAGCAGTGCTCAAGAGCCACCACGGTCAGCTGCCCGCTGCCTAAGCAGGGCAGGAGGGCCTGAGCCAGTTCCTAGCTTGCTGAAGCCTGGGTAAGGTTGTGGGGCAGGCTGGCTGACTCCATAGAGGCTGTGCTCCAGCTTCAGGGAGGCTTGGGGAGCAGCAGCTTTCCACCATGCCTCCTGTGTCTTGTCCAGAGCCAGCAGTGAGTGCAGACACACTCACTGGGCCATTGCCCTGCTCTCTTCCCCTGCCTCTTGCTCTGTGAATAAACAAAGTGACAGCAAACCAAGCTCCAGCTGCTTGCCTTTTGATTTCCACATCCCTGCACTGACTGGTTCCCAGTGGTGCCCAGTGACAGGACAAGGGGCAGTGGGCACAAACTTGAACACAGGGAAGTTCCTTCTGAACATGAGGAGGACCTTCAAGGGTGACAGAGCCCTGGAACAGGCTGCCCAGAGAGGTGGTGGAGTCTCCATCTGTGGAGCCATGCAAAACCCACCTGAACAGGTTCCTGGGTGATCTGCCTGAGGTGATCCTGCTGTGGCAGGGGGCTTGGCCTGGAAGATCTCTAGAGGTCCCTTCCAACCCCTATCATTCTGTGATCTGCCTCCTCCCAGGGACTGCTGTAGCTGCTGATCCTCCTCAGCAGGATCTGCCTCCTGGGGCTGGGCAGACAAAGCTCATCTTTATTTTTTGGGGGGTGGAAGTGGAGGGGAAGCCTGCTCCAGCCCACGTGGGGATGAGAGTGGGCACAAAAGGGTTGCCCTTAGCACAAAACCAGGTGTGCAGGGGTTTCTACACAAAATACTTTATTAGCCAGCTAAAAACAGTGAGCCAGGCAGCAAAGCAGAGAGGGGAAGGAAGAGGGAATCCCACTTCCAGGCAGAGGGAAGGGTCAGAGTCCAGCACAATGTGTGGCCTTTCTCTCTCTCAGATGCCTAGGGGGAGCAGGAGGATGCTGGATAGATCAGCCCCATCACCAAGCACAGCTTCTCCCCACCCTGCAGGGTGAAGCACCAGGCACAGAGTGGCCCCAGGTCGGCCCAGGCCAGGCCCTCTTGAGCACCTCCTGAGCTGTCACCCTGGCTGCTCAGCACTCAGATGGCAGGAGCTGCACCTGGAAGAGGGAGAGGGAAAGGATAAGTCAGAGGGTGCCTGGTTCTGCCCCACAAAGCTCCTCTCCTGCCTCCTGGCACCACTGCAGTTCTCTTGGCACAAGGGAGTGCTCCCACAGCCCCTGCCTGTGCATTTGCAAGCCATGGGGGCTGCCAGCCTCCCCTCTGCCCTGTGTGTGTGGAAGCCATGGGGCTGCCAGCCTCCCCTCTGCCCTGTGTGTGTGGAAGCCATGGGGCTGCCAGCCTCCCCTCTGCCCTGTGTGTGTGGAAGCCATGGGGCTGCCAGCCTCACCTCTGCCCCTGCGTGTGGATGCCCGGAGCCTCCTTTTGGCCTGAGGCTCAGACAAGGCCACAGAAGCAGCTGCTTTCCTCCTCCCATGAACACTTCCTTTCCTCAGCCCATCAGCCTCTTCCTTCTTCTCCACCTTCTTCTTCTCCACCTTCTTCTTCTCCACCTTCTTCTTCTCCACCTTCTTCTTCTCCACCTTCTTCTTCTCCTGCTGCTCCTGCTCCTCCTCCTCCTTCTTCTTCTCCTTCTCCTCCTTCTCCTCCTCCTCCTTCTTCTTCTCCTTCTCCTCCTTCTCCTTCTTCTCCTTCTTCTCCTCCTTCTTGGCTGACCTTGGGGGGTTTGCTGCAGCCCTGGGCCTCCCTTTTGAGGTGCGGCTGGTGACCTTGGTGGACATCAGAGTTGGGAGTTTAGCAGCAGCAGTCTGCTTGGACTGCCAGATGATGAGAAGCTCCTGGTTGGAGCCCCAGTGACTTGCTCTGAGCCAAGGCATGGGGAACAGGGCAGGAGCCACAACCACAAAGCTTCTTACCTTGGGGGTCAGGGCCTGGGGATCTGCCTCCAGCTGAGCACGCCTCTTGTGAGGCTTCCGCCCTGTGGGAGGAGAGGAGCCCAGGTTAGGTGGGGTGAGGAGGAGATGGGACAGAGCCCAGGTTAGGTGGGGTGAGGAGGAGATGGGACAGAGCCCAGGTTAGGTGGGGTGAGGAGGAGATGGGACAGAGCCCAGGTTAGGTGGGGTGAGGAGGAGATGGGACAGAGCACCTGCACCTTGCAGCACTTTCAGGGACAATGTGGCAGGAATTGTCACTGAATCATAGAATCAATAAGATTGGAAGAGACCTCAAAGATCATCAAGTCCAACCTGCCACCCAACACCTCCTGACTACTAAACCATGGCACCAAGTGCCACGTCCAATCCCCTCTTGAACACCTCCAGGCATGGGGACTCCACCACCTCCCTGGGCTGATGAATGGCTTGAGGTGGCTCCTTCCCCTCAAGAGAGGGGAGGTTCCTTTCCCTGCCAGAAGATTGCTCAGTTCAGGGTCCCAGCCTTGCTGGCAAGGAAGGGTTGCAGTTGCTGGCCTGGAAAAACCCCCTGTAAGGCACAGTAGGTGTGCCCAGGCAGGCAGCTGTGCTGGTGGGAAGCCTTGGGCACAGTGGGCTCTGTCCCCCACTGCCACCAGCCGTCACAGGCCCCTCAACACTCCAGGGAGAGCAGCTTTGCTCCTGCCTTTGCCCCCAGAAAGCAGGGAGCTCCCCAGGCTCCGGCCCTCCCAGAGCTAGAGCAGATCCTGCAGGGAGGAGAGCAGACACTCACCTTTGGGAGCCAAGGGCCCAGGCTCTCCCTGCAAGGAAGGGGACAAAGTGTTGGCCAGGGCAGAGTCAGTCTGCAGGCAGTGGCAGCAGAATCCACGCCCCTTCTCTACCCCACAGCTGAGGCAGCCCTAGGGAAATGGCCACATTTCCTGGGAAGCCAGGGGGCACTGGGCTCACTCTGCCTGCACTGTGCCTCAGGGACTCTCCTGCCAGCCCCTGCTCCTTCTGCATGGCTCACCATGGGACTCAGGAGGGAGAAGCAGGGCTGCCAGCCCACCAGCCCCTCTGCTCCAGACTGCCCACCATGGCTTGGCCAGTTGGCCACCGTGCAGAAGGGCCTTGTCACCTCCATGTCCAGTGGTCCCTGCAGTCTGGTGGGCAGAGAGACCTCTAACAATGTAGTGTAATGCTGGGGGGGTCTTGGGAAGCAGAAACTGGGCTGGTGTAACCCTGAAGGAGCAGCTGGGGGCCAGTCAGCCTCAGTGAGCCCAGAGCCCTACCTGGAACCACACAGTCCTGCCGTTGTGGTCCTGCAGGCAGCTCATGCCAGGCACCAGGTAACACTGCAGCCAGCTCTTGAAGGCTGCATAGTTAGTGGAGTCATCTGGGTCGAGGAGGTTCTTCTCTGGGAAGGGAGAGAGCAGAAGTAGAGAGGAGGCAGCTACCCTGCTGCTGGGAATGCAAAGCCCAGGCCTCCCCAGCCAGCCTCAGCCCTCCCAGTCCTGCCACCTCACCTGCTGCAACGACCTCCATGGGCACTGTGTGGCACAGCTCCAGGAGATCTGGGTTCTCCCTCATCAGCTTCAGCTTCTTGCTCAGTGTCAGGGAAGAATTCTGCAGCAGTGGAGAAGGGGAGGGAAATCACCTGCCAGCCACCCCAGGCTCTCCTCCCAGAAAACTCCCTCCTGAGGCTCAGCTGCCACCCTTCCCCACCATGTGCCAGGCCTGAGATCACCCCTTTGTAGGCTTCCCCACACTCCCCACAGCTACAAAGACATGACATGGTGCAAGGCTGTGAGAGCACCACCACTTTGTAAAAGCAGCCCTCAGGCTGCAGGTTTTGTTTTCAGCCCCCTTTAAAACAGCCACTGCCTCTCCCTCGAGGCCACCAGATGGGCACTGGGCTCTACCACAGCCTTCCCCAGAGACTTTTTCAGCTCCCAGGGTGCTTTGTTTCCTTCACTCCTTCCTCTTCACCTGCCCCAAATACAGCAGGAGGTCTGCTGCCAGCAGGAGCTGGGTGCAGCCAGCAGGCCGGCCTGTGCCCAGGGAGCTGTCACAGCTCATCAGCCTGGCCCCGTGTGAACGAACGCTGCACGCCTGAGGTCCCAGACCTGCTGTGCCCTGCTCCACTGGCGGGGCAGACGTGCCCAGGCAGGGGTGTTCATGACAAAGGACAGGAAAAGGCTTGAGGAGAAGGAGCCCACGCAGCAAGCAGTGCAGCTGTGAAGGGAGAATGCCTGCCCCGGGGGTGGGAAAGGCTCAGAGCAGCCAACACCTGCCAGCAGCAGTGTGAAGAGAGGCTGTGTGCTCTGAAAAGGCTTGGTGGTGGTGTTCTGCCTGCTCAGAGTGAGGAACCAAACTGCACAGGCCCTGAGCTGGAAGAAGCCCAGAACAGCAGAGCAGAACCAGAGCTTCACACCCAACTAAGCCCAAAGCACAGCCAGAGCTGGGCAGCTGGCTGAGTCCAGCCTGAAGGCTAGAAGCAAACTGATTCAGGAATGCTGCTCAGCTCTGCCTAGCTCCCTGCAGGGAAGGCAGGAGGCTTCAGGCTGTCCCGCTGTCCCTGCCATGGCACGTGGCTGGAAAGCTTCCCCTTCCTGAGCCTGCAAAAGCACCACTTGTTCCTCACCTTCTTCCTCCTGTCCTGCTCCTGATCCTTCAGGGCCTCCAGCACAGTCCGAGCCTTTTCAAAGGGAGGGATCTTCAACCTGAGAGAGTCCATCTGTTACTCAGGAGCCTGAACTCTCAGCTCTGGTTCTTGCCCGTGTCTGTGAGCCGTCAGACGGTGGGGGCCAAACCTCCACGGCCGGTCGGCAGGTGCTCAGCCCCCACCTTTACCTGTACAGGATCTCAGCACGGAGGTAATTCCCAATTCCATTGAAAAACTTCTGGTTTAAGAGGGCTTCGCAGATGGGCTTGTCAAAAGCCTTGTCCTCCAGGTTCTTCAGCACATTCTCCCTGCAGCAGCACACGGGGCGCTGAGGGACATGTCACTGCCGAGCAGCAAAAGCAGCCAAGGCAAAGCTGGGGGGAGCCCTCCCGTCGGGCCGGGTGCCGGGACGCTCACCTGAAGGCCTGGTACTCGGTGAGCACGCAGGGCCCGCGGTCCGGCTGCCAGGCGTCACCCAGCCGCCACGACCCGAAGCGGCGAGGATCGACGAAGCAGAGGGCACGGGGTGGGCTCTCGCCGGTGAGGAAGCGGAGGTGGGCATGGCGGGGCAGCTCGGCGGCGGGGCACAACCGGAACGATCCCGACATGCCGAAGCGGAAGACGAGGTGCAGAGGCTCGCCGGGGCCCAGGGGGGTCAGCGTCAGCCGCAGCTCCTTGCCCCGGGAGGTGGCGGTGACGCGATAGGCCTCGCTGCAGGGCACCTCCGGGCCCCTGCCCACCGCCGAGCGCTCTATGGCACCCGAGAACACCAGCCCAGCGCACGCCTCGTTGATGTACCGCCCGGCCAGGTGCAGCTCCGGGCACTCGGGCATCGCTCCGACCGCCCCGCAGCGGCACCGGCAGAGGCAGCGGCAAGGAACGGCCCGGCCCCGCCCCCCGCCTCCCGCTCCCCATTGGCTGCGCGACGAGCGCGGCGCACGCCGGGAGCTGTAGTCCCGCCGCGTTGCCAAGGCGACAGCCCCGCCACAGCGCGTGGGACGCCACTGCGGGGAGAAACGAGCGGGACACAACTCTGCCCGCACAGCGTTGCCTTTATTAGAGCTTTCCACCGCGGGGCAGCCTCACCGCGGGCGAGGAGAGCTGCCCCTGCTTTCTGCCTCCCCACCAGAGCCTGGTTCTGCCCTGCCATCCCACGTCGGTGCCTCCCAGCATCATCCTGGCTCCTCAGAGGAGGGTGTTCATGAGGGTCTGGGCTTGCTTCAGCTCTGCGAGAGGGATGAGACGGTAGGGGAGCTGCTGCAGCACACACACATACACACCCAGCATCCCACAGGGCCAGGGTCTTTCCTCTGGCCTCACCTGCCAGCAGGACACGGAACTTGTCGGCTGAGAGGGTCATGGGGACAGCTGCCGGCCTGCCATGCTCCCCGTTCTGCACGTTGAAGGTCAGGTGCACAAGGGGCTCGTTGACCTCCCGCAGCTCACTGGAGCTGAGGGTGTAATCCACCCGCCAGCACACCGAGCCCAGCCGGCTCACTGGGGTGGGCAGATGGGCAGTGTCAGTACCCTGGCACCGAGCAGTGATGAGCCCTGACTCCCCCCACCCTCCCCATGCTGCCTCACTCACATCTCAGGCTGCAGGCCTTCAGCCTGTCCTGGAGGGAGCTCTGCTTCTCCTCGTAGGACCGACACAACCCACTGGCGTGCTCTACCCGGGGAGAGAGACAAGAAACAAGCTCACACTGTCCCTGTCCCAGCTAAACCCTGGTAAAGCCCCAGGGAGGGGCAGTGTGGAGGGGAGGTGGTAGAGAATACCATGGCTGCCACCCTGTGCTAGATCTGAGCATGAAAGCAGCAGCACCAGGGGCTGCCAGCTCAGCCCTGGCACATCCCAGCAGGTCTGGCCTGCAGTGACACCCTGAAGGTCTCCCTGCACCTTTGGGCAGCCCCAGCTGCTGCAGCTCGCTCGACAGGGACTCGCTGTCCACGTTGTGCTTGGCTGCACTGGAGAGGATGAAGCTGAGGACAGCAATGGTTGCCTTCACGTCCCCCGACTCTGTGGGTGGGATGGAAGCTCAGGTCTGCTGTCCTCTGCCACACAGCTGCCCATTCCCTGACCTCAGCCGGGACTGGAGCAGTGGCACTCACCTAATTTGGCATCGGAGGTCAGCTTCAGGATCTTCTCATACTGCGGGAGGGCAGAGTGAGGTCATCAGGACCAACACCTCGTACCAGACAGCCCCGTCATAGACTCATTAGCGACGGAACCGCTAATGATCCTTCTCATACCACTAATACTAATAATGCTTAACATCCCAATTGTGCAACTATGTTGTTATAACGCTCCCATCCTGCTGACCCCACGGAGGGTCCCACTCACCTCGATGGCCTCCCCCAGCAGGTCCCGCAGCACTTGGGCGCAGATCAGCTTCAGCTTCACCGAGGACTGCGGGGGGAGAGGGAGGGTGAGCTCCGCGCCCGGGCCGGGCAGGGGGCCGGGCAGGGGCACGGAGGCGGAGCGAGCACTTAACGATTTTGGCCAGGGTGCTGATCTCGGCTAGGACCCAGTCGGGGCAGTCCAGGTCCCCGCAGAAGCGGAATCGCTGCGGGGAGAAGGTGCGATCAGAGCCCGCAGCGGACCCGCCGCGCCCCACCCCCCTGCCGCCGCCCCGCGCCCCACCATGTCGCCGCCGAGGAACCCCCTCCCCTTCCCTGGGCGAGCAGGAGACGCCGGGGTCGGCCGGAAGGAAGTGGCCGGGAGCAGGAAGAGGCCGGGCCAGGGCTAGAGCGGGAAGAGGCGGGGGTGAAGGGCGCCCTAGGGGAGCTCGGCGGCGGGTGTGGGTCTGGGGACGAAGCTGGCTAGGAGGCTGGAGTGGCCGCCCCGGGCACGGGTAAGGGGGAACCTGGGGTGAAGGGGCTCCTGGCTGCAACAGGGCCGGACGGGTCGGGGGACGGCGGTTACGGGGTCCGCGGCGGCTCCCCGAGCCGATTTATGCCTTTCCAGAGGGGCCTGTGGGGCTGGGCCCGGCCGGGAAACTGCGGGTGTGAATTCCATGCTGGGGCCATATTCTGCCCGCACCTGCCCGGTGCTCCGCAACTGTCACTGCAGCTGCCCTGGCCCGGCCCTACTCCGTGTGATTTCAGCTGCAACCCTACACCTTTTATTTCAGCTCTAGACTCAGGATCTGTGTTTCAGCCCAGCCCTCCAGTCGCTATTCCAACCCCAGCCCCCCAGTTTTATTTGAGCCCCATAGTTACAGCCTTGATTTCTCAGCTCCATGAGCTCTGTATATGGATGCTCACCTCAGCAACAGCTCCAGCTGCCCTGCTAATGGTTGGGCTACAGGCCTTTGTGATTTCAGCTCTGGCCCTACAGATTTCAGCCCCACTGGTTCTTATTTCAGCTCCACCCCTACGGTCTCGATTCCAGTTCTGATTTCAGCTCCAGCCCTACATTCTTGATTCCAGCTCTGAGTGATTCCAGATCGGAGTGATTTCAGCTCAAAGTGATTTCAGCTCCAGCCCTACAGTCTTTATTCCACCGCTGAGTGATTTCAGCTCTAAGAGATGTCAGCTCCAGCCCTGTAGATTTTATTTAAGCCCCAGTCCAACCAGTTTTGAGTTGAGCTCCAGCCCTACAACCTTTATTCCACCTCTGAGTGATTTCAGCTCCAGCCCTACAATCTTTATTCCACCTCTGAGTGATTTTAGCTGCAGCAGTACAATCTTCATTTCAGCTCTAGGTGATTTCAGCTCCAGCCTTACAATCTTCATTTCAGCTCTGATTGATTTCAGCTCCAGCCCTACAATCTTTATTCCACCTGAGTGATTTCAACTCCAGCCCTACAACCTTTATTCCAGCTCTGAGTGATTTCAGCTCTAAGAGATTTCAGATCCAGCCCTGTAGTTTTTAAGCCCCAGTCCCACCAGTTTTGAGGTGAGCACCAGCCCTACAATCTTTATTCCAGCTCTGAGTGATTTCAGCTCCAGCCCTACAATCTTTATTCCACCTCTGAGTGATTTCAGCTCCAGCCCTACAACCTTTATTCCACCTCTGAGTGATTTCAGCTCCAGCCCTACAATCTTTATTCCACTTCTGAGTGATTTCAGCTCTAAGAGATTTCAGATCCAGCCCTGTAGTTTTTATTTAAGCCCCAGTACCACCAGTTTTGAGTTGAGCACCAGCCCTACAATCTTTATTCCACCTCTGATTTCAGCTCCAGCCCTTCAATCTTTATTCCACCTCTGAGTGATATCAACTCCAGCCCTTCAATCTTTGTTCCACCTCTGAGTGATTTCAGCTCCAGCCCTTCAATCTTTATTCCACCTGAGTGATTTCAGCTCCAGGCCTTCAATCTTTATTCCAGCTCTGAGTGATTTCAGCTCCAGCCCTACAATCTTTATTCCACCTCTGAGTGATTTCAACTCCAGCCCTACAATCTTTATTCCACCTCTGAGTGATTTTAGCTGCAGCAGTACAATCTTCATTTCAGCTCTAGGTGATTTCAGCTCCAGCCTTACAATCTTCATTTCAGCTCTGAGTGATTTCAGCTCCAGCCCTACAACCCTTATTCCAGCTCTGACTGATTTCAGCTCCAGCCCTACAATCTTTATTCCACTTCTGAGTGATTTCAGCTCTAAGAGATTTCAGATCCAGCCCTGTAGTTTTTAAGCCCCAGTCCCACCAGTTTTGAGTTGAGCACCAGCCCTACAATCTTTATTCCACCTCTGAGTGATTTCAGCTCCAGCCCTACAATCTTTATTCCAGCTCTGAGTGATTTCAGCTCCAGCCCTACAATCTTTATTCCAGCTCTGAGTGATTTCAGCTCCAGCCCTACAATCTTTATTCCAGCTCTGAGTGATTTTACCTGCAGCAGTACAATCTTCATTTCAGCTCTAGGTGATTTCAGCTCCAGCCTTACAATCTTGATTTCAGCTCCAGCCTTTCAATCTTCATTCCAGCTCTTAGTGATTTCAGCTCCAGCCCTACAACCTTTATTCCACCTCTGAGTGATTTTACCTGCAGCAGTAGAATCTTCATTTCAGCTCTAGGTGATTTCAGCTCCAGCCTTACAATCTTCATTTCAGCTCTGAGTGATTTCAGCTCCAGCCCTACAACCTTTATTCCACCTCTGAGTGATTTCAGCTCCAGCCCTACAATCTTTATTCCACCTCTGAGTCATTTCAGCTCCAGCCCTACAATCTTTATTCCACCTCTGAGTGATTTTAGCTGCAGCAGTACAATCTTCATTTCAGCTCTAGGTGATTTCAGCTCCAGCCTTACAATCTTCATTTCAGCTCTGGGTGATTTCAGCTCCAGCCCTACAATCTTTATTCCACCTGAGTGATTTCAGCTCCAGCCCTACAATCTTTATTCCACCTCTGAGTGATTTCAACTCCAGCCCTTCAATCTTTATTCCACCTCTGAGTCATTTCAGCTCCAGCCCTAAAATCTTTATTCCACCTCTGAGTGATTTCAGCTCCAGCCCTACAATCTTTATTCCACCTGAGTGATTTTACCTGCAGCAGTACAATCTTCATTTCAGCTCTAGGTGATTTCAGCTCCAGCCTTACAATCTTCAGTTCAGCTGAGTGATTTCAGCTCCAGCCCTACAACCCTTATTCCAGCTCTGACTGATTTCAGCTCCAGCCCTACAATCTTTATTCCACTTCTGAGTGATTTCAGCTCTATGAGATTTCAGATCCAGCCCTGTAGTTTTTAAGCCCCAGTCCCACCAGTTTTGGGTTGAGCACCAGCCCTATAATCTTTATTCCACCTCTGAGTGATTTCAGCTCCAGCCCTACAATCTTTATTCCACCTCTGAGTGATTTTAGCTGCAGCAGTACAATCTTCATTTCAGCTCTAGGTGATTTCAGCTCCAGCCTTACAATCTTCATTTCAGCTCTGAGTGATTTCAGCTCCAGCCCTACAACCTTTATTCCACCTCTGAATGATTTCAGATCTAAGAGATTTCAGCTCTAGCCCTGTACATTTTATTTACACCCCAGTCCCACCAGTTTTGAGTTGAGCTCCAGCCCTACAATCTTTATTCCCCCTCTGAGTGATTTCAGCTCCAGCCCTACAATCTTTATTCCCCCTCTGAGTGATTTCAACTCCAGCCCTACAATCTTTATTCCACCTCTGAGTGATTTTACCTGCAGCAGTACAATCTTCATTTCAGCTCTAGGTGATTTCAGCTCCAGCCTTACAATCTTCATTTCAGCTGAGTGATTTCAGCTCCAGCCTTACAATCTTCATTTCAGCTGAGTGATTTCAGCTCCAGCCTTACAATCTTCATTTCAGCTCTGAGTGATTTCAGCTCCAGCCCTACAATCTTTATTCCACTTCTGAGTGATTTCAGATCTAAGAGATTTGAGATCCAGCCCTGTAGTTTTTAAGCCCCAGTCCCACCAGTTTTGAGTTGAGCACCAGCTCTACAATCTTTATTCCACCTCTGATTTCAGCTCCAGCCCTACATCTTTATTCCACGTCTGAGTGATTTTAGCTGCAGCAGTACAATCTTCATTTCAGCTCTAGGTGATTTCAGCTCCAGCCTTACAATCTTCATTTCAGCTCTGAGTGATTTCAACTCCAGCCCTACAACCCTTATTCCAGCTCTGAGTGATTTCAGCTCCAGCTCTACAATCTTTATTCCACCTCTGATTTCAACTCGAGCCCTTCAATCTTTATTCCACCTCTGATTTCAGCTCCAGCCCTGCAATCTTTATTCCACCTCTGAGTGATTTTAGCTGCAGCAGTACAATCTTCATTTCAGCTCTAGGTGATTTCAGCTCCAGCTTTACAATCTTCATTTCAGCTCTGAGTGATTTGAGCTCTAGCCCTACAATCTTTATTCCAGCTCTGAGTGATTTCAGCTCTAAGATATTTCAGATCCAGCCCTGTAGTTTTTAAGCCCCAGTCCCACCTTTTTTGAGTTGAGCACCAGCCCTACAATCTTTATTCCACCTCTGATTTCAACTCCAGTCCTTCAATCTTTATTCCACCTCTGATTTCAGCTCCAGCCCTACATCTTTATTCCACGTCTGAGTGATTTTACCTGCAGCAGTACAATCTTCATTTCAGCTCTAGGTGATTTCAGCTCCAGCCTTACAATCTTCATTTCAGCTCTGAGTGATTTCAACTCCAGCCCTACAACCCTTATTCCAGCTCTGAGTGATTTCAGCTCCAGCTCTACAATCTTTATTCCACCTCTGATTTCAACTCGAGCCCTTCAATCTTTATTCCACCTCTGATTTCAGCTCCAGCCCTGCAATCTTTATTCCACCTCTGAGTGATTTTACCTGCAGCAGTACAATCTTCATTTCAGCTCTAGGTGATTTCAGCTCCAGCTTTACAATCTTTATTCCAGCTCTGAGTGATTTCAGCTCTAAGATATTTCAGATCCAGCCCTGTAGTTTTTAAGCCCCAGTCCCACCTTTTTTGAGTTGAGCACCAGCCCTACAATCTTTATTCCACCTCTGATTTCAACTCCAGTCCTTCAATCTTTATTCCACCTCTGATTTCAGCTCCAGCCCTACAATCTTTATTCCACCTCTGAGTGATTTCAGCTCCAGCTCTACAATCTTTATTCCATCTGAGTGATTTCCACTCCAGCCCTACAACCTTTATTGCAGCTCTGCGTGATTTCAGCTCTAAGAGATTTCAGATCCAGCCCTGTAGTTTTTACGCCCCAGTCCCACCAGTTTTGAGGTGAGCACCAGCCCTACAATCTTTGTTCCACCTCTGAGTCATTTCAGCTCCAGCCCTACAACCTTTATTCCAGCTCTGAGTGATTTCAGCTCTAGCCCTACAATCTTTATTCCCCCTCTGAATGATTTCAACTCCAGCCCTACAATCTTTATTCCACCTCTGAGTGATTTTAGCTGCAGCAGTACAATCTTCATTTCAGCTCTAGGTGATTTCAGCTCCAGCTTTACAATCTTCATTTCAGCTCTGGGTGATTTCAGCTCCAGCCCTACAACCTTTATTCCACCTCTGAGTGATTTCAGCTCCAGCCCTACAATCTTTATTCCACCTCTGAGTGATTTCAGCTCCAGCCCTACAACCTTTATTCCACCTGAGTGATTTCAGCTCCAGCCCTACAATCTTTATTCCACCTCTGAGTGATTTCAACTCCAGCCCTTCAACCTTTATTCCACCTCTGAGTGATTTCATCTCCAGCCCTACAATCTTTATTCCACCTCTGATTGATTTCATCTCCAGCCCTACAATCTTTATTCCACCGCTGAGTGATTTTAGCTGCAGCAGTACAATCTTCATTTCAGCTCTAGGTGATTTCAGCTCCAGCCTTACAATCTTCATTTCAGCTCTGATTGATTTGAGCTCTAGCCCTATAATCTTTATTCCACCTAAGTGATTTCAACTCCAGCCCTACAACCTTTATTCCAGCTCTGAGTGATTTCAGCTCTAAGAGATTTCAGATCCAGCCCTGTAGTTTTTAAGCCCCAGTCCCACCAGTTTTGAGTTGAGCTCCAGCCCTACAATCTTTATTCCACCTCTGAGTGATTTCAACTCCAGCCCTTCAACCTTTATTCCACCTCTGAGTGATTTCATCTCCAGCCCTACAATCTTTATTCCACCTCTGAGTGATTTTAGCTGCAGCAGTACAATCTTCATTTCAGCTCTGGGTGATTTCAGCTCCAGCCCTACAATCTTTATTCTACCTCTGAGTGATTTCAGCTCCAGCCCTACAATCTTTATTGCACCTCTGAGTGATTTCAGCTCCAGCCCTACAATCTTTATTCCACCTCTGAGTCATTTCAGCTCCAGCCCTACAATCTTTATTCCACCTCTGAGTGATTTCAGCTGCAGCAGTACAATCTTCATTTCAGCTCTAGGTGATTTCAGCTCCAGCCTTACAATCTTCATTTCAGCTCTGGGTGATTTCAGCTCCAGCCCTACAATCTTTATTCCACCTGGGTGATTTCAGCTCCAGCCCTACAATCTTTATTCCACCTCTGAGTGATTTCAACTCCAGCCCTTCAATCTTTATTCCACCTCTGAGTCATTTCAGCTCCAGCCCTAAAATCTTTATTCCACCTCTGAGTGATTTCAGCTCCAGCCCTACAACCTTTATTCCACTTCTGAGTGATTTCAGCTCTAAGAGATTTCAGATCCAGCCCTGTAGTTTTTATTTAAGCCCCAGTACCACCAGTTTTGAGTTGAGCACCAGCCCTACAATCTTTATTCCACCTCTGATTTCAGCTCCAGCCCTTCAATCTTTATTCCACCTCTGAGTGATATCAACTCCAGCCCTTCAATCTTTGTTCCACCTCTGAGTGATTTCAGCTCCAGCCCTTCAATCTTTATTCCACCTGAGTGATTTTACCTGCAGCAGTACAATCTTCATTTCAGCTCTAGGTGATTTCAGCTCCAGCCTTACAATCTTCATTTCAGCTCTGAGTGATTTCAGCTCCAGCCCTACAACCTTTATTCCACCTCTGAGTGATTTCAGCTCCAGCCCTACAATCTTTATTCCACCTCTGAGTCATTTCAGCTCCAGCCCTACAATCTTTATTCCACTTCTGAGTGATTTCAGATCTAAGAGATTTGAGATCCAGCCCTGTAGTTTTTAAGCCCCAGTCCCACCAGTTTTGAGTTGAGCACCAGCCCTACAATCTTTATTCCACCTCTGATTTCAGCTCCAGCCCTACATCTTTATTCCACGTCTGAGTGATTTTACCTGCAGCAGTACAATCTTCATTTCAGCTCTAGTTGATTTCAGCTCCAGCCTTACAATCTTCATTTCAGCTCTGAGTAATTTGAGCTCTAGCCCTACAATCCTTATTCCACCTCTGAGTGATTTCAGCTCCAGCCCTTCAATCTTTATTGCACCTCTGAGTGATTTCATCTCCAGCCCTACAATCTTTATTCCACCTCTGAGTGATTTTAGCTGCAGCAGTACAATCTTCATTTCAGCTCTAGGTGATTTCAGCTCCAGCCTTACAATCTTCATTTCAGCTCTGAGTGATTTCAACTCCAGGCCTACAACCCTTATTCCAGCTCTGAGTGATTTCAGCTCCAGCTCTACAATCTTTATTCCACCTCTGATTTCAACTCGAGCCCTTCAATCTTTATTCCACCTCTGATTTCAGCTCCAGCCCTGCAATCTTTATTCCACCTCTGAGTGATTTTACCTGCAGCAGTACAATCTTCATTTCAGCTCTAGGTGATTTCAGCTCCAGCTTTACAATCTTCATTTCAGCTGAGTGATTTGAGCTCTAGCCCTACAATCTTTATTCCAGCTCTGAGTGATTTCAGCTCTAAGATATTTCAGATCCAGCCCTGTAGTTTTTAAGCCCCAGTCCCACCTTTTTTGAGTTGAGCACCAGCCCTACAATCTTTATTCCACCTCTGATTTCAACTCCAGTCCTTCAATCTTTATTCCACCTCTGATTTCAGCTCCAGCCCTACAATCTTTATTCCACCTCTGAGTGATTTCAGCTCCAGCTCTACAATCTTTATTCCATCTGAGTGATTTCCACTCCAGCCCTACAACCTTTATTGCAGCTCTGCGTGATTTCAGCTCTAAGAGATTTCAGATCCAGCCCTGTAGTTTTTACGCCCCAGTCCCACCAGTTTTGAGGTGAGCACCAGCCCTACAATCTTTGTTCCACCTCTGAGTCATTTCAGCTCCAGCCCTACAACCTTTATTCCAGCTCTGAGTGATTTCAGCTCCAGCCCTACAATCTTTATTCCACCTCTGAGTGATTTTAGCTGCTGCAGTACAATCTTCATTTCAGCTCTGGGTGATTTCAGCTGCAGCCCTACAATCTTTATTCCACCTCTGAGTGATATCAGCTCTAAGAGATTTCAGCTCTAGCCATGTACTTTTTATTTAAGCCCCAGTCCCACCAGTTTTCAGTTGAGCTCCAGCCCTACAACCTTTATTCCAGCTCTGAGTGATTTCAGCTCTAGCCCTACAATCTTTATTCCCCCTCTGAATGATTTCAACTCCAGCCCTACAATCTTTATTCCACCTCTGAGTGATTTTAGCTGCAGCAGTACAATCTTCATTTCAGCTCTAGGTGATTTCAGCTCCAGCTTTACAATCTTCATTTCAGCTCTGGGTGATTTCAGCTCCAGCCCTACAACCTTTATTCCACCTCTGAGTGATTTCAGCTCCAGCCCTACAATCTTTATTCCACCTCTGAGTGATTTCAGCTCCAGCCCTACAACCTTTATTCCACCTCTGAGTGATTTCAGCTCCAGCCCTACAATCTTTATTCCACCTCTGAGTGATTTCAACTCCAGCCCTTCAACCTTTATTCCACCTCTGAGTGATTTCATCTCCAGCCCTACAATCTTTATTCCACCTCTGAGTGATTTTAGCTGCAGCAGTACAATCTTCATTTCAGCTCTAGGTGATTTCAGCTCCAGCCTTACAATCTTCATTTCAGCTCTGATTGATTTAAGCTCTAGCCCTATAATCTTTATTCCACCTAAGTGATTTCAGCTCCAGCCCTACAACCTTTATTCCAGCTCTGAGTGATTTCAGCTCTAAGAGATTTCAGATCCAGCCCTGTAGTTTTTAAGCCCCAGTCCCACCAGTTTTGAGTTGAGCTCCAGCCCTACAATCTTTATTCCACCTCTGAGTGATTTCATCTCCAGCCCTACAATCTTTATTCCACCTCTGAGTGATTTCATCTCCAGCCCTACAATCTTTATTCCACCTCTGAGTGATTTTACCTGCAGCAGTACAATCTTCATTTCAGCTCTAGGTGATTTCAGCTCCAGCCTTACAATCTTCATTTCAGCTCTGGGTGATTTCAACTCCAGCCCTACAATCTTTATTCTACCTCTGAGTGATTTCAGCTCCAGCCCTACAATCTTTATTGCACCTCTGAGTGATTTCAGCTCCAGCCCTACAATCTTTATTCTACCTCTGAGTGATTTCAGCTCCAGCCCTACATTATGCATTTCAGCTGTTTCCCTATAGTATTTTTGTCAGGTCCATGTCTGTGTTGCTCCTCTTGCCCCATACTTATTTTCCCCCTTCAGCCCTGCAACCTTTACCTCCTCTCCAGCTTGATCATGGCTCTTCTTCATCTCCTGCCTTGTGTTCTTTTTTTCAGCTCCACATCTCCCTATTTTCTCCTGGGAACTCTGGTTCTCTTGGCAGCAGTGGAGCTGTTGGCAAGGTCATAAGTAAGTCACTCAGCGTCCCCCATGAGGGGCATTTTTTCAGTGGGAAGGGTTGCTTGGCCTCTGGTTCCCCATCCTTAAAGGCCTTGAACCCCAATCCTACTCTCAGCCCCAGGGCTCCCTTAGCTTTGAAATGCAGCTCTAAGTATAGGGGACAGGGGCTGAGCTGGGTTGTTCTCCCCCAAATGTGGCTCCTGGTCCCCATTGGAGGGCCTGTAACCCCCAAGGCTGTGATAGGGCTGGGGAAGTGAACCTACCCCCAGGTCAAGGCCCTAGGAAGGGAGTGCTTGAAACAGTAGAGGAACTGAGCTGGGGGAGGTAGGGCAGCACCCACAGAGTAACCCACAAAAAGCTGCTTTCCAGATCACTACTGTCACATATTGACCTTAATGAATAGGATATAAGTAACATAAATAGTAAACAACAATAAAAAGAAAACAACTAAACTCAAAATGATACAAAAGAAAATTTAATTACATTAATTTCATTACTAAACTCCTGGCTTATTTGTCTATCAGCACACTGCAGCCCCACTGCCCAGGGAATGCCTTGATTCGCCCTTCCCCCCCTCCCCTGCGGCTCCAGCGCCGCTCAGGATCCCACATCCTGGACATGGCCCACCGCACCCTGTGGGCCTCAGCTGCTACTCGGTGCTGGAGGAACAAACGGGAGGGAGAGATGGACAGCGCCTTCTGCAGGCCCGGCGCTGCCGGCTTTGTGAGAGCAGCTAAGGCGGCACAGCACGGACAGTGCCTCAGGCCGGGCAAATCAGGGCCCTTCCCCCGCAGCTCACCAGCGCGCCTCCGCTAACAGGGCAGCACCACCTCCCTCCTTCGACGTCTTCACTCCGCGGCAGTCCACACTGGCGCCAGGCGCCACCGTCCCTCGCGCTTAAATAGGCGCTATGGGGGGCGGGGCTGCGCGCGCCCGCCTTGCTCCCTTCCAGGAAAGCCCCTCATTGGCTGAGCCGGGAGCCGCCGCTTCTGCTCTGCCCATTCAGCGTGGTGGGCCGCCCCGCCCCGCCCCTCCCCTCTGCTCCCTCTGGTGACTTCGGCGCCGCCGTCGGCGTCTGTGGGTGCGGGCTGGCCGCGCGTTGTGGTTCTCTTTACCGGTCCAGTTCCGCGCCTGCCCCACTTCCAGCACAGGGAGCCTCTGTGTTACTACTCCACCCGCTGTCCTCTTCCTCCCAGGGGGAGGCGGCTGGGTTTGGTGAGGGTCCTCAGAAAAGGCATCTCTAGGACCGGAGAAGGGAAAAAGCGGGAAGGGGCCGGGCCGCGCGCCTGTGGGAGAGGGAAGGGGCTGGGCTGGGCGGCCTAGCCAGGAAGCTCCGCCCCGGGCATGAGTTCTCGCTGAGGCCGGATTCCTACCCGCGCGCACCTTCTGCCGGGCAGGGTCGAGGCTCCAGCAGCTCCGCTAATCCCTGACCCCGGCCGCGCTCCGCCTATCTCCGTTTAGCCCCGTCCGGCTTAGCAGGCTCGTCCCTGTCCGGGCCCGCTCCGCCCCGCCAAGCTTCTCTTCTCCGCAGGCCCCGATTCCGCCGCCGGCGCTCTGAGAGCGCGGCTCGGCCGAAGGCGCGGGGAAGCTCCATCCCCCCTTGTGTCACCGCCTTCGGAGAGCTGCCGGCGGAGCCGCGGCGGCGGGAACGCGGCCCGAGTGCGACGAGCGGCAGAAGCCGGGCGGGGAAGCGGCGGACCGAGGATTCTGGCCCTGATTGGGTGGGACGGAGCTGGTGAGGGTGGCTGGATTGGGCCAGGACGGGCGAGCCGGGCTGTGATTGGCGGAGCCAGAATCCGCACGGAGCACGCATGAAGGCCCAGGCTCCGCTCTGCCTCCGGCGCTGCAGCGGCACCTGCAGGAGGCGGTGCGGGCAGACGCGGACCGAGCCGGGGGGTGGCAGGGCGAGAGTGCCTGTACCTGGGAGGGTCGCGGAGGTTCGTGCGGCGCCTAGCCGCCGGCTACAGGGGCAGCACCCAGCGTGAAGGGCCCCAGGGCTCCGGTGTACAATAAGCCAAAAATAACAATTACTGAATCGTAGAAGGTGGAAGAGACCTCTGCAGAAAATCTAGTCCAGGAGCACGACAGCTTCCAGGAGGGTATGGACTGGTTCCAGAGGAGATTCCACCACCTCTGGGGGTAGCCTGTGCCAGGGCTTCACCACTCTCAACTTCTGTTCAAGTCTGATAACTGAGGACGCAGAGAAGACAGAGGTGCTGAATGCCTTCTCTGCTTCAGTCTTTACTCCTGAATTCCTGTGCAATCTGTGTTAGATGCTATGGTCCTGCTCTAGCAGGGGGGGTTTGGACTCCAGCTCTAGAGGGCCCTTCCAACTCCTAATATCCTGTGATTGTCCTAGTGCTAAAAAAGAAAATAAAAAAAGACTAGTCCCCTGCTCCTGCCACCTACCCTAGAAGTACTTATCAGTATTGAGAAGATCCCCATCACTCTTCTCTTGGGTAAAAAGCCCAAAGCCCTCACCTTTTCTTCACAAGGCAGATGTTCTAGTCCCTAGCTCTATGTTGTAGCTCTTTCCTGGACCCTTAAAGAACGTCTGCTTCTAACACACCTGCTACAGTGGAGGACACTTCCCACACACCCAGGCTGCTCAAGGCCTCAGCCTTGAACACCTCTAGGAAAGGAGCACATGTAACATCTCCCCAGGCAACCTGTTCCAGTGTCTTCCCCCCCCAACAAGAATTTTTTCCTAGTCTCCTCTTCCAGCTCACAGCCACTGCCCCTCATCCTAGCACTGTAAGTAGACAGATCACACCAAACCCACAGGATAATGCACAGGTGCTTTATTCTGGCACCAGGGAACAGGGGACTAGTGTCCAAAGCACTGTTCCACTGAACCACCAATTTTAAGCAGCATTTATGCAGTTTTATGATAATGAGTTGTATCCAAAAGTTCTCATTCTCAGCAGTAACTTTTAAGATGATCGGTTAGGTGTCTTCAAAATACAGTCCAGAGGAGTACCTGAACTTCTTGAGATTCTCATTTCTAAGCACAATTCCTTATCTGGCATTAGAAGTTGCCATATCATAGAATACAGAGAAGTTACAGTCCATACCAAGTACTTCAAAGCTAAGTGCAGAGAGTTCTAAAACAATGATAAATAACTAAGTGTTCTGGTTTCACAGTCTCACAAAACATTTCTAATGTTAACATTTCTCAACAGCACTACAAACCCTTGGCAAAGGTTTCTTTCAGGCACTGAGACTAGTTTAGTCTAAGACAGTATTTTCAAGCCCAGAATCTGACTGTTGTTAACTAACACTTTTTCAGCTGTCAAGGACACACTGAGTACAAGTCCCTCAATTGTTCAAGTGTGCCCCTTAAAAGAACATTTTAACCCTAAACCTAGACACTGCTTTGGCTGAAGAGTTCAGAGCCCCTAATTGTCTTGAGCAACATGGGGGTGGCAACCTGTCCTACCAAACACTCAAACCTAGTTTAGTCTCAGCATGGGACTGGGGCCTGAACCAGGCAGTGGCAATGCTGCTGGTGGGACCTCACATTTGCTGTAAGGTTCAAAGGAATCAATCAGCAAGGCGGTGGCTGCCACAGACCCAGGCAGCAGCCAGAGCCTGGTGCTTCAACCCCAGCAACCTGCACTTGCATCTAGAAAAGACAGGATGAGGATGGGTTGCATCAGGTATTTTTGACTTTTCCCTGCTTTGTTTTTCATCATTCCAGTTCATTCTTCCAGGCTGACTCACTCATTCAGCCTCTTTAGGGATGATGGAGGTTGCAAGATCTACCCCAAACCCTTGGCTGAGAGGCAACAGAACAGACTGATTTTTACCACCTCTGTCCTTTGGCTCTTCCCCACAGCAGGGCAGGAGTCCCACACATGAAGAGTGCCTCAAAGTGTGTCACAATCCTACAGGTATCCAAACACAGGTGTTCTACTTGTCAAAAAACCACAAGACTAGAGAGCAGTATGATAGATGTGGGGGGTTTTGGCACCTCTAGGTCATGTTTCCAGTCCTCCCTCCTCACCAAGCTGCTGCTATTTCTCCCCAAGTTGGGATTTCCTCTTGGTCAGCTGCTCCTTGAGCCTGTGCCTTCAGGTGAGCATCACACCTGGAAAACCTACACTTGAAGAGCTTTCTAGAGAATGGCTTCTTTTCCACCTCTTTAGTGCAGCAGAACCAAGCTGGTGGACCTTCAAGGTTGCACTTTGTTCTTTACTCATGCTGGGGGTAGGTGACCTCAGACCTGACTCACCCCCTCTCCTAGAAGTTCCACACAGGCAGCCCTACAGCTTGGAGCTGACAAGCAACAGCTTCATGGCCCCAAGCTTCAATTTACAAGGTTTGAGGATGTAGAAAGTCCCCAACCTGCCCTTGCTGAGGGACTCCCTGCCTATGGATCATTTTCAGGCAGGAGCAGGGGGAAGTTAAGGAGCACAGAGTGGGTTCCTTATTTTGCAAAGCAGAGTGAAGGGCTGGTTTTTAGTCCCTCTCCTCTCTGGAAAGGAGCCAGAGTTCAGCACATGCCTGTTGGCACCACCTTGGGTTACCACCAGATCAAGCCTTACGGGGTACAAAAGCAGGACCTAGCACCCTAAAAGCAGTTTGAGGATGACTGGAGAGGGTAGTGAAGGAGACAGCAGGAAGAACCCCATTGTAAGGTGCTCTCCCTGGTGGGCTGAAGGAAAGCACCCAGTGGAGCAAGCCCAGGCTACAAAGGGATGCCTTTCACACCTCCTAGCACTAGCAAGAAGCTAGTCAAGAGCTAGAGAACAAAATAGAACAAAACCAGGTTGGAAGAGACCTTCAAGATCATCATGTCCAACCTATCATCCAACACCACCTAATCAACTAAACCATGCAACCAAAAGACGACCAAGGTCAGCTTATTAATACCCTCCCAAGTATGAGAGCTCAATGCCACCCACAGAGCAGAAGCAGAGGCCACTCACTGCTGGGTTTGTCAGTCTAGAAAGTTTATTAAAAGTTTACCATACAAAGTTATTCCTCCTCCTCCAGGAGCACTTAACAGATGCAGCTCAATGAGCATCTTCTGATCAGGTCTCTCCCCAAAACTCCTCTCTGGTTCCTCACTCCAGCAGCTCTATCTTCTCACAGGACAGAGTCCTCTTGACCATGTGCATGGACATCCTCAGGTATCTGTGGGTGAAAGAAGTCACTGTCCCCACCTCCCATGCAGGTCTCCAGCTCCTTGCATTGCCCAGGATCATTACCAGGTACAAGAGGGACCTGTGAGCTGCAGAAACACTGACTGTGCCTCAAAGCTCCAGCTCCAAGGGAACAGAAATGAGTTCCAAGGACTGAAGACCACTTGCCTGCTCAGAGAATGCCCAGAATCCTCTGTTTTCCATTTCCATGGTCTGAGTCCCTGCTTCAGCATTCCTTCTGTCCCACAGGGCTGGTCTGTCCCACCGACTAAGCCTCCTGGCTCTCAGATACTAGAGAGGAAAGCATGGACACTGCAGCAGCCAGGCCTGACCCCACCCCAGTGCGCTGCTCTGTGCTCCCCCCTCACACAGGGATCAGGGCTTCTTTGCCCCAGCAGATAGATGTCACCTTACCAGCAAGATAGCAATGGGAGCAGCAATGATGCAGAGGCCACACACAACTATGATGGCCACACCATACTCTGGAAAGCCTGGTTGGGGCTGGGGGGGCTCCAGGGTGTCCTCTGTGAGAGAGCACAACAGTTAGCCAAGTCTGTAGGACACAAATCTATACCCCCACAGGTAGCAGCCAGCCACCCACTTCCACCACTGACATCTTTGACAGCCTCCCTGCCCTTCCCAGACAACCCCTTCTCCCCCTTTCTACACCACCCTGCAGCAGGTCAGCATGTTTCCAATCCCCCCAGGCTGGGCAGAGGGGGAGGCTATGGTTGTTTCTAGAACTGTACTGTCAAAGTAACCATCTCAAGCTGGTCACCTCACCAGCCAAGACATCTCACTCCCTTTGCGTAAGGCATATGGATCTACTCTACTCCACATGCAGGCAGCCACAACCTGAAGATTGTGTAACCAGACCCCAAAAAGCAGCTCACCTCCAACAGCAAGAGAGTATGGATCCACCTGGAAGTCTGAACCATCCAAAGCCTTGTCAGGTCCAACTGAGAGCACAAGTGCCTCCAAAACCTGTAGGCTGGTTGGAGCAGGGTTCTGGAAGACCACATCCCCATGGCAGATCAAGGAGCCAGGCCTGTGGACAGGGTGGAGAGTTCTAGCAGCTGCCAGTCCCACAGCCACATGCTGGGCTATGAGCTGGGACACATGGAAGAAACACCCCTGAGGGTTCAGCAAGCCACTCCTGAGGCAATAGACAAATGCTTGACCTCAGGTACCTGCTGTAAACCCTTCTGTGGCTGGGACTCTGCACCTGAGAGCCACCACCTGTTTGTTGATATCTGCAGCCAGGCCTCCCTGGCTCTGTATCCCCCCCTGTCCCTCCCTGCTGCCCCAGCAGACCCTCTGCTCCCACTCACAGAAATCCTCTTATCACCACTTGCAGGAAGCTCTTGTGGTCCCTTCTCAAGACACTTGCCACCTGGAAGAGAAGTTTTGCTCAGCTTTTGAGGTGTTTCACCCAGCCAGACCACCAACTTTCACAGCCCTGATGGAGCTAGGGACAGCCACTACAGCAGGGACACAGGGCAGCTGCAGTCCTGCAGTCCCTCCAAGTGCCTGGCTGCATTGTGGTGGCCCAAAGCACTGAAGCACCATCAGAGATAACATCCTGCCACTAAAGCCTCAGTGCTGTCCATCAAGTATCAACAGCATTAGAGGTGAGGGTCTGGTTTGGACAACTCTGAAGCACTTCCTCTTCCTCCAGTGGTCCTCAGCCTCCATTCCTCAGTGCCTGGCTCCCTCCCACCAGCCATGCCTACCACATCACCAAGGCTTCTGGTGAGCTCCTGGTGCTCTGGATCAAGTGGATCCAGAAGGTTCTCATTGAAGTGTCTGTTGGTGATGAGGAAGGAGACTGGGTAAACCTGCAGGTCAAGCTTGGCTCCTGAAGAGGCAAAACAGGAATGTTAGGGGAGCAGATGTGGCAGTGAGCTAGGCCTATCACACATAGCTCCTGTCCTTACCTTCCACTGAGAGGGAGGTCAGGTCCACAGAGCAGGCTGCAAGAGCTGTCAAGGCTTGCAGAACCTCTGCAAGATCAGCATGGACAATAGTGTCAAGGTAGAGGTCTCCAGTGATCTTCAGCTCCCCATTGATGTTTCTGAGGAGAGAGAAGGACTCTAAGCAAGGCAGGAGAGCTGGGACCAGGCTGACTAAGCAGACCTTTCCTGGTCTTTTCAGCAGCTCAGGACTACTCAAGCCCAGGAAAGGGTGCCACCAGCTGCACATCACCCTCCCAGGTATCCTAGTGCAGCACAGCTCATCCTCTCAGATTTGTTTAGATCAGAAAAGGCCTTCAAGATCCTTAAATCTAACCTCTCCATCTTTGCAGCATGGCTACTTAGCTGCTGAGTGCACAAGAGGTGGTGAAGGTTACTTAAAGAGATTTACCTGAGCTGGAGAACAGTGAAATTCCTCACTTCATAGTAGGCACTGAGAGACCATACCACCTAAAAGGAGACAACAGCTCACAGCCTGCCCCTGCCTTAGGGCAGCTTATCTCACCATGGGGCAGCCTGAGCCTCTTCTCCCCAGCATCATCCTTTGCAAGGGCCACCAAGGCTTGTCATACCTCACCAACCAGCTTCTCCAGGGTGACTGTCTTATTCCTCCCAAGCTGGAAGACAGTGAGAGAGATGGACAGCTTCTCTGGGTCCAGGTTCTCCAGGCTGAAGCCTAAAAGTTCAGAAGATAGTTATGCCCATGGCTGTTCCTCCACCTTCCTTGGGAGATATCAGACAGCCCAGAGTTCATCCTCTGCCACATCCCAAAAGCAGAAACCAGCAGGGCAGCTGAGTGAAGATGAGTAACTTGTGGTGGGAAGGGCTTGGGATGTAGCACCTTGCAGGACCCAGGGAGAAGCAGGTCAAGGAGGGGAAGCCACAGTGTTCAGCAGCAGCACCGGACCAGAGGAGCTGCAGGTGCAGTCTCCAGGGTTTGGTGCAGCTCAGGAGAGGGGATGCTCAAACAAAGGCAGAGCTTGAAGTCCAAGCAGGACAGCTTTAGTTTTGATAGAGGTCTGGGGAGGGCACTTAACAGCTGTGCTGTGGGGAGACCTCCATGGCTTACCGTTGGACTGCACAGACTGCGGCTCCAGGCGCCAGCGGAAGCTGCTTCCTCCCTTGCTCTCCTCCGCGAGGATGGTGCGGATGAGGTGGGAGCTGGTGGGAGCAGGAGCGTCCCCCCGGAACACAGCCTCCCCTTGCACCACCACTGAGCCATTCCTGGGAAGGAGAGGAGATGATGGGCAGCTCACCTTCCCCTTGGGAAGCAGCTTGGAACCCCATCACCCCCCCCTATCTTAGCACCCTACCCAAAGAGAGCTCTCAGGTGGCTTTATCCACACCTCCTGACACCTTCAGCCAGGGGTCCCTCAGGGTGGTGACCCTGAGGAGGGAGCACAGCCTCTGCCTAGGGCATTTTGCTGGGCAAACCCTTCTCTCCAAGCCAAACCCAGCCTTCTCCCTCTGTTGCTGCACACTCACCTGAACTTGAGGATATGTGCCTGCAGGAAGGTCTCATAAATGGACAGCATTTGGTTTAGCTGGAAGAAAAGGAGGAGCTGTGAGTGGAAAAGCTTTTACAAGCACCATCATGTGAATGTTTCAGGAGATGTGCAAGTAGTGCAGAGGAGCCAGCTCAGTCTGCCCAGGCCAGGACATGCTGGTACCCCAGCCAGGCCTCTAGGGATGGCCATAGCATACCCAGGGCTCCCATCAGCCTAGGAACAGCACCCAGAAGGGACCACCCCCTACCACCACCTTGAGCAATGGCCCCATTAGCTACCAGGGCTGAAGGAAGTCCAGCCCAACCTCAAACTACACATCCCAGTCCATCTCTGGCAGAGCAGTGCCAGTGATTTACACATCTCCAGCATGCCTAGGTGGGTGCTAGACCAAGCCAGGGCTGATGTAGCCTGCATGCTCCTCACCCCAAGCAGAACCTGCTGCACCAGCTCCCTCCCCTGCACCCAGCAGCTGTTGCACTCACCATCAGCCTCACATCTTCCTCCAGCTTCCTGTAGCTCTCTGAAGCTGGGTTGCTCAGTGCTTTGGAGTAAGCAATGCCCAGCAGCCTGAACTGGAAGGGCAGCACATGTGTGGGCAGAAGCCGGGCAGGGACCACAGCAGGGTGGAGCACAGAGGGCTTCACCCTTGAGGAGCCAGATTTGCCCTTTGTCATCAGACCAGCTCTGGTGAAGGCCTCTCTTGAAGCTGAATAGAGATGTTGTGTGGCTGTTGAGGGGTGGTGAGAGGTGGCAGAGGGCCTGGCCATAGACTGGGCATCCAGGGTGACTGCTGCTGGTACAGCTGCACTCACAGCTCCAGTGGAAGGCAGCAGGTAGGGTGGAGATGGCAAGCTTGTGGTGCTGGTGTGGTGCACAGCCTCAGAGCAGCACTCCAGAGCAGGGTTCTTGGAGCTGGGAGGAGGCACAGAGCCTGGGCTGGCATAGATGGACTCCGAAGGCCCTGCTGGAGCAGCAGTGGGTCCTGCTGATGCTGTTCTGGGCTCACTGTGCCCAGCTTCTCCTGGCTGCATGCTTCTCTCTGCCTCCTTTGTGGCCTGGTCTTGCCCTGCAGCAGGTCCCCACTCGGATGCTGTCAGGAAGGGACCTTGATGCACAAGCGGCCTCTGGGTAGGTGACCCCAAGGGGAAGCCATGTGTCACACCCCCAGCTCTTTGAGAGGAGCAGCTCCTTGGGTCTTCTTGAGAAGCCACCACACCAGCTCCATCCTCACAGGGGACTTGGGTCACTCCAGGCTCTGGGATGGCATCAGGGGCTGCCAAGCTCACCCCAGTTGGACTTGATGTGCCAAGGACTCTGGTCCAAGCAGGGGCACGGTGGGCTTCAGTAGATGTTGGCAGAGTCTGCTGTGCAGAGGGAGAAGACTCTCTTGCCACCCCTGAGGTGATAGCAGGGCCCCCAGCCACTTCTGGAGGAGGGATGGGAGCCAGGACTGGTGGAGGGGTGACATCATGAGCCACCACAGTACTAGAAGGTGATGCCAAGACAGTGGCCAGAAGCCCAGACTCATTTCCTGAGACCTTGGCCGAGACTGTGTCCACCAGCAGAGCAGCTTCACCATGCAGGAAGGTGCCAGCAGGCCATGTGTCCCAAGGCATCTCAAGTGTGACATTAGAGGGTACCCAGTCAGTGCCAGGATGCATTTTGGTAGAGCTGGATGTCCCTTCTTTTGGCAGAGCTGAAGACAACCCTGGAAGGGGTACCAGGTGAGGAGCAGCAGTGTGGTCCTCACCTCTACCAAGGTCAGGCTGGCCAGGGTTTGGTCTCACCTCATTTTTCTGCTCATTGTGGCTCCTCTTTGTGGCTCTGGCAACTGGAGCTCCATGCTGGGCATCAGAGAAGTCAGTGGCTGTGGCTTGATGAGGTGCTGGCACACTGCTGGCAGCCTGTGCTGCTGTCACAGCTCTGCTCCATGAAGGTACATCCCTGGCTGTGACTACAGCAGGAGGCTTTGAGCTCACAGCTGAGCTGAGATCTGCTCTACTGGGCACAATCTGATGGTCTGGAAATGACCCAGGGGCCAGCACCTGGTCACCTCTGGGTTGATCCATTGTACTGTGGCTCTGGGAGAGAGTTCCTGCCAGTGTCCCTTCAGGTGTTGGGACATGAGTCCCTGAGCTGTGGGGCTCTGCTGTGCCCACTGGCTGCCCAAGGCCATGGGCTGAGGTCACTGCTGGTACCCATGTGGCATCATGTGAGCCTGGTCCTGTACTATGGAGGGTTCCCAGAGCAAGGGGGTGCTGAGAGTCAGAACTGGGGCCACCCATGGTCTGGAGGAGCCTAGCTGAGGTAGCAGACACCTCTGTGCCAAGCCACTCTGTCACAGCCCCTGCTGTGCCCATCCTGAGCCCTTCCCCATACCCAGAACCAGGATGCTGCTGTGGTGAGGTCCAAGCTGGCAAGGGAGAGGCAGAGCTTGCAGTCGGCATCCCCAGGCTCCATCCCTCCACATCTGTGCCATGAGTCACGTCATCTCCCCTTGGCAAGGAGCCTGGGACATCCACAGCACCTGTCAGCACTTTCCCATGCTGCTGTACAGCTGGTTCCCTGGGCACCTTCTCCTGTGTTGCCAGCAGACCATGCCCTGTCCCACGCTGCTTCACAGCAGGTTCCCTGGGCACCTTCTCCTGTGTTGCCACCAGACCATCCCCTGTCCCTGGCTGGGAGGCTGCTGAGCCTAACCAAGCATGGAAAGGGGCTGGAGAATCCAGGGAGGCCTGGGGCAGGGCAGCCAGAGGGCCCAGCAGGAAAGCAGTGGCAGACAGGCAGATGGCCAGCACCAGGAAGGCTTTGCACCACCACCTGCTGGCAGTGGTGGCCACAGGGGCAGCAAGGCATAGGGTCACAGCCACAGTCTCTTCTCTCTGGCCATGGAGCACTGCTGGCTGTAGGGCAACATCATCTGTGGGGTTTGGTGGTCCTAGTCCTCGGCTCTGCCTGGGAGAAGCCATAGGGGGAACCTAACTGTGAAGAAGAACAACAGGAGCTTCAGGCTGGGCCCCTCCAAGCCCCAGAGACATCACAAACCTCAGACTGGCAACCTCCAAGCTTCCTCTTCCTGTCTCACCCCAGTGACAGTGGCTGACCCCTCCCCAGAGCATCACCTCCACCAAAGCCAGGAGGCTCCAAGTCAGAGCACCTCTGTAGGTCTCCTGCAAAGCTGAACAGTTTCTCCAGCTCAGAAAAAAATGTGCCAAGCCTCTGTACCTTTCAGAGGAGGACCCAGGTAGGCTCCTGGTGCAAGGCTTGGGACTCAGCCATTACCTCAGCCCCTTCCCACAAGACCCAGCTTACCTCAGATGACCCCAGCAAGAACGGCAAACCCTTCCACCCCACCAGCACTCCTTACCTGGCAACACACAAGGAGAAGAGGACACCAAGCCCCAGCCCAGCCCTGCCCTTTTATCTCATTTCCCAGGGGGCTGTGGGTGCATTCCAGCTGCTCCCAGTTAACATCCAAACTCATTAGCAGCCCCCAGGTGAAGCTTGTTCCTGGCTGGAGGGGTCCCAGCTTCCCTCTGTTCCTCATTAAGCCTGTGGCAGTGTGTCTTGGGTGGGGTTCCTCTCAATCAGCCTTGGGGTGCAGCACCCCAGCAGCAGGCAGAAGAGTGCTGGGGGATTGGTGATGCACCCCCATAGTTCTCCTGACCCGCTCCTGATGCACAGACACCTTCATCACCACCCTCCTCCCCCCAGGGCAAGGGCTGAAGGCTGCTAGGATGTGTTCCTTTACAAAGGGGTGACCTTCAGGGCTCCCTGCACCCCCAAGATGGGTTGAATGCTGGCTTTGATGGGGCAGAGGGGCTGGGCATATCACTCAGGGCTTGTGGCAGGGAGAATTGGGTGAGAAGTAAGCGAGTGCTTTGGATGGCAGGGGCCAGACCTGTGGCTTGGTGTGCCCAGCTGGCTGGGGGATGTCAGGTGATGGTTTGGGGCCCCTCCCGAGAAAAAAAGCTCCTTTGATGTCCACAGTGGCAAGCAGAGCCCAAAGCACAGCACATCTGGAAACAAGCCAACCCTTTTTGTTTTCTTTTGTTTTGTTTTTTTAATCAGGAAAGGCACCTCTTAAAACTCTGAACCCTTACAAAAACATTTAAATAGAGTGAGGGCAGCTTCCCTCCCCAGCCCCTGCCGTACAGCTCCGAACCCCACACGCTGCCCTCCACAAAGGCTGCCCCCTGCAGCAGCATCTCTTCCCCCTTCCCTGTCCCCACCATGCCCACTACATCCCAGGGGAAAACCAGAAAGGCACTCACAAAAAAAATAAAACCCCAAACCCACAGGCCAGCAGCACCAGCTGCCTCCCCAGGCTGGCAAACACGCTTTGGGGCTGCAAAATTTCCATGGGCTGGGGGTAGGGTTGGGGGTGGTTGATTTTGGCCGGTTGGTTGCTTGCTTCCCTGCCCCCCCCCATCCCCCCTTCTCTTAGTTTAAAATAAATATTTCCTGTAGTGAAATAAAAGAACCCATCACAACAATCCTCATTTTGTTCCTCCACGCCCTGAATCAGCTGGACAAACCCCTGAGTGCTGAGTTTGTAAGGCCTCTGCTGCGTCCTGCTGCTGCTGCACGCCAGCCAAGGGGGAGTCCGTCTGTCCGTTCCTGGCTGCTGGGATCACTCCTTCAATGCCCATGGGATGCAGTGGATCCCTCCTGAGACAGCCATGTGCCCATGGCATGGAAAGGATCGCATCACAGAATGTTAGGGGTTGGAAGGGACCTCTGGAGATCATGCAGGATCTCCTCCTGCCGAGGTCTCCACAGCTCCACAAAGGTCATCCATAAATGTTCATCTCCCTTTGGGCCAGCTGGGATCTGGGTGGGGATGTGGTTTTCTTTGGCAGTCTTTACACTTTCCTCACAGCCTTTTTCAGCTACGAGAGCCCCACCAGCCTGGCTCCCACCACCTTGGTCCAGCAGAGCAAATTGGGTGAAGCCATGAGTTTAAATAACAACAACAAGAGAAAAAGTATAAATTACTCTGTTTTCACAAAGCCCCCCACATACCCTGAAGGCAGCAGCTGCTTGTGAAGGTGAATCCATCATATTTTTACAATGTCTTCATGCAAAACATCAGCAAAACCCATCCTGTGACTACAGAAGTTTCCCTTGACCTCTAACCTCGAGTGAAATCTCGGTAGGACTTGAAAGATGAAAACCCAGGAGGGAGGGAGGGAGGCTTGCTGGGAGAGAGGAGGAGTGGTGGTCAATCATCCCTGCAGCAGCCAGCCTTTCCCCAGGGCTGGCAACTGTGCTGTGGCCTTTTCCATGTTCCTCTTGCAGGAAAATGCTGCTCCAGCCCTTCAGCTTCGTTGGAACCCCAGCCTTGCCCTCCCAGTCATGGATGGAGGTGGCAGATGTCCTCAAAGCCGATGCATCACCAGAGGCACAGCTCCAGCTGCTGTAAGGGCCTTGAGCCCATCCCCGTGGGGCAGGGTATCACACCAGCTATCCCTGCTCACAGCTCTGGAGCGTGTTCTCCACCCTGAACACCATCCTTTGAGGATCCCCATGGTGCCAGTGGTCTCTGAGCACCACCATCCCAGGAGGATGGGTAGCCATCCCGCCTGCCCTGCTGGTGGGAGCACCTCCCTGCAGGTTTGCTGCTGATCACCTGCTTCACTTTGGCATCCATGTCACTGCCAGGAAGAGACCCCACTCTGGGGACAAAGGGGAACCTTCTCTTTCCTGTTCTCCAGAGCAGGTGGCTCAGCTGTTGCCCATGACACCTTCTTCTGTGCCTCCTTTTACTTCATGCTCTCCATGGCAATTGCTTTGCCATCAGCTTTCAGTGCCTCCAGGCCAGGGCTACCTGGGAGAGAACAGAGGGGTTAGGGCCAGCAGGGTCTTCACCTCCCCAACCTCAATCATCCCCTCCAGCCCAGGTAGCAGAGCAACTTGTGTGCTCCTCCCCAGCCAACCCAAGATCCCCATCAGCATGGCAAACACACTCAAAGACACAAACACCCTCATGATGCTGCCTACAAACCCCATCCAATCCACACAAACACGGCCACCAGAACACTTGCCCACTTGGAGGGGTGCTGCTCACCCTCTGACCTTGGACCTGTAGCAAATCCAAGCTGCTGGCCATCACCTTGAGCAGCAGCAAAAGGATGTCCTTTTGCCAGGGAAGGGTGTGGGGCAGGCACAGAGCGTGCACACTGCCCTCCCTATTGCTCTGGGATGGGGAGAGGTGGCCTGGAAGTGACCAACACTCCCTTGATGTGCCCCAGGACGACTCTTCTCACCCAGGCAGGCAGGGACAAACCCATCAGCTCCACCACCACAGCCCAGCTCAAGCTTTCTCCTTCCACAAACCACAGAGAAAAGCTAAATCTTCTGCCCTGTAGGACCCTTGGTAGGAGAAGGATGCTGAGAGACCACACAAGTGCTGGATGCTCCCACCAAAGGGCAGCATCTGGCAGGCAGATGTAGCTGGAGCTTCCCACAAGAGCCCCAAGGACCCCCTGGTTGCCACCAGGCTACCTACTGAGCTGCTGCTTGATGGAGTTGTGCCAGTGGAGGTTCAGCAGGTCTGGGTAGATGTCAGGGAGCTGCTTGACCGCCAGGAGCTTCAGCATGCGCGAGGTGCAGCTCTTCAGCTCCAGGTCCCTCAAGTGCTTCTCCTCGGAGAGGGTGGTGGGGCGCAGCTCCACCTTGTGCTCCTGCAGCACTTGGTCAACACAGGCCCCAGGCAGCTTGGGGAAGAGCTTCTCCTTCACCACGTGGATGGGGATGAAGACAGCCCCTGCCCGGATGACGTGGGGGAAAGGACACTTGCGAGCAAACATGAAGGTCTCCAGCTGAGAGAGCAGGTTGGGGAGGAGGGTGGCCACGTCCTGGAAAGCCAGCCAGATCTCCTTGCCTTTGGTGGGCTTCTGAGCTTCGGGCATCCTGGAGCCATTCTTGGGCTTGGGGGAGGGTTTGGGCACCTCTCCGAGCTCCTCCTCCGGCTCTGCCTTCTTCAGCCACTCCTGCAGGAGCTCCGGGGAGGACCTGGACACGGAGCAGGAGATGATGTCGCAGAGCCAGGTGTGCACGGTGGTGAAATACTGGCCGGCAGGGGTCTGGCAGCTGGGGCCGTGGCACTGCCCGGGCAGCAAGATGCCCTCCTCCCGCGGCAGGCGGGGGCCTTCGGGCAGCAGGGGCTGCTGCAGGTCCAGCCCAGCACCCCGCAGCACCAAGCTGCTGGGCTGGGGGGCTGAGGGGCTGCTGGCCAGCGGGGAGGCCGGGGGGGTCCACGGCGGTGGGGTGGGGATGCTGCTGGAGGGGGCTGGCAGTAGCAGCAGGCTGGGCTGGGGCGTGGGGGGGCTGCCAGCCGGCTGGGAGGGCATGGAGCTGGGCTGGGAGGGCATGCAGCTGGGCTGGGAGGGCATGGAGCTGGGCTGGGAGGGGCGCAGGATCTTGAATTTTTTGAACATGAAGGTGGCAGAGCTCTGGAAGTTGCTCTTGTCCCCAGAGACCACCTCCAGCAGCAAGGGCAGAACCTGGGGTTTGGTCCCTTCTCCCACCATCTCCTTCCCCACTGGACCCTCCTTCTCCTCCTCCTCCTCCTCCCTGTCCAGTGTCCTCCTTGCATGGCTGGTGGGTCCCTGGGTCTCCCTGGCCTTCACCATTTTCTTCTTCAAACTGAGGTCCAGCACCACGTCTTCAGGGGCTGGCTCCCCGCTCCCCAGCCCATGGGGGCTGCCCTCCTGAGACCCTGGGTCTGGAGGCACAAACTTTGGCTTTTTGAGGACCCCTCTGTAAGAGCTTTCCCCTTGGCTCTGGACCATGCTGCTGCCCATCTTCAGCTCCCGGCCACCTGCCAGGGCCATGGGCAGCAGGTTGGACGTCACTGAGTTGTCTCTGAGGACAGCAGGCTCCTGGCTGCACCCTGTGTTTTGGGGTGGGGTATCCCCCCACAGATGTTCCCTGCAGAAGGGGACCTGGACTGAGACCTCAGTCCCCTCCAGGTAGTCTCGGTAAGATGCCAGGCTGAAGACATTGTTGATCACTGGCATGGGTGGGGAGGAAGGAGAAATCTTCCTGTCCCTTGGGTTTTTCAGCCTCTCTGGGGAGGAAGCTGATGGAGATGGTGGGACAGGCTCCTTGTCTGCATCCTTGGCCTTGCAGGCATCTCCCTTCCCGACAACAATGGGAGCTGGTGGTCCTCCACGGGGGCTCTCCTGGGGAGCCGGGCTGGTCGTCCTCCTCCTTCCAGGGTAAGGAGGCTCCTGCTCCCCATGGCTGGGAAACATCTCTGTGAGCCCAGCAGAGCTCCTGGACACCTTCTCTGGGGTGGGGGTGGGTTGGACAGCACCATCGTCCCTCATCACCGCCCCTCGCTGGGGGCTTTCCGCCCAGTGCCGCTCGCAGCCTGCCTCTGTGCCGGCCAAGGAGGTGCCCAACCTGGCCCTGTCACCAGGGCTGAAGGCAAAGCTGGGGCTTGGCAGGTAGCCAGCTGGCTGTGGCGGCTCGCCATCCCTTGGTGGTGCCACTGGCTTGGTGGGAGGCGATGCCCTGGAGTCCGGGCCCACGGTCTGCGCCGCATAGGTGTCCAAGGGGCTGGGGAAGTAGCAGCTCCTCGAGGTCTGGGGCTTAAGGTGAGAGCCAGGAATGGGCTCCCCCCTTCCTGCAAAGCCAAAGCCATTGCAGGAACCGGGTAGAGCACTGGGTGGTGCCTCCATGGTGGGAGCCAGAGGGTGGTAGAGGAAGGCAGCTTTCTGGATGGGCAGTGGGTAGTGGGTGAGGGGGTAGCACATAGGTGGCCTCTCTCGGTAGACTGGGCTGGGTGGCCGGAGTTTGGCCCAGGGGTCTGGGCTGAGGCTGGGCACCTCAGGGACCTTCTTCTGGCTGTGGGCAGTGGGGCAGCTGGCTTCCAGGAAGGGGGTGCCAGGGGGGCCCCTGTATTTCTCAAAGGCGGTGCAGTAGGTGGAGAAGGTGACAGGGGAGCCCACCTTGGTGGGCAGCGCCAGGCTGGGGTGCAGCGGTGGTAGGGCAGGCTCAGAGTGGGGACCCTTCTTGTGCATCCCAGCGGCACTGCGGGGCTCGCCGGGGTGGAGAGGGTGGCTAGCAGGGGTGGCAGCAGGCGGGGGCCAGTCCGCATCCCCGGGTCTCTGCTGCAGGCTTTCAGCCCGGGGTCCCAGCAGCAGAGCCATCCTGGGGTCCATGAAGCAGGCGGGGGGCGCTCTGTACACCGGCTTGGGGACAGCCAGGGGGGTCGCCTTGTTGACTGCCACTGGAGTCTTCATCGGGAAGGGGTGAGCCGGGGCTGGTGAAGGGCTGCTCCACTTCTCCCTGGCCAGCAGCAGCTCCCTCACCAGGTTGTCCTTGCCCTTCTCGGTGCCCAGGCTCTCAGGTCGGTAGAGCAGGCAGCCCAGCAGTGGCCCCTCAGCTGGCACGGGCTGGCTGCTGGCACCGGGGCCATAGTGCAGGTAGGTGGGGGCCGGGCTCCAGCGCGCTGGGGGCTGCTCGGGGCTCTGCACTGGGCAGGCAAAGTAAGAGCCCTTGTAGTTGAAATAGCTTTCGGAGCCAGGGTTGGGCACGGGGCTGGACTTGCAGAGGCTGGCAGAGAAGGTGGTGGTGGGCTCCGTCTCCAGCCGAGGTAGCTTGTTGAAAACCACAGGGTCCAGAGGCTCCAAGTGCCTTTTTGAGGCCATTTATATGTTGCTGATGGTGTCCTGACCAGGGCATGCAATAGGTGAGGCGAGCTGGCCTTCCTGAGTGGGAGAGACAGAGAAAATAAGCCATGAGCAAAGTCCCCATGGCAAACACTCAGCCCGTGGTGGAAGAGCGTGGAGTGACAGGGTCCACTAAGAGCTGCCCAGAACTCACCCTACCCACACAGCAGCAGGAGAAAGCCACTTGGCTTTCACATGCAGCTTCTCCTGTGCAGCTTCACACACATTAGGACAAGAGGAAATGCCCTTGAGTTGCACCAGGGGAGGTTTAGGTTGGACAGCAGGAAAAAATTCTTTCCTGCATGAGTGGTGACTATCCCTGGAGGTGTTCAAGCAATGTGTGGACATGGCACTTAGGGATGTGGTGGTAGGTCAGTGGTTGGAGTCCATGATCTTGGAGGGCTTTTCCAACCAAAACAATTCTATGATTCTGTGTTGGGCAGCATCCCTGAGGAACTAGGGGCTCAGCACAGGATGCTCAAGAAGCTGCCAGGGACACCCAGAGCAACTCCTCAGGAGGATGGACTCAGTCAGCACAAGCTTTAATCTGGAACAGGGTAATTCCAGCTTGGTTTTGTTGTCTGTAGACATGGCACTTCAAGACATGGTTTAGTGGGCACAGTGGTGTTGGGTTGATGGTTGGACTCAATGTTCTTAGAGGTCTTTTTCAACCTGAATGATTCTGTGGTTCTTACTCATTTGTGATGTTTGGCAACATCACACTGGAAGGACCAAAGGACCCAGGAGGATAGTCATGGAAAGCTCTGCTCTTCTCACAGGCAGTCTCTGCCAAGGGTCTTGTTTCCCTCTTGCCATCTTCCCAGCACCTGGCAGAGATCTTAAAAACCAACTCACCCCAACTGAGAAGCAACATCTGACACCCAGAACAGAAGCCAGGGATGTGGTCAGGTGCTCCCCTCCCTGGGTGGTGGCCGGGGTAGCCCTGCCCAAGCCAGGGTGGGAGCCCAAATCTGGGAGGTTGGCTGAGCACTTCTGTGGCTGTCTCCTTGGAAAAGCCCTGAAAAACGCTGGCCACTTTGGATTCCAAGCCTCAATGGGCATCTGTAGCAGGCAGCAGGGTCAGCTCAGGTGAAGAGCCAGCACAGAATGGTGAGGCCCCAAAATCCTCCCAGTTTCACCTTTCAGGCTGATTTGAAGCTTTTCCCTCCAACACAGCAGCCTGCAGATCAGGGAGACCCTCTCCATTATTGGATCTTCTGATTTTGGGTGGCTGCTGCTGCTTGACTGAGGCCCCGGGTGGTGGCCTCCGGTGTCAGGCAGTGCACGCCAGCAGGTGGAGCTGGCATACCACCGTCCCAGCATCACCCAGCCTTCCCGGGAATCACCCTGCATCCCCTGAGCATCACTGGATCCCCCAGTGTCTCCTGTCATCACCCAGCAGCCTCCCAGTATTGCTCAGCATCTCCTGACCATCCCACTGAGAAACCTGAGCCTTGCTAGAGTGTCAAGAGCATCACTGGACCTTCATGCAGTATCCCCCCAGCATCGTCTGGCGTCACCTTATCATCATGCACATCACCCAAGCAAGCCCCAAGACCCACCTCAGTATCATTGGACTATGGCCTATCATCACCCAGCATCTCCCTAACACAGCCAAATCTCATCCAGCCCCTCCCTAGCATGGCCAAACCTCACCCAGCATGTCCCAAGCACAGCTAGACACCACCCAGCATCTCCTTAGCATGGCCAAACATCACCCAGCACCCTCCTAGCATGGCCACATGTCATCCAGCATGTCCCAAGTATGCTCTGGTATCCCCCAGGATCATGGATGGGCTTCCTGCAGTAGGATCTTCTGTCTGTTCTTCACACACCCATGCTTTTTTTTTCTGTGGCAAGAGTTAGCAGAGAAGCAAAGAAGGAAATGGAGGAAGAGTGCAGAGATAAGATAAAAGCCTTGTCCACAGAAGGGGAAATGGAGCAGATATCTGGGGAGACTTGGCAAGGGTAGCTCAGGGACCCGAGTGTGATGGCTCTGCTCTGCAGCACGGCTGGAGTCTGCCAGCTGAGCCACACACAGTCTACCCTGGCACACTACATGCTGCACCCTGCCAGCTCTCCCTGCCAGACCACTGATGGACAGGGAGAGAGGTCACAGGGCCACCAGCTTCCCTGGACTCCTCTGAAAACCTCTCTGGAGGGTCACTGTCTCACTCTGGTTAAGAAGGAAGCTCAGCTCCCTGCTGGCACCCTCAGAAGCTGCAGGCTCCTCCACCACCACATGCTGGCTGAGATCTTCTGGGGGACCATGCCCAGGAGAAGTCAGCTACATGTTGCCACATGGCCCCTCCAAAATGAGCCTTGAGCTTTAGAATCATAGAATCAATTAGGTTGGAAGAGACCTTAAAGATCATCAAGTCCAACCTGTCACCCAAGACCTCATGACTACTAGACCATGGCACCAAGTGCCACATCCAATCCCCTCCTTCAACATTTCCAGGGATGGTGACTCCACCACCTCCCTGGGCAGCACATCCCAATGGCTAACAACTCTCTCAGGGAAGAACTTTCTCCTCACCTCCAGTCTAAACTTCCCCTGGCACAGCTTGAGCCTGTGTCCTCTTGTTCTGGTGCTGTATTCCTGCCTGGGAAAAGAGACCAACCCCCTCCTGGCTACAGCCACTTTTCAGGTAGTTGTAGAGAAGAAGAAGGTCTTCCCTGAGCTTCCTTTTCTCCAGCTTAAGCAACTCCAGCTCCCTCAGCCTCTCCTCACAGGGCTGTGCTCCAGACCCCTCCCCAGCCTCGTTGCCCTTCTCTGGACACCTTCAAGTCTCTCAATGTCCTTCTTAAATTGAGGGCCCCAAAACTGGACACAAGACTCAAGGTGTGGCCCAATCAGTGCTGAGTACACAGGCAGAATGACTTCCCTGCTCGTGCTGGCCACACTATTCTTGATGCAGGCCAGGATGGCATTTGCTTTCTTGGCCCCCTGGGCACACTGCTGGCTCATGTTCAGCCAGCTGTCAATCAGTACCCCCAGATCCCTTTCTGTTTGACAGTTCTCCAGCCACTCCGACCCCAGCCTGTAGCGCTGCATGGGGTTCCTTGCACCCTGACTGGGAGGGTGTGAAGCCATGGTGGGGGAGGCTCAAACTGGGTTATTTTCCTTCCCAGTGGCCCCAGAGTGATCTCTCAGGAGGGTGGTGTTTAAATGTGTCTCCCCAGGAGATGTTGCGTGGGAGGGAGATGTCATCATGGGTTCCCTTCCAAGCAGTGGCAGTGCTCAGGGTGGACAAGCTGGGACAGAAACCCAGGATCTTGTGACTTCTGAGATTTCCCTGCTGCTTTTTTCTCTTTCCCTGAAAGGCACTGATTTACAAAACCCACAGTGGCAGGGATGTTGTGCAAGTGGCCCTGCTGTCACCCCATGACCCGGTCACACTGCTGGGCACGTCGGCAGTGCCAACGCAACCCTCTCCTTGCCACGTCACCTGAACCCCAGCAGTGCAGACCCCTCTTGGGCAATGGAGGCAGGAAAACCCTCAGATTCTGTTAGGAGGAGACCCTTCCTCTTGGGAAAACCCAACTGACTCAGGGGGCAGCAGGTGGCCAGCTCCAATTTCCAGCCTGCAGAACAGGGCAAGGCATCGCATAGCAGGTGCCAGAGCCAGACACGTGGATTCTCTGCTGTCTGATAGGGGGTGAGCTCATTAGGCTCATTAGGGTGAGGGCACTAATGGGCTCCCTCTTTCTCTGAAATAAACCCTGGCTGGTACCATCCCCACACCTGCACCAAGAAAACAGCTCTGCTGTCACCACCTCCCCCTTCCCTCTGGGGCTATCCCCTTGCGGTTGGAACAGTGACACCCACCATCCTTTTCCCCAGCCCCAGGAGAGCTGCTGGAGCTGGGGGCTGCAGGGAGGAGAGGACCATTCGGGAATCGGGGTGTGTTGGGGGGGGACACAACACTAAGACGTGTGGCCAGCGTTTGCCATACCCAAACCTCACAGCCGGGGTGTGCGTGCATGCGCGTGTTAAACACAAGCCCTCTTTCGTTCCCGTTCTGGGGAACTTGGCTATCTTCCTCCCGGGTGGTTGTTTTGGTTTGGGAGAGGGCTGTTTGGCGGGGGAAGGAAGGGGGCAAAAGTCAAACCGAGTGGGAAGGAGCACGTGCCAGCCCGCTGCGTGCAGCGAAACCTGCTCGATAAGCGCTCCCGGGCCGCGCTCGGCTTTATCTATCCGCCGCGCTCGGCGTGTCGAAAGGTCACGGGGAAGGGCCCTTGCGCCACCTCCCCGGCCTGGGGAGGCTGCCAGGGATGGCTCTTTCTTCTCTTTTTTGATATTTTTGTTTTTTCCCCTCCACCGGCTTCGAACAAGCGCGGCCGTGTCCGCTGTCACCGGCAGGGTCGGGCACGGCGCAGGGCTCCCTGGCATTTCCTGCCCGGGGCTGCCATGCCCTAAGGCGGGCGGGCGGCGGGAAGGAGCAGAAGCTTCTCACCGTGGCCCTCCCGCCTCCTTCCGTCGCCACGTGATGCCAAGAGCCATCCGCCAACTCCCAGCCAGCCCCCAGGAATCAAGAAATAGAACCCTTCATCTCCTAAGCCCGCTGGCATTGGCCATCTCCAGCCACCCTCCCAGGGGTGCTGGTAAGGGAGGGGGCCTTTCTCCACGTCACCCCAAAAGCCACGGTGGACTTGTCTCCCAGTAAGAAAGCGGTTTCCTGTCCGGCTGCAATACTGGTTTCACAATCACGGAGACTTTGGGTGCCTGCCGAGGTCACCTTCCCCATCTCCTCGGTGGGTTTGGATCCCCCTCTTCTCAGTGGGTTTGGACGTGATCGCTAGCCAGGTTTTCCCTCCCCGCCAAGATCATTCTGGGGAGCAAACAAGCAGTCTCGGCAGTCTCAGCTCCCCTCTTTTCACACTTTACCCCTTTTTACAGAAGTTTGCAACTCCCAAGCTTTTCCCAGGTGGGCAAAATCCCACCTGGATCTTTCCCTCAGCCCTAGCCAGCTTCTTTTCAGTATAGTACCCTGACGGAACACCTACACAAGCCACTGCTCGTCTTGTAAATCAGGTTGCTACTCCTCAAACACCCCCAGCAATGCCCACTGCTAGCAAAGAACCGGCATGAAGCAGCCAGCAGCCACCAAAAGGGCAGAACCGCTGCCTCCAGAGCCACATCGCAGTATTTAGGGGCTCGACACCACCCTCCCTCGCCCTCCCTCCGGACACCCAGCTACGAAGGCACCGAGCCAGCCCGCAGCCACCCAGCTCATGTCCCACCCAGGTTGGCCAAGCCCAGGCAGGGCCACGGGGGTGCTCCAGGGCACGACCCACCACTCCTGGCCGACCACGAGGCACGGACCTGGCCACGGGCTTGTCCTCCTGTCCCGACCGCACAGCCCTGGTGTCGGCGGTACTATCGCGATCGCGATCACAAGGCAGCCCGGGGCGGGCTCCGGCTGCCGGCGCACACGTTGCGCAGCCCGGGTGTCCATAAATGGGGAAAATCCCTGGACACGCAGCCTGCAGCCCAGCTATTCCAACCAGAAACAGACGATCTGCGGAGAGCCCTGACAGAGGGTCCAGGAAAGTTTGGGGGGATGGTGGGAAACCCTCAGGCATCTTAACCCCTCCAGGGAAGCTCAAAAGCAAGGGGACGGCGCGGCAAAAGGGTGTCCCGTCCCGTCCCCCGCCCCACGCTGCCGCCACGGGAGCCCCTGCTGCCGCTCCGCATTCCCCCGGCTCCGATGCGTCTCCGTGTCCCCGTGTCCCCTGCCACCCCAGCCCACCGGGGCCGCATCCAGCCCCGCACTCACCTGCGGCGGCTGCGCGAAGCCTTCCCCGGAGCATCTCTACGGGTCTCGGCGGCGAGGGGGGTGCCGCAGCCGCTGCCCCACTCGGCCGGCAGCCCGCATTGTGCGGAGGAAGTGGGAGGAGGAGGGAGGAGGAGGAGGAGGAGGAAGAGCTGGGTGTGCGTGTGGGCCGGCCGGAGGAGGGGACGGGATGGGACGGGACGGGATGGGACGGGGTGGAACAGCCTAGCTCCGCCACATGTGCTCTGAGCTGGTCGGGGCTCTGCCCGGCGTGCTCGGAGCGGGACCCTCCCTGTTACGGGAAACTCCCCAGAGGGGAGTCCTCGCTGGAGAAAGATCCCCGTTGCAGAAAGCTCTCCGTTATGGAGGAGGCACTGTATGGGGAGCCTGTGCTGCGGGGAGTCCCCATTAAGGGGAGCCTCCATTACAGACAGTCCCCGTTAGGGAGGAACCCCCATTAAGGGGAACCCCTGTTGCAGGTAGTCCCCATTATGAAGGAACTCCCATTAAGGGCAGCCTCCATTGCAGGCAGTCCCCATTAGGGAGCAGCTCCCATTACAGAGAACCCCCATTAAGGAGAGCCCCCCATTAAGGGGAGCCCCACAGCGGGCAGTCCCTTGCATTGTGGGTAGCCCTTGTTTAAGAGGACCCTTGGCCAAGGGATGTCCCCCCAACACTGAGCCTGCTGGGTTTAGTGGCCAGGACTTGCCCAGGCTTGAGTCTGTCCATGCTCACACCATGGATTTCCCATCTTCTACGCAGGCACAGAGGCAAGCTGAGGGACCACTGACAGTCTGGGTAGGCTGGGGATGGTTTCTCCCCACCCCAAAGAAAAGCAGCTCTAGGGATTCCCCTGCCCTGGCCAGGAGAGCCCCCAGCAGCACTAAGGGTCAAGCCCAGAGTATCTCTGCTGGCATTGCTGTGTGGAGTTTATCGGAGGAGCCCTGTCTGAAGAGGGCCATGCAAACATTCCCAACTAATCATTAACCCTCTTCAAAGGCCTTTCTCTGCCATTAACCCAGTGACATAGATGCTGTGTCCAGATTAATTGCTTTGCCCAAGGCCACGGAGTGAAGCTTTGGCATAGGCTTGGCTCCCACTGGGAGAGGGAAAGAAGGATTTTTTATAAGGGCCTGTGGTGGTAGGACAAGGGGCAATGGCTTGACCTAGAGTAGGGGAGATTTAAGTTGAACATTAGTAGGAAGTTCTTTATGATGAGGGTGGGGAGACACTGGAACAGGTTGCCCAGAGAAGTTGTGGAAGCCTCATCCCTGGAAGTATTGAAGACCAGGCTGGATGGGGCTTTGAGCAACCTGGTCTAGTGGGAGGTGTCCCTGCTCATGGCAGGGGGTTGGAACTGGACGATTCTGCCTTTCTACTCTGCTCTTGCAAAACCTCACCTGTATTACTGCATCCAGTTCTGGAGCACCCAACAGAAGGACATTGAACTGTTGGAGTGGGTCCAGAGGAGGCTTCAAAGACAATCAGTGGGCTGGAGAACCTCCCCTGTGGGGACAGACTGTGAGTTGGGGCTGTTCAGCCTGGAGAAGAGAAGGCTCCAGGGAAACCTTATTGTGGCCTTCCAGTATCTGAAGGGGGCCTACAAGAAATCTGAGGAGGGACTTTTGACAAGGCCTTGTAGTGACAGGATGAGGGGAAATGGCTTTGAGCTGGAAGAGAGAAGATTGAGACTGGAAATTAGGAAGAAATTCTTTCCAGTGAGGGTGGGGAGACACTGGAACAGGTTGCCCAGAGAAATTGTGGAAGCCTCATCCCTGGAAGTATTTAAGACCAGGATGGATGGAGGCTTTGAGCAACCTGCTCTAGAGGGAGGTGTCCCTACCCATGGCAGCGGGATTGGAACTAGATGATCTCTAAGGTCCCTTCCAACCCAACCCTTTCCATGATTCTACGATTTCTAAAGGAGAAACAAAGATTTCTACTTTTCAAATAGTCTTTTCTCACAGCACAGCCCAAGTTGGGCAGCATGCAGGTGCCTCAAACACTGTCATCTGAGCCTGGATTTACTGGAAACCCAAACCTCCAAGCTTCATCAGATGGCAGGTGGCAGGAGACAGGGGAGGAAAACCGTTCCCTTGGAGCTTCCCCAAGGGAATGAGCTTTACATTTACTAGAGGTAAACTCAACACAGTGGTTGTTGACGGGGATTGGGCTCTGTGGGTTATTAATGGTTGGGCTTGATGATCTTGGAGATCTTTTCCAACCTTAATGAGTCCATGATTTCAGGTCACCAAGGTGTCCAAAGCTGCTCACACTCCTTTTGGCCCCAGTTCAGTGCAGGGTTTAGGAATGTGCCTGATTATTGATAGAGGTGATTAAGGTCCTTACTGAACAAAGCCCAAGAAGCCAACGTTTGAATTCTCCTCCCAACCATTATTTCCCCCTTCGAGCTTGGTTTACTTTATAGCAGTTTGGTGGCAGCAGCCAAGAAAATAAGGAGCTGGGAGGAGCCAGCTGTGGGTTTCCAGTCCCTTAGCTCTGGTGTTTACACACTGATTGCTTTGTCTGGAGCTCATCGATCACGCGCCGCCGTGATGGGTGTTCTTTGGTCTGATTGTAACACCATTATGTAACAATTACACCCAATTATTAGCGGTTATATATTAATGGGCAATATCTATGAGTGATTATGGATTAAAACCAGCACATGGGAGGATGGGAAAGCTCATTAGGTGGAGTTATGGTCACAATAAAAACACCAGCGTTCGGTTTTTTCCCTCACTGCATCGAGCTGCAATTTGCTCCACTTGGTGGAGAAGCCCTTGAAGCTCAAGATGGTTAAGCTCAACATTAGCTTAACTCCATGCCAGAGTCCTTCTTCCTCATCCCTTCTTGGAGACTTCTCCACTGCCAGTTCTCACAGAATCATAGAATTGCCAGGGCTGGAAGGGACCTCAAGGATCATTCAGTTCCAAACACCCTGGCATGGGCAGAGCCACATCCAGCCTGGCCTTCAACACCTCCAGGGATGAGGCTTCCACCACTTCCCTGGGCAACCTGTGCCAGGCTCTCACCACTTGCATGGGGAAGAACTTCTTCTTAACATCCAATCTGAATCTCCCCATTTCTAGTTTTGTTCCATTCCCCCCAGTCCTATCACTCCCTGACACCTTCAAAAGTCCCTCCCCAGCTTTCTTGTAGCCCCCTTCAGATCCTGGAAGGCCACAAGAAGGCCTTTTCAGAGCCTTCTCTTCTCCAGACTGAACAGCCCCAACTCTCTCAGCATGCCCTCATAGGAGAGGTGCTCCAAACCCTCTGCTCATCCTCGTGGCCATTCTCTGGACATGCTGACAGTTATTCAGCTCAACTCTTACAAGAAAATAAAAACCTCACCCAAAGCTTCTCCACAGTTTTTGGTCTGATGGAGTTTTGGGGCTTTTTCCCCCAGTTTTATCTGTTTTTAGTCTGTGATTTCTGTAATCACAGAATCTCAGCAAGGTGGGGTTTGGAAAGGACCTCTGGAGATCATCTAGTCCAACCCCACCGCTAAAGCACCTAGAACAGGTTGCACAGAAAGGCATCCAGCTGAGTTTTGAATGGCTCCAGAGATGGAGACTCCACCACCTCTCTGGGCAGCCTGCTCTAGGGCTCCATCACCCTTCAAAGTCACTAACTCCCTATGATCAAGTTTGTGATGGCCTTTTCCTCCTCAAAAGACCGCTCCATGCTGTGACATGGGGGCACAAGGGTTTCACAGCAGCCTCCTCTAATTTCTAGGGCATGTTTCTGGCTTTTGCCATGACTTGTTCCCAAACAAGGGACATTATTATTTCCCACATATTCTCTTCTTGAAATAGCTCAGAGTCTAGAGCAGAGAGGAGGGGGAGCTTCTACCTGTCCCCTTCTCAAACACCTGCTCTCTTCTCTTGTTTGCTGTGAGTTTCCTTCTCTCTCTCTTGACTTCCTGCGTGATTCATCTCTTCATTAGCAACTAAAATCAGCCGAACCACAACAAACCTGCTCCTTGCTGAGGCACCAAACCTGCCAGCACCATGAGCACAGTAGACAGCAGCCTCAAAAGGCATCACTCTTCTGCTTTGCCTTATTTTTGTTTATTATTATTATTTTGAACTTTTAAACATTTTCTTAGACAGAAGCACTTGAGAAAATGGCTTCTGGGGAAAGGCAGCCAAGAAAGCCAATGGTGTCCCGGGCTGCATCAAGAGAAGTGTGGCCAGCAGGGTCAAGGAAGTGATTCTCCCCCTCTACTCCACTCTGGTGAGACCCCACCTAGAGTACTGCATCCAGTTCTGGAGCCCCTATTACAGGAAAGATCTGGAGGTGCTGGAAGGTGTCCGGAGAAGAGCCAGGAGGATGAGCAGAAGGCTAGAGCTGCTCTGCTATGGAGACAGACTGAGGGAGTTTGAGTTCTTCAGTCTGGAGAAGAAAAGGCTCCAAGGAGACCTTCTTGTGGCTTTCCAATATCTGAAGGGAGCTACAGGAAAGCTGGGGAGGGACTTCTTTAGGGTGTCAGGGAGTGAAAGGACTGGGGGAATGGATCCAAGGTAGAGGAGGGGAGAGTTAGATTAGAGGTTAGGAAGTTCTTTCCCATGAGGGTGGTGAGAGCCTGGCACAGGTTGCCCAGGGAGGTGGTGGAAGCCTCAACCCTGGAGCTTTTGAAGGCCAGGCTGGATGTGGCTCTGAGCAACTTGATCTAGTGTGAGGTGTCCCTGCCCATGTCAGAGGGGTTGGAACTGGTTGATCCTTGAGGTCCCTTCCAACCCTGACTATTCTGTGATTGCCAGCTCCAATGCACTGTCCTGGATTAGGCATTAGCAAGTCAGTCAGATCTGTTTTGAGCCACTGCCCGTTTCTCCTCCCTCTCTGTTACAGGGTCCGGATTGAGGTCGAGGAGCCTAATGGGCAGGCGCCGCTAAGGCTGCCTGGAGGGGAGTGGAAGCCGGAGGCCGAGCCGCACGTTTCAGAGCGGCGACCGCAGGTGTCAGCTGCCATGAGAGCAGGCGTCTGCAGGTCACTCGCCAATCGATTGGCGGGGTTTGAATGGCCGATGTGCCGTTGGGCCCTTCCGTTTTGGGAAAGGGAACTTGTAGAGCAAGACCTCACAGTCTCAAGCTGCACCAGGGGAGGTTTAGGCTCGAGGTTAGGAGAAAGTTCTTCACCGAGAGAGTCGTTCGTCATTGGGATGTGCTGCCCAGAGAGGTGGTGGCGTCACCGTCCCTGGAGGGGTTCAAGAGGGGATTGGACGTGGCACTTGGTGCCATGGTCTAGTCATGAGGTCTGTGGTGACTTGATGATTTTTGAGGTCTCTTCCAACCTTGGTGATACTGTGATGCCTCCTATGCTCGCTCGCTCGTACCTCGCTCGCTCGCTGTGCTCAGAGCTTGCAACTCTGTCCCCTCTCTCCCCCGTTCGTTAATGGGATTCAAGGAGGCGACAAGCACCCTACTCGATCCTATCTTCAGAGCAATTAGCTTCTTTGTTTCGCGGTGTAAAGTTGGGCCTTCCCCGCAGCAGCCTGCCCTCTCGTTTCGTCTAAATCTGTGGATACTGCCCGGCGGTTCGTGAGTCAAATTCGCCGTTTTACCTGGTCATTTCTGAGGTTTATGGCTTGTTACCTCTTTCTTAGCTTGCTCCGTTGTGAACCCGACGGTGGTTCGTCTGTGCCCCCCCGAGGCAGCAGCGCTGTTTAGCTCCCGGCGTGCGCAGGGAGATTGCAGTTTGTTCCTCTGTATTCCAAGTTCTGATTGCTCTAGACTGTTAATCTACTGTTTATTAGCCTGCTACCGTGTGTAATTAACTTGTTATCCACTGGGCAAACGAACCTGGATGAATTGGCGCGGGAAAACATTTTTTAATATATATTTAATAAATAATATTAATATTTTATCATATTTCCGGCCAATAAATTCAGAAACTATAACATGCACCCCGGGCATGGATGAAGCTCTTTGTCCCCCCAACCATCTGCACCCTCCGTGGTGGGCAAGCACCTGGTGGGAAGCCAAGGACCTGGCTGATAGGGAGCAGCCCCTGCAGCCTTATGGGGCTGATGTGAGCCCAGGGTAGGTGATGGTTTGAATCAGTCATATTTTGTCCCTGTGGTTTTCCATTCTCTGCTGAGGCTTCTCAGCCTCGGCAGCGCCGGGGTCTATCTTTGGGTTTATCGCCTGGACGATTCAATCTGTGGTTTGCCAGGCTTGGGCTCCCTCCCCGCACTCAGGAAACCTGCTGCCTTCAGATTGCTGCTGCCTCCAGCCCAGACACGTCCCCAGATGCCCATGGGTCTCCCACTTCTGGGGTTCACTTCTTGCAGGTGCAGGGATGAGGGTGCTCAGGGTGGGAGCCTGGCCATCAAGACTCCCTCCTCCAGGCAGTGTTTGGAGTTCAGGTCACTGCTGCTCTCCCAAAAGGGTCACTTCTTGTTTCAGCCTGAGCTCCCCAATTTGTCTTGGTGCTATCTGTGCCCCTCAGGAAGAGTGAAGTCACTTTAGGAGTGCAGGATCCAAAATAATGCAGGCCAAGGGATGGGGAAGGGTGGCTGGGGGCTGGCTGGGGGGTACCCAGATCCCTGATGCAGCATGGGACCAGATCCCTGCCTGCCTCCTCTTCCCATGGCAAAGTGGTCCAGGGGCATCTTCCTTTTCCCTCTTCTTTTTTTGTCTCCCAGAAAGTTGCGCTCTGGTATGTGGAGAGCTCTTGGTGACAAGGAGAGGTGAGATTTAAAGGTCAGCCACCACCCACAAAGGCCACAGCTCCCGAGTTTCTAAATCCATCATCCTTCTGAGAAGGCCTCAGGCTTGCTCCTTGTACCTGGGCAGGCTTTGGAGTGGGATCAGATGCTTATGTGGTGATGAGAAAATCCCTCCCACCCCCTCAAATCGTCTAACAACCCCCATATTCTCCAAACCAAGCTCAAAAGGAGAAGAAGAGATTCCTGCTGGATCAATGTCTTCGCAGGTGCCTTCATGAGGGGCACGATAAAGCCCTAAAATCCAGCTGCAAGCACCAGCTCCATCTCCTGGGGAGGCTCTCCGGGTAGCTGAGGTCTCAGATCTTACCAAAAGGTGTCCCTTTTTCAAGGGGGTGGTGAGGAGTACAAACCCCCTGCTCTGTCCCCGCTGTGTGGCGTGGAATTCTCATCCCCCCTCCTCAGTGAGGAACAAAATCAGGGCACTATTCATGCCTCCTTATCTCCTGCTGTGCAGAGCGTGTGGGTGGGGCTGTGGTCAAGCCCTGCTTCCCTGTGGTCAAACCGTTCCTCCTTTTATCACTTGCACAGCACATTTCTTAACCTTGGTGCAGCTCCTCTGGTCAGCAGTCTTGGGGGTGATAAGTGGAAGAACAGCACCTCACAGCCTCCACCTCGACCCCCATTCCTCACCAGCGCCATGGCAACACAGACCACTGGACCTCCACCCAGCCTCCGTGCCTGCTCTGGTCACCAGGTGCTTATCAGCAATCTGGAGCTCTGTGCTTTTCCACTGTTTTGTGCCTCCAACGCCAGGAAGCAGCTGTGGTGGGGGCTGCAGAGGAGCTCTCCACCCTTTTAGGGCCTCAGCAGCCCTTGTCCCTGGTTTCTTCAAGAGCTCGAGGAGGTTTCCTGGAAGTTTCTTTGATTTCTACCTGGTGTCAACAGAAGCAAGTGTGAGAAGGTGGTTTGCACCCAGCTGGGGTCTCTGCCCCCAGCAGCTCGCCGTTGCCCAGGGACAGCTTTCCTTCCTATCAGGAGCAGATGGTGATGGGGATATTTGGGGCTGTGCAGCTGCACAGCCTCTCCCACTTTGGGGTCTTACCATGAGGGTGGTGGAGCACTGGAACAGGTTGCCCAGGGAGGTGGTTGAGGCCCCATCCCTGGAGATATTCAAGGTGAGGCTCAACAGGGCTCTGGGCAACCTGATCTAGTTGAGGATGTCCCTGCTGACTGCAGAGGGGCTTGGGCTGGGTGACCTTTGGAGGTCCCTTCCAACCCAAAGCATTCTATGATTCTACATTTTTGGGGGGGATGGATGAGGATGGGATCCTCTTCTGCATCTGCAGAACATCCTGCATGGGATGAGGGTCAGTCCCCTGGGTACTGCAGGGAATCTGGGACGCTGGCACCCATCACTTTGTCCATGAGGACAAGAGGTGGCTTTAAGCCCATCCCACCACACCCTGGGACTTCCCAGCCTCGTTATCAGCTCTTGCCTTGGAGACATCCTTGGGGGCAGGAATGTCCTTGATCAGGCTCTAATTATTGAGGTAATTGGAATAAGAGAGCTGTATAGACCTTCTTAATTTCCTCTTTGGCTGGTCCCCGCGCTGGGCCCAGCTGGAGGAGAGGGGGCTGAGTCTCACATGACACTGGTGAGCAACAGAAAGCAGGGATGAAGGGACAGAGGAGAGCCAGAGGGAGGAGGGTGAAGGGCCATGAGGGAGGGCTCCCAAGAGCTTCCAGAGGATTTGAGATTAAAATACATTCACTGAGATGAGAGAGAGGTCAAGGATTCCTCCTCCTCCTCCTGCACATTTCTTTCAGTGCCAAGATGAAGCTGAAGGTTTGAGAGCTGCCAGCTCCCTCCAAGCCCCTGGCAGTGCAGGGAGGCGACAGGAGCATCCTCTGAGGCACCCAGTCCTGAGTCCATCCCAGTCCTGGAAGTTAGAGGGCTGAGGTTTGTCAGGAAATACCTTGGGGTGAGGGTTGGTTGGTGGCAGGGGACAGCTTTACGGCTTCTCCCAGCCCTCCTTGCTCTGGAGCTGCTTCTTCTCAGATGACCTTTTTAGGATGAGTTAGTAGAAAATAAGGCAACAGGCAGGTCTGGTTGCTCACCCAACACCACATCAGCTTCATCTTCGATTCACACCACAGCAGGGCCTGCAGTTATTAGCAAACACATAAACCCCCCCAACCTGCACAACTCACTGCCCCAGGAAAGCAATAAAGATGAGAGCCAGCAAACCAGGGATGAGATATCTCATTAGCTCCAGATAATTACCTGGAGATAATGAGATACCCAACCCTCAGCACCAGCAGAGTTGCCTTCCCAAGGGAGATCAAACCTCACCTTCCCACCCCAACCACGGGCAGCACCTAGGCGATGGCAGCGTGGAAGTGCCTTTTCTCCTCTGCCCCACACAGGGTGGCCAAGAGACTTTCTTCTCTGCTGAACCAGCTCCTCAGGAGGCTGCTCTCAAAGGGACATTGAAAAGCAAACAGATCCTGTTCTCCCTGAGCCCGTGGATGAATGAGCAGCACAAAGCCAGTGGCCGAGGCTCGGCTAGCGTCTGGGAGCTGAAAGCTCTCCATGTTCCTGCTTGAATTATTGCTTCTGCACTCACACACTGTTCCTCCACTTAGGGAAAGGAGGGGGGGGGGAAAGCCTTGGTGTTCCTTTTCTCTTTTGTTTCCCAGGAAGGCAACTCCTGCAGGAGGCTTTGCCCTGCAAAACCCTCGGGGAGGGCAGGGGGAGGGCAAAGCCAAGCGGCTCCCAGGGCTCCCAGTCCTGCTGCTGCCACTTTTCCCTGGGTGATGGAGTTTGCAGTGGGGTTGGTTTAGGATCCTGCGAAAGACAACCCCTGCCTTTCTTTACTCTTTTCTTTCCCGAGTGCAAAACCAAAGCCACCGTTTGGCAGTTGGGGAGGCTGTGAGTTAGGGCTCTTGACAGCTCCCTGCGCTCTCGGTGGAGGGGAGGCGTCCCGGAGCAGGGCTGGCAGGAACCCAGCTGCATCCGTGAGAGGCTGAGGGTGCCAAGTGCCCTGATTTGAGGCCATGCCCCAAGCTGTCCCACTGGGATGTTCCCAGGCGAGTCCCGGGAGGTGGCTGGAGCAGCTGAGCCACCACTCACCTCTTGGAATGGCTCATGGGCTGATGAAACCCAACCCGAGGCAGGGAAAACCGCTCTTGCATCATGCTGTGGGCTTGAAAAGCTGTGGCTGTGGTGCTGAAAGCCAGCAGCTGGACTCACACAGTCCCGGTATGTCTGGATGCTCCCAGCACGGGAAGTCCCGCGGCTGGGGCAGCCTCGGGGATGCTCCAGACATACTCCCTGTCCTTCGGGTGGGCAGGACGTGGGCACTGGGTGCCCACCTCCCTGCCTTTGGGAAGGAGACAACTGCTGTGGAGGATCTGTGGGGTGCTGTGGGGTCTATGAGGTGCTGTGGAGGATCTGTGGGGTGCTGTGGAGGATCTGTGGGGTGCTGTGGGGTCTATGAAGTGCTGTGAAAGATCTGTGGGGTGCTGTGGAGGATCTGTGGGGTGCTGTGGGGTCTATGAAGTGCTGTGGAAGATCTGTGGGGTGCTGTGGAGGATCTATGGGGTGCTGTGGAGTGTGTAGGGTGCTGTGGAGTGTGTAGGGTGCTGTGGAGGATCTGTGGGGTGCTGTGGGGTGTGTAGGGTGCTGTGGAGGATCTGTGGGGTCTGTGGGGTCTGTAGGGTGCTGTGGAGGATCTGTGGGGTGCTGTGGAGTCTGTAGGGTGCTGTGGAGGATCTGTGGGGTGCTGTGGAGTCTGTAGGGTGCTGTGGAGGATCTGTGGGGTGCTGTGGGGTCTGTAGGGTTCTGTGGAGGATCTGTGGGGTGCTGTGGAGTCTGTAGGGTGCTGTGGAGGATCTGTGGGGTGCTGTGGGGTCTGTAGGGTTGCTGTGAAGGATCTATGGGGTGCTGTGCATACAAAGGTGCCAGGGATCAGGTGAGGATCAGTGCCCATGGCATGCCCTGCATGAGCTGGCTGGGCTGTAGCCCCCTGGGCAGGGGCTGGGGTGGAAGGGTCCCGGGGGGGTGCTGCTGGAGCCAGCTGTCTCCTGGGCTGGGCTGGGAGCTCCTGCTGCCTAATGAGCACCATGATGTAACTCTGGGCAAGCCTTGCAGGAGTGCAGCCTGAGGAAGCTGCAGTTTCTTTCTCAGCTTTTGTTTATCTCTGCTTTGGTTTTTGTTGTTTGATGTTGTTTTTTTTCCACCCCCCTCTCTTTTTCCACCCTGGTTGAGGTCACTGCTGTTTGAATCTCAGCAGCACGTGGACCTTCCTACTCTCCTCCTCCACCCATGGCTGTGGTGTGCCTGCCTGGCTCCCTCCCAAAGAGAAACTGTTGGCCTCTGAAGAGCATCTGGGGGTTGCAGTTCTTGCTAAACTTGTGGTTTGGCTGCCTGGGAAGTGCCACAGCTCAGCTGGATGCCATGACTAAGGGGACAGCTCTGCCTTGCATGGCCCTTGGGCTTTCTGGGCTCTCAAAGGAGCTGGGAGGGGATGGGTGGGCCAAGGGCCTGGCCTCTCCGTGGAGCTGTTGGAACTGAGCCTCTGCCCTTTACCTGGACCAGAGCCTGAGGCAGTGGCACAAAATGTCCTCACCAGGAAGCAAGGCTCTGTTGTCCCAGGCCTGGCACAAAGAGAAAGGAGATCACCAAGCTCCACAACAGGCACCTGATCGCTCTCTCCATGGGCTCCTAAGACTCTGCACAACTGAGGTGGCCTCTGCTGGCCAGCATGGAGGTTCTTCATCTCCCTAGCTGCCTTCAGGGCACTGGGGATGGTGATAGCTCCTCGGGGAAGGCAGCACACCAAGATGGATGAAGGTTTCCTAGAGAAGAGCCAAGCCTGGCTGCTGCTAGCAGCATCAAGCCACAGGTCTGGAGGCATCCTGAGACCTGCTGTGAAAGCCCTGAAGACCAGGATGGAAAGTGTCAAGGTGCAGCATCCAGCAGGACCCATGGCTGTGATGGTGTCCACCAAATCCCCAGGGCACAAAGGCTTTTGCTGTCCTAGCAGAAAGGTCTCTTTATCACGGAGATCATCTCTTCTTCTTCCTGGCTGGTGCTGAGTATCTCAGCTGGGCTCTGCTCCCCTCCATGCCACAGAGCATTGGTGCCATTGAGTGACCAGAACTGAGTGTCACAGAGGTGATAAACCCATCAGAAGTGGGGGGAGAGGGCTGCCTTTCCAGTGGGACCCCCTCAAGTTGCTCCAGGCAGGGGGGTATATCACAGGAGACTACCTGGAGCTGCAAGTTTCTCCTCTCCTGGGTGGTTTGGCTCCAGGTCTCACCAGAGGAGAGAGCAAGGCCATCCCCTTTCTCTGCTGGGATGGATTAGGGCTGGTCTCCTCCAGCCTGCAGCTTAACTGCAGAAGTGGGAGCAGGAAGAGAAGCCTTCTCTGTTTGCTCACATAGTTTCAAGGTGAATAATGCAGAGGTAGCCTGGCCCTGCCTTGACTTTGGTGGGGCTGTCAGCAAGTGAGACCTTCCCCTCCTGGCTCACCCAGCCCTTGGGTTGACAGGGTGAGCAGAAGCTCTTCACTGGAAGGATATGAGGCTTTCAACTCCCTTCTGCACCATCCCAGCTAGGGGCTGGTGGCCACAAACCCCTCCTTGCCCAGCACAGCAGCTCTTTGTCTTCTCCTCCCGCTCCATTCTGGCACACAAGGAGCTGCTTTGATGCCCTCACAAGACATATTCTCCACTGATAACTGATCCTTGTGGTTGCTCCTGTGACTGAGTCATTCCTCCACCAAGGTGAAGTCCTGGTGGCTCCAGCTCCCTCTGGCCACCTTGGGAATGGGCAGAGCCTCTTTCCCTCATCTCCATCAGCAGAACATGACCCATCCCTGCTCAGGGCTGCAAGGCCTGACCCAGAGCTTAGCCCAGTCTTGGCCAGTGTGTCCTCAGGGACTAACTGGGATAAGCATGAGTGGGCAGCTGTGCCACCCACCTCACCAGTGGCTTTTCTTGCTCCCCAACCATCAGCCAGAGCAGATGACAAGGGAAAACCTCAGAGCTCAGCAAGCAGAAGTCACAGACTCACAGAATGTTAGGGGCTGGAAGGGACCTCAAAAGCTCATCCAGTCCCTGCCCCCTGCCAGAGGAGGATCACCTATACCAGATCACACAGGAACACACCCAGCTGGGTCTTGACTATCTCCAGAGAGGGAGATATCCACAACCCGCCCTGGGCAGCCTGTTCCAGGGTTCTGTCACCCCTCCTGTTTCCATGGAACTTCCTCTGCCTCACTGCCACCACTTCCCCTTGTGCTGGCATTGGGCATCACCCAGCAGAGCCTGGCTCCAGCCTCTGGGCACTCACCCTGCACAGCTTTATCAACAGGAATGAGGTCACCCCTCAGGCTCCTCCTCTCCAATCTAAAGAGCCCAAACTCCCTCAGTCTCTCCCCACAAGGGAGATGTTCCACTCCTTTCATCATCTGTGCTGGACTCTTTCAAGCAGTTCCCTGAGGTCCTTCTTGAAGTGAGGGGCCCAGAACTGGACACAGTGTTCCAGATGTGAAGTCACTTCTGCACTCCTTGTAGCACAAGCAGAGTGAACTGGTGATGCTCCTTGTGTCATGGGTGGCTTTCTCTTCCAGGAAGTGCTTTTTGAAGCCACCCTCAGCCCTCTGTGTCACCCTGTCCTATGGCAAAGGGCTCTGCAGCTTAATCACATGGAGAATCACAGAATCACCCAGAATCACCAAATCACCAAGGTTGGAAGAGGCCTCAAAGATCATCAAGTCCAACCTGTCACCACAGACCTCATGACTACTAAACCATGGCTCCAAGTGCCACATCCAATCCCCTCTTGAACACCTCCAGGGATGGGGACTCCACCACCTCCCTGGGCAGCACATTCCAATGACAAATGACTCTCTCTGGGAAGAACTTTCTCCTCACCTCCAGCCTGAACTTCCCCTGGCACAGCTTGAGACTGTGTCCTCTTATTATGGTGCTGCTTGCCTGGGAGAAGAGACCAACCCCTAGCTGGCTACAACCTCCCTTCAGGGAGTTCTAGACAGCAAGAAGGTCTCCCCTGAGCCTCCTCTTCTCCAGGCTAAGCAACCCCAGCAACCCCAGCTCCTTCAGCCTCTCCTCACAGGGCTGTGCTCAAGGCCTCTCCCCAGCCTTGTTGCCCTTCTCTGGACACCTTCCAGTCTCTCAATATCCTTCCTAAACTGAGGGGCCTCCTTCCCAGCCTATTTCATCTCCCCCTGCAGGGCAGCCCAACATTTCATAGGGCTGGGAAGAGGACATCAGCTCTCCAAGGGTGTTTGCTGGGGAAGGGATGTTCAGGGGGCTGGAGAAGCCTCTCTTGTTTGCCCAGACTATGCAGGGTGTGGGGATGCTTGTCTGGGAACATCTCATGATCTCCAGCTGCTGGCAATGGGAGGTGGGGATGGCTCCTGATGGAGCAAGGTAAGCTGGATTAGTGACCAGAGGCTGGGAAATGGTCTGAACCCTCTTCAGGCATGGAACAGGTTGCCCAGGGAGGTGAGGGAGTCACCACCCCTGAAGGTGATCAAGAAACACGGGGACATGGCACTTTGGGACATGCTCTAATGGCCATGGTGGTGTTAGGTTGTTGGTTGGTTGGACTCAATGACCTTAAAGATCCCTTCCAACTGAAGCAATTCATTGATTCTATAATTATTGCCTGGGCTGGGACCACATTGCAGCAGGAGCATCAGAGCCCTGGGTGGACAATTACCACCCTGGTGTGCTGGAGCCTCAATTACCCTCATAAACCCCTCCTTTCACTCACTGTACTGATGGGTTGGGGTTTTTGGGGGGGCTGGGGCAATTAGAGGCTCATAAAGGGACTCACTCCCTCCCTCCCACCACCACATCCCCACTGTCCCCAGGCCCTTTGCCCTCCCCGTGGCCTTGGCTGTGAGCAGAGCCACGTTTCTCCTCCTCCCCAAGCCATTTGCTCTGCAGCGAGAAGGAAGAGCAAAGCCACCCAAACACCACTAAAAGGCCATTTCCACCCCCACCCCCCCGCCCTGCTTTTCATCTCCTGAACCCGTGGGCCACAGGGGGCTGCTGGAGCAGCAGCCCTCGGGGGCTTGGCACCACAGCTGCTCTGCAAAGCCCAGCTGCCTCGTCCCAGATAGAGGGAGGGGGGTGCCGCGGGAGCCGGCCCCGGGGAGCCTACAGCCCACGCCGAGCCAAGGCAGCTGCCAAGCTGCTGGGGAGCTGGAGATGAACCTGAAGCCGTTCCTGGACTTGGGAGCTGGCCAAGATGTATTGGCTAAGTGTCTTCTTTCTTCCCTTCCAGGCTTTTTCCGTGCTTGGATGCTATTTCCACAGCAGGGAGTCGGGTGGAAAATTACTGCTGATGCTCCAGCGCCAGGTCCCTGCCTGCCCCCAGGCTGAGGCGAGCGGAGGCTGCGCCTTCGGCTGGGCACCTCCTCACCAGGGGAGGCTGCCAGGGCTGGGAAGCCTGGAAGGAGCAGCTCAGACCATCCAAGAAAAGACATAGAAAGCGATTAAAGCCCAACTATATCCATCTGTGGCCCAGAATGGCTTCTCTGGAGAGGTCTGTAGGGCACAGCCCATGAGAGAGGGCAGTGCCTGAGCTTTGCTCCTCAGAAGTGTCATGAGAAACAAGAAATGACAGAGCCACAGAATGGGTTGGGTGGGAAGGGACCTTAAAGATCATCCAGTTCCAACCCCTCTGTCATGGGCAGTGACACCTCCCACTAGTCTCCTACCTCCCACTGGTCTCATCCAGCCTTGAACACCTCCAGGGAGACGGCATCCACAGCCCTCCTGGGCAACCTGCTCCAGTGTCTCCCCACCCTCACTGCAAAGAACATCTTCCTAACCTCCAGTGTCAATCTGCCCTACTCCATACATCCCAAATGCATGTGTAATACATCCCAAATGACACAAAGAAGCAGATAAGCCAAGGGAGGGAGGGAGGGATGGATGGGTGGATGGAAGGAAGGAAGGAAGGATGTGAGGATGGATGGATGGATGGATGGATGGATGGATGGATGGATGGATGGATGGATGGATGGATGGGAGGATGGATGGGAGGATGGATGGATGGATAGAAGGATGGATGGATGGATAAAAGGATGGATGAATGGATGGATGGAAGGAAGGAAGGATGGGTGGGTGGTTAGATGGTTGGTTTAGAGGACCAGGCATGAAGCCCTGAAGATCCTTCTGGTAACCAGAGTGTGATTCAGAGAGCACAAGGCCAGCCAGCTGAGATGCTGCTCCTCACAGAGAGGAGCATTCCTATCTTCCTGCTATGGGAAACCCCTAATTTCCACATGCAGATCAGGAAGCCAAGACCTGGGTGCTGCTCTCAGCTTGGTGCAGCATCTCCACCACCTCGGATCACCCATTCCAGTTCCCCACTGGACTTGTACCCATGTCCTTTGATGCTTCCCAAAGCTTCTCTCTGGGCATTTCCTTCATTAGAGGAAGGTGGGGAACCCCCTTAGGCTCTTGTGAGGGCTGAGAAGATGCCTCCAGGCATAGGGATGCTCTCTTGACCTGGTTCCTGTGCCACAGGGCTCCAGGGTGGCTGAGCCAGGACCAGTGGGAGGGATGGAGCATGTCCTGCTAGTATCCAGGTCACTGGAAAACCCCCTTGGCTGGGGATGGAGCTGCACAGGGACATCACACACCTGGGAAGGCCAAGCTTGGCCTCTGCCCTCCACTCTCAGGGCTCTGCATCTCCAGCCTTCCTAGTTTTGTGATGAAATTACCACTTTTGCCAGGGCTGGTGGACAGTCTGGGGGAAGTTTGCTCTTCCAGGCAGGAAGGACAAGGCCAAGGTGTTTGGTGCCCATAAAAAGAGAGCATCTCTTTGGCAGACCACAGCCAAGCCCTGCACCACCTCCAAATCTTCCCTCACAGCAATTCCAAGTGCCTGGAAAGATAACAAAAAGAAAGATTAATGAATGAGTGAAGCTCTTGGCTGTGCCCATCATGGTCTTTCTGGATGCAGGCCTGAAGCTGAAGCTGGGAGACCTTCTCTACCCTGCTACATGAGAGGAGGTTGCTCCAGCCAACTGTTTTGAAGTTCAAGCTCTACTTTTGCACCCCTCTGTTACTGGGATGGGGTCTCTGGGGCTCACCTGCTGGTCTCCAGTCTCTCCCAGCAGAGCTTCTGTGAGAAGACCCTCAGTGAAGATGGCTAGAAAGGAGGTGGTGCTGGGATATGCCACACTGCTGCTGCCAGGGTGGCTTTTACCAGCCTGGGAAGAGAGAGAGGGCTGCTCAGGGCTTAGGGATGCTATGACCCTCTGCCCTGCATCTCCCCCTTCCAGTTTCCATGTCCTCATCATCTTACAGATCATGGACGCCTGCTACAAGGAGGCTTACTGCTGGCTGAGCCCTTCCTTGGGGATGGCTGCTACCATCTGATCTCCAGCAGCTGGATCAGCCCTTCCCACCTGATGCCTTCAGGGAATCACAGCTTGGCCCTGGCCCCACACCTGCCCCTGGGCTGAGGGACTCCCCAGCCCGGGCTGGCAGCTGACCTCCATGCCACCACAGTCCCCAGGGACTTCCCAGGAAGCTAGCCTGGCTGCACCCAACCTCACCAGGGCCACAGAGGCTTGGAGAAGCTCCCATGATGACACCCAATTATCTCCTCTTCCTCCTCTTGTTTCCTTATGAGCTGTTCCTGCTTTGCCTGTTCTCCCCAGCCACATCCAGCAGCCAGAAGCATGGAGACCATCCCACAGGGTCCTCAGAGAGGCAGCTAAGTCAGCCCTGCAGCAGGACAAGCGAGGTGATTGCACCTGTAAGAGCTGGAACCTGCTGTGGTGTTCCCATCACCAAGGGGAGCTTCACAAGTTCAAAGCACTCAAGGACCCTGGATCTCTTCCCCTGCATCAAGAGAAGTGTGGCCAGCAGGGCAAGGAGGTGATTCTGCCCCTCTGCTCCACTCTGGTGAGACCCCACCTGGAGTACTGTGTCCACTTCTGGAGCTTCTAGTACAGAAAGGCTCTGGAGGTGCTGGAAGGTGTCCAGAGAAGGGCCAGGAGGATGAGCAGAGGGCTGGAGCTGCTCTGCTGTGAGGACAGACTGAGGGAGTTGGGGCTGTTCAGTCTGGAGAAGAGAAGGCTCCAAGGAGACCTTCCTGTGGCCTTCCAGGATCTGAAGGGGGCTACAGGAAAGCTGGGGAGGAACTTTTGAGGGTGTCAGGGAGTGATAGGACTGGGGGGGGATGGAGCCAAGCTAGAAATGGGGAGATTCAGATTGCATGTTAGGAGGTTCTTCCCCATGAGGGTGGTGAGACACTGGCACAGGTTGCCCAGGGAGGTGATGGAAGCCTCATGCCTGGAGGTTTTGAAGGCCAGGCTGGATGTGGCTGTGAGCAGCTTGATCTAGTATGAGATGTCCCTGCCCATGGCAGGAGGGTTGCAACTGGATGATCCTTGGGGTCCCTAACAGTTCTGTGATTCTATTGTCTCTCTGTGCCATTGTGCATCACCTGCACAAATCCTTTGATCCTTTTTATGCTGCAAACCCACTTGGGGAACCTGCATGGAGCAGATGTTAACAAACCCAAATGCCCAGGTTTGGTCCTCAGGCAGGCAGTTAGTGGGCTGGGCTTTGTTTATGCCACTTGGAGAAGCCTGGTGCCAGACACAGCAGGTCCTAGGTTTTCCAGAACCTTCATCAGTTGGCCACTGGAGCAGGTAAATCCCAGCCCAGAGAAATGCTGGGTGAGCTCTCCCTGTTCTCCACAGTCACAAAACCCAGCACTGCCCCTTCAAAGCTCAGCACTAGCAGAAGAGCTGTGGTCAGGGCATGGTCCCATCTGCTCTCCAGATGGTGATTTCCCTCTCAGGAGCCCACCTTGGGCTCCATGGGACCTTACAGCCCCAGCAGGATCTTTCAGCCCCAAGCAATGATGAAAGTCTCCTTCTCTGGAGACTTTCAAACCCCATCTGGATGCATTCCTGTGCAGACTCCCCTAGGTGATCCTGCTTTTGGCAGGGGGGTTTGTCTCAGTCTGGAGAGGGAAAGAGCCTCAGTTCTTTGGAATATTCCCATGTTGTGAACTGAGAGGCACAAACCAGGCCAAAACATCAACAGCTAGACTCTTGATTACATAAATAAAGGGGATGGATCAGAAAGGGAGAGAGAGAAAATAGAGAGTGAGAGAGAAAAGAGAGGGAGAAGAGGAAAGGAATTATATTACCACACCCCTCACACCACCCCCCACCCCAAGACAGTTTGAGTCTGTGGAGGAAAGGTGCTGCAGGAGATGTTGGGTCTGTAGAGAAAGGGTGCTGAGGCTTTGGCTGGAGAAGAGATGACACCAAGTTGGGAGCAGATGTTGGTCAGTTAGAGGATGGAAGGGCTCTGCAGAGGGACCTCGACCGACTGGACAGATGGGCAGAGGCCAACAGGATGGCATTCAACAAGTCCAAGGGCCAGGGGCTGCACTTTGGCCACAGCAACCCCAGGCAGAGCTACAGGCTGGGGTCAGAGTGGCTGAGAGCTGCCAAACAGAGAAATGACACAAAGAAGAAGATAAGCCAAGGGATGGATGGATGAATGGATGGATGGATGGATGGATGGATGGATGGATGGATGGATGGATGGAAGGATGGAAAGATGGATGGGAGGAAGGAAGGAAGGAAGGAAGGAAGGAAGGAAGGAAGGAAGGAAGGAAGGAAGGAAGGAAGGAAGGATGGATGCATAGATGGAAGGAAGGAAGGAAGGAAGGAAGGAAGGAAGGAAGGAAGGAAGGAAGGATGGAAAGATGGATAGAAGGAAGGATGGGAGGATGGATGGATGGAAGGAAGGAAGGAAGGATGGATGGATGGATGGATGGATGGATGGATGGATGGATGGAAAGAAGGATGGATGAATGGATGGACGGATGGATGGAAGGAAGGAAGGAAGGATGGATGGATGGATGGATGGATGGATGGATGGATGGAAAGAAGGATGGATGAATGGATGGACGGATGGATGGATGTGGTCCTCTGGGCATCCCCTTCAGCTCCATGAGTTGCAGCAGGAGGATCTTAGGACACGGAGAGACGGTTCAGTCTGCTTCTTCCAGGCTCCATGGTGATGTCTCTGTCATTTTTCCTCTCCTGGTATTCTCTCTGTTTTCCTTCTCAGCAGCATTGTCCTTCTCTGTTTTGGTTCTCTGTTTTTCTTCTGCTGAGCCAGTAGTTGCTCAAGTCTTTTATACAGTTTTTAGCCCTTAGGTATGTGTCTAAGTATTGTCCCTCAGGCAATCAGGGGCCAGGTGGTGAATCCATTGTCTCACCATCCTCCCTTTCCGGGGTACTTGATGGGTGGAGATTATCTTGTCTTATGCATGCTCCCAAAGGTGGCCTCTGTCCATTGTTGTCAGGCCAGCTGTGGCCCAGTGAGCAATGTTATCTTTGCACCTTCCAAGAGTCCTTCCAGTGGCTCTGCCCAACACACATCAGCTATTGTCTGGACAAGCAGCAGGTGATTTTATCTTTGTTGAGTCATATCAGGAGTGGTGGTGAATGGTGCCACACCCAGCTGGAGGCCAGGCACCAGTTGCATCCCCCAGGGATCAGTGCTGGGCCCCAGCCTCTTTAATATCTTCATTGATGATCTGGATGAGGGGATTGAGTCCATCATCAGCAAATTTGCAGATGGCACCAAGCTGGGAGCAGAGGTTGGTCAGTCAGAGGGCAGAAGGGCTCTGCAGAGGGACCTCGACTGGCTGGACAGATGGGCAGAGGCCAACAGGATGGCATTCAACAAGTCCAAGGGCCAGGGGCTGCACTTTGACCCCAGCCTGTAGCTCTGCCTGGAGTTGCTGTGGCCAGAGTGGCTGAGAGCTGCCAAACAGAGAGGGACCTGGGGGAGCTGATTGACAGCCACCTAAACATGAGCCAGCAGTGTGCCCAGGTGGCCAAGAAGGCCAAGGGCATCCTGGCCTGCATCAGGAATAGTGTGGCCAGCAGGAGCAGGGAGGTCATTGTGCCCCTGGACTCTGCACTGATTAGGTCACACCTTGAGTGCTGTGTCCAGTTCTAGGCCCCTCAGTTTAAGAAGGACATTGAGAGACTTGAAGGTGTCCAGAGAAGGGCAACAAGGCTGGGGAGAGGCCTTGAGCACAGCCCTGTGAGGAGAGGCTGAGGGAGCTGGGGTTGCTTAGCCTGGAGAAGAGGAGGCTCAGGGGAGACCTCATTGCTCTCTACAACTCCCTGAAGGGAGGTTGTAGCCAGGAGGGGGTTGGTCTCTTCTCTCTAGTAACCAGCACCAGAACAAGAGGACACAGTCTCAAGCTGCACCAGGGGAAGTTTAGGCTGGAGGTGAGGAGAAAGTTCTTCCCAGAGAGAGTCATTTGTCATTGGGATGTGCTGCCCAGGGAGGTGGTGGCGCCAGCCACATGTGACACGGGTTCAGGGAGCGTGGGCTCGGGCTAGCAGAGGGGAGGACAAGTCACCCGCTGGGAGATGGCCATCAGCCACAGGAGCTGGGAGGTTCTTTGGGGTAAGCCTGCCTTGGGAACACCCTCCTTGGCCTTCCTGAATTCAAGGAGCCCCTGCCAAAGCCAGGTGATCTTGGGTGTGATCCTCTCCACTTTATCTGTGGCTTCCCCATCGCCCCCAGGCTGCTGCTTCCCAGCTCTCCCCAGCGCTCTGGCTGGGTGGCTGCTCCTTATCGGCACGGGCAGGGAACATCGCTTCCCTTCGCCCCTCCAGGGAGATGTGCCAGGCTGAGATAAGGATCCACTGGCTCCAGCACGGGGGTGGGGAAGAAGAGAGGCTCCCCCTGCATCATGTGAGTGCCCCTCAAGGCCGAGGTGGAGGACAGCAGCAGCCTTGGGACGGCCACTGTGCCAAGCAGCCCGAGGACAGCTCACACCGCAGCCCTCCTCCTACGCGGCTGTCAGGCGCCTGCTGGCTGGGCATGCCCGGGAAGGCAGGAGCCAGTGGGAAGGCAGAAATTAACAGTGAGATAAAACCAGGGGAGGAGGTGCAGGAGAAGCCCAGGTGGTTTCAAAGCCCTTTTCTCCAGAGCTGCAGAAGAAGAAAAATGATTTTCCTCCAAAGCTTGGTGCAGATTGAAAGCAGCGGAGAGCTGAGACCACACCACGCTCTTGGGAGAAACCAAACCCATAACCATGAGCTCTGCACCTCCTCCCCTGCTGGGCCTGGCAGGCTGATGGGGAGAGGGGAAGCCCCAAAGCCCAGCTAAGGGGGCATCCATCTCCACCACCACCCTGCTCCTGTTTTCCATCAGCCTGCCTGTGAAGGAAGGGGAGACGGTTGGAGGGCTGGACTGTCATCCAGACCATCCCACCTGTGAGGGAAGGAAAGGGAGATGGTTGGAGGGGTGGACCTTCATCCAGACCATCCCAGCTGTGAGTGTCTGGTGGGATGCTGGCTGTGGGAGGCTTTGGTGATGCCTGCAGAGCAGGGCTGGGCAGGTGTGGTGGGGAAGCAGGGGGTGAAGGCGGGGAGCTGGAGCCCGCCGGCAGCTGTCCCCAGCACGCCGGCCAGGCTGGGATTGCCAGCACCTGAGTGAGCCAGCAGGGCAAACATTAGCAAAGAGCTCCCGAGTCGTGTCAACAACCAACCAATTAAGAGATGAAATAAATTTCCCAGGTACATAAACCTTTCTATTTAAACACTAGCCAGGCCTGGAAGAGCTCCAGAGCTACTGACCCAGCGATGCCACGGATCTATCTGCCCAGCTCCCGCAGGCTGAAAGTGGCTGAGGTTCAGGGAGTGGCTTTCACTCTTC